>NW_024348533.1:401074-1001074 GCF_902729225.1 Pteropus medius
GAGTTGTTTATCCTCTCCAGGTGCCAGTTTATCCTCCTCCCAGTGGACAGACAAGCACATGGCATTCCTCAGAGCGAAAGCGTCGCAAGCTGGTGACCTGAAAGCACATAGGCCTGGCTGGCAGGCTGACCTGAGGGACAGCTAATTTCGTGTCTGAGGGAGCCCCACCCACCAGACATATCTGGGATGTCCCCCAACACCCACTTTATGTCCCCCAACACCCATTTTACCTGAAGACCCAGTAAGGATGTTATCCAGGCATTTAATCTTTTTCTGAAACTATTGATATTTCCCTGTCTGTCATGTATTTTCAAAAAGTCATCACGAATTCTCTGTCCTGGTTCTTTTTATTTACATGCTTATTTTCTTCTCAAAACACTTTAATATTTCCCAGTATGGAGAAGTCACAAATCTAGTACCCTCTATTATCTATTATAGTTAAAAACTAGGAAGTGAATTTTAAAAAGCCCCTGAGTAGCCCAGAGATGTCACAGAGGTCCTAGATAGGACTCCTAGAATGTCTCAGGCTCACTCAGAGACTATTCTTGTTTGAGATGCAAATCAGAAAAAGTTTCTGTATGGCCAGAGTCCCAGTAGAAAACAGATGTGCACTCCACAGGTGACAGGAAAGCTTAATGAAGGACTGTGAACAAGGGTGTGAGCAGGATTAAAGGGACGAACAAGGGAAGGAGATGTACCCAGGAGCCAGCAGCAGTGGGGAGCGGTTACCCAGGGCCTGAGGGAGAAGGGGGTTGGAGGAGGGGGGAGTGGTTGCAAGAACCTGGAGACCCATAGGACAGCGGTCCCCAACCTTTTTGGCATCAGGGGCCGGTACTCCTATGAAGATCTTGATGATCTGAGGGGGAGCTGAGGTGGTGATGCTAGCGCTGGGGCGCGCGGCTGCAGATACAGATGAAGCTTCCTGCCCATTGCTCACCTCCTGCTGTGTGACCCGGTTCTTAATAGGCCACAGACTGGTTGGGGACCCCTTTTGTAGGAGAGGGCTGATGGGAGCTGTGACTTTAGGCTGAAGAACACAGACCCTGCTGATCTGCTGGGGGGCTAAAGCACTCTACAGCACCCCCACATTCCCTTGCAATCTCCCGTAGGGTCTTCAGTTGGCCAAACTCAACTGGAAGCATGAGGACATGGAGCCTGATTGCTGCAGTGCACAAGGTCAAATACTGGGAGGTGTGGGGAAGGGTGGAAAATGGGCAGGGGCAGGGCGGGGGGGGATACCTGCACAGTCATCTGGTATAGCCATTTAAAAGAAGTAATTTAGAAGTTAATGTGCTGTAATGTGGCACCCTCACCACAAATACATGGGACAAGAGGCAGCTAGAGATAGATGATCATGAGAAAGGTTTAAGGAATCTTATCACAGGAATTTGGGTCACCATCATGGAGGGACAAATAGCTCTACTTAGTTTGACAATTCCAAGGTAAACATGTATGTTCATAAAGATAATGCTGAATTATGACAAAAAAAAAAAGGTTAAATGTGGTCACTGTACTACTTAACAGAGCTTTAACAGGGCAGGGGAGATTATAACACAATTTAGAGATATATCTATCCAAAAAAAGTACGACAGGGCCTCCAATTAAATATGTCAGTTTATCCACATGTCCTGATCTCCTTTCTCTCCTGAAGTGCCACTAAAAGGCCAGTAAAGAAATACAATGGTATAAACTCTCAGAGCAAAGAGGATGGTTAAGGAGACCATTCTCCTTAAAGATTGGATAAAGAGTGGATAAAGATTTCGGCACATTCCGAGAAGCTAGAAAGTGGATGGAGGAATGATGGCATGGGGGAAGCTAGTCTCTTAAGGGCCTGCAGAGGGGAACACTGACAGGAGCCAAGTCCCTTCACCTCCAGGACCCGGGAGGAGTTCAGACCCCATGCTGGGGTCAGGGACAGGAGAGGGTGGCGCAAGGAACCAGAGAAATTGGTTGGAATCCTCCCGGGTCCACCCCATGCTCTGCCCCACACAGCAGGAGACTGAAGACACTGATCAGGAGACACGCAGGCGGAAGAGAGGCAGATGAACAAGAGAATGAAAGCAGGAGGAGGAGGGCAAATCTGAACACTGAACAGTGGGACTCAGTGTTCCCACTCTTCACATCCCTCCCTGTCCCAGGAACAGATCACTCTCTACTGGAGTGTGGTGAGTTTAAAACATGGCTCCAGATTTTTGATGCTTCTTCCACTGAGTGGTGAGTCTCTGTCTCCTTCCCTGAGGGAGTGTCCTAGTGACTATAATGGAAGCGATACCATGTGACTTCCAAGGCCAGGCCACGCAAGGCCTTGCAGCTTCCATATTGCTGGCTGGCACGTTCTCACTGGACCCCTGAGCTCCCACGTAAGAGGTCCAACTCCCAGGCCGCTGTGTTAGAGGGGCCATGTGTGGCCTCTCCGATCATCAGTGCCAGCTGAGCCCCAGCTATCCCTGCCAAGTGAAGAATCATCTTAGAAGTGGATCCTTCGGCCCCAGCTGTTCTAACTCGCAGCCTTTCACGCCACCCTCAATTGGTCCAGTCATCTCAGCTGAAGGCCCAGATATTGTGAGCAGAGAAGGGTTATGTCTTTTCCAAATTCCTGGCTTGCAGCATAATAAGAAGGTGACTATTTACGGTATTAAGTTCTGGGCCAGTTTGTCATGCAGTAATAGATAATGGAACAAGAAGTTGGAATGCTTCTCTTGAGAAGCAGAATTGCTCTAGAGTAGTGGTCCTCAGTGGGGTGACTTGGCCCCCCAGGGGACATTTGGCAATGTTTATAGACATTGTTAGTTATTACAGCTCTGGGAGGGGGGTTGCTATGGCATCTGGTGGGCAGAGTCCAGTGATGCTGCTAAGCATTCATTCTACAATGCACAAGAGCCCCTGACAACAAGAAATAATTTGGCCCAAAATATCAATAGTGCCAAGGTTGGGAAATCTAGTTCCTGAGAAAAGAGTATGACATTTATAGGCCTGTTAATGGAAAGACTGGCTTACTTCCCATGAAGCCCCAGTTCTCCCCAAACACACAATTTAATTCAGCTTTTATTGCTTCATTCATAAATATCAACAGACATCTAACATTTGAGGAAAGCCTCCAACATGAAGGAGAGAAAACAAACAAAAATACTATGAAAACAAAACAAATAGACAAATGAAAAATAAATAATACCTTCAGAAAGATAAGAGGGAGATGGTATATCCATAAATCAAGAATGTGATTGTTATGAAAAAAGAACAATCAGATAACAAGAATGAGTATTTGTATATTAAAAATAGGAAAGCCATAATAAAAAAAAAAATCAACAGAAGGGTTGGAAGGTAAGGTAAACCCAAAAGGTGAAGGGAGGGTAAATAAGAGAGAAAATATTTTTAAAAATTAGAATATGAATCCAGTAGATCCAACAGATAAAATAGAGGGGAGAAAATTATCGAAGAACTACTATAACATTTTTTTTTTCAGGAACACAAGGACACAAAACACATAGCGCAGACATGAAGGATGTGCCTTTGTTAACTACTGAGTTAACCCCAAATCATGTCATGTTCTTATTGGGAGGATGGAGGGAGGAGACCTGGAGGAGTTTCGTAGGAAAGCTCAATTCTCATCTACCACAAGGAGTCAACAGATGCCTAAAACTGGTAAATCAAGAAATAACGATATGAACAGAAATAGAAACTAATCGGAGGGTTGAAAGAGGCTACCTCTAGAGAGTGCATGACTGAAAAAGATGGGGAAGGGATTTTTATTATGAGCCTCCCTGTACTATTGATATTTTAATCATATGAATGCATTATTTAAATACGCTTGATTAAAAATTTAATTAATATAAATACAACAAAAAATTGGAATGTGGTGGCATTAAATTTAATAATTTGGAAAATTCACTTATGTGGATGAGCCATGTCCCAAGGATGCTCAATAAACTGGCATGGGTGGGCATAAACCTCGTCAACGTGGCAGTTTGTCCTGATGTCACTAGCCAGTAAGGCAGCTGGGGAGGTGGGGTGGGGATGGGAGCCGGCACAGCAGCCCTTGGGTATCCACTGGCCCCCTCCCGCAGGCATTTGTGTGGGAGACCCTGTCTTTGAGGATGGATCCTAGCAGGCTGCCAAAGAAGAGAGGTGCTGGCCACCCTTTCAGGTGACTTCCGGGAATTCACTAGTGCTGGGTATTGGTTTGATATGATTTCAAATCTGCTTGTTTATGACTTAAGTGAAATTGTTTTAAGTCACCTGTTTATGGCAAGGACCAAAAAAAAGTTGTCCTGTTATCATATATAAGGATGAAGTAAGTTGTGTCAGGATATCATCATCTCACCTGTTGTTGCTGATAAGCCCTCAGTGGCCCAACTGCTGAGTAGCCCCGCTGGCGGCATATGGACAAGTACGTGTGGAGGAGCCACTGTGGCAAATGGACTTTCAGGCTATAAAGACCGAGAGTTTGTGAGGAGTATCTGAGAGTTTCGTCTGGGCACAGCGACTCTTTGCTGACCTAAGTAACTCTCTGAAGACCTTAGGGGCACATGCTCCACTTCGGGCAAAGGTGATTCTTAGTGGCAGTGGTGAAAGTCCTACAGCAGCCTGAGAAGACAGATCATCTTGCCCTTCAACACTGGTGCCATCGTTCCCTAGCAACGTGCTCTAGTGACAAGGGACTTTTATTTTTTGCTCTGGCAGCTAGCCGGATGTCAGCTCTCAGTTGGCTTAAGCCATCTCTCCCAAGTACCAGTTCACATAAAGGTATACCTCAGTGAAATCTGAACTATTTTCCTCTTATTTCCCCTTGCCTGTTACAAGAGCGTAATTAATCCATCATTGCTCGTGAGTGTTATTTTTTATTGGCTTACTGAGAGACTATTCTATATGCTATTGGCTTGTGGAATTCCCTCAGTGAACCTGTGCTAAATAAACTATTAGCAAAGATAAGCTCAGTCTCTAATTTTGCACCCCCCCACCCCACTCCCAACCCAAACAACTTGGATTCCCTGCCTTTCCTACTCTGGACAAGGACAAGAGACTGGGTTTTTGAAGGCGGGTGAGGAGCCCAGCCCAGGGCCGGAGCCACGGGGCTCCTCATGGGATGTGCTGGAGTCAGGCTGTCTCAGCAGCTGAAGATGACTGCACACACTCATCATCATCTGATGAAACAGATGGGCCTTGGGTCACCATATTTCCTACCAGGGGTGCCCCCAGGAGAAGCCAAAGTGGAGAACATGCCTACAGGGGCTTAAACCTTACTTCTGAGGTACACAGGCTTGGGCACCAGCCCTCAGGCGTAACCATTTTTTTCTTTCTCTTCCTTCATCCACTGCCTTTCCTATTCCCACTCCTCCCTGCCTCTGCCTCAGTCCTTCAGAGCACTGCTCAGCTGGCTTGCCTGCCAAATGCACTGCAGTTTCTTATTTTTATTTTTTTTAACCTTTTTAATTGTTACTTCTTTTCTTTTCTTTTTTTTTTTATTATATTATCATTATATAAGCAATATGTATTCCTTGTAGATAAATAAGAAAATATTGAAAATCACCCATACTTCTACCAGCCAAATAAAACCACTATTTGCCTATGAATTTCCAGGATGTTTCCAGGCTCATACACACAGGTAAATATATACATCTCATCTGGGTGCCCAGCTGCTAAGCACTCACCACTGCTGGACCCTGTGCTGGGGGCCTTTAGCTGTGTTAATCCCGCCAAATCCTCACAACTCAGTGAGGCAGGTATTGTTATGCCCATTTTACAGGGAGGGAGCAGAGCTTAGGGAGATCACATCACTTGCCTGAGTTCCCACGCTGGTTAAGAGACTGATCTGAATTTCCACCCTCCAGGCTGTCTAAAGCTACTTTCCTTGCATGGTTTGTAAGCTTTTTCCAGTTTTCTTCTTCTTTTTCTCTCTTTCTTCCTTTTTTTTTTTTTTTTTAACCTTAATGACATCCTTCTTAAATATACATGAGTCATTCTGCTGCATGACGCGCGCTGTGGATGTGCCCGCGCATTGGGCTTCCGTCTTCCGGTTTTTCAATTGAAACAAATGCGGTTATAAATATCTTTGTACATGCCTGCTTACCAAATCTTAGTTAGTACCCAGCGGTTAAAGGCCAGACGCACTTTTAAAAGCTGCCTCTTGCCAATCGCGTCAACAGCGTATGTCGGTGCATATTCCCCCACATCCATTATTCACTTTTTGAAATTTGGACTGCGATTTAACACAGAATTAGAGAACCCCTATGCTGGAAGCATCCTAGTTTATTCACCTAGATCTATAACCAAATCATTCTGCATGAAAAAGAAAAAAAGGCCCAGACACTCTGCCAAGGCCTGTTGTGACTTTAGCAGGCCCGGCAGAACCTCCAGAGAGCGTGAGGAAGGGGAATGGCCTGGAGGGGGCCAGGCAGGGCCAGGCTGTGGCCTACATTGACTGGCTTGGAGGAGGTTGCCATGTTTTCCCAAAGGAGGCACTGTCTTCCTGGGTCTACGGACCTCACAGCCACCCTGATGATCCACCCCTCTAGACGAGCCATCCTCACTGTCCCCAGTGCCTACACTCCATCCAGGAGGTCAACACAAGTCCCCTGGACCTTTACTTTGTGCAGTTGCCCACATATCAAACTCTAGTCTTCCCTGAACACCTTCCAAGGCCTTTTAAGTTGAGAAGTCCCAAATTAGACACGGTCTCATTGTTCTCTTACCTTGATGCTATTTTCTTCTAATAGGCTGCAAACTCCGGCACCTAGAAAAATAAAATAAAAGGAAAGTAAATGATTGAGGTAGAGCACTGAGGGTGGGCCTTTGGGCAAAACAAGCCTGATAGAAGTTCAGTAACACGTGCTCATCCGTGGCGAGTTATTCAGAAGGCACTGGGGCTGAGTTGGCGGCACGCTGGCTCAGGGCAGACACAGGCCCCAAGACTTCACACAGGGGCATCCTCCACCAGGGACATTTCTTTCTCACTAGCATGTTAATGCTTCCATGCGGGCAAAAACCCAGCGTTCTTTCCACCTCGTCTCAAGGCCTGTATAAACGGTAAGTGTTTTTTTCATACATTATTGTGCATATAGCCATTCATCAGATATTTATTGAGCACCTGATGTATGCCAGGCACTGTCTTTGGTCTCTGGGGATACAGCAGTAGACAAAACAGACAAAACTCTCTGCCCTCATGGGGCTTGCAGTCTACTGAGGGAGACCAACAACTAAGTAACTAACTAAGTAACTAACTAAGTAACTAACTAACTAACTAACTAACTAACTAAATACATAAATAAATACATAAATAAAATATATACTAGTCAGCAGATGTACGAGCTCCGGAAGAAAAATAAAGCAGAAGAGGGGGAAAGGGGATGTTGGAGCAGAAAATGGGAAGAAGTGCCAAAATTCTAAATAATGTGGGCAGGGAAGCCCAGACCAGACATATGGAAAGGTAAATTATGGACAAAGACTTGAAAGAAATGAGGACATGAGCCCTGAGAGTTAATGGGAAAGAAGCTTTCCAGATGGAGGGACTAGCACGTGCAAAGGCCCGGAGGTGAGAGCCTGCCTGATGTGATAAAGCTCAGTGGGGAGGGTGATGTGGTCAGAGCAGAGTGAGTGAAGGGGAAGTAAGAGAGGGGATCAGAGAGGTAGTGAGAGGCTCCAGAGTGTGCAGGGCATTAAAGGAAGGCCCTTGTATGAACTTGAGCTTTGACTCAGATGGGAGCCACTGGGAAGTTTTATATAGAGAAGTGACATGATATGACTCACATTTTAACAAGATTGCTCTGGATGCTGTGTTGAGAATAAACCGGGTAGCATAGGTAGAACGCAGGCAGAAATCCTGGCAGGAGATAATCATGGCTTGGACTAGAGAGGCTGCATAGAAGGACTGAGCCAAGAGGATTTGCTGATGGATTGGAGTAGGATATGAAATAAAGGAGTCAAAGAGGATTCAGACGTTTAGCCTCAGCAAATGGGAGGGTGGAACTGCCATTATCGAACTGCAGAAGTCTGCTGATGGAGCATGTTTGGGAGTAAGATAAGGAACTCGGTTTTGGACTCATTAATATAAGATGCTTTTTAGACGCTCAAGTGGAGAGGACTGTAGGGTACGTGAGTCTTGAGTTCAGGGGAGAGGTTCAGGCTGGAAATGAAGATTTGCAAGAGCTCAGCAGGTAGCTTTTTAAAGTCATGACAAAGGATGAGATCAGCAAGGGACTGAACAGAGACGCTGTCCAAGGATTGAGCCCCAGATAATTGTTCAACAAAGGACACTGAGAAGTAGCAAGTACTATAGGAGGAAAATCAGGAGAAAGGGCTTCAGGGAGGGTGGGGCGATCGATTGTGATAGGTCAAGTCATACAAGGACAGAGGATTAACAATCGGATTTAGCGTCTTGGAGTCACAGGTGATCCTGATCAGGGGCAGACTCAGCAGAATGGCTGGGATGAGAACCTGATGAGAACAAGTTCAAGAGAGGGGCTGAAGTGGAGGACAGAGTGGGCCGGCCACAGCGGAAGTGCTGGAAGCAAAGGGGAAAGGGATGATATGAAACTTGCTTCTATATTCCCTTCACTATTCTAGAAAAAGCAAGCGCAAAGCTGGCATTTCCACAGCACCTGTCAATGGCAGCCGTTGTTATCAGGCTGGGCCAGGTGCTCCAGATTGCTGAGCTTCATGCAGTGCTGGCCCCATGAGCTGACTACCTGCCTGTTTCTAGACTCCTATGAAGTTATTCCCATGTTCCCACTGTCACAGGTAGCCTTAGGATCAACGCCCATAGTTTGGGGCTGCTCCGTTCGTTAGAAACCAAGATCTCACTTGGGCCCCTTCTCCTGATGGGAGTCAGAGGGAGCAAGATAGGCAGGGGCTTGCTCTCATGAGCTTGCTGGCGGAAGAGGCAAATAATCACCAAGGAAACAGAAAAGCAGGCAGGTCACTTCAGATGTGGACAAGTGCAATGAAGATGATAAAATGAGGTGAAAGAGAGAGAAAAGGTGTGGGAGGGGCCTCCTTCAGCCAGGTTGTGTGGTCAGGTGACATGAGACCTGGACGAGGGTACTTCTCTTCCAGATGGCCCCTCCCACACTATTCTCGGGCTTTCCAATCTCCCAAGGCTGGGTAGAGCCTGGGGCCATCTAAGTACAGCCGAAAGATGACATTCTCTATCTTTTCTCTCTCTAAATTCCATTGTGGGGATTTTTCTGCATGATTACAAAAGACATGCATTTTCACTGAAGGAACTGGAAAATACTGAAAACAGAAGAAAACAAAAGTCACTTACAATACTACTACCCTGGGACAACTACTGTTCGCCACTGGTATGCGTCCTTCTGGACAGTTTCTATGCATATACAGACATGTTTTTTTTAAAAAATGAGATCCTGTCATGAATTCTGTTTTGTATACATTGTTTTAGTCATGAATTTTGACTAAATCTATTATGAGTGCTCTTCCCATGTCATTTAATTTTCTGCTACCTGATAATTTTCAGTGACTGCATGGTATTTCATTGAATGCATACTTTTACCATATTTTATTTAATCCCCAAACATTGGCCATTTAGATTGCTTCCAAATGACTGCTAATGACTGCTAGTATGAATAAAGGCTATAACGAACAATCCTATGTCTTTTTTTTTTCTTAGCGGAGGAGCTTGCAAATCTCTGATTGTTTCCTTGGGTTAAAAGAAAATGTCACTGCCCAGTGGGGGTGCCACAGGTCTCCTGAGATCAAGAGGCAGCCTGCGGCTGAGGGCAGTGTAAGGGCATAGCTGAGCCAAGGAGTCCAGAGGTCATTGAGATGGCAGAGGCTGATCTAATGCTCTGATCGACCCTAGTCTTGTTTTTCTCCCTCAATGGCCTGAGCAGTGGAAAAATGGTAGGTCCCTCCCATAAACCCAGTGAAATCCAAAGGGATTCCCCACTTCAGCCAGGAAGAGGGTGTCACTCTCTAACTGAGCACCCCCATCCTCCCTTGAAATCCCCTTAGGAAGCTCCTCCCTCCATCCCTCCCTGGGGGAAATATCCCAGTGGTCAGGCATTCAGGCTTCCCTTGGTGCAGGGCTGCCAGGAAACAGGGCTCCAAAGAAATACAGCGCCCCTCCTATCCCAGACCCAGCCTTGCTCCTGGATCCATGAATCCCTCAGAGGGCCTGGCAGGGATGGCCTACGTCCCCCATGGGAGGAGTGCCCCGAGGGGCAGCGAGTTCTGGGGTGAGGGGGAAAAGCACAAGCCCAGGAGGACACCAGACTTGGGTTTGAATCCCAGCTCTGGCACATTCCAGCCTCGTCTTGGGCAAGTGACTTCCTTATGGAATACAAGCTCCAGGAGGGAGAGATTTGGGTCTGTTTTGTTTACTGTTTTATCTGCAACACTTAGCACAGAGTAGATGCTCAATAAGTACTATGCCAGATGGATGCACGATCCTTTCTGGGCCTCAGTTTGCTCATCTGTAAAATGGTGATGATAACACCTGTCTCACAGTCTTGTTGCGAGGACTAAATAAAACATGGGTAAAATACTTGACACAGGGTCTGATGTTCAACAAACAATAGAGTCCAAAGCCCTGGAGAGTTGCTTCCACCATGCCCCACACCCCACAGCAAGGCAGGAAGCTCTGCAGTTTCCCTTTGTCAGATAGAATGAGTTTGCCTCTGCTCCGCTCACTGCTGCACCCCAAACACGCCTCTGGTATGGCCCACATCACACTGCGTGTGTGCTTGTCTGACCCCCCAGTTAGGCTCCAGGGCAGTTTAAAGACAGGAATTTTGCCTCTATATCTTCTGTGCTTCTGAGCAACAAGGTCATTTATCTCCATTCTACAGATGAGGGAACTGAGACTAAGAAAGGTTAGGTCCCTTGCCCCAGTCTCACGCGGGAAGTAGCAGAGCAAGATTTAAATCTGGTTCTGATTTCTGCTCCCCTGCTCTGTTCTAGGTGATTCTCTTGCAAGTGGGAGTGGTGGGAGGGGGGTTATGAGGAAGCGAGCCAGTTCCTATGTCCCGTGGGAAAAGGCAAGCAGAACTCCAAGAGGAAGGACGTCCTCGGGGAGTCGGCAGGACACCAGTGGTCTCATCCTCCTGCAATCACCATGTATGCAGCAGCCATGGCTCCCAGAGGCCCGTGGTCTGGCTGCTCTGGAACAGGCTGGTGCAAAGGCAAGAGACTTGGCTTACCTCAGCAGCAGGGCTAGTGGCTGAGGGTACCTGCTCAAGACTGGCCTATCTCCAGCTATGGGACAGGAAGGGCTCCCCGCTAGACCACAAGCCTCTTGATTTACCCATCTCTGTAATCCCAGGACCCTACTGAATGAGTGAGAGCCCCCAACTGCCAACATGGAAAGTGAGGAAGAGGACACAGCTAGACCTGAGCCAGGGATGCTGACGAGGAAACAAGGGACCAGGTAGAAGAGTTTTTAATGATAACCAGAAATGGCAGCTCCCCGCCCCACCTCCCGGTTGACTGGGTTCTGAGAGGAACTTGGGTCACGCGCCCGACTCATGTGTCTCCCAGTGGTGCTGCAGAAAGTTGCTACTTGGTAAGTGCAGCTTATTGCAGGTGTTACTGGAAGCCAGTCTACAAGATGACAGATGGCAGCTGCTTTTTGCACCTGGGTCATTCGGAAAGGGCTAGTACTGCTGGTCCAATGTCCTGACCAGGGTGACCTGGGGAAGGGTGGAGGCATTTCAATTGGGGTATTCACAGAGTGTGCCTCCCTCCCAACCCCCACCCCCTGGGGGACTAACTCCTCCTTCCCTGGCCAAAGAGACCACTTGGGGAAACCTCCTGGGTCTAGGTATCTCCCTGGTGATAGAAACGGGTGTGTGTGTGGTGTGACATCCTTGTCTTCGGGAACCCGGGAGGGCTATGGGCCACGAGAAAGAAAAATTCAGAGCAATTGTCTCTTTATTGAAAGTAAAACTGCTGCTTTTATCTGAATGGTCAGATCAGTGGATTCTTCTTCCCCTGCCATCCCCACAGCATGCCTATATTGTATGGCTACAAGTAGTCCCGATGTCCCATTAAAATAATGCCTTTCTTCAATCCTTGTCTGTCCGTCAGGGTAAACTGTGTCTCTCTCTGCAGGCTGGTCTCTACAAGACCAAAGTCTATCCGTGTTTATATCTGCACATCTGTGCGGCCTTTAAGCTTCAGGTCGAGGGCACCCAGACCCTGATGTGGGACATCCCAGAGACCAGTTATTATACTTGTCTATTCATGTGGCCCTACATTACGTCTATAGAATTAGGTCTAAGCTCCTCAGATAACAGCCAAAGGCCTCCAGGCCACAGCCCCTTCCACCTGTCCCTACCTCCTCCCATCTTGCACTTCACTTACCTAACACTGTGGCTCAGGTGAGATGTAACTGCCTGGACGGGCTGGCTTTGGCTTAAGCCAGTGGTTATCAAGTGTGGTTCCCAGACCAGCAGCATCAGCCTCGCCTGGGACTTGTCAGAAATGCAGATTATCAGGCCCTACCCCTGACCTACTGAGTCAGAGTCTCTGGGGCATGGCCTGGCTATCTGTGCTCTCCCCAGCCTTCCAGGTGATTCTGACATACACCCAAGATTGAGAACAGCCTGGTATGCCATTCCCTGAGCCTGACCCTTCTCAGGCTTTTTCTGCCTGTTGTCATCTCAACCACCTTTCAAAGTTCAGCTCAGTATTATCTCTTTCAGGAAGCCCTCCTAGTCCCCCGAGGACCTGCGAATGCCTCTTCCTGGAACCCACAGCCCCATGCTTGTGAAAGGGCTTCATTTGTGCTTCTCTTTACGGCACAAATTTTCTGCTTCATTTTACAGTGAACAGTGAGCATTTGTGAACTGTCTCCCCAGACTGAGTCCACTCTAGCACACACACAAACTTTACTCTGAAAACACCTTCAGGAGTAAAGGCCATGTCTTACGTCACTCACTCTGTCAACAAACAACTCCGAGGGCCGGCTGTATGTGGCAGGAACTGTGTCAGGAGCCGAGGCTTCCGAGATAAAAGGTGTGGTCCTGCCCCTAGGGGCTTAGAATCATATAATAGGTACTTTTTTTTTGGTGTCTGGCTTCTTTCACTCAACATGTCTGTGAGATTCATTAATGTTGTTAGGTGTCATTATAATTTGTTCTTTTTAAAAATTGTGAGGTATTCCATTGTATGGATATGATACAATTTGTTTATTCTACTGATGGACATTTGAGTTGTTTACAGTTTGGGGCTTTTATAAATAAAAATACTACAGATTTGGTGGACATATGCATACATTCCTCTTGAGTACATACCTAGAAGTGGAGCTGATGATTTATGGGATGGGTAGACTCTTAGCTTTTGTAGATACTGCTCAACAGTTTTCCAAAGTGTTTATACCCATTTACAGTCCTACCAGAAATGTATGAGGGTTTGCTAATGTTTGGTAATATCAGTCTTTAAAGTTTCAGTCTTTTGGGTCGATGTATAGTGGTATCTTATAAGTTTTAATTTGTTTCTTGGCTATTTGGATATCCACTTTTAATATGTTCCTGTTCCAGACTCTTACCTATTTTGTCTGTCTTTTCTTATTGCCTTGCAGGATTCTTTGTACGTTCTGGATACGAGGCCTCTGTTAGGTACGTTACTGAAGATGTCAGCTTGTGGCTTGCCTTTTCACTCTTTCAATGGTACTTTTGATGAACAAAAGTTCAGGAAAGATCAATTTATCTATCTTTTCATCTTTGTGTATCCTGTTTAAGAAATCTTTATTTTAACATCAAGAAATCCAGTGAACATAGAAATAGTAACAAAAATCACTAATATTCAAAACTCCAAGAAGTGAAGGAGAAAGCTTGATGGTGAGCGTTAAGAGAGGGTGGGCATCTGATCGTGAGGCCGTGCCCACTTGAGTGTGACGTGAAAAGCCTGGACTTTGTTCTATGGTGTGATGTAAGTGAGAGGTGAACCTCTAATCAGTTCAGCAGGCATGTGCAGGTGCCTAGTTTGGCAGGTGCTGGGTATGGCTCTGTAGAGGCAGGGGAACCCTGGCTGACCGTAAAGAGAAGGACCACCCCTTTTCATGTGTGTTCAACTGGGTCCAGCCCCCCAAACCCTGCAGACTCCTCATAGTCAAGGCCCTGCTCCTGCTCCTTTGGCAAGAGCTTACAAAGAGAGCAGTGTTGACGCCTGTCCAGCTGGCTGAAGAAGGGGAAATTCTCTCCTCCTTGAGTCACAGACAGGAGGGGCTTCGCATAGCAAGCACGGGACTACAGATGATAACTGTGCTGGTTTCACTTCAAAAAATCCCCTGTGATGCTTTTGGATGAAGTCTAGATCCAAAAACTTTCCCCATATTTCCCCCAGTTTGAACAGAACAATACCCAGGGAATTACAAGCTGCCTCTCAAAACTGACTTCCCCAAAGAAAATAAAAGAGATCTCAGACTCGAGGTTATGAGTATGTAGTCTGGAGTGGCCACGCCCCTACCTCTTCTGCTTGGAGAGGTCGGTGGTAGCAGGCTGGTGGCCCCTGTTACCTCGCCAAAAGGACTCCAACCCACCATATGACATAAGCTGTCTTCTGCCTCCTCCAGCAGAAAGCCCGCTCCAGTGTCCCCAGGGCTGTTTTCTCCCCATCCAGCTTTACGGAGATTTACTGCACATGCTCTTGGGCGCTCAGGATGTGGTCCCAACATCACTGCCGACAGAGCACACCTTCTCCTTAGGGCAGGGCAGTGACTACGGCCAGGCGCCATTCATTTCTGATATGATCATATTACTGGTCTTGGGGAAAACCACAAAGTGACCTCTAGCAGCATCCAGGTTCCTTGTTTATCCCTGGTATCTACCCCTCACGACCACCTTTTCCCAGTTACCATCCTCATGAGAACTCAGAACTCCAGGGTAGGATCAAAGGGGTCCTTGAAATTCACAAATGGCTGGCAAAATTCTGGATGTTTGTGCATTTTCCCGGGGAACGAGCCCATCTATTTCCTTAGATTCTAGAAGAGGTGTGCAATCTCAAAGAGGCTGAGAACCACAGGACCAGGCCCTCTTTAAATAGAGCATATCAGTTTGCTAAAGTTAATTTACACTAATGAGTAATGCATCTTTCGCTAACTGGACTTCCAGAATAACACCTAGGGAAGGAGCAAGCTTATTAGCTGAAAATATATCCTAAGGGCAAAAGTACAGTTGCAACCTGAGGGCTTTGAGGCAGCAGGGTCTTCTTGCTATCTATTCTTTAAGCCACTCCCACTGGTACGTAAGACCAATTTTCCTGTCTAGATGGCTTTTCAGAGGCTACTGGAGTGAGGACAGGGGTTGGTGACTGGGATGTGTCAAGAGAGACACAGGCATTTCTCAGATGAAGCCCAGCCCCTCAGGGTTGAGACACTCTCAAGGCTACTTAGGCTGCTAAGACCTTAAGAAAGATGGGAGGCTCCCATCATGACTTTGGGGCCCAGGGACCCCGTTTCTACTGTCACATTGGATATCAGATTGGAAGAGCCTGCCTGGAGGACATGTTTCCTCCTGAGAGGGCCACGTCCCCAGAAAACCTATGTCTGCTGCATCCTGGGCCCCTGCTCTCTGCTGGTGACAAGATGCAGCTGCCTAACCAGGAGCAATCTGAGGGCTCCTCCTCCCTCTTCCTCCCAGACGTTCTCTGAGCTTCCTGACCAAACCAGGGCCCTGCCCCCACTGCGGGCGGGCGGAAGTGATTCTGCAAGCCTTCCCAGGGACTCCTAGGGCTGGCTCAGGCATCAGACTGTTAAATAAGTGGGATTTTTTTTTTTTCAGTGTTTTCAGAAACTGTTGTTTAAAAAAATATAACCACCCGAACCGTTTATGTAACTCTTGGGAAGTCTCAACAGACATGGCACCCTATTTATAATTGTGGCCAAGACTTCAAAACTAAAAGCAGAGAGGTTGTCAGAATTGGAGAGGCCGTCGAGTTAAAGATCTGCGCTTTGGCAATTGGATTCAATACTTTACTCCAATTCGAGAAGTTTCTTTTTATGCTCTTTCTCCCTTTCCTGGGTTTCTTTCCCTTCCTTGAGCACCATACACTCCCGACAGTTTCTGGGAATATCAGAGCTGTCTTCCTGAAATGGAGACCAGAATCTACCCAGAACTTGGTATTTAGGGGTTTCTAGAATGACTATGCTGGAATTTACTTAAAAGCCTAGGAATGTTCTATTCTCATAGATATTCCATGTTCACCAGGGGCAGCACAGCTCCTTACTCCTGTTCCACACACCTTCAGGGTCTGGTCTGTCTCTGGGTTGTCCTCCTTGGAGAGGGGGGTGTCAACCACTTGGTCCAACTTTCAGGGGTTCAGCTCTCTGGATCCATGCCAACTGAATCCATATGGTCTCTAAACCACAATATTACAGGAGGAATGCAAAGTTCCTGGGGACAATAACAATGTGAAGGTGACGAGCTGGGCTTCTTTGTGGAATTACCCTGGGATCTCCGTTACTCAGTGCCGGCCATCCAATTAGCATCTGGCTCTGGTAGGAAAATAACCTTTTCTGTATTAGAAAGACTATTCTTCTTTGGGTTAAAGCAGTGGTTTGGATCATAGACTGTTCGGGTAAAAAAAAATAATAATCTGATGAGAGTAAGGCCTCCACCAAATGCACAATTTGATAAAACTTGAGGGCAGAAGGTAGGTTCGCTACCTCGAAGACGAGCTTGTGGACCTACGACAGGCTTCCTGACACTACACCGTGTCTAAGAATCCCTACCCATCGCCAGGCTAGCACCAACAGCCAAGGCCTCAGCCTGGGACCTCCCTTCTTCCACTAGCACTGAACATCCTCATAGAGAAGGCAGAGGCACAGGGCCCTGAGGCCACAGGGTCTTCCCTGAGGGCCAACAGCTTGAAAAGGTTGAGGGGAGAGTGGAGGGTGTGGCCACCCCAGTGCTAGTCTCCTTCAGCTGAGGGACAGTGGCCAAGAGACGTCTAAAGGAGAGTGGAGAGACTGGGCCAGTGGTTCTTCCCCTCTGTTCTCTCTACCACCCACCCTCATCCCCACCAAGCCCTGATGTCAGCCCTACTATGCCCGCCCAGGAAACCCTCTGCCACTTCCCACAGGTTCCCTCCCAGGGAAGTTCTTACACTGGTAGGTGTGAGAAAGAGGAAGAGGAAAAATATTTCCATCCCTCCTAACTCCTGCCACTCCATGAACACCCCATCAGAAAATGATTACGCATCTGACCTGGAGATCTCACCCCAGGGATCGTAATGGCTCTTCTTACACCCATAAGGAGAATGAGTGATGAAGAACTGCAAAATCCCAACTCATAAAAATGTGGCTGAAAAAGGGAAGCACCCCCACCCCCAAAGTTCCCATATGTTGACCAGGGGCAATTAAAATGATGACTTAAAAAAAAAAAAAAACCTTTGGGGTCTTTCCAAATCATGAAGAAAAACATAAACAGAGGAAGACACGCTCTAGTCTTAAAACTTTGACTGGGTACCAAACTAAGTGATCCCCAATGACAGTATACACTCTCCCCGGCACCTTTCTGCCTACCTCGCTCCACCCATAGGAGGTCCCAGACAATTCATCAAACATCTATTGACTGTGGACTGGGTGCTTCCAACTACTGCAGGAGTCGGAGTTCAGCAACCTCAAGGTGCTCTGAGAGAGCAGGGAAATGGTTCAGGCCACACTTACTGCGTACCTACACTGGGCTAGGTTTTGAGGTTTGAGAGGACAAGAATCTGAGAAAAGAGCAGTTAAGAGTACTCCAACCTGGGAAGGCTAATCTACAAACAGCACCACAGGAGCAAGGAGTAATTCATTCTGCATGGTGGGATCAGGGAAGCTGACCCAGAGAGGTGACACTTGAGATGGGCTTTGAAGATGTCTTAGGATTTTGATGGGTACAGTTGGGAAGGAGCGGCATTCCAGACAGAAAGAATTGAGTGAGAAAGGTCAGAGTTGAGGCAGGAGGTGGTCTGGTCAGTTGGTCGTGTGGGGCATGGCATGTAGTCGGGCCAGTGGCATCAGGGCAGGGGGTCCGGGAGCAGAGAAGGAGAACATAAAAGGCAGACTGCAGTTTATGATAGCCATGGACAAGTGCCATTCAGAGAGCCCACTGCACGGAGTGACAGCCTCTGCCGTACTACTCAAGTCAAGGTCACACTGCCTCCTGGGAAGCTCCCAGCCAATGGCAGATTATAGCAGGAGTGCTAAGGCCTGTCCATTTCTGCCCAATGTGGGACTCCTGTAACAGGCAACGTTTGTGCTGGAGCTCCCACTGGGCTGGATGAGGCGTTCTCAAAGCTGCATCACAGTAGAAGGGTCTTCCTTACCAATTCTCCTTTCTTCCGCCTCTCTTTTTCAAGAGTTCCATCTCGACTGCAGTCTGAAGGCAGCCTTCTCCCTCCTTACTCCTGCTCCTTTCCCTTTATCTTTCACAAGCATCATCACCCCCACCCCCAACAAATCTGCACTTCAAATTCCATCCTGGTATCTGCTTCCCAGAGGACCCAAACTGCCTGAGAAGGATCCTGGATGAATGCCCAGTGTCTGAACTCTGTCTTGCTGGCAGTGAGGAGCCATTAAACAGGGGAAGCCATGATCATATCTGAATTTATAAAAGTAACCCAGCAGCAGAGTGAGGAATGAACCAGTGGAGAGGGAATGGGTGGTAAAGAGTTCACTTAAAAGGACGCTGCATTTATCGGTACAAGGTTTTGACAAGAGGCAACTGGCAGCCTTTACAATTTAACTCAACAGTCCCCATCTTAGAAATCTTATAGAAACACTAGCACAAATGCATAAAAGTATAAGGATGAGGATGTGTATAGTAGCCTCATACATATTAGCGGAACATTGGAAAGCTCTATGTTCATCTGCAGCAGGAAAGATGAAACAATGTACATCCATGCAGTGGAATAATACCATGTAACCTCTGAAAAGAATGCAGTAGATCTCTGTACTGTGTTATAAAGAGGTACACAATTTATTGCTATTTGTAAAAAGCGAGTTGCCAAAGTATATAACATGATCCAGTTTTCATGAACAAAGTTATGCATATAGTTTGCATTTGTTTGCATAAATTAATTGGGAAGAAGACACATCAACTGTTTCTAGAGGTCACTTCTTTGGGTGGAAGGGCTTTCATTTTTTTACCTGATGTGGATTGACAAAGTTGTAGTAATAAGAGAGATTCTGGCTTTCATTTTTATTTTGCTTTTCTGCATTTTCCAAGTTTTTAGATGGTTCGTTTCTCTTATCAGAAAACAGAATGTTAATTTAAAAAGCTCCATGTCTACTTGAGAAAAAGTATAAAAATCCTTCATATTGCCTTTCTAGAGAAAAGAAAAATAACAAAAAGCTTCCAGGAGAATTGGGAAGTCTGTCAATGGCCTGGTCTAGGTAAATAGGAATTAGAGATAAGTTGGAATGGAGATGAACACAGAAGGCAGATAGAAGTTCTGGAGGCCCAGAGGGTTATTCTGGGTAGTGGGCAGGTGACCAGAGCAGGAGGGGCTACTTGTGCTGAGCGTGCTGGCCTTCGTGAGGCTCAGGCCCGGGCAGGTGGTGTAAATTCGAGATGACGCTGGCTCCTGTCCTACAGCTCAAGAGAGTAGTTAGGGCTAGAAACGCATGACCTACAAAAGATTCAAAACTCAGCAACAGCACTCACCAATGAACTAAAATGCTAAACAGAAACAGTGAACTCATAAAAAAAAAATAAAACTAGAAAAAATAATGGTGACTATTTATCTGAGCTTAATAGAGAAAGACTTCGAATACAAGAGTGAGTAGCATATTTAAAGTCTGGCAATTTTAACAACATTAAACATAAACACCTATCCTTTAAAAACAAAATTCATAAACAAAATCAAAAGGCGAGAAAAAATGGGGAGAATATTTACAACATTTACAGAGAGTAATATCATTTATACGTAAAAAACACAGATGAGTAATTTTTAAAAAATGCTCCAGAAGAAAAACAGAGCATTTTGTGTTAGTTAAAATTTGGTTCAGTTACATACAACAGAAAACGACCATGGCTTAAACAAGATGGAAGTTTACTTCTCTCTCACATTAAGAAAAAAAAAAAGTCCAGAGGTTGTCAGTCCAGGGGTTATATGGTGGCTCCAAGAGTCACTAGAGAGCTAGGCTTCTTCCAGTTGATTCTGTCCCATCTCTAGGGTAAAGCTTTCATATTGGTTGCTACAGCTCTAGTCATCATGCCTTTATTTAAGGAAGCAGGATGGAGGAAAGGAGAAAGGGTAGAAGGGCACACCCTCCCCTTTTACGGGAACTTGTTGGAAGTCCCACATGATACTTCTACTTACACCTCACTGGCCAGACCTCAGTCACATGGCCATACCTAGCTGTGAGGGAGCCTGGGAAACATCATTTTTGAGTTGGGTAGCAACTCAGGGCTCAGCTAAAAACTGGGTTTGTAACTAAGAAAGAAGGGGGAATGGACATTGGAAAGCAACTAGCAGTTCTAACATACATGAGAACAGAATTATCAAAAGAAATACAAGTGGTAAAGATTTTAAAAGGGTCAAAGTTGCTAATAATCAAATAAATGTAAAGTAGCCCTCTCATGGTCTCCTCTAGCTAAGAGCTTGAAGGGCTGGCCAGACATGCCACCAAGAGGACGGTCAAGAGCTGACTGTCTTGGTAACAGCCTCCATACAGCTGCACGGGCAGATTCCCAGGGTGAAGGCGCTTCTGCCTGTTGAGTGACTCCTGGCCTTTCTACCCACAGTCTCCCTCCAACCTCAAGTGATGTCAGCTTCTACAAATTTTGGGAAATGGAGAAAATTCTGCACCCAGGGATTCTCTAGCAAAACTAGGGTTACAATTAAATTTTAGGTGTTTTTGAAACTTCCTTAAAAAGTAAAATCCTCATGCAAACTGAATCAGCAGTTTCAGAACTAAAAAGAACCTCTTCTCTGTGCTTGGGTTGTCACAAACTAAGCATGAAAACTGGCCATTAAAATAAGGACCGGTGTCGGGAGATTCAGGCAAGCCCGAGTTAATTCTTTTGGCGAATACGGTTTCCAGAGGGCTGTGATGTCACCGCCACCCCCAGGATGCACAGAAGACAGAGCAAGGTGGGCTCTGAGGGCTTCTTGAATTCTTATTCCTATTTTTAGTAATTACTACGCCTTTTCTCCATCTCAGACTGTCACCAGTCACTTCTCACACTTTATTCGAAAGCCTGCCTTTAGCACCCACTTTTAATTTTTGCTCCTTTTACATGGTTGTGGATTGGGAAACAAAATACAAGAGCAAGTGGATATTTAGTGGAGTCCGGGGAGGTGGTCTTTAGTGTGCGGGAAGCAATGTGATATAATGACTATACATGCACGTGCTTAGTCACATGTATCAGGAACACCTGGATTTGAGTCCTAGTTCTACCATGAACCAGCCGTGTGCCCTTGGACACGTTATTAGACTTCTCTGAGCCTCGGGTTCCCTGTCTTACAACAGGGACATTACAGTGCTTACCTCATAAAGTTTATCATATTTGCCATAAACAGGGTTTAAGGAAACCAACAAGAGACAGTCAAGCACTTAAGGGCTAGCGACGGCAGGGAGCTGTTAGATGAAGCTGGGAAGGATGGGAAGAGGTAAGGGAATCCAGAGATAGCAGCTGTCGGAATAGGTGTCTGGCAGGAGCTGTGGGCTCTAGTGGAGGATGCAGTTGGCCTGTAGTGACCCAATGGGGACACAGGGGAAAAAAATTTGTGTCCACTAGTCTCCTGCCAGTATTCCTACTGGCCAAACCCAGCCAGAAGCCAGAGGCGAGGTAGATGGTGATGCAGTGCGCACAGGTCCGCCTCCCGGGGCACAGAGCAGGTGGAGTGGGTAGACAGCAGATCTGGAGGTGCAAACAGAAGGGCTTTGGGGAACTTCAAACAAAATAATGTGATGAGCTTAGCACAGTGCCTTGAACATAGCAAGTCCACGAGTCCTCAATAAATGTTAATTAATTTTGGACTTTGATCTTTTCTCCCCTGTCTCACTCTCTTTCTGGCTGCCTTTTTCACTTATTGCTTACTTCCTGGTTTCCAACAGGTCACAAATGGCTGAGGTGACTTCCAAGAACTCCAGTTCTGTTACCTATATTGGAGGGTTTTGAGGGAGTAATGAGTATGTAAAAAGGTAACCAGGGACTCCGTGAGCTAGGGATGAGAGAGAAAAACAAAATAAGGGGAGAAGATAAGAGGAAAGGGGGGAAAGCTGTATGTTCCCCAGCAGGCTGGAATGAATACAGGTCTGTACTACTTTATGATCAAATTATGCATTTCCTGGGACATGATAACAGCACCTTTGCAATTTACAGCCTCGTGAGACTTGCAAAGACCTTCCTGTCCCAAATGCAAAACCTTGTTGTTATTCTAGACCAACAGGTTTTACCTCAGTGCCCAGTCCCTCCAAAACCAAGTTGTCAAACATGTGCACATGGATGTTCAAATACTTCCATGCTGCATCTCGCTGCCTGGTTCAGGGGAATCTTCTATTCTGATTTGGGAAACTGCTGTGTGGAGTGGGGTAGTCCTGCCACGGGGGTGACGCCAGGTGCGAAGGGAGGCCAGAGAGTGGTCTGAGCTCCTGAACTTCAGCATCCTGAACTCCAAATCTTTGCCTGCTGTCGGCTTGACCCCTTATGAATCTGTCTTAACTCCACAAGCTATTCTCGAGCTTCTGGTACAGGCTCCAGGGTGGAGCATTCTATGCTACCGTTCCACCTCCAGCCTCCTTCTCACATTTGCTTACCATCCCTCCAGGCCTTTGCACAGGCCACTCTCTCTGCCTGGAACACACACGCTCTCTTCTTTGTCTGGCTAATCTCGCCTCCTCCTCCAAGATCCCTCAGGTGTCATGCCCTTGGGATAGCCTTACTGGACAGTGTCTCCTCCCCTCAATGCTCACGGGGGGTACGGGGGCGGGTGGGAAGCCCCTCTGTCCGCTCCCATCAGTCCTCTTTGATTCTCTCACGCACAGCGCTTACCACATCGTCTTAATGTCCTGGCCTAATTCTTTCGACAGATTGAACACGTCTGAAGAAGAGACCCTGACATACTCATCTTGGTTCCACCACCGTCTGGCAGAGTCTGCTGGCACACAGAGGACACTCAGCAGAGATCTAGTGAATGAGTGTTTAGGGCATAATTCAGAAGATAAGAAGTGTTACAAATCCTAAAGCGTCAAGTTAACCAAGCTATATTCTAGAACATTCTTCCTCTCCTCTTGTTACCTTGGCTCTACTGCCCTAACAGCAGTCAGGACAGGTAACCTTATGACTGTTCACCTGCTCTTTTCTCAATTTTTTTCTTTTTCAAATGTCCTCTTAAATGCCACTTTCCTCAGAGGCTGTCCCTGACCACGCAACCCAAAGTAGTCGCTCAGTCACTTGTTTACATTTCAGTGTATTTTAATTTGCTACACAGCACTTATTACCAGCATTAACATTTTATGTATGTGTTTGTTTAATTATTTTCTATCTCCGCCACTAGACTGTCAGCGCCCCTTGAGCAGGGACCTTGTCTGTTCACGGCTGTATGCCAGGCATCTAGCATAGAGTGTGTTGCACAGCAAAGTGTTCATTAAATATCTGTTAAGTGAACGTGTGGTACTGTTGCTGCATTCTGATCCAATTGGACGCACGTCTTCTTCTTTTGCTGTTGGATTAGGTGCTCCAGAGAAAGTCAGAAAGACCTCCCTCACGGCATCAGAGGGTGGGAGGGGGGCCTCAGTTCCCTTCCTAGGCCAAGTAGGATACACTGGCCACCTATGGCCTCCTTGCAGCCAGATGCTAAGGAACCGCGGCCATGTGTCTGTGGGCCACAGGTGCTGGAAGCGCTCCTCCAAGCTTTTTGTGAGCGCAGCTCCAGTGACCATCATCCAGACTGACAGGAATGTGCTCAGGGCTCCTGGCTGGCCTGGCACCCAGCAGCAGCAAGCAGGCAGAGTGGCCAGCATTGAGGACAGATGTCTTCCTTTTCCCATAACGCCATCCCAAGAGTGCATGTAGCTGCCTGGCTGGGTGCACTTGCCTCACACGATGGGCGGTGGGCAGCGGGCAGCGTGGCTCCCTGGCTCTGCGGCAGAATGGCGCCCGCATTGAGCTCTGTTCCTGCCCCTGCCGCTCCCGCAGAAACTGCTCTGCCAACTCAGCAGAGGGAGGGCCAGATCTGGAGTCTCTCACCTGCCCCTGGCCCTTCCTTGAAGCCCTCTGGTTTACTGGAAATCATAAACTGTGAGAGACAGCCTTTATCACACTCTGAACAGTGCACTCTTAATATTTAACACCGGAGGCTGAAACGACCAGGGATGCTGGCCTCCTGGTTACTCCCAGTGACTGATATTTGCACCTAGTAATTGAGGTCAAATTTGCTTCTCTTAAATCACATGATTTGCCTCAAGACAGGAAGGTGTTGGGGGCCACTTGTTGCACGGGGACCAGGAGGTGATCACAGAAAGGCTGCAAACCAGCTTTGGCAGCGAGGGCTGTGTTTCCTGGGCAGCCAACCCTGGGAGCACCAAGCTGAGCTGGCAGCTGGTAAAGGACCCACATAGGGTCTAAACTTCAACATTTTACTCAGAGCCAGCTTAGGACATGTCTTCCCTTTAAGACACCTGCTGAATGAAGCTACTTTGGAATAGGATGGGACATAAATAAATTAATTAACAAACTAATTAAGCATATTGAGTAGGCCACCCAGAAGATTCTAGTCACTTAAAGGTCTCCAAATCACAGTACAGGCCCCACCCTAGCCAGACACCTAATCTTGCTCTAGGCTTTGCTAAACCTCAGGTATTTATCTCGTGGTTGTCATGGAAGCTACTCAGATAAACAGCAACACAGGCAGCCCAGCCCCTCGGCCAGCCTCCTGTCCTGAGAGCAGCGGAGCTCCCTGGTGGCCACTGGCGGCCCTTCCTGCTGGCCTGGAGGCAGCCCTACGCCACCTCACATCTGAGGTCTTTTTCACATGGCCTCTGAAAGCACACAGTAGGTGCTGAATAAATACCTGCGAATGAAGGCACCCCTAGAGAGTATGTTAGTTCTTAAGCTTCAAGACCCCTAGATAACCTTCAGTGGCTACTATAGCTAGAGCAGACCCACCCCTACATGTCACCTGTCACCCCAGGGACTGCAGACCAAGCATAAAAAGGCCACTCAGGCAAGCAATCCGGGTGGCCCACAGACTACTTCCTCTGTTCCCAGAGCCAGGTGGATGCAGACCTGTGAGGAAGAAGCAACTCGGTCGGAGGGCAGGTGGGGATGACGTCTGGCTTCAGTTGTGCTGGACACCACACACCACAGTCAGAATGGCAGAAGGCCCCACCACATGCACTTCAGTGGAACGTCACTGGCCTGTGTCTACCTGAGGACTAAGCACACTCTCGAAATGTGTCCCTAACTATTCTCAAGGATGGACTGCTGGCCTCGGAGGACACTGCAAGAGGATTAAGGAAGAAGCAATTGTCACTGCAGACCCTGAAATGGCTACTAAAGAGGTCCCCTAGTATCTCAGGAAATCTTCTAAAGTAAGACAGACTCTCTCTTCTGTGACATATAGCTCAGTCCAGAAAGGAGACTGGGGGATGGACCAGGCTACTTGATCTCTCAAGGCCACCAGGTCAACCGGTGCCTGGTGTAGGGAGGTAGCACAGGGCTGAGCGTGGAGCTGGATCTGTGAGGGCCAGGTCTGCTGCATAAAAACAGTGCAGCCCCAGCCATCATTTAACCCCTGTCTCTTCATTTGCTTGTTATCTAAGTTAAAAAAGATAATGTATGTAAAACTTTTAGTATAGTTAACTTCCTATTTTAGCTATATGACTATATTTTCTTTCAAGAACACTAAACTGAACAGGAAAAAAAAGCAGGTAAATAAACGGCATGGCATCACACATCAGCAGAAGCTTAATCATCCACCCTGAATAACAGAAATGACTGTAAATAACAGCATAGCACAGAGAGGGTTGAGTTCTTTGGCTCAGTGATTTTAGAGTGCTATGTCAAGGCAGATGCACATGTAAGCTGTGTCCACCCACAGACTGATGGGGCCCACTGATATGCTTAATAGCAATGACAAGGACGATAAAAATAGCTACTATGGGCCATGCACATGCTAAGCAGTTCACACAGGTTATTTTTAATTTTCAAATCTGTGAGGTAGGTATACTTGTTCCCATTTTATAGATGTAGAAACTGAGACTTGAACAGGCTGGATAATTTCCCAAGCACACCACTGGCCACCCACCCCGCCCCCTACACATGCACAAATGAGCGGAGCTGGGCCCCCAACCCGCCTGCTGTGGACTTCCCCACTGTGCTGTCTTGCCTCGGGCAAAGGTCTAAGTGCTGTCCATGTCACGGAAGACCCTCTGGGGAGCCAGGAGCAAGGGCATCACTGTGTATCTAAGACCAGTGGGAACAGTCCTCAGTGACAGATGACCAGGGCAGCTGGAAAGAGGGCATCTGCTGCCCCTGCCCCATAGGGCAAAAGTCAGGTCTCTTTTTCCAAAGGGCCTCACGCCTACTTTCCACAGGAGTGAGGGCCCAGCTTTGGGAAAAGATGGAGAGTTCTAGAGCGCCCACATGACACCCGCATGCCTGTCCTAGCCCCCTCGTCATCCCAGGCTCAGTCTCTGTGATGCTCGGGTTGGAGGTGAGGATGGGAAGGAGGGTGGGGATACTGCAGGATCCAGGAAGCACCAGGCAAAGGCGAGGAGAGGAGTCCTGGAAGCGCACCACCCCCGGCCGTTCTGCCGCTCAGAAAACAAAAAGCAAGGCTCCCTGTCCTTGGCTTCCACGGATGCCCCTCCCTGGGGAGGTCTTAGTGCCCAGGATCCAGAGTCAGACTCCGATAGAATTGACTCAGATAGAATATTCACATTTTCTCCTGGAGACCAAAATGAATTCCAGGGACAGAGCCCTGGCCTGGGACCCCTTGAGTCCAGGCTCCTATTTCCGGCTTTTCCTCTAACTCTCCACATGACCTTAAGCGAGTCACTTAAACTCCCTGGTCTCGGCTTTCCTTCCTGTTAAAGGGGAATAGCTACATGTAATCATCACCGTAGCTGACATTCACTGAAGTTTTACTTGGAACCAGGCCCTGTGCTGGATGCATCAGCACTTTTATCCTCAGAGTACCCTGTGAGGTGGGTATTGTTTTCACGCCCATTTTCGCATGAGGAAGCAGATGGAGGAACAGGGGAGGCAGGGGACATGCCCACAGTCACACTAACGGTTAGTAAAGGTGGACCTGGCTCTGAGCGCCACGTCTATTTTTCCAAGCTGTTAACCACTGTGACATAGAGTTACTTTATAAAGATCAAGGAGAGATGTAAAAGTGTCTTGAAAGCAAAAAAAAAAGGATGTGTGTGTATGCTGCATAATACAAATATAAATCACAACTCCCTGGACATGACTTAAAGAATATTCCTAATTCCCTTAAGAATATTCTGTGGAAACTGTTCACAGAACCACAAACCTCCAAGATGGAGAAGACCCACAATAAGCCACTTTTTTCCACCCCCTCCCTTCGGACAGGAATGCTACAACTAGCCAAGTGCTGCAGGGGAGACCAGAAAGGTCAAGCAAGGGTGGCCAGCTTAGGCTCTCAGCTTGCAGGTGAGGGAGGAGAATCCAGTCTCCTGGCTCCTAGGGGAGGGGACAATGAAGACAAAAGGCCCATTTGTATCAAAGTGGAACCCCTCTGACCAAATGTAAACATTTAGCATAATATCTGACCATATCTTTTGTAACCTTAAAAACATTTTATTTTCCTACCAAGCTGGTCTCATTCAGTCCTGAATGTGTTTGTCCTCCTCCCCGCCTGGAAAAGCCCTGCAGGAACAGAGCTCACAGCTGCAGACAGTGGGACCGATGGTGGCTAGTATCGCCAGAAAAAGGACAGCATGTGCGGAAGGATATTGAGTAGATCTAAAGGATCTCAGTGAGGGCTGCAGATTTAGAGGCCAACCAGAAACACACCTCCAATACACCTCAGTGTTCAGCCAAGAACAAAACTCTGTCCCCTAGGGTGGCCAGGCCTGCCTCCCTCTGTGGCCTCAGCTCCTGGACCACCACTGGACCACCACGGGCCTCCTTGTTGCTCCCCAGACAATCCCATCCCAGGGCTATGAACAGGCCGTTTCCTCTGCCTGGAACACAGACAATCCCATCGCTTGCTCCCTGGCTTCACCAGGTTTCCGCTCAAATATCCACTTCTTATCCCAGAGAAGTCTTCTTGGACGGCCCTGTCACTCCGTGCCCTCTCCCAGCTTCACTCTTCCCCAGAGCACCCTCTGCTCCCTGACACCATGTTAAGCATTGAGCTTCCCTGATGGGGCCCTAGGAAGCTCCATGAGGGCAGGGACTCGGGCTGTTTGGTTTGTTGCTGTAAGTCCACAGCCCAGAGCAGTGCCTGGTGCATTTTCAGTGCTCAACTATTTGCTGGAAACTCTGTGAAGGAGTGAACAAAGGAATGAATGGAAAACTTTAGTGAAAACCAAGTCCCCACATTCTCTAGCCCGCCCGTGCTGGAGGATTAGGGCAGTAACAAGAGTCAGCTTGTGCTGTGGCTGCAGCTGTGCTGTCTGTCACCCTGCCCTGATCAGATCAGCCCTGCGGCTCCCACTTTGGAAGGAAGACTTGTGCGGGGACCTGCAGCTCCAAAACTCGACAGTCTGCAGCACTTGGGACTTGTCCAGACTGTTGCTGTGCAGATCACGGGGGCCTGGCTGGGTTCCTGCCCCTGTTTTCCTAGGGCCTCAGACAGGCTGGGAAGTGACTTACCCACAGTCCTGTGTAGACTCACAGGGTCACACGAGGTCAGAGCTGGGTGAAGCCTTGCTGATCTCAGGACCAACCTATGCCATGCAGGTAGTGCAGGGCAAATATTCGTGCGACTCTGGGGTCTGGCAGATCCAACCTCCGCCAGCTGTGTGACCTTGGAGAATTATTTGAAAGACAATACTTGAAAAGCACAGCTTTTCTCATGTGTAAAATGGAACTAAAAATCCTTCCTTTAAACAAGAAGCTTGTCTTCCTGTTCAGAACACTTTACTTCCATTCTTTATGATATTACATTCAAATTCCTACTACCACCAAAATCGGGTCAACACAACCGACCTGGTGTGATCCCTCCGGACTCCTCCAGCACTCCTCCTCCTTCCCACCTGTGTGCCCGGAACTGCCACCTTCTTTCCTCCCATCTGAGTTTACTAAAGCCCCAGGGGCAGGTCTCTTCCTTGACTTAGGCTTGACTGGGCACTCGGGGATGTATGAATTGCATGTTAACAGGCAGGAACCAAGTTTTGACTCTCCAACCAGAACGTGGCATCCTTGAGGGCAACTGTCTCATCTCCTGTGATGTTCCCCACACCAGCCCTTAATCTACAAAAATTCCTGTTGATGGACTCACTTGAAAATGCCCCCAGATATTTCCTCTAGTTCCCAAGGGAGGGAAAAGTAAGATATAGAAATAAATTGGAGATGAATTCAAATCACTCCTATCTGTGGGCTTGGTCTGTGTGAAAAAAAAAAATCATCTCTATCTCTAAACCAGACTTGACAAGTAGAGGAACGCCCTAAAAACAATGCACAGAATAAATCACAAGAACCAGCCTCACTTAAAGATTTCAGGAAGGAAAACACAGTTAAACTGAAAACTGTTAACTGGTGTTTAAGAAAAAAACACAACAAACAGCCCAGAAATGTTTTTAGGACTATCACAGTCCCTCAGGGGCCGATTTGTCCTTCAGTGGGGTCTTCCTAACACCTGTTTTTACTGAAAATCAATAGCCCAACATCAGAGCTTCATGAGTGAGAAGGAGAGGGAAACCAGACACAGAGAGACACGGCTGTGAAGCACACCACCCAGATGGCAAGCAGTAGCCACACTAAATATTACTGGCCAGTGCCCTCTGGCCACGAGAGTGGGCCACCGGGAAGGTGACCCAACAGCAAATGGAGTTCCCATGTCACCAAGATCTCCTTCCTGCCTTGTTCCTCTCTCTGGTCCATGCCTCTACTTCTCCCACCCACCTGCTAAATACATCTGATAAAAAATCCTTGCACAACCCTCCAACCAAACTAATTCCACATTATTTCAAGTGAGACCTAGGACCAACACATATTCCTTTCTTGTGCTTTTTTAAAGAAGAATATTAAAAGACAGAACTTAGAAAACTCAAGTGATATGGAAAAGAATTAGATCTAATACCTTTTGATTATAACCTCATATTAATCTTTTTGAATGCAACTCTACATCTACACAAAGAAACTGTCCCTTTAAATTTCAAACATCAACTTAGTTCTCTTTCTCTCTCAGATTTCGAAAAACAGGACTTGCTCATTACAATAGAGTCACAAAACACAATCACAGTCTACATAAAATCCTATACACAAAAATGTTCATAGCAGCATTATTCATAGTAGCGAAAACAGGGAAACAACTCAAATGCCCATCAAATGATAAATGAATAAACATAATGTGGTATATTCATATAGTGGAATATTATTCAGCAATGAAAAGGAATGGAGTACTGACCCAGGCTACGACATGGATAAACCTTGAAAACATTACGCTAAGTGAAAGAAGCCAGGCACAAAAGGCTACATGTCATACGGTTCTATTTATATGATATCCAGGACAGATGAATCTAAAGACACAGAAAGTAGATGAGCGGTTGCCTAGGGCTGGGGAAAACGGGGAGCCTGGGGGGTTGATAATTTAGGGGTATGGAGTTTCTTTTTGGAGTAATAAAAATGTTCTAAAACTGACTCTGGTGATAGATGCACAACTCTGTGAATACCCTAAAAACCACTGAAGCATATATTTTAAATGGGCAAATTATACGGTATAAGAATTATAATAAAGCTATTTAAAAAAAAAAAAAGGACAAGGAAAAAATATCCCACAATCACATTAGTGACAATCACAAGTTTGTGGGAGTGGCTGCTGTGGAAGTTTGTCAGTTGGAAACATCCGCAGTTAATGTGTTCTGGAGGCTATTTGTCCTGAGTTGACCAGAGAAGTGCTCCAAAGCAGTGCTCAAGAAGATGTCCCCCAGGACAAAGGACAGGTTTTCTTTCACTGTCCGCAGTTGTAACTGAAATATTTTAAAACATTCAGATATTAACAGGCATTTACAAGTGACGTGGTTTATAAAATAACCGATTTTGACCATTTAGACTCAGGTGGCATCAGTTACCAGAACTAGGCTGTATCAAAGTCACGTTCAGGGAGCTCAGAGTTTGTCAGTGTGTGCGTCCTCAAACGGGTCATGAACCCCCTCGGCACTTTTCGAAATTTTCAAATCGAACTTTTCCAATTTGTAGAGGTTATAGGTCTTTCGAATGAACAACAAAGCCACCTTGCATCAACGGGTCCACATGATGATGCAGGTAATAATGGGCATGAGGCAAACAGTAATACAGACAAATTTTACCAATGTGTGCCAACAATTCAAGCTACATGAAATAAAGAAGATAAAATAGCATCATGTAAAGTTAGGATATTAAATTTGGAGCCAGGGGCTGTCTGGGGGTTGTGTGTTTGTTTCCCATTAATTTCACTTTGTCTCTTTCTCAGGTTGTCGAGACCAAGAGCGAGTGTGACTCATCTACCCATGGGTGGCCAGCCTCACTCTCTGATAAGAGACCTGGGGCTGCCACTTTGGCTTGCTACATCTTAGCTCTGGAAGTAATTTAATCTCTGAGCCTTGATTTCCACATTTGTAACAAAGGAATAATATCATCTATTTGACCAGGTTTTTGTGGGGACTGAATGAGATGTAAACTGTGTAGCATAGGGCTTGACGCACGAAGGTTAGGGTGAAACTGGCACAGGTTGGGGTGAAGGACAAGTTCCCTGTGAAGAAAGACCTGTGACGTGACAATGAGGAAAGGTGTCACAGAATCTTTATCAGGCAGGGGCCCCAAAGGGGTTGCAGGCCAGCGGAAGGATATCACCAAACCTCATAGGTGCTGAAAATCAGGGAGGTCCTTCGCTAGACCCCTCGCTAGAATGTCAAGAAGTGGTGTAGGTGCCCTTAGTGTTAAGGACCGAAAGTATCTTTTTGCTCGAATGTAAAACAGAATTATTGTCTGTTAAGGGTAGAGCTAATAACTGGGGCTGAAATAGAACGTAAACAATCTCTACTTCACTGCTGTGACTACAGCACAAACAGTTTTACGATCAGTAAGGTGGAGCTATGAAATCACCAGCTGTGGGAAGAAGGGAGGAGCAGTGGGAGAAGCCCAGCAAGGGAGCCGCAGGGTCTGGGTGAGCACCTGGGCTCTGCTGGGCCGGGGGCAGCTCCCTGGCGGGACATGAACAGGCCACCCTGTGAGCACCTGGAAGAAGTCCACCAGGTCCCTGCAAAGAACACCTCACACGCCCCGCTTACACACATGTGATGAATTAAAGGGAACAATTCTGGGTGGATACTGCCTCCCTGGATGACAAAGGGGATGGGCCCAGGGTGCAGGCAGGAAGGGACGCCACACTCAGAGTGCAGAGGATCACCCTCTTGCCCCCATCCCCTCTGCCACATTCTAGCAATACTTCTGGTTTCACTGCTATTGTTTTTTGTTTTTGTAAACAAACTAAAAATCAACAAACTACCCCAAATTCAACACGTGTGACTTACACCAATTTCTATATTTAAAAAATACAAATAATTTGGAACAAATAAGAGAAAAATGCTGGTCAAGTTCTAAACTCACCCACGGCTGGTGGCATTCATGTCTCTAGGAGAAGGGAGTCCATTTTCTTGTTCCCCTGCTGTCCAGCCCTAGGTTGGCCTGCCGTGCAGAGAAGTCCAGGGCATGCTGCCATCTGCAGGCAAAACAAGGAAAAGCACAAGTTATGGCTCAAATCGTCCACTTAAAGCCCCTGGCCTGGGCCTGTCCTCAGACAGCTGGAAGACTCAACCTGGTGCAAGAACCAGGAGAACTCACTCAGTTCCACGTTTGGGACCCCACTGCAGAGTTGCAACAGACTTCGTCAGTGAAAATTCTAAACTATCAAGGGCTCAAGTATTTCTTGACAAAAACAACAGCAAACTTTTACACAGGACTCACCATGTGCCAGACACTGCTCTAAACGATTTTCACTTATTAACGCATTTAACCCTCAGAAAAACAGGTGACTATTTTAGAAGGTCTCTGTCAGTTGGTCTGATTATTGAGCTAGGTTGGATAATTAAAATGCAGAACTTGATAAAACCTGATTTCAAAGGGAGGTCAGATATGAAAACTCTGAGAGAGACTCTGAGGTCATTCATTCTCCAAATATTTATCGAGTGCCTGTTCTAGACCAGATGCTGCTCTAGGACCTGGGAATAGAGGCATGAGCCTAAAAGACAAAGTCCCTGCTCTCACGGAGCTTCTGTTCTGGTGGGGGGAGGTGATGCTAGAAGAGGTGATAAAGGCTGTGCAGACGCAAAAACAGAATAAAAGAGCTAGAGAATGATGACAATGCTGTTAACATCATCCATCCATCCATCCATCCATCCATCCATCCATCTATTCATTCATATTCCCAGGTTTCCCAAGTACTTACTAACCATCTACCACAAGCCAAGCACTGTGCTGGGATGCAGTGATGGGCAAAAGACAGACATGGTCGTTGCCTGCACATATTGATCAAACGATCACCTAAATAAATGCAAAGCCGTTAACCTGTGGTAAGTGTGAAAGCAGAGTGGTACAGGTCCCTCCGAGGGCATCCCAGGGAGACTTGACCTTGTTTGGAGCCTTGGGAAGGCTGGAGAGGGAGTGTGTGTAGAAGCGTCCTTGGCAAAAAACACACTGTGTGCAAAGACTGGATCTTGAACACAAGCCAGAGGTGGAGTGGGGAGAGGAGAGGCAGGAGGAGCTGGAGAAGGAGTGTGGGCAGTCCTTCTTTGCTTGGTCCTCCCAGACACAAAGGGCCTCTGAGAATTGGAGCGCAACGCAAGGGTCCTAGACAGAGGTATAACGTGGATGAATTTGTGTGTTTTCAAAAGATTACATTATGTGTCGCCCGGCCAAAGATGATGTCTGAATTTCTGGAAGCTGTGAATATGTTCCTTTACATGGCAAAATGGACTTCACAGATACAATTAAGTTAAGAATCCTGAGATGGGGAGATTGTTCTGGATGTAATCACAAGTGTCTTTATAAGAGGGAGGCAGAAGGAGGCCAAGTACAGAAGAGGAGTTTCAGCATGACGCAGCATGAGAAAGACTTATTGGTTTAGAATATGAGGAAGCAGCTATGAACCAAGGAATGCAGGAAGCCTCTAGAAGCTAGAAAGGCCTTCTTTGCTGTTACAGCAGCAATAGGGGACTAATTCATACACTGACCTCTGCTAATAAACAAAAAGACTAGAGGTAAGGGGAAGGGGAGGCAGGGGCCAGGCAGATGTCATTTTGTTATCCAGGCAAGGGATGGGTGAGAGCTTGAACCACAGCAGTGGCAGTGGGGGTGGAAAGGAGTCGGAGGACCCCAGGAGGGCAGGAGTCGGCCATTCAAAGGTCAGCTGCAACCTGGCAGATGTTAGTGGAATGCCACAGCAGGCCTCTCTCTGTCTCAGGACCAGGGCAGCTCACCCTGGGCAGAGCCCAGCACCCATTGTGGGAGGAAGCAGCTCTCACCAGGGCAGTACGATCACTCCTCCACTCACTTAATGGGGACCTGCCAACTCCATTCCCATGAAGGAGTCCGGGGGCTTCCAGGAAGAAGCTCTAAGAAGTAACGACAGCCAGGAAATTTCTACCATGCAAAAGGGAGCAATTATTTCTACCAAGCATTTGGCTTTGCACAAAGAGATTTCGTAATCCTGGAAATGAGGCGTCCAAATTTAAACACACACACATCTCCAACTCAGGTGATGCATAAGAACAATTAAATCCGATGTGTAGAAATTTTGTGGTCAGTAGAATAATGCAGAAATTAAAGAAAGAGAATAAATGAGAAGCTAGGATATCCTCTTATCATCTACTTCATTTCTTTTTAGTGATGCAGACCTACTGAAAAAGTGGGGTCCTAATTTGCTCCTGCCTAATAGGGCCGTGAGAAAAGGCAATAAAAATGATTCCGAAGAATTTTAGCTATATTCTCTCTATTCCCCCCAAAGTATAACTATACACCCACCAAGACTTTGGAGTGTACTGTGGGGTGACAAGGAGGTCTTGAGGACACTACTCCCCCACCCCAGCCCCAGGTGACTTTGCAGCAGGCCTCAAACTTAACCTGATTCTAGGAGCACATAAGGACCCAGGAGTGCCTGAAGATGGCAAAATACCAGGTAGTCTGGTATTTTATCTATATCTAAACATAGATATACGTATGTATGTATGTATCGTTTTTCTGGTGACAAAAGCAACATATGTTTATTATTGGAAAACACAAAAATCCCCTGTAGTCCCAACCATCCAGAGATAACTTATTTGGAAATATTTTCTTCCAATCTTTTTTCTAATAATTTTAGTGTGTGCGTGCGTGTGTGTGTGTGTGTGTGTGTGTGTGTATCTATATCTAAATCTATACTTTCTTTCTAACAATATTAGGATACTGTGTTTATTTTTCTCTGCAACCAGTTTTGTTCTATCTAGCAGTATATAATTTTTCCATGTCATTAAATATAATTTTTAATAGTTGGCAGTATTCCATCCTAGAAAAGTTTCAAAATCACTTAAGGAATTCATTATTGGGGGACAACCTAGTGGTTTCTAAATTTATAATTGTAGAAGTCCCACTGGGAGGAACAGCTCCAAATATAAGAACATCTCCAATGAAAATCTGTGTCTGAGCTCTGATTATTCCTTAGGGTCTTGTTTTGCACTTTTCAGTCATCTATTCATCACCATTACTACTTCGCCATAATTATATACCGTCTGCACTGTACTTAACATTTCTCTTTAAATCAACTCATTTTTGCCCTTAAGTAAATGTACAAACCTTACTTACTATTGTAAATGGAAAACCAGCATCATATGTCATGAATGAAGCAATTGTAAAAATAAATACAGTGGAAAACGAAACAGCATGGTGAAAATATAGTTTAAATACTGCTATTCCCTGGCTCATTCTTTTATATCAAAAGAGAGATTAGGAAGGTTTAGAGACGTGTTAAAGACATATGAGCACCAAGCTGAGATTCTTCTCCTTCCCTTGCTCAGAGGATTGAAAAGAAATCGAGCAGGGGAATAACTTCTCACCATGTGAGTCAGGGTTAGACGATGCTGCAAATGTGTTCCATATAGAATTACTCTGCACCACCTGAAGTGACTGCTCATGGGAATCGTGTCTTAGGATATATTCCTGGAAGTAGAACTAATGGGATAAAAGGTATGGACACTTTAAAAAGCTTCTGATAAGCACCAACCAAGGCAGTTTTACTATGAGAGTGCCCATTCTACTTCACCCTCAAATGCTAAGAATAAAGAAAAATGTTAAAATGTTAAGCTTTTTATTGTAAGATATTTTGCAGGGCCATTACATGAACCTTCGGTTTGTGGTAAGTTTACACAAACTGATACTGCACTTGGTTTAACCGAGCTAAAGTAAACTCAGTAAAACACGAGGAAATGACTTTAGCGTTTGCAAATATTTCAGAATGTTTTTATGCCAGCAAAGGTCAAATGAGGATCAAAATAGCCTGCATTCCACAGTATACTTTTGAGAAATCAGAGACCCAGGGAAGCATTACTCATGAGATACAAATCACTACAAATTTTGAGTAAGTCAATGAAAACTCTAAAAGAAACACATGTTTAAGCCCTCCTATCCTGGTGTGATAGGCAACTGCACAAATAGATTATAGATTGATGCAACTGTTAACATTTATAAAATAGAAAAAGAAGACAATTTTGAAGTGTAAAGAGTTAATAATAATAGAAAGCTTCCAGATTATTTCAACAATTCCTGGGCAGATACCCATGTGTGTATGTGCCTGTGGGGGAAATGTGGGGGAGGAGAAGATAATTAAAAACATGCTAAAAAGTGTCTCATGTCTGGAAAGACATTAGAGATTCTGATTGATTTTTGGCATTTGTAGGAAAATATAAGTTTATCTATGCTTAAGAATTTAATGAGAGATCGTAGTAAGATACAGAATTCCAATTCACTAAATAAAAAGGAAGGAAAGAATAGAGACAAAGACACCTTGATAAATCTAGAAAAAGGCATAAGAAAAAAGAAAAAAGAAAGAATTCATGATGAATATATGGCGAAACAAGATGGCAGGAATAAAGCCACACTTATCAGTGATCAAAATAATATGAATGAATTAAATGCCACTATTAACAAACCCAAGACTTTCAACCTAATGGCTATTAATAGAAAGATGGATAAGTAAAGTATGATGTTCCATTTTAATGGATTTGTGTATGCATATGCGTACACCACAGAAAGAGACCCATGCTCTACCTAGTTTAGAAATTGTAGAAAATTGTAGAAAAATGTAAAAGCAGAGAAAAGGGTGCAGAAAAACACACTAATCTGGTAACCGTGGTTGCCAGTAAAGAGTGGAATTTTAGGGGACAGGAGGGGCTTTCTCGTCTCACTCCATGAGTGTCTCTGTTGTTTGAATCTGTTATAAGCAGCATGTAGCCAGAAAAACAAGGCAAATGAGATAACAAATATAAGGACAGAGCCAATGAAATAGAAGATATATTGAACAAAAAGTAAAGGTGGTTAACAAAACCAAAAGTATTTCTCTGAAAACAGACATATCTCTAGGAAGATTGATCAAGAATAACTGATAGAAGATGGGGGTGGGGGGGGGGGAGACTACAGAAAAAAAGAGGAAATTACAAATACAGCAGACATTTTAAAACTTATAAAAGAATAATGTAAGTAATTATATGACACTACATTTTAAAAACATAGATGGAATGAATAAACTTCTAGAAAAATTGCCAAAATTGGCACAAAAATGATAGAAAATGTGAAAAGTCATTTAAGAAAATGAAATAATTTTTAAAACCACTTCCTCATAAAGTCTCAGGCCCAGATAGCTTTACCACTGCATTCTACCAATCTCTAAGGAACAGACAGTCTCTACCTTAAATGTGTCACTTAAGAAAATAGAAAAAAAGAAGACATTGCCAACTTAAGGTTACTATAATTTGGAAATTTGGAATATGGACTTTTCAGAAAATCAAAATACAGGCCAGTTTCACTTATAAACATGGATGTAAAACACCTAAATAAAATAGTATCTAATCAAATCCAAAAGTGTATTAAGAATGCATCATGATAATGTAATAAAAAATGGTTCAAAGTCAGAAAATCTTTCAGTGTATATCACTCCATTAATGCATTACGAAAAGGGTTACCACTGCTCACTGTCTCTCCCTTCTCCGCCTCCTGGGAACACCATGACATCTCCCAGCCACCTCACAACTAGGTGAGACTATGTGACTGGTCCTTGCCAATAGAATGCCAGTAGAAGTGACATTTGTCATCTCTGGCCAACATAAAGGACCTATTATTGAAGGATTCAGATCCTAATGGATGGGGAATCAACTGGCTAGAAAGAGCCTCAGCTCCCAAATGACTAAGTGAAGAAGAGCCCACTATCTTGCCAACACCCTTGGACTGTGTCATGAGTGATAAATTAAAAGCTGTATTTGTATAAGCCATTGAAATGTTGAAGTTGGTACAATAGCTAATATTATATACCCAATAACACATGGAAAATCAGGATGGGGAAATCACATGATCATCTCACCACATACAGAAAGAACATTTGACAAGGTTCAATGACTAATTCATGATTACAAGAAAACCAAAAGAAAACAAAAAATACAATTCTTGGAAAAGTAGAATTAGGGGACCAAGCCCCTGTCTTCCCCACCACATTTTCTTCACAGCTTGATTATCCATTGGTTTAGCCACCACACATGATAAACTTTTGCTATTAAATTTTTCATTAGAAAGTAATACATGGGATTTTGTTTATTTTCCTTGGTATCTCAGATCCAAAGAAAAGGGACTTCCTTTACTTGATAAAGGTTGTCATCTACAAACCTGTAGCTAACAACGCACTTAATAAACTATATCAATTCTCCTTAAGAAATGGAACAGACAAGAATGCCTGCTTTTACCACCACCATGTAATAGAATGATAGAAGTAGTAGCCACTACAAGATAATCAGAAAGAAAACAAATATGAAATTGGAAGGAAAGAGACAAAAGTTATCAATGTTTGCAACTAGTGTAATTATTTATATAGAACTCTCAAGGGAATCCACAGAAAAACTATGAGAATGGATAGGAATTCAGAAAGGATATAAGACCAATCTGAAAACAATTGCATTTCTCCACACCAGTAGTAACCAACCAAAAAAGAAAGGGAGAGAAAAATATTTAACAGTATAACAGGCATCAATGTAACAAAATAAGATACCATTTATAATAGTAATGTTATTGAATCTAGGAATTATCTTAATAAAGAATGCATAAGAGCCCTGTGGGGAAAATTTTAAAACTCAATTAAAATACATAAAATGCATAAATTTTAAAACTCAATTATAATACATAAAATACATGAATAAATGGAGAGATAAGACCATTCCCGTGGGTGAGATGACTTGACATTTAAAGGTATCAATTCTTCCCATATCAAGCTGTGATTTCAATTAATTCCAATAAAAATTTTAGGAGGACTTTTTATGAACTTTCCAAACAGATTTTAAAACGTTTACAAGACAAGTCCATGACCAGCTAAGAAGAGCTTGAAAAAGAAAAAGTACACGTTAAGACATATAGCAAAGCTATAGTAATAAAAACAAAATCCAATTGGGTTAAAGATGTAAATGTAAAAGATGATATAATAAAGTCAGTAAGAGAAAATACAGAAACAAATTTTTGTGTAAGAGTTAAACAATAAAGCTCATAGATGAAAACACAGGAGTAACTCTTCAGGACCTTGGGTCAGGCAAGGATTTCTTAGATATGACACCAAAAGCAGAAGAAATAAAAGAGAAGATTGGTCATTTGGATCTCAACAAGATTGAAAATTTTTGCTTTAAAGAACACCATCAAGAAAATAAAAAGGCAACTCACAGAACAGGGGAAACTGTTTGCAAGTCATGTATCTGATAAAGAACGTGTATCAAGAATCTATAAAGAACTCTTACAACTCAATAACAAAAGACTAAACATCTCATTTAAAAAATAGACCTGAATTGACATTTCTCTAAAGAAGATATACGAATGACTAAGTCCGTGAAAAGATGCTCAACACCATTAACCATCAGGGAAGTACACATCAAAACCACAATGAGCTACAATTTCACACCTGCTAGGATGGCGATAAAAAAACAGACAATAAGTGTTGGTGAGGATGTAGAGAAATTAGAACCCTCATGCACTGCTGGTAGGATTATAAAATGTTGCAGCTGCTTTGGAAAACAGTCTGGAAGTTCCTCAAAAGTTTAAACAGAGATACCACATGATCCAGCAATTCTACTTCTAGGTATATATCCAAGAGAAATAAAAATATATGTTCACACAAAAACTTACACATGAATGCTCATAGAAGCATTATTCACAGTAGCCAAAAAGTAGAAACAACCCAAACTTCCATCAACTGATGAATGAAAAAACAAAATGCTGTATATCAACATGACGGAATATTATTGGGCAATAGAAAGGAACACACTAGTGATGCATGACATAATGTGGATAAACCTCCAAAACATTAAGCTAAGTGAAGAAGCCAGTTGCAACAAACCACATATTGTATAATCACATTTATATAAAATTTCCAGAAATAGGAAACTATATATAGAAAGTAGGTTAGTGCTTGCCTAGAGCGGGGGAGGGGGATATTGAAGGATATTGAAATGACTGCTAATAGAGTAATAAGAATGTTCTAAAATTAGATTATGGTGCTGGTTACACACTCTGTAAATATACTATAAATCACTGAATTATATCTTTAAACAGGTGAATTTTATGGTATGTAAATTATGTCTCAATAAAGCTATTAATAATAACAAAAAGGAGACCATAAATGAGGTTAATAAGTGAGTGGGTGACAAGATGAGGGGATGACTTAAAACATCTACATTTGATAAAGGATCAACATTTTAATATGTAAGGATATCAACATGTAAGGAACAAAATGCAAACCAGATAGAAAAATATCAGAAACCTAAAAGAAAAGAAGGGCAAATGAGACAGCTGGGCAATTCACAAATGGCAAAACAACATGATGAGATGCTCGATTAGACAGAAATGGAGTACTGCTTTAACCTACCAGTTTGACAAAAATTAGTTAGATATTAATAAGTACTGGCAGATGTTGGGAAAGGGGCTCTTATGCACTCCTGGTGGGAGGAAACCGATGAAGCCATTCCGCCACACAAAGCAGCAGTTTTTAGAAAAAGACATCACACAAATATCCTAGAATCAGAAATCTCCTATCTATCCATCATCTATCTATCTATCTATCTATCTATCTATCTATCTATCTATCTATCATCTCTCTCTCTCTCTCTCTCTCTCTCTATCTCTCTCTCTCTCTCTCCCTACATCGTCATCTATCATTTATCTATTTATCTAACTATGTCAGAGAAATTCTTGTACAAGAACACGTGGACATACTTGAAAAGATGTGTGATATAGCACTGTTTATGGAAGCAAGGCATTCAGGGGCCACCCAATGTCTAGTCTCAGGAGACTGGTGAAGTACTTGTGGTGTACGCTTTTAATAGAAAACTATGCAACAGCCAGGAGTAATGAACTAGAATTGACATATAGCAATAAGGTTTGACTATAACCCTAGAGGAAATAACAAAATAAAACAAAAAGACTCAAAATGGACAAAGGATAACAGTGTGCCATGAATTGAGGAGTATATAATTCAATTCTGTATGCCTGAGATCCTAAGGAAAATAAATAAAATGCCAGGCATTACTTTCTAGTGAAAAATGTAATAACAAAGGGCATCACATGTTAGTGGCTAAGCCAATGAATAACAAAGCTATGGAGGAAAGAAAGTCGTGAGGGGCTTGCTGGGTCTTCAGCTGAGTCATTCAGTTTTCAGGAACATGGAAGCAAGAACCCAGTGTGGTAAAAATGTGATGGATGGTGTCACCTAGTCCGAGACCACTCCTCCCCCTTACCCGCAGACAGAAGATAAAGAGTGTGGGAGTGTAAAATATTTCTTTCCACTCCCATTTGTCTAAGTTCTTCTGGCTGGACTAATAGATTAACATGAGACAGATTAACAGGAGAAAAATGTCCAAATTTATTACATATGAGAGTTCACTAGTTGAGGTTTATAGGCCATTCTGGACTAAGGACAGGGAGTCGGGGGTTTAAGATTTCAAAGGAAAAGCAGGTAATTCACAGGTAGTTGAGAAAGAGCAAACATGTGGTAAACAAATTCTTGCTGGGCCACCCAGAAACAAAGGGACACAGTGGGGAGTCCAAAAACAGGCTTGGCTAGATTTCTCCCAGTCTGCCACATTTAATTCATATATGCTTTAGGTGAACACGCTAGGGTTTCCTTCCTGAAGCAAGTTTTTCTATCTGAATTCCTTTAGGTAGGTAAGGGTCAAATGTTCTGAGGCTTTTGTTTCTTAAAAATAACCAGCTTAAAATCAACATCCCAAAAGGTATATTTAGAGGTGGCAAATTTTGGTCCCTCTCAAGAAGAAAGGGAGAGAACCATCCAACCATGAGTTTAAATTTAGTTAACAGGAGGAAAAGAGAAGGACATTATGGAATTCAGAAGAAAAGGAATAGCTTGGTGAAGGTTAGTCATAAAATCAAAGGTCTGATTTTCTGGCTTATGATAAAAGCAGTATTTTCTAAAAGTAATGAATACTCACCACCCCACTGCCACTGGGTGGGGTGGGGCGGGAGGGGGGAACTCCATGTTTTAAAAATTAGGGCATCGAGTCATCTTTTGTCAAATTCAGATGGCTATTTTCAAAGCCAAGATCATTCCAGTTTTGTTTTAGTAATGGGTCTTATGATCAGATCCATGTGATTAGGCTGAATTCCTTTTTCTTAAGACAAAGAAGTCGAGTAGAAAGGGGTTCTTGGTATTGGCTACAAAAACTGGCATGTAAGTCAAGTGCCTGCAGATTTCATCACTTTGAACACTGAGTGCCTCCTCTCACCTATGCTTGTCCTACACAACTGCCCTGTGGACAACTTGCAGACATATTTTCTCTAGCTAGGGGATGGGGAGCACCCCAATGGCAGGGGCTGTATCCACAGCCTTGAGGCAGCGCCCAATTCTCCGCATACCACGAAGGTACGCGGCAGACTGGAGCAAGGACAAAAAACCAGGGCACTCGTCTTTCACCCTTTTGCTGGTGGACGCAGTGGACAGAGTTTCCCTGTTTGGGAAAGTCTGGGTCCCAGAGTGCATCCATCCCTGGCCATTTATGCCAGACCCAGGGGCCGGATCCCTGCAGAGTGAGCTCCCCCTCCCTCGTCTTCACACGGGCAGGGTCTTGAGGAGGGAGGGCGACATCCTGCCCTAGCTACTCTCCAAGCCTGCGACCAAGAGAGGTGAGCTGCCAGGCCCCTGGAGGGCACCACAAGGGCGCCCAAGTGCACGAGATCTGAAAACCGCAGAAAGCACAACTACACGAGGGACAGGCCAAGTGGGGAAGAGGAGGGATCTGATAGGTAAGAAAGGATAAATGGTGCGCTCCTTCATCTCCGCTGAGCTCAGTTAGGCACTCTGCTTGCATTTTGCATCCATCCATCCTCCCACTTTGATTTTAAGAAACCCGAGTTGGGGGGTGGGGAATCCGTGTTCCACAAAAAGGAAACGTGCGCTGGGAGTGGTGGCCTGACTTGCCCCCGTCCCACCTCGACCCCAGGACCCCAGATCCCTGACACGTTTGCCGGAGCTCCCCCAGGTCTTCCAGAGGGCCTGGTAGAGCCGAGCCCCGAAAAGCCCCAGCCGGCCGCGCCTCAGGCCCTCCCAGCCCCGAGGCAGAAACCCCCGGCCGGCCGATCCGCGTCAAACGGCCGCCCGGCGCCCCGCCCGCCCGGTCCGCAAGGAGGAGCCCGCGAGGCGGCCGCGGGGCTGCGTTTACCTCTCCCGGCGCGGGCTGCAGCCCCGGCTGCAGGCTCCAGGCCGGCCGCGCGCCGCACTCTGCGCCCCTCGCCCCGACGGCAGCCGCGCCAGCCCTGGCTACGGCCACTTTCATTTTCCTCAACTATATCGTCAGGAAAGCGAAAGCGAAAACTGCCGAGAGGCGGGCCCGGGCCTGAGCGCGCGGTGAGCGCCGAGCGCGGGCCGGCGGCCAGAGGCGGGGGCCTCGGGGCTGCGCGTGGCCGGCCGGGCGGCGCGCGGGCTGGAACCCCGTCCCCCCGAGAGGCCGGGCAGCAAGCGGACGGGCCTGCGCGCCGCGGTCGGTCGGGGCTGCTTCCTCGTCTGCCCTGCATTCAGCGCCTGCCCGCGCCTCGTGGCTGGCGGAGGCCGGGCCCCTACTGCTGGCGCCCCTTCATGGGTTCCGGGCCTGAGGAGGTGGGCGCTGGCCTGGTAGCTGGGAACAAGCCTCTGAGGAGCCCCGGTTGGGGGCGCTGAGCGAACTGGGGCAGGTTTGGCTCGCAGACCCCAAGGGTCGGCCTGGCTCCGAAGCCCAGGCATGGGCCCTGGTCTCTCTGCCAAACTGGCGCACTGTGTCACTTCTAACAGCTTCGTCCTGGCACAAGGTACCAGACTCTTCATCCTGGGTCAGCAGAGAAATCAAAAGTCAGTGAAATGGGGGACCCTTCCTTTAATAAGAGAAACTGGAACAGCAAGCTTAAGGTTTGGGCTTCGTGGGCTAAATGGTGCCCATCAATACCCAAAAATTTAGACTCCAGGGTTCAAGGCCTTGCTCTGTCACTTACTGGCTCTGTGGTTTGGGGTAAACTATTTATTCCCTTAGCCGTAGGTCCACTGTGGATGGGGATGATAACCATAGCTACCTCAGGGGCGTAGGAATTAAATGAAACCATATAAAGGAGAACATACTTGGTCTTTTCTATTAGGCTCTATGTTGGTTCTTTGAGGGCAGGGACCAAGTCGTTATTTTTCTGGATGCTTGGTAGACATTCTCTAATGGTCAGCTCATAGAATTGGAGGCCTCGGTGATTATAGGATAGTTCGCAAAGTATTGACTGTGTGATCTTGACTTGGAAGAACGGAGGGGGCGCTGCAGTCTTTTTCAAGGCACCACACGCTCAGCCTGACAATGAGCCCCTGTAATTATGCCACTGAACCAAGTTTTTTTTTTTTTTTTATGGTGGAGCACTGCTGCGAGGTTTGACGACGTCCCTACTGCTCTATCCAGCATCAGTCTCTGAGATCTGAAGATATTTTGTACATATTCCTCGGAAAACGCGACAAGACTGCATGCTTCAAACACAATTTGCCACGTGTTTGTTCATATTTGTCGTAGAGCAATCCAATAACTGCAACCGAAAACAAACTGCTTAGTCCGCAAGTCGCTCTGGTTTTCCTGTTTGTAATTCGGGTACATTCCCTGCATGATGCGGGCCTTGATCTGTGACTGATGTGGAGGCTCTCTACGTGCCCTTGCAGTATCTCCCTCAAGAGCTGGTGGTGGCCTACCCGGCCAAATGGTGGCCTTAGAACAACAAAAACCCATGTTTCCCCTGTGGATGGTGCTTTTGGTCTATAGTATGAAGTAAAAAGAAAAAAAAAAAATCAAGGCAAGCCTTGAAGCCTCTTGCTTGTTATAGAACAATAACTCTTGACTCCATGAGAACAAACTAGAGCTAAATCTGCTTCTGCATCAAAAGTATATCTGGGAGATAAGGGTCAGGAAATGAGATGTAGACATACAAGAAGATAAAGCCGAATCCTGGTTACCTGTTATAGGTGTTACATATGTGAGCAGAGAAGTGCCAGGAAATGAGAACTAGCCAGGAGTCATCATCTTGGTGATTTCCCAAGGTCCAGATTTGGTCCTCAACCTTGTGGGATCAGAAATTTCATCTTTTCAGTGTTCCAGTGTTGATGAAAAATCAGCGTTGTAGAAAACTGAATGCTAACTTACTGATTTCATTAACTATTCGCTAGTCTCTATACTAAGTGCATTACCTACATTACTTAATTTAATTCTCTCTATAATCATGTGGTGTGTTGTGATTTTTTTTCTTTCAGTTGGGGGAAAAATGATGAAGGATATCCCCAAGGTCACACAGTTAGTGTGTATGTAAGTGGTAAAGTCAAATAAAGACCATCTGATTTCAAAACCTGGAGCTTACCATTCTTGTTAGACACAAAACAAGAATGCCAGATTCTTGAAGTTGCTGGCGAGTCCACTGTCGTTTTGGAACTGCAATTTGTAGCCTAATTGTCAGAAAGTGGCTCAGTGAGCTTGAAATCAGAATTGGAAGAGTGAATTATCTGGCTTAAATGTTTAAAGATATCAGCCTTGGGCAGCCTGCTGTGTCTTTCTCCACACCAAAGGTCAAATGACCTGCTGAGAGGACTGGTCATTCATTGCCACTAGCCTAGCTGGCCCTTCTCCTTGGGTGTCTGCCCGGTCAACATTCTGAATTGCCAAGGCTCTCTTTATTAAGCTACCTGGCCTATTCCTTGTCGGGTGGACACGTTTCTTTTTTAGATATAGCAAGGCCTTACTGAGTAGTAGTACTGTTAGGCCTTGTAGGTCTTGGAATCATTTCTCTTTACGGAGGCATTTTGTACATCTTTGCTCTGATTGGCTTGATTTATAATTTAAATTTCAAAAGATGACTTTATATCCCAGCATTTTGGAGGAAACTCATTTTCTTTTTCTTCCTACCTTCCCTGGCCTTCCAACCCTAGAATAAAAGCTTGTGCAATAGCAATTTTCACAACAAGTATTTTATCTAGGCTGCAATGCTCATCAATGAAGACCCAAAAATCCAAGTCCAAGGCCAGCCCTCAAAGACTTTACCATGGGGTTGGGGAGGGAATCATGCAACACACCTGGAGAGCAATATATATGGAAAGAAAGATAGTATTCACCGGTTAGAAAACACCTGGTGTGTGATTCAAATAAAAAGGAAAAAAGTCAAAAAACCCTTTTAGATATTTCATTCATCGAAAAAATATTTTGTGGCAAATATAAAATGCAACCACTCTGCTAATGCTGGGGATTTAATAATGAGCAAAAATAGACATGGTCTCTGCTCTCAGAAAACACACTTTAGTGAGGTAAACAATCACATAATCAGTCAAATATAGAATACTATCCTAGATGCTACAAAGTGGATTTGATTCTATAAGAGGGAATAACTAAGGATTTGAACTTGTCGGGTCAGAGAAGGTTTTCCTGAAGTGATGTTTGAATGAGAGCTAAGGAATAAATATTAGTTAATTGGGTGAAGGGATGTGGGGTTGAAGAAGAGATCTTTGGTCAGGGGAACAGCACGTACGAAGGTCCCGAGGCAGGAAAGAACTTGGAGCATTTGGGGAACTGAAAGCAGGTTGGATCATCTGATCCGATCATCATCTGATACCCAAAGGTTAAATGGAGCAGAGAGGGTCCACAGGAGGCTGAAGCGCAGGGCGAAAGCCATAACAGGTAGGGTCTTGAAGGTCATGCTGAGGACTTAGGTCTTTATCATAGGAGCTCTGATGTTGTTTAGGCAGGGGGTTACAAGATCTGACTTTGTTTTGAAAAGACTGCTGTGCTGCAGGGTGAATGGGTTGAAACGTAGTCACCAGTTGGGAGCAAGATAATGGTGGAGAAGAAGAGAAATGGACAGATGAGAGAGATATTTAGGAGGTAAAATGGTCAGAAATGTGGTGATGGATTGGGTCTTAATGCTAAGGGAGAAGGAGATGGCAAGCACGGCTTCAAGGTTATATAACTGAATGACTGTGGCAGCCACATAGGTAGAAAGAACACAGCTGCTAGCTGCTGCACCTTCAGATTCACTGCAGTGTTCATACAAGGCCGCACTTTCTGGGTGCTCCCAGCCAATGAATGAGCACAGTAGGGGTCCCAGAGCTGGCCATTTCTGCCCAAAGTGGGACTCCTCTAACAGGTAGTCTGTTCTCTGGGCCTTCCCGTCAGTGTGACCTACACTTTCTCAGAACTGCTTGGCATCTGCTCTAGGATAACCCAAACTGACACGATGATGCTCTGCATTGAGCTGGAGAATCTTGGAAAAGGACCAAGTTTTGGAGGGTTTTGACTCTGCATGTGTTGGGTGACGTGTCAAGTGGGCAGGGAAACTCCATATCCACTTGCCTACTCATAAGACATGTTTATGTTTTGCTACTAAACTATCGACTGTGTCCTCTGTGTGAGCTAGTGTCTGGTTTTGAGAAATGCTTATTACATGGATAATCTCCAAACTTCAGTTTAGAACTCAATACTAGAACTGTTTGCCTCTAGAAAAATATGATTTACCAATAGCAAAAACATCCTTTAACTTCCTTGAGGAGGAGGCAAAGTCAAAAAATAGAAAGGGAGTGAGCAATTGTTCTTGAACAATCGAAGGTAAATAATTTTGCTTCGGGGGCCCTGGTTTTCTGGGAAAAAGGAGTTGTCTTTTAAATGTTCCTGAAGGAAAGCATTTACACATTTGGCAATGCAGAAGGAAATCTGTTATTCTGTGGGAAAAAGAAGCGAGCGCTCCAAAAGGCACTCTTGCTCTGCTATCTGTGTCCTCAAGCAAGGTGCCCTTGGAGAGCTGGGAGCTTGCAGTCATGAGCGGCCTGAGTGAGTCATCGTGGGGAGGACAGCTGTTCAGGGCCAACACCTTTCATGCTGTTGAAGCGGGCTTGAACGAAACCATGACTGCTGCACGAATATTTGCTCACTGGGCTCGCTCATAGGTCAAACAGCTTTTCCTTCACTGATCACAGCCACCTCAGTGTGAAGTGTGGAGGCTGACAGTATGTGAGTTTACAGGTTTTGTTGCCAGGCTTTCAGGAAGCCCAGAAACCATTCATCTGGACTAAAAAAAGAAAGAAGTAGGTGTGAGTGTCATGAGGTATTTTTTTATTCAGAGGGCTCTGTCTCTCTTGGAAGGATGAAAGAGTAAACATATTTGTCAAAATAAAAAAAAAAAAAAGAACTACCAAATGTAAGGTGAATATACTACTTAAGTACCTTAGGGATAGGAGATCTGTGATTTCCCCCAAAGGTAGTTCTAATTTCCCTCAAACAGACTGTGACAAGGACTAATTAACTGTTGCATTGATAACTGCATGAAAGCCAGGAGGACTAGCAATGCTGTTGTCAACACCAAATTTAATCCTTATAATTTAATCCTTATAAAAACCCGATGAGATAGGTCATCTGTTTTCAGATGAAGAAACTGAGTCTCTGAAAGGTGGAGCTATCTGCCCAAACTTATAGAGCTAGTCAGTGGAGAAGCCTACTTCTGGACCGCATGGCCCACATATCTGCCCCTGGAGTGGGCACTTAGCCAGTAGGCTGTAGTGCCTCCCAGGGAGAGGGTGTATTTGAGGTGGACCTTGAACATGGGTAGAATTGGGATAATGAGAGATGAAGGAGGACAATGTATGGATGGAGGCAGGAGTGTCGAGGAGAAATATGAAACTGGATGTGTGTCAGCCATATCAGGAGTCGAACTACATTAAAAATATATGAAGGTCTGGGAAGCGACGGGAGGAGTTTTAAAAAACACTGAAAAGTGCACAGAATAATTCATCCTTGTTCTCATCTTGCATATTTACTCCTAGTTTTGTTCATTGAAAACCACTTCATCAAAACTTAGGCGTGTACATTATAACGAATACAAACACTATAGAAACTACAATAAATGCTTTAAAAGCTCTCTCAAATCTTACCATCTAAAATTTACTATTAGGAAAATATTATTAGATACATTTTCCTTTGCATTTATACAGAAAGGATAGATGAAAATGATATCTCAGTATAGTTTTCATTCATATTTCTCTTATTAGGAGGAAGGTATAGAATCTTTTCATGCATTTAAAAGTCGTCTATATTTCAATTTCTGTGTGTTGTTTATATCTCTTGCCCAAGTTTCTACTGGAGTTGTTAATTTTTTCTTATTTTTTTTGTAGGAGATCTTTTTATCTTAGGTAAATTAGCTCTTTGTTACATGAGTTACAAATGGATTAATTTATTAATGGGCAGAATTTCATTTTTAAGTAGTTACTTTAAAAGGGGTTCATGGGCAACTTATCGCTTGAATTTAATATTTAAGAATGTTTGTTTATTGCCATTATATAGTACTTGAATAAATCTTTTTAAAAATTAATTCTTGTGGTAAACTATACATAACATAAAATTTACCCTTTTAACCTTTAGGTGTATATTTCAGTGGCATTAAGTACATTCAAATTGTTGTGCAGTCAGCACCACCATCCACCTCTTAAACTTTTTCATCATCTCAAGCTCAAACTTTACCCAGTAAACGCTAACTCCCATACCTCTTCTCCTCAGTCCCTGATAACCATTATTCTACTTCTATCTCTATTAATTTGACTATTCTAGGTACTTCATGTAAATGGAATTGGACAATATTTGTCCCTTTGTGTCTGGTTTATTTCATTTAGCTTGTTTTCAAGGCTCACCCATGTCGATGAATTTCATTCCTTTTTAAGGCTGAATAGTATTCCATTGTATTTATATACCAGTTTGTTTATTCACTCATTTGTTGATGGGAACTTGGGTTGTTCCTACCTTTTGTCTATTGTAAACAATGCTGTGAACACAGTGTGCAAATGTTGGAGTCTCTGCTTTCACTTCATTTGGGTATATACCTGGAAGTGGAATTTGCTGGATCATACAGTAATTCCATTTGGTTTTTGGAGGAGATGCCATACTGTTTTTTATGGCAGCTGTAACATTTTAAATTCCCACTAGCAATGCATAAGGGATCCGATTTCCCCACATCTTGACAAAGGTGCGTTATTTTGTTTTTTAATAACAGCCATAAAAATGGATGTGAAGTGGTATCTTATTGTGGTTTTGATTTGCATTTCTCTAATGATTTTCACATTTTTTCATGCGCTTATTGGCCATTTGTATATCTTCTTTGGAGAAATGTCTACTCAAATCTTTTGCCCATTTAAAATTTTTGAGTTGTAGGAATTCTATATATATGTTTAATATCAATCCCTTATAAGATATTTGCAAATACCGATACCACTGCATGCATTTCTCATTCTATCCTTGATGTGTAGAGTGTATTTCCATACCTCCTCTATACATCCATGAAGAGTTTCTGATGTGAGACTTCATCTAGGGTAAAAACAGTCAGGTGCCCGGCTGCTGCCCTCTGGCTGTCCCAATAGAGATACGATGTGCCAGTTCCTCTGGTAGCTTCTTACACAACTGTCCTTGAGATTAGGCCCCTTATTCCCCAAGGTGAGACCTTCTGGTATGAGTCTGCCCGAGACTCCAGGATATGATGTGATTTCTGAGAAACCTCTGATCCTGTCATCCTGGGCATCCTTTACCAATCTCATTGGGTTTTATCTCATTTGGAAGATCGAATGAGATAATAGATGTATTTTCCAAAGTGCTGTTTGCCATAGCAATGGCACACAACATAAGGTATTGCTCATGTTGTATGTGCTGCATCAAGCATCTTCCTATCAGCCTAAGAGCCCTCAGGAAAAGGGATTAAACGAAACGCCTAGGGGAAAGATTTGTCGAGCTACTTACTACTACCTGATGGAACAGGGCCATCTGCCAACTCATTCACCATTGCTTAGACTAGGTGTTAAGCTAAATAATTCTGTCTGGCAAACATCAGCCTTTCTTGAATTCATGAGCATGTTTAGGGAACTCTGATGGAGACGGGAACTAGTTGCTAAGAATAGGAAAAGAATATGTGGTAAACTCTTATTTTCACTTTGATCTGTGGTAGAAAATTTTTATTCTATTTTTAATCTGAATTGTCTCTCCACCTCTTTTGCTTTGTTCTTCATATTTCTATGGATAGCCTGGCTTCTAATTTTTACAGGTATGAACTGAGCAGCTCATCACTCACCAGCCATCCTTATGATTACAGGTCTGCACACCTCTTCCCAAGAGGAGATCCCTGGTCAGGGTTACTGGGTCAGTCACCCCCAAGTCATGGCTCTGATGCAAACAAGCCATGCAAAGGACCAGCAGGCCTAGACAGAGGCCTTGGATTTCTAGCTACTTAGCTCAGCTTGGGGGAATTGCCCCTATGGTAAGAGCCCTGAGCATTCAGGTAGTTATGATTTTTGCTCCTAGAAGGCCACAGGTGACCGGAACCAGTGACACTGAGACTAAGAAAACTCAGAACATCTTCATTCTTGTAACAGGAGAAAGGGTATGTGGGACCGTAATTCATATTCTAGAGCCACTCAGTTAACCAGGAACCCAGCACAGGACCCGTTTTGAGGATGGAGAGGAAGCCAACAGCCTTATAGAAGATGAGCTTCCTTCCTCCCCACCTGAGTCTGATGCTGCTTGTTTTGTCATGCAACATGTCTTTTTATCTATCCAACCCTGGAGTTTTTACTCAGATCTATCTATACATTCTATCTCAGATTGCCCTGTGACATATTATATACATATGTCTGTGCACCATGTCCAACCCCCAATCCTCGTGGCCCTACCACTTACTCCAGCCACTGTTGCAGTGACCAGGTTACACAATTTTGACCATTGCAGTGCAGCCTGACAGTGCCTCACTTTGGGCCTGCAATGTATTACCTCTTGCTTTCTACCCAGGGGACAGAACCTCTTTGGGACCCATGCATGTGCAACTGGAAATGTGGGGAGCTGACATCTGTAGGGCTGCCTTTGATGAATGGAAGGTGGAGGCCAATATACAAATGCTTTCCGCCTTTTATCCATTGTGCAAATGGTTCCGAGATATATTTCATAAGGTTCCTCCGAAGTTCTGGCTGGATGGAACAGTGCCCTTGGCTCTGGCCGACCTGAAAATGCATCCTTGTAGGGGGCCTTCTCCCTGTTTTTCTCCCCCAATCCTTTACTCCTGCTCCCTGGAATCTTATTCCCGAACAAACTACCCAGCTGCACAAAAGTGCTGGTCTCAGACTCTGCTTTCGGGGGAACCTTTTAGGCTAAGATATTTGTGTAAGAATGCTGGCTCAGCCCAGAGTCAACAGAGTGACAGTTTCTAGCACACAGGGATTAAATCTTAGCCTTAGAGACTAATCATAAACCACTGCTAGAATTAGCCCAAAGTGACACAGAGAAAAAACAGGTGAAAAGACCAAATTGTGGAAGTAAAGGTCATGGGCAGTTGCTATTATTTAAAAAATCATTTTATTTAGTAAAACATGTTAATTTCCCAAGGCACATTAGTAGCTTTCTGAAAAATAATGGTTTTTTTAACCAGGTGAAGCATATGCTTTAGGAGTACCATGGTAACAATCTGAAAAGAGAAGACAATTACACTGAACACAAAATATCTCTATGTCACATGTCTGAAGTGAGCAACTCTGAAAGACTGAACATGACTTAACTTTCTTCTTTGTAATTTTTTTCCATGATTAGGTACCACAAAAGGAACAGATACAGTTATGTCAGTTTTGGCACTCAGAGAAGTGCTAGTGGCTGAGGCTGGTAAGTCCTTGCATAAGCAGCAACTGCAGACCAGTGCCAGAGTGCTTCTGGGTTGGAAAAAAAAAGACACAAACGAGGAACTAAGGAACCAGCCTTTCCTAAGTCTATTGTGAAGGGCAAATAACTTAAGGAGAAAGAGACAGAAAACAAGCAACGAACAAAACACAAAATCCACATTATAGTTTTGACAGAAGAGACAAGTTTGCTTGTCTCTCTTTCTCACTGACACATTTCCTTCAAACCATACATTGAAACCATGATAGCTAGGTTTGATTGACATGGCATGGAAACAAGAATAGTAGTTCAATGAAGTGTTTGTTATGGGCCTGGATAAGCCCAGTGCTTTGATCAGATGTAAACGAGTCTACTCAGTAGTCACACCAAGTGGTCTAAGAGCCCACAGGTCAATGCACTTGCTTGTGCTCTGTACCTGCTCTGTCCCCTCCATGTTCATTACCTTCGGGTGTCCCCACACCTGGGCTCTCCTGCTCTGGGAAAGCAACAATCCCAGCTAATAACCTTTGTAACTAAAAAAGTGTGAGAAATCAAACTCTCTGTGACATGATTTCTTTTCCTCTATGTGTACCATTGGAGTCTCAGGGGGAAAAGATCTGGGGATGGGATCAGACCTCTGGTTTTATCAGGGGCCCTTTCAGGGATGTCTGAAATTAAAATGTATATTTAGCAGATGCCTCTCGTATTCTTCCAAATCCCACTGGTTCTCGTGAACATTCAACTTCTTACAAAGTGCCCAGTCCTTTACTGTATTAGTTAGGACTTCTCTAAGGTTGTCTGTCAGTAGCCACGGTGTCCTTGGAGGAAAGGTGGTGCCCTAGAACCACATGCAGCCTCTGAGTCCAGGGGCCCATCTGTGAGCAAGTCAGACACAGGGTCTACAGAATGAACAGCAAAGACCTTTGCCACTGAAGGACTCACTGTCTGCATGAGCCATTTCCAGTGGTCTTTCCTCTTCACTTTCTCACTCACTGGAGGTTGTTAGAAGGCTGTGCTTTTAAGGACTGTGGGGTTTTCTTCACCGTCTTTTAACATCCTTGTGTGGCTTGGCGTTTGCCTGTATTTTATTCTATTAGAACAAGCAAAGCAAATGTTAGTGAGAAATGCTGCAAAAATGTCTACCAGTCTCAGAACCAATCAGTGAACCAAACCCAGAACTGAGCATATCACACTAAAGGGAATGTCATACAGCACATTCTGAAAGGCCTCTGCACTATGCCAGAGCCAGTACTGCTGTGGAGATGTATGTGGTGACATGGTGGTCCGGATCACACCAGAGAGGATAAAATGAAACCTCCTTGCCATTTCTGACCCTCTAATGGCTAAACCAGTCCGTGGCATTTGTGAGAGTTTGTGGGAAACTCTGCCAGGCCCAGACCCAGTGCTTCGACATTGTAAAGGAGGAGGCCTCCTTACCCTTTGACCCGCAGCATCTGGTCAATGGTGTCTGGGAGAGGGGTGCCAAAGCTCTCTGGGAGGAACAAGGTGAGGATGGCTGTCAGGATGGTCAGGCTGCCCATCAGAATGTAGGGCAAGAAGCGGTCGTAGGCACCTAGGGTAGAGCAGACAGAGCCCCAAGGCAGGGGTGCGGTTAGCCGTGGTCTCCCTCTGTGCTCTCAGGACTCTCTAAAGGGGATCACTTGCCTTCTCAGCCTCAGCACGTCCCACAGTCTGAGCTGCCAGGTTGGAGTTTGGCACCTAGACAGGTCTCAGAAGCCAGAGTTGGCACCGAGGTCTGGTAGCACCTCCCGCTGCAGGGGGGAGCCACGATGATCGCTGTCCCTACTTTCCAGTGCTGGGTTTCCAAGGGGCTCGAGGTGCTCGTCCAGGGACAGGAATAGCTCCTCCACCTCCCCAGATGTGTCACAACCCATTCGATTTGCCTACAGGCCAAACAAGGTGTTTCTGCTTGTCTATGCAGCACGTTCACAAAGCATTCTGGGCACTCTCAAGGTGCATGCCACCCTTCTCCAAAGATGTGTCAACAAGGGATGTGCAGGGGTACAGCAGTTGTTATGAGAAAATGATTCGGAGGAAGAGGAAACTGGTGCCCTGCTACAGAAAATGGCACAAGATGGGTCGTCACACAAGATAAAACACTGTGTCACATGCTTCAAGTTACAAAAATTCTTAGTTCCTCTCGAATGGACATCTTTCCCCGCTCATGTTCCTTTTAAATTCTGATTCCAGGAAGAGATTTCTCCAGTTAAATACACTGACTTCCTGAGCCACTCTATAGTCTCTTAGGACAGGGGAACTGTATTCTCTTATGGAAGGCCTGGGATGGCTGAAACAGGAATAAAACTCTCTACTTTTTTCATTGATTTCTATCTAATCTATAGGTTGTTTTCCATTTACGAGCGAGTGCCTCCCCCGACCCAGCGCACCTGGATGAGAACCAACTCCAGGCACCGATCCAGTACTAGATAGATTCCATTTGTATGTGTGCTTGTTTTCCTGTTACCAAGCCATCTCTGGCTCACATTAATGCCCATCCCATTGGTGCTTCCACTCCACTGCTCTTGCATGCTCGGCCCACGGGACTTACCAAGGTAAATGAAGTAGGGAGATAGGATGCTGCCCAGCCGGGAGGCCGTGGAGCTGACCCCTACGCCCATGTTTCTGACCACTGTGGGGTACAGCTCGGCTGTGTACACGTAGACCATGGAAAAGGCCGCAGTCACTCCAAACTTGCCCACCATCACCAGGGCTGTGGCCAAATAATACAAGTCTGGAGAGGCAAAGGGAAGAAAGTAAGAGAAGGCACCGACCCAAGGTACATTGTTATTGAAAGTTCCATGTGTGTGTGTGTGTTTACCTGAAACAAACTGTCTCTCCCGTTGGGAGGAATAGTTTCCATAACCTCCTATTGTTGGATAAGGGCCTATAGCCAAGATGTCCCTCCAAGTTGCTTACTGAGAGGCAGGGACCTGCAGCTATGTGAAGATATGCTCTTCTCAGCCTAAAGGCCACCAGAGTGAGCCCCCAATAGCCCAAACAAATCTCCTTTCCAGGCCAGAAGTCATTAAAAGACATGTCTGTCAAGGGGTCAGCTGGCACTCAGAACCTCATGCTGCAGGCACAGTGGAAATGATTAATGATTTGGGGATGGATGAACGGGGAGGTCAATTCTAACTCATTTCATGCTTTCGTGCTACTCAGACCTCAGCAATTCACACACCTGCAGAGCCTCAGAAGCAATCCTCTGATCCACCCTGCTCACTGTGCCAATAAGGAGATGCTGTGGGTAGCCCGTGGGCTGCCCTGAGCTCCGGTGCGAGCCCCGCACACATGCCTGGGCTCCCTGCCACGCTGCAGTGGGGCTGCCTGCTGCAGGGGGCCGCGACCCATAACCAGGGGTTCCCAAATCCACCAGTGCACTAACTCTACGGGCCACGGTAAGTCCCTGAACTGTTCCATGAATTGTACTAAAGGGCTGTCCCCCACCTGTGGGATAGCAAAACGGTTTTAAGAATAAAATCCTGCTAATGGCCTATGAGACCTACTCTGTAACCTGGCCCCTCAAACATGCCAGGCTGGCTCCCTTCTCAGGGTCTCTGTCTTTGCTACCTCTTCGGCCTGAAATGTTGTGCTCCTGAAATGTTGTGCTTCTTCTCATGGCTCCCTCTAACAGTGCATCTGTTTTCTGCATAAACTAGCCCTCCACAGCCCTTTATTGTTATTATAAAAGGTAACACAGTCTGCACTATCTTAAGCCTTTATTTACTTTTGCTGCCCAACTTCTCAAGTAGAGTGTGAGTGGCAGGAGGGCCCTGGGCCCCACCCAACTTGCTGACTTCTATATTGCTGGCCCCTATCACCGTGCCCAGCCCAGAGCAGGTACTCCCCGGCTACTTGTTGGCTCTCTTTCCTCCTTACTCTGCAGAGAAAAACAGATGTGCACAAACTAACTTGGATAGAAAGTAAAATTAACCACCAGCCCCACCTGGTTGCTTTGCCTACTCCCTCCACGCCCAGGCCGTGATGTCTGGTCCCAGGAGATACTTTTGACTTTTTGGCTGAGAATGTGAATATGCAGGTGAGCTGTGATGGCATGATTTTATTCTCTTTATTAATTGGAGAGACAGTCTGGTAGAGACTGAGTGACACAGAGGAGGCTCAGACAGCAGACACACGTGGTCCCTACCTGAGGGTACCAGCTGCACAAAGAGGAGAACGCCGCCGCCCAGGAAGAGGGCGGTGGCCATGGAATAGCGCCGGGGCAGGTACCGCAGCAGCAGCCAGGCCAACGTGTACGCCGGGACCTCAACCACTGCTGAAAGTAAGCAGTTCACGTAGATGTCGCCATGTAAGTTAGGTGTGTCAAGGGAGAGCCCAAAGTAGCCCACTGATATGGTCATCCTGAAACAGAGTGCAGAGAGCTGATGGGGCAGCGTCTGTGCAGGCACCTCCCAATGGGACAGCTTTGCATATACAATTAATGCAGGAAATTCAAAACTCTCCTTACAGCAGGCAGCAGATTTAACCTTGACTCTACTGCTTAGAACAAAAGATGACTTCCCCCGGCCCAGAGTAAATTTCAAACTAGAACACTTTTAGAGCATCCCAAACAGCAATAAGGTTTATATAATTCAGATAGGTTTACTTTGCTGAAAAAAAAAATCAACTCGAACCTGCCTTTTGGCTTTAAAAATCCTAAGCTGAAGCTCTCACAAAGCCTATTTCCCTACTCTCTAGATCTCCCCAAACCCAGCAACTTCAGAAGGAGCCAGAGAATGAGCCAGCAGGCAGGTATCAAGCGGAATGGGATAGGATCAGAGAAATGAGATAAAATAAGGAACGATCATCAGGTCAAACGTTTGCAGAGCCCCAGCAGGTGTTCCATGGAGACCAGCCAAGAAGAGGCTGGTGGAGGCAGCGGACCCCAATGCTACCATACCCATGCATCTTCCACCTGCATTGGTGACCCTGGCCTGGTCCCTGTCTCCAGGAGGCATTCTCTCTGGTAAACTGGACCTTTGTGGGTTAGACTGGACTCATCTGCAGGCTGAAACCACAGCTGGTACAACCAGGGAAAAGGGCACATGCAGGAGCCCCTGGGACGTCCACGGCGGGGGAGGGCCCGTGTGAACCACGGAATGGTGACTCATTGGAGGCGGCATGTCCGTGCAGCAGACTGAATGAGAGCCCTGTCTGAGGCCAGCACTTGGATGGCACACAACCCTGAGGGATGCTGGGCTATTCCTTGGAAATGGGTGACTCATCGTAATCCCCAGAGAGCAAAATGGCTGGCTGCCCAAGGTTGCTCAACTCTAGTAATAGGGACTCTGGGATGAAGTCCAACTTCCTTGCCCAGCAGGGTCAGGTAGTGGCCTACGATCCCAAGGGCCACGAAGCCAACGCTTCTCAGGCACTGGGCTGTGTCCCCTCTCTCTGGAAACTCAAAGCCCTTCCTGACAGACTTGGCGAAATCCTTCATTAGAAGGCAACTGATAAGGACATCTAGGCTGTGGCCTTGCCTCCAGGATGGTCTCCAAACAACCCAAAGGGAGGGATCCTGCTTCCATCTTTCCAGAAAGTACTTAGCAGCCTCTGTAACTGAAAGAACAAGGTGTTTTCACTAGAGACTTTGTGAAGGCCTCACCTGACTTCCTTAGTCGCTATCTGAGGCACAGAGGACATGAACAACTAGGACCCAGGGTAAGCAAAAATTTGCCTCAGGACCTGGAAAGATCCCCAAAGAGCCCATATTTCCCCAAAAAACTCCACACAACAGTTTTCATTGTCCTTCTCTGAGAGTCCTTCAAGTTAAGAAATGTGACATACTCATTTCTTTGATCGCAAGGGACATCTCTTTCACTTTCTGATGACACAGGCTTTTAATTTTGGTCTGAGACATGTCTGCCAATGAGATGCACAATAGCTACTGCCAGAGGCTTTGTCTGGAAGCCTCAGGTAGGTCTCACTTACGTACCACAGGATTATGGACATGATGGTGACTGTTCGGATATTCCGGGTTCGGATCAGATCCAGAATGCTGTGGGGCTGCTGCTTCTTGGAACTTAGGTCTTGTAGCTGTAGAAATGACAATGACAAGGGTATAGGAGGGAGAGAAGGCTGGAGACCCAGAGAACCAATCACACTGGAAACCCTGGCATCTTAGCCTTCTGCATCCCTGAGTTGGGGAGTGTTTTGTTTCCTTCTTGAGAAGAAGAGTAAGAATAGTGATTATATCCTGGGGAAGCAGAAGGCTTCCTCAGACCTTGTTAGTAACAAATTAGTGAATAAGAATGAAGAAGAAAAGTAGGTGACCAGTCCCTCAGGGGATGCAGCCAAGGTGGAGGCCCAGGCTGACAGCACCACCCCTGGCCTCCATTCCAGGAAGCCTTCTGAGCATTCCTTCCCAAGGCTGGATCCCTGCCCTCTGGGTCAGAGACAAACTGGCTATAGAGTTTACTGATGTGATATTTTAAAAGAGTTAATGCTTCAAGTCTTCATACCATGTAGTTAGTTACTGGTCTATTTCCAAAACCAAAAAAATGCTAAATAGAAAAACAGGAAAATTGACCTCAGCTTCACCCAGAGTAACTTCCTATGAAATTCGGCACAGCCAAGGACATTAATAAACCACACGTCTAAACACACTGATGTTGCTTTCTTAAGCAAACCCAGCTTTGGAGCTTGTTTTTCCCGAGTTAGCAGTTCAACAAAAGGTCAGATTTTGACTTTAAAGATCCCTTGAAATAGCCTCATTTCCTCAAGGATGCCAGTGAGGCTTATGACCCCTCACTGAAAAGCCATCCGAGCTACCTCGCCTAAAAGCCCTCTCTGTCATCTAGGCCTGCCCTGCCCTTTGTGCATCAGAGCCCTTCCCAATCCGTGCTGAGACTGGTTGCTGGCAGGGCTAGCCGTGGCCTGTGGCTTCTCTGCTGACTACAGTATCTGGTCTTTTTCCCAAGCCTCAAGTCTGCATCTTGAGTTCCGAATGTCTCTGACACGCCTTCCACGCACATTTCAACAGGACTGGTAGCTGTTCTCAAAGCCAGCTCCCTGCCTTCCCATCAGATCAGATGCATGTTCCAGAACCCTATCGGCCAGCAATTACAATGTCTAACTTCTTCTTATTGTCATGAAGACAACCACCTGCTGCAGAGAGGGTGGAAGGAGAGAGAACAGGACGGGGAAGAGAGACCCAGGAATCGGGCAGAGCCAGGAAATTACTCATGCTCTGAGAGTAGGGTCTGCAGGGAGGGGCGGAGTAGAGCAAAGGGTGGGTATCAAAAGGGACCTGACTGCAGGATCACACAACAACCAACCACTGATGGGTGGAAGGAGACTGAACATTTCTAACTCCAAATCTATTTTTGCTTCATAGTTTATGTACTACATTATTTTTTTAGGATGAGAAACTATCTAAGGTGTAAGGAACAATGATTCCCCAAAACGCCAACTCTGTGAAAGGCCTAGTACTCGCAAGAGTGTCTATTATTAAAAGTAATGGTCAGACCACATGATGGCCTAGAAAAGAAGTACATATAGTATGAAAACCTAAAATCCACGGGAAGAGTGAAGACATTGAGGCAGTTGGCACCTTCTGAGCAGCTTCAGAATTTTAACAGGGCTTGCCCTGGGGGCGGCTAGGGCAAGCTCAGGGAGACGGCGGGGCTCCTGTGTGAAGGGAGGGCTTCCCCCCTTTGTGATGCTGCCCTCAAATCATGGCCACCGAGACCCTCCCACCAGCTCCCATGCCGTGCCTACCTCACTTGGTTCAAAGATGTTGGAGGGTGCAACAATTCTGTTGATTTTGGCAGCCCTGTGGATGATCGCCTCTGCCTCTTCAAATCGTCCCTGAGAGATGAGCCATCGGGGGGACTCAGGGATGAACCTGCAGGATAAGGGGCACTCTAGCTGAGGCTCTCCTGCCTGATAGACCAGGTGCAGCATAAGTGGAGGTGGGAAATGGGGTTTCGGAACCAGAGCTGGGTTTGGAGAATGTTTGGTTTCCAAGCCAGAAGCAAAGAGATGGTCAATACCACAATTAGTAATCACCTGAAGAGTGAGCCTCTGAGTACACGAGAGTGCACAAAACGTGGGGGGGCCCTGCACACTGGGATTCCTGCACTGGCTGGCCACCTCCATTTCAGCTGTCCCACAGCATCCTGGACCTGCATTCCGTAGTGCCACCTGCTGGACACTAAGGAGACTGGCGAAAATGGGCTCCTGAAGCCAGGCTTCTGCTTGGGCCCAGCCCAGCCCAGACCCTAGGTTGGCTATAATCCCGTGCTTGTCTCTGGCATCCACAGAAGCTTCTGCACTGGCCTCTTAGCCTCTGCTTTTGCCTCATCCCCCACTGATTCATCTTATTGACTTGTCAGACTTTCTACCTGGCTTATCAAGGCACCTAGGTGCTTTGAGACTTTATAAATCTTATTTTCTACCTCACCAGGAGCACCTACCCTTGGTCATGACCAGGACGCACCCTGTGCTCAGTATCTTCCCCCATTATGCTCTGGAATGTTCTCAGCTACACGTGGGGGCAGTGTTCTCAACATCCCCACCTGCAAGGGGTGATTCCCACCTCTGCCCCTCTGCTGTCTTCCCTCTTTTGGTATGGAATGGCCTCCTCTCTGCCTGTCCAACTCCTCTGTCTTGGAGGCTGAGATGGAGCCTGGCTTCCTCCGTGTAGACACCCTGAGGACTCTCGCTTCCACTGCGCTCCCTCCACTCCCAGTGCCTGTGGCATGAATCCTCGGCAACATGCAGCCAGAAACAGGGCCTAAGCTGTCTTGTCCTGTGGTCTGATAACTTCCTCGAGGCCATGGAGGACCCTATCATCTTGCAGTTACTGCTTCTTCTCTCCCTGAACTCCAACTGACCAAGCACGGGACTGAGAACAAGTCTGTTGATGTCTTAGGACTCTTTTGTTTTTGGCTTTTTACTGTGTGGAGAAAACGTTCTGAAACAACTTATAAATAATGTATACTTCCTGTCTCTGGGAGCCCAAACGGGTTTGTGGGTTGCTGCTGCCCCCTAGTGAAAGCCAGACAGAAGACATCCTGCTGGTGGCCACCTCTGGTCACAGGGCCACACACTCACCACCAGAGCACCACACACAGCACCCCCGGCACCGTCAGCGCCAACAGCAGCATCCGCCAGTCTCTGATGAAGTAAGCAAACAGTGGCAGCAGCATGTAGCCGAATGCATAAAATATGCACACTCCTAACGTGGAGAATATAATACGAACTGACTTGCCAAGAATTTCTGTTCCTGTTCAAAACAAGGGAGGAGTCATGTTAACATTTTAATTTAGGTTATTTCCTTCTTAATCTTCTCTTGTGTAATTTTCAACATAAAGACAAGAGAGCAGCCAGAATCCTTAACTTTCCAAGCCCTGGGAAGGGACGGGATTCTGATTTGAGGGCAGCATCACAAAGCGGGGAAGCCCTCCCTTCAGGTTAGTCTGACCATCTGCTGGGAGTGCCTCATTGTGGCCTCTCAGGCCCCTCAGTGACAGTCCTCTCATAAAAATTTCATCACTTCCCGAAGCCATGTGCTAAAGATGCCATGTTAGGCCTCAAAATTTAATCCTCATGTGAGGAAGAACTGATTAAAGGGGAAATCATTACTGAGGCTGCACATGCTAGCTGTTATCCTCTAAGGAAAAAATATCCTGTTAAAAGTGAAGAGAGAAATAATCCTTTCAGTAATACAGCCAAAGGAAGCCAAAACCCAATAAGCTAGAGTCCTCTAAACAGTGAAATTGGCAACTTTTCAGTGAGAATGGGCTGAAGCCTTGCAGTGTGATCTGAGTGAAAACTCCAAAGGTCATGTGACCAAAGCCCATTCCTATCACTTTGTTCCTGCCAGTGTCGACTTCACTGGCCACAGTGTTTTGCAGAAAAGGCGATTTTCTTCCTTGGCAAGCCTGCCAATCTCGGCCCTGTTACTCATATCACATCTCTCTCTTCCCTTAGCTATCTTGGCCCTGGGCAGTGGCAGGCCTTTTTTTGAGGAATGATCTTGGGTGAGTTCTAGTAAACGGCCATAAAGTACTAATGAGACCAAGGTGCCACATCTCAGAGGCCAGAAGAGAACTTTGATGCAGCAATCAGGCTACTGTACTGTTGGGGACCCAAGGCTGGGCACCTGGTGGACTCAGTTACCCTGCCTACAAACTGGGTTCTCCAAGAAGCCCTTGCTGGTTTTACTACAGACCACTTCTCCTTGAAGGCGGGTAGTTAGATGATGGTGAAACACAGGATCAAGTACTCAACTCCAACTTGATGGCCATACCCAGGACAAATGCTGCCACGTAGTTGGAGATCTGACCCATGCCTACAAGGACAAACAGCACGGTAAACATCTCGAAGTTCTTGGAGAAGACCTGCAGGAAGCTGAAGCCTGTCTGCATGCCCATGGTCACGAACAGCACGTTCTTCCGACCAAACCTGGGAAGGAAAAGGGAGTGACAGAAGCAGCTGGGAGAAGGCTGCAAGAATGGGCTCCACCAAGAGGGGCTTTCCCCAGAGCCATTTAGGGAGGGGTCATGGACAGAGCGGGCAGGACACCTGGTGCAGGGACAGTCCCAGTCTCTCAGCTCCTATGCTGTCACCCCCCTCCCCCGCAACATGCACACTCACACACACTCCTCAGGATCAATGTGCAGCCTGGGCACCAGGGTTGCCCATAAGGCAGTGCCACAGTTATGATGACACTTGCAATGGACCGCAACACATTTATTATGTGTAAATCCATACATTCATAATGTATTTTTTTTAAAAAAGAACTGGTGTACTTTGGAGGGTGATGAAGAAACAATTCATTATAAATGAAAACTGGTAAATAAAGTGAAAGGAATAGTTGTCCTGACCTTCCCATGTAATCTGTGTGAACAGTAACCCATCATAGATGAGAGGAAGTATCATTTTATAAAAGTATGCCAACTATTAAATGAAAAAGAAGTGATCAAATTAGAATATCACCATTGTACAACCCCCAATGAATGAACAGATATGGGCATTATATCTCAATGACTACTAACATAATAAAAAGAGACAACTGAACATTGCATGACTCTTATAGTCTTAAAAGGGACTGAACCTGAATCTGATCAAACCTCTAGATCCAGCTGTCAATTGCGAGAAATGCAGAGAAAAGAGGAACATGCTGAACTGCACCATGAATACGTGATTAGCCAAACCCAGTCTGGGAAATTCTACAGGTGGAAGAGCCCAAGATATTTCAAGAAATCAACTGTAAGGCAAAGAAAGGGATGGAGGGAGAGTCCCTAGATTATAGTAGACTAAAACATACCAATTTTTGTGTTTAAGGATGCATATTTGGATGATAAAACTACAAAAACCCACAAAGAAGTGATTATTATAAACGTCAGGTTACTTATGGGGGAAAGACACAAACACAGGGCTTCTTGGTGGCTAGCAAAGCTCTATTTCTTGATTTGGTAGTTATGAAGTTATTTCCCTGGAATAATTCATCAAGCCACACATTTGTTCTATGTAGTTTTCTGTATTTGTGTTCATTTAAAAATTATTTAAAATGCTGGGGTTTTGGTCAGTTTGGTTTTAAAGACAGCGCAGAGATGAGGCCCAAAAGAAAAGCAGTTGTTGACAAGGGGGTGTAGGGATAGGGACCAAGCTTTCAATGACATGCACAGTATAGTGGGGAGACCGACATGAATCACATGAGAACAACTTCTGAGAGGTATCGTGACGGCAGGGCACGAGGCAGCAGGGCAATATAAACCAGGGTCCCGAGTTAGCCTATGCGGTCGCGGAAGGTGAGAGGGCAGGGTGGGGAAAGTGTCAGACTGAGAGGAGCACACATGACTGTGGCTGGAGGGGTATGATGAGCATGGCTGGCATCAGTTGGTCACTAGAAGGCTGCAGAGCTGGGCAGGAGCCACACTACACAGGCCTTGCAGCCATGCTAGAGTTTAGTGCTTCTACACACTGCAACATGTTTGTTTGTTTGTTTTCCTTTTCTTTTTCTTTTTTGGTGCTACTGGCATCTAGTAGGCAGAGGCCAGAGATGTTCTAGACACCCTAAAATGCCCAGGATAGCCCCTCCGCAAAAAAACAAAGAATCTTCTGGCTCAAAATGTCGATAGTGCCAAGGCTGAGAAACTGGTCTAGAAGGAGCCTCCGCCTGCCCCTGCACTTTCTTGTTACAGAGCAGCCTACATGCCATCCAAGGGTGGCCCCTCACTGCAGGCAGACGGCTGTAACCTCTACCCCCACTTTCCCTGCCCAAGGACTCCCTGAGGTGGTGGGAAAGAGAAAGACCCGGGGAACTCTTACATAGTACCATTCCTTGGCAATCTGGGGTTAGGCCCAGCAACACTCACTTTTAAAGTCTGTCAACAAAATGTAAAACACACACGTGCCCACAAAACCGGAAAATATCAGTCTACTTCTTCCCAGGGTTGTGCCTCTCTCGTAATTCATGCACATAAAGGTAACTCAACAATGTCAGATAAAAGGCTTTGACAATCCAAGATTATTTTATTGCGCTTGAATTTCAGCTTTATTCATATCCTAGAAAGGTTAAACCTTTGTCCTATATAAAAAGTTACTGTTGGTACCCTAGACAAATTGAGGGCATGAATCCATTGCTCTTAGGTAGCGTTTAGCTTAGGTAGGTTTTTGAACCTGATTACTTAGACGTAATGAGATGAGAGCCTGTCTGCCCCACAGAGCCCTGGGCCTCCCATGGGAGTGCAGACAAGCTTGAGGGGTGGCATTGGGAGCTGCAGGCAGGGACTACAGCCAGAACAGTCACACTTTTAGCTATTTAATTTACTGCAGCAGTCCTCGATCTTTGTGGCACCAGGGACCGGTGCTCCTATGAGAACTTAATGCTTGATGATCTGAGATGGAGCTGAGGCAGTGATGCTAGCGCTGGGGAGTGGCTGCAAATACACATGAAGCTTCATTCATTTGCTGGCTTGCTGCTCACTTCCTGCTGTGCGGCCCGGTCCTCAACAAGCCACAGTCTGGTAACGGTCCATGGCCCAGGGGCTGGGGACCCTTGATTTATTGGACTCAAATGATCTTACTTAAAAGAAAAAGCCTGCTAACAAAAATTTTTTAAAGTTTTGAAAAATGCTGCACTAGCCATTCTGAGGACTACGATGGTCCTTAATGTACTCATTAATTTGTTTCTGTTTCCCTGGGAGCAGATCTTTTGGAACTTAAACTCTTTCCTCAGGTAATCATGCTGTTAACACAGTAACTAAGGCTAGCCCACGAAGACCTACCTCACCTATGACACAGCTGACCCTGAGTTTCAACTCTGAACTTGGGGTACCTCCTCCTTGTTCTTTACATCAAAGTAATTCCTCTGAGTCTCAGCTGCCACTCAACTCTGAGGGGATCTCTCACCATGGCACTTGGAGGGCCTCTAAGCTCAGTCCTGGGCACTCCCCGCCTCACTCTATACTCTTCCCGGGCCATCTCACCATGTTTGGGACTGTGATGAGTGTCTATGAGCTGACGATTCCCAAATGTGTTTCTCCAGCCCAAATCTGTCATGGAGCACTACATCCATACATCCAACTGCATATTCAATTCCTCCACTTAGAAGTCTGAGGCACCCCAGGTTCAGGATGTTCAAACTGAACTCACCAGCTTCTCCTACAAACACAGTCCTCTTCCAGAGTTGTCTTATTGATTGACTGATTGATTGACTGATAATTTATTTATTTATTTATGTGAGGCAACACTTGGTTGACCTCACAGGTTGCAAGGATCTTGTCAGCTTACAATTCCTTATTTTTTATTTATTTTTTTATGCCTACAGCACCTGGTCTTCCTATGTGGTCTCCCATCCAAGTATTAACCAGGCCCGACCCTCCTTAGCTTCTGAGATCAGGTGGGATTGGGCTTGCTCAGGGTGGCATGGCTGTAGACCCAGAGTTCTTTGTTTAGAGAAGGGTGTTGTCTACCTGGCTGTGCAGGTCAGAAATGTTCCTATCTCACTTCCCCTGTCCAATCCATAGCCAAGTCTTGTTGGTTTTAGCTCCTACCACTCCTCTCCACTCTACCAGCCAGGCTCGTCCCAGCCACCATCACTTACATCCTGCATAAATTATTGTGATGGCTTCTTAATTGGTCTCTCCACAAACCTAGTTTCCTTTCAATCCTTTCTCCATGAAGTTATCAAATAATCTTTTAACAAATGCAAATCTGATTTTGTCACACTTCTGCTTTAAAAACTCTTAATAGCGCCCCACAGCTCTGTGATGAAAGCCCAAACTCCCAATAGTCATCTGCTAAGCCGCCTGCTCTTCTGCTCTGGCCTCTGGGCTGAAAGAACACTATCCTTTGAAGTCAAGGGCTAGGCACGCACATGCTCCTTGCTTGGTGCTGGTGTCCCCTGCAGTTGCAGGAGACAGACACCCACCTTACCTGTCTGAGAGCTGCCCCGAAATGAAGGAGCCCAGCAGCACACCAACAAAAAACAAGGAGATCGTGAGCGGGGCCTTCCAGTCATCCGCACACACCAGGTCCCACTGTAAGAGGAGCAAAGGGATGTATTATTTTAAAAAACATTTTAAACTTAAGACTTCTTGGAAAATGCAATCGGAACATCCTGCATCCCTGCATGCTCTGTTTTCATGACGCGTGGGTGTGGTAGCTCACTTGAGCTGACGATGGCTCCTCTGGGTAGCCAGGCAGAGAGCAGGTTCCCCTCGCAGGATCAGTGAGCTCCCTCCCCAGCTGGTTTTTCATAGCTTTTGGCCCCATTATTTTGCTTCCAATTTGAGGAGGAGAGAGGCAGGGAGCAAGTCTTCTGCCCATGTTCCAACTCAGAAGGCGAGGCCTCTCATGGTCACTTTGAAAAATCTGGGCAAAGCCCAAGGCTGCAGATGCGGCAGGGCCACTGGCAGGAATGGCACAGGAGAGGCTCTGGAGCAGGGTTCTGGGGCTCTAAGGGTTAAGGCATCCAGCTAGGAACCAGGCCGGAGGGCCTGGGATGCACCATCTAGATTTGCTCTTTCAGCTCTGCTCAGGCCCCCACCTCTGGGTCCTTTCGGTGTCATTTAGAGCTGGGCTCCCTGATGCTGCACTATAAACACGAGGCCCAATTACAGCCAAGAGCTCCGAGCTGGGAGTCAAGAAACTGGGGCTCAGTTTCTATTCTATGGTTAACTGGTTATCCAACCTCAAATAAGAACCACCACCCCCTCTCCTTCTACATTGTGCCTTAATTTCCTCATCTGTAAAATGGGAGTTGGGGTAGGGAATAGGTTACACTGCTCGAGTTTCCCAGCACCCCATGCCTAGTCACCATGAAAAGGTCTGCGGGCACGGGGAAGCAGCTGAACACTCAGATGCGAGGTTGCCCCAGACTAACAAGGAGCCAAAAGCAGGAAGAAAAGCCAAAACAGGAAGCTTGTTGGTTCCCAGAAAAATGTTTCCCAGAGCAGGAAGATGGCGCTCTGCAGTAAGCAAGAACGCCGCCCTCCAGAAAATTCAGACCTTCGCTTGCCTGGCGCCAGGCTGCTGGCCTGCCCTCCAGGGAGTCTGTGGGCTCCCCAGTAACACACAGAGGCAGGGGAGGAGGGGGAATGTGTGGCTTCCAAGAACAAAGCATCTCTTCCAGGCTAGTGACAGAGGGAAAAATAAGTCTGTTTCTCTGCCCTGCTTGTGTGTGCATTGCTTCTGGACACCTCACAGGGGTCAGAGGGCAGCCCTTGGGCTGAGCATGGAGTGGCAGTCCCCACCCTAGGGAAGAGTCTGGAGTCTCCAACTCCTTCATCTAGAGGAAGTCCAGACTAGCAGGAGGCCGGAATTTCAGAGCACCAAGGCCTGAAAGATCCAGCCACGGCAGCCTTCCCGCCTCCACAGCCTCAGTGGTTCCAGTACCTAGACACCATTTCTCTTAGAATGGCGGGCACTCCTAGGGCAGCCCCCGTCCAGACATAGCTGTTAAAGTGAGGATGGGAGTGGCAGGGGAGTCAGAGCTGGGGGATCAGGTGATGGATGCTGGCCTGAGTATCAGGCAGTATGTTAGGCACAGCTTCAGAGGCCAGCTCACAGTTATTGTCGCTTTTGAACATGATGGGATCTATTCTCAGCTAGCAAGCATGACTTTTGTAGCCAAGAGATAAAAAAATGAATAGTCAGTAGCTCTCTCTAAGGTTGGGGATTGAGACAGCTGAGCTAGACTAGAAATCTACAGGAGCTTTTGCAGGGAGTTCTGGGGTGATAGGCCCCCCAACCCTAAGTCAAGTCTCCCAATATAGGCTTCTAGAGAAATGTGGGCTGCCAAGGCCAAGTGCTCCCTGAAACCAGGTCAGGCTATGATCTGCAGGAGACAAGGTGACTACAGTGCGCATCTTGGAATAGGTTCCTGGACCATGTCTCCAGCTCCCGCAGTCTCACCTCTGCCACTTGCTCCAACTTGTCCTTACTTTAGGCAAGTGTGTAAGTCCCTGGAGTAACTGGGCTCTCTATCAACCACTGAAAATTCTTTACAATTCTCAGGGCCTGGCTTTGGGCCCCCAAAAGCAAACATGAGCTAATACTTCTCGTTGGTCTCAAAAAACGAACACAAGAGCAGGCATAGACTAGGTCCCACCTAGCCAAACTATCCACTTCCCCATCAGCCACCAGATGGACTACGGTGGGCTCCAGGACTTGGCCTGAATCCTTCTTAGGAGGAGTGGGATGAAAAGCTCTTAGAGTCCAGGCTATATACTCCGGGCTTGTGTTTACAAAGGAATCTAGTGTTCCAACAATGAGCTCCTGGCTCCCCAGCCGTGACTAAAGCAGCTACAGACCAGCTCATCGATGCCTCCACTTGGTGTGTGGGATGGTCTGTACTGGCTGATAATAACAGGTATCAATATTAAAACTAAATGTGGGGGTTAAGATTCAGGTCATGAGTCTAGCATCATGACCCCTCAGCTGGGTGAGCTGTGAGCAACTCTGGCAAGGGGCCTAGACTGGCCATCTTTCCTGGTAAGAAATGTGCTTCTCTAGTGGTGATGGTCTTGTGGACATATATACCCATGAAAGCTTTTCAAATTGCACACTTCCATTATATGCAGTTTATTTTATGTCACTGAAACCTCAACAGAGTTGTCAAAATTTTTGAGATGTCAAAATTTTTAAGAGAGAGAAGTGTGTCTTTTGCATGCAGTCCGTAATTGGTGCTGCTTCTCAGTCATGGGAAGTAGAGAGATGACGTAGTTTTCTGGAACTGAATGTTCTTACCCATAAGTCAGCTGGAAGGGAAAAGAAATAGGGTCTATGGCCATAGGGCAGAAACTCCTCCTTGAGATGTACCTCGCCTGACTGCTTCCATGGTCAAGCACACTGGTAAACACCATCTGTTACTGAATGCCATGTATTATGACCCACATTTCATCCTGCCTCCTGCTGAAATTAATGGTGGATCCTTGCCCCAGTGCTGTCAGGGCAAGGAGACGTATCTGCTACAATATCCTCTACAATGCCTGGCAGTGCCCTGCAGAGGAAAGGCTCAGTAGCTGTTTGGTACATAGGTAGTGAGCAAGTGAAAAGATGGATAAAAGGGCTGTGAACCTTCACCACCACAGTATCCTTTTGGGCTTGGTATTTGGGGTTCGTTGCCCCAAGCCCAGATGAACCCTGAACTTCGAACAGATTTTATTTGCTTCTTCAGTCTCTTCCTTGTGTCAACTGTTAGAACTTTGACCCAGGGTGTGGGTTCTCAGCCACCTAGAGAAGGGCTCAACCTGACCACTCATGGGCAGATAGGTCTGCTATGATTGTGCCTGCACAGGAGGCTTCAGGGGCCCTGCAAGTGGCTTCTCTGGCTTGTCCTGAGCTGCAAAGGCAGGGATAAAGGTCTGTGCTTCCCTTGAGTTAGAGAAGTCAGCAAAGGCATAGCAGTGACGTAAAAGCTCCAGTACTAGGGTCCAGTCTGGACCCCAGACTCAGCCCTGCCCACCTCTCTAGCTGGCCTTTCCTTCAGGTGATGTGGGCTTATAGATAACAATGGAGGCTCTCCTATCTTCCAAGACTATCTATGCATGAGATAAGGCTAACAAAAAAACTAGTCCAGAGAAAAAGGCTTTCTAGGACAACTGAGAGTAAGTCAGAGTGCTGCCAAGGTCTAAAGCAGGGGGCTTCTGGGAAAGCAGAGATGAGCAGGGGGCAAGGGGACACAGAGGATGGCCAGGTCTTAACTAAAGAGACCTCAACTCATGGGTGCCAGAAGAGCTGGAAGTTTCTAAAGGAAACTTTCTGGCTGCAGGCTTGGCTATAGAGACACCAAAAAGCAAGTGGTCCAGGCAGCCTAAGAAATCACCCAGGTTCCCAAAGGAGGGGGCAGTTCTGGGCCAAGAAGCACTCTGGATTGACACCACAAGGTGAGATGGCTGATTTCCCAACTCCAGGGATGACTGGGGGACCAGAGAAAAGGCCATCTTAGGAGCACATGGAGCACAAAACTAGTCCTGAAACATAGGAGAACAACCTCTTTCACCTCATAAGTAGTGTCACCTTTCTGCTAATCCCAACACTTTGTCGGAGATCCACACATGAGCAAGCCCCAGTCCGAGGGGGTGGGGGATTACATTTCCTTTAAAATATTTCAGCCAATGTTTTCAACCACCCCCAAGTTTCCCTTCTATGAATTAAACTGTCCTTTTTTCTTCAGTTCTCAAACTTTAGAGAAGAGTTCTTAAATGATTCATTAATCCATTCAACAAAAAATTTCCTGAGTACTCCTCTCTAAATCCAGCATCAGGTCAGGACCTGTGGGAGATGATGCAACGATTTAAATCTACAGCAAACTTCAGTAGTACGTGTACACATTTCAACTTTAACAAAGACAAAGACGACCTGAGGTTTTCATCTGTTGAAAAACACAACCAGGAACTCCATACCAGTATACTTATAAACACTTCCACGTATGATGTGGGGCAGAGGGCAGGCCTGGGGACATTCAGCAGGTGTGGGACTAGCTGCAGTGGTTAGCAGGCCAGGTCTGGGTTGAAAACAAATGGGCCTCAGAAAAACAGAATCATCAGAATGTTAATGCAACAACTTCCAACAGTGATGGTTCACCTGAGAGGAACAAACAACCATGAATGTCAAGTCAGGCATTCCAGCATCCCCTAAGTCTAAGAAAGGTATTAACCTGTAGTCCCAGCAAAGATCTGACAACCTGTTAGTAGGTGAAAGGGCACACAGCTTTTACGAAAGACAGTGAAATAAATAGGCTAAATGTAAAAAAGGAAAGGCTGACATTGACAGCAATACAGCTTAAGGACCCTTCCGGCGCAGTCAGCCTTTGTGAGCTCATCAGTGCCACCACTGCTCTCAGCCGAAGGCAGGATGAGGGCAGCAAAATAAGAGCAGATGACTAGAGTAAGCCACTGAGGGACCCTAGGGGTCATGTTAAAATCCAGAGATACCATGAGCTTCTTCTGACTTTGCTGCCTCCCACTTCCATGAATAGCCAGAAGCAGAAGTTGTAAGGAACTCCTGTGTCATGCAGTATGGCTTCCCTCTGTAGTCCCTGCCTGCAACTGGAGGGACAGTCTCTGCTTTTACAACTCTCACTGACTTCCAGGAAGGTGACATTGCTTGTGAGGCCAGGATCAAGGATTTGTGATGACTGGAAATTTTGATTCTCTGGACTCTTAGGCTACAATGTACAGTCAGATCTCCATTCAATGCTTCTTTTGTCAACACTTCAAGACACTAGAATGATGTCACTAGCTGAGAGATCCCAGTGGGGGCTCCCCTTCTCCTCCCTGTGAACTCTGCCCTCCTGCTAGGTTGTTTTTTACTCTTTTAGACTTTGGATCTGCTGAGCTGAATACCCCAGACTCACCGAGAGGCCTCCTCCTCCTCCTCTTCCAGAAAGCCTTCCCTAATCTGCAAATCTCTGATCTTGACACTTGGTGAAATTGGGCACCCTGGTGCCTATCAAAGAGGGCTCTTTCACTGTCCTGCTCACTCAGTTCCACTGAGACTCCAGTGAGTTAGTGTCAGTGTCTGAGTAAGATGCAAAGCACATCCAGTAACATGTCATACATCCAGCTCTAATGACTGTGGGGTCGCTAGGGGACAAAGCCACCCAAAACAAAAATCCAAGGGGGTTGGAGAACGAGAAAAGTTTTCCCCCACTTCTTATGAACTAAGGTTTTATGCTTTAGCTATAATATTACAGGTCAACAAGTCGCCCTGAATGAATCTTCAGGTGCATGGAGGAGCCTAAAAGGCTGGTAACTAACCATGAGCAAAAGGTAAACAATTCTTTAGTGTGTGATCAGACTGTCATTTTGAGGTGAGGGTGGGTTGGGAAGGAATAACTGGAAAAAGGGGCAAGAAACAGTTTTATACACATGATTCTCTTAATTTTAAAAGTTCAGGAAGGAAAAGGAGTATTTCCTTTTTCTCTGAACACATGCCAAGTGGCTAGAAGAAAAACGGTGACAGTCCCTTGGCCCAAGTTCTGGCTTCTGCAATTCAACACTCTCACCCCAACTAAAGTTTTTGACCACTCAGGGCCTTACAGTATCTAAATGGGCTGCTAGGGCCTTCTTGGCTCTCTCCCCAAGATGGCTATCAGGATAGGTGGCCAGCCTGACATCCATGCTGTGAGAGGGCATGCTCTGACTGGAAGTCACTGTGCAAAACGTTCCCGAGCCATCTGGCTAAAGGATAAATGCCCATCACCAGAGTGTAGTGTGTTGAGGGAAAGGGAGTGACAGCATCAGCGCGCATCTTTCGGGGAGTAGTAGTAGGAGGGTGGAATGCTCGAGCTAAAAGATTGCGAAGGTCCTCCCGACACCCCGGTCCCTGGCCGGGGCTCGGGGCTGGTACCCACCTCGGTCACGATGGTGGACAGGTAGACGTCCTGGCTGAACTCCCAGCCATCCAGACAGCTCTCCTGCTCCAGCTGCTCCAGGTCCACGTCGCGCCCCGGCTCCAGCCCGAGCGCCGAGAAGTTGGCGATCGCCTCGAGCCGGTAGCGCCGGCAGCTGTGCGGCACCTCGCGGCCGTCCTGCAGCCGCAGCGGGATACTGTGGTTGCGCCACGCGCTGCTCAGGTTCGCGGTGTCCGGGACCCGGCAGTGGTGCTCTGGGGTCCCAGCAATGAACACCACTGACATACCATTGAAGCCATTGGGGATGATACTGGCGCTGAGCAGGAAGAAGATGAGGCGCTGGAAGGGCCCCCACTCGCCCAGGAAGGCGGTCACCTCGTCGTAGTCTCGCATGCTCCCTCAGTTCCCGGAGGCGCGCGGCCGGGGGTCGAGGGACGCGGCAGCGCGCGCGCGGGGGCGGGGCGCGCAGGAGTGTGCGCGTGCGCGCCGGTCCCCCACCGCGCGACAGGACGAGGGTCGGAGCGGGGCCTATCCGGCGACCGAGCAGGCTCGCTAGCTCCTGCCGCTGCAGCCACCAGCTTTACATAGGGCGCGAGGCCGAAAAGGGTTGTGGGCTTGGGCCGCAAGACCCTCCCCGCCGCCCGCTGTGTGGCGCCGACGGGGCGGAGCTGGGGCCCCACGTGATGCGAGTGGGCGGGCCCGGCCACCGCGCGCACCTGGGGCTCTGACGCTGGGTTACAGCCGGAGGATCCCAGGCTCGGCTTTTGGAGGCAGCGCGACTCGTGGCCTCGGCATCTGAGCTGTCACAGCGCGAAGCCGAGGGGGACGGGAGTGTGGGTGTGTGTGTGTGTGTGTGTGTGCGCGTGCAGGTGACTCGTTAGCGATCGGCACGCGAGGCTCAAGTACAGTATTAAAAATACCGCCCTCACCTACAACGTTTTGCCGAGGCCTGCAGGGGGACTGTGACTGGCCCAGGGTCTCACTGCTAGTTAGCTGCCCTCGACATCGCCCGTCCGTATTAACGAGTAACAGGGATTATTTTGAAACCGGAAACGTTTGCTACCCCAGTGGACAGGCAGGAAACCAAGACTTTTAATTCTAATCCAAATGGCCTTTCCGTATTTTGTTCTGTAAGAAGCCTTCCTGTTATCCTTTAACGTATTCAAACAAATGTGAAAATTTAACCTCAAGATTATTGACGATCCCAGTTTAGGATTAAATATTCTCCCCAGATTAGTTATTTCTGCGCAGAAGTTAACTCAGGAGTCGACTGAAGCCTCACCGTTCTAAAGCCTCAATGTTCAACGACGTAGCTACCTTTGTAATTTAAAACTTTCTAGTAGCCATAGTAATAAAGTCACCAGATTTAGATGACAAAAATACAGGACACCCAGTTAAAATTTGAATTTCAGATAAATAAATAATTTTTAATTCAACTGGAACTGGGAGTCCTCTATTTTTTCTGGCAACCTTACATATTAAAAAAGTAAAAAAATGGGTGAAATTAATTTTGATAATATATTTAATTCAATATATCCGAAACATCATTTCATCATGTAATCAATATAGAAATTATTGAAACATTTTACATTTCTACGTTTAAAAATCATCGATCTTACCTCTTTTTTTTAATACTAAATTTTAAGAAACCAGTGCCTACTTTATAGCACATTTCAGTTTGAATTAGTCACACTTTAAGTGCTTAGTAGCCAGGTGTAGCTGGTGGCTATCTTATTGCACACTACTGTTCTAAGGCTATTAAATTTAACGTTGTAGCATGTTCCTTTTCACAATAATAGTGGCTTAGTGACAGAGAACTAAACGCACACTTTTAAATGTAATCTGTTGGATAAACACTTCAATAGTGATTACATTCTAAATTGAAAATAAAGAGAATGGGAAGCTAACCTTGCCAGCATGCTTTACACAAGGAAATATGAACATTTCTGTAAAGCATAATAGATTTTTAGAAAATTAGGATAAAAATGTTAACACAGGTATTGGTCATTTCATTTACACAATATTCCTGCTTCCTGAAGATGGTTTGCTATGCCTTCTGAAATGTACTTAATTCTTTCTAACATCTTATCTCAAGTAACAATCCTTTTCTGGAACTAACTGAAAAGGAAAACCAAGTTTCTTGAAGATAAACTTGTTTCTTGTATCGCCTCTCAAAATTGTTTTAATATTTCAAAATAAACGAAAAGACTGCAGACCTGCGTCCAGACTGAGGAACAGAGCGAAGAAATAAAATGGAATCACTGTAGTCATGCTATGTAGCTATGCTGTGTAACATTGAGTAGGCTGAGCCCCAAGGAAACAATTCTAACGAGCCTGGGAACTTAAACTCTTTGGACTCTCCAGTCCTGCATCAATGCCTGGATGTACATCTAGATGTATACCACACCTCCAGATAACCCTCTGATTATGCCCTGGAGGACTCATGGAACCAGTTCACTTGACATCCACTATCCTGATCCCCTGACATCTGACTGATAACTGCCCCGGACTAATCCTAGACCAACCCCATAACTCTCAAGAATGGACTTTTATTATAAGAACTCTTAACTTTTCTTTCTTTTTCAGGACATTCCTAGATTTTTCCGATTTGAAAACTCTAAGAACTTTGATTTAATCTTTATAGTTTATTTCTAGCCAAAGCCTCCAGACCCTTTTTGAGTTCCTTTAACAAGACCAAACAAGGTAAAAAAAAAAAAAATCTTATTTTGAGAAATATCAGAAAACACTCCTGAAACGGTTTGAAAACAATTCAGTGGGATACTAAAAAAGATGCAGATCTTAAGAAAAAAACAAACCATTTGTCATAGATGGCTTGTCCACGTACAAAAAAACAAAGAACAACTTGGGAAGGCGTCTTCCAGTTCTTGGTGGGGCAATGATTACTACATATCTGAATGTTATTATTGTTTAAATCTTCTAAAAGAGAGATTGAACTTTGAATCTGAGAAAATCCAGAGGCCTTTTAACCCTCAAGATTTTGAATTAGGATGTTCTTATTTTATAAATAAGAGAAAATAAAACTAATTTACATGGCAGGTTAAAGATTCAGGGTTAGAACCCTCGATTAAATGGATTAAAACTCTAGTATATGTGGTAATAGTTCTCCAAGATAGCACACAGTGATCCCGGCCTCCTGGTAGTTATACCCTGTGTAGGTCTCTCCCACTTTGTACCATGTGGTTTATGTGACCAATAGCAGAAGCAATGTTTCATCACTTCAGTGATTACATTTTAAAAGATTTCCATCTTGAATTCTTTCTTTCTTGCTCTCTCCTCCCCGCTCTTCTCTCTTTTTCTTTCTCTTTCTTTGTGAGAAGCAAGCTGCCATGTTGTAAGCAGTCCTTTAAGAGGGCCAGGCGATGGCAAGAAATGAAGAATCCTGCCAACAGCCAATGAGGACTGTCAAGTGAGAGAGCTTGTCAGTGGCCACTTCAGCATCAGCTGAGTCTTTAGATGAGTGCAGCCCCAGCCAACAGCTTAACTGCAACCTCAGGAGAGACTCTGAGCCAGAACCACCCAGCTAAGTGGCTCCCATGTTCCTGATCCTCAGAAATTGTGAGAGATAATACAGGTCTGTTGTTTTAAATTGCTAAAATTTGGGGCTGAGCAGGGAGCCGAGTTGCATAGTTTTCTTCACAGGGTTTCTCCAGTGGGGCCACCCTCACCTCAGAAGCCAGGATTTGTGAGGATTAAAGATATTTGATTCACCAGAAAACTTAAGACCACTCAACTCTTCAGTCTGCATTGAAATTACAACCAAAATATAAAATAATCAACATGGAGAATCACCTGAAATCCAACTGATAGTAACACCTACGTCTGATAATATAAAGGAGCCACATCGAAGCTGATCCAGCATAGGCAACAACCATCTGCAGATTGCTTTGTAGTTCCTACCAGGTATCCCTAAGCAATCAAAAGCAGCGGCTGACCTTGGCCTATGGAGGAGACTCTCCCAAGGGGCCACAAAACCATGCATCTGGAGGCTGGCACCAGTCTACAATGGAGCAACTAGTCCCATTAGTGATACACACAAAGGGCGGTTGCAACAAGTACACAAGCCTGCTAAGGCAAATCCCACTCAGTGGGGTCAGCCCCCACACAGCAACTCTTACCCTGTGAGGGCAGCCAATTCCCACAATTAGTCAGCCTGAGCATTAATCGCATCCACTGATCTACTAACAACAATAAGGTCTTGGTAACAACAGAAGATCACACACAACCCACACAAAGATCATGTCCAGAGCCCCCGGCATAAGGGATCAAGGAGAGTGTGCCACTGGGCCACATAGGACACCTTCCACATTAGGCCATCTGGCCAAGGCTGAGAGATGAAACAAATATTCCTGACACATAGAAACAAACACTGAGAGGCTAATAAAATGAGAAAACAAAGAAACATGCCACAAATGAAACAACAGGAGAAAAGTATAGAAAATAAGCTAAATGAAATGGAGGCAAGCAACCTACCAGAGACAGAGTTCAAAGTAATGGTTGTAAGGATGCTCAATGAACATATGGGGAGAATAGATGAGCACAATGAGAACCTCAACAGAGAGATAGTAAGCATAAAAAAGGACATAGAAACTGTAAAAAAGAACCAGACAGAAATGAGGAATACAATAACTGAAATGAAGAATACACTAGAAGGATTCAACATAGATTGGACAGAGCAGAAGATCGAATCCGTGAATTAGAAGACAAGGTAGCAGAATACACTCAATCAGAACAACAAAAACAAAAAAGAATTTTAAACTGAGTATAGTTTAAGAGACCTCTGGGACAACATGAAGCGTAACAACTTTCGGATCATAGGAGTACCTGAAGAGGAAGAAAGAGAGCAAGGGATTGAGAATCTATTTGAAGAAATAATGACAGAAAACTTCCCTGACCTGGCAAAGGAATTAGACATACAAGTTCAGGAAGCACAAAGAGTCCCAAACAAGAGGAAATCAAACAGACCTACACCAAGGCACATTATAATTAAAATGCCAAAGGTCAAAGACAAAGAGAGAATCTTAAAAGCAGCAAGAGAAAGGAAGCTAGTTACTTATAAAGGTACCCTCATAAGACTATCTGCTGAGTTTTCAATGGTCAGAAGGGAATGGCAAGAAATATTCGAAAAATCTACAATTATAAATACTCTACCCAGCAGGGCTTTTAATTAAAATGAAAGGTGAGATAAAAAGCTTCCCAGACAGGAAAAAGCTTAAGGAATTCATCACCAACAAGCCAATATTACAAGAAATATTAAAAAGACTTCTGTAAAAAGAGAAGGGGTAAAAAAGAAACTAGAAATAACAAATATGAATAATAAAATAGCAGTAACAATGTACCTATCGATAATCATTTTACATGTAAATGGATTAAATGCTCCAATGAAAAGACATAGGGTAATCAAATGGATAAAAAAACAAGACCAATGCATATGCTGTCTACAAGAGGCCCACTTCAGATCAAAAGACTCTCACAGACTGAAAGTAAAGGAATGGAAAAAGATATTTCATGCAAATGGAAATGAAAAAAAGCTGAGGTAACGATACTTATATCAGATAAAATAGACTTTAAAACAAAGGCTATAATAAGAGACAAAAAAGGGCATTACATAATGATAAAGAGATTGATAAATCAAGAGTACATAACCCTAATAAACATATACACACCCAACATAGGAGCACCTGCATACATAAAGCAATTATTGACTGACATAAAAGGAGAGATCAATAGTAAGACACTCATAATAGGAGACTTAACACCCTATTGACAGCAATGGACAGATCTTCCAGGCAAAGAATCAACAAAGAAACAATGGGCCTAAAAGACATACTAGACCAAATGGATTTAATAGATATTTTCAGAGCATTTTACCCCAAAGCAACAAAATATACATTCTTCTCAAGTGCACGTGGAACATTTTCTAGGATAGACCACATGTTAGAACACAAATCAAGTCTCAATAAATTTAAGAAGATTGAAATCGTATCAACCGTCTTCTCTGATCACAATGGTATGAAACTATAAATCAACTAAAGAAAAAAACTGGGAAAGTACACAAACACATGGAGGTTAAATAACATGCTACTAAACAATGAATGAGTTATTAATGAGATCAAAGAAGAAATCAAAAGATACCTAGAGACAAATGAAAATGAAAACACAACAGCTCAAAATCTATGAGACACAGTCCTAAGAGGGAAATTCATAGCAATACAGGCCTACCTCAAGAAACAAGAAAAAACTCAAATCAACAATCTAACCTTACACTTAAAAGACTAGAAAAAAACAGCAAACAAAGCCCAAAGTGAATAGAAGGAAGGAAATAATAAAGATAAGAGAGGAAATAAATGAAATAGAGTCTAGAAAAATAGTACAAAAGATTAATGAAACCAAGAGCTGGTTCTTTGAAAGGATAAATAAAATTGACAGACCCTTAGCCAGACTCATCAAGGAAAAAAGAGAGAGGATTCAAATAAATAAAATCAGAAATGAAAGAGGAGAAATAACCACAGACTCCACAGAAATACAATGGATCATAAGAAAATACTATGAGCAATTATATGCCAACAGATTAGACAATCTCTAAGAAATGGACACATTCCTAGAAATACACAATCGCCCAAGACTGAGTCAAGAAGAAACAGAAAATCTGAACCAACTGATTACCACCAATGAATCAGTAATCAAAAAGCTCCCCCAAAACAAAAGTCCTGGACCAGATGACTTCATAGGTGAATTTTACCAAATATTCAAAGAAGAATGGTCACCTATTCTTCTCAAACTATTCCAAAAAATTCAAGAAGAGGGAAGGCTTCCTAACTCCTTTTATGAAGACACCATTATCTTGATTCCAAAATGAGGCAAAGACATTACAAAAAAAGAAAACTATAGGCCGATATTTCTTATGAAGATTGATGCAAAAATCCTCAACAAAATATTAGCAAACCGAATTCAGCAATACCTTAAAAATATCATACACCATGATCAAGTTGGATTTATTCCTGGGATGCAAGGTTGGTTCAATATCCACAAATCAATTAATGTGATACACCACGTTAACAAATCGAAAGATAAAAACCATATGATCATATCAATAGATGCAGAAAAAGTGTTCGACAAAATTCAGCATCCATTTATCATAAACACTCTCAGCAAAATGGGAATAGAAGGAACATTCCTCAACATAATAAAGGCCATATATGACAAATCTACAGCTAACATCATACTCAATGGGGAAAGGCTAAAGCATTTTTCTTAAGGTCAGGAACAAGACAAAGATGCCCACTTTCATCACTTCTCTTCAACATTGAATTGGAAGTCTTAACCACAGCAATAAGACAAGAAAGAGAAATAAAAAGCATCCGAATTGGAAAGGAAGAAGTAAAACTCGTTATTTGCCTATGACGTGATAGTATAGAGAACCCTAAAGATTCCACCAAAAAACTGTTAGAACTGATCAATGAATTCACTAAAGTAGCAAGTTACAAAATAAATATTCAGAAGTCAGTGGCATTTTTATATACCAATGATGAACTTTCAGAAAGAGAAATTAAGAAAACAATCCTATTTACAATTGCATCGAAAACTATAAAATACCTGGGAATCAAATTAACCGAGAAGGTAAAAGATCTGTTTTCAGAAAATGATGTCATTGAAAAAAGAAATTGAAGGAGATACAAATAAATGGAAGCATATACCGTATTCATGGGTAGGAAGAGTCAACATCATTCAAATGGCCATACTACCCAAAGCAATCTATAGATTCAATGTAATCCCCAACAAAATACCAATTACGTTTTTCAGAGAGAAAGAACAAATAATCCTAAAATTGACATGGAATCATAAAAGACTCTGAATAGCCATGGCAATCTTGAGAAAAAAGAACAAAGTTGGCGGTATCACAGTACCTGATATCAAACTATACTACAAGACTGCAGTAATCAGAAGAGTATGGTACTGGCATAAAAATAGATACATTGATCAATGAAACAGAATAGAGAGCCCAGAAATAAATCCATGCCTATATGCTCACTTAATATATAACAAAGGAGGTAAGAATATACAATAGGGCAAAGACAGTCTCTTCAATAAATGGTGTTGGGATAATTGGACAGATATATGCAAAAAAAAAAACCCCACAAAAAACTGGACCATCTTCTTATCCTGTATACAAGAATAGACTCAAAATGGATTAAAGACTTAAATGTAAGACCCAAAACCATAAAACTTCTAGAAGAAAACATAGGCAGTAAACTCTCTGATACTACTAACAGTAATTTCTTTTCGGATATATGTCCCTGGGAGAGGAAAACAAAAGAAAAAAATAAATGGGACTACATCAAACTAAAAAGGTTTTGCACAGCAAAAGAAACCATCAACAAAACAAAAAGACAATTGGTTGATTGGGAGAAGATATTCGCAAATGATACATCTGATAAGGGGTTAATATCCAAAATATATAAAGAACTCATACAACTCAACAACAACAAAACAATCCAATTAAAAAATGGGCAGAAGATCTGAACAGATACTTCTCTAAAGAGGAACTACAGATAGCTAACAGACATGCGAAAAGATGCTCAAGGTCACTAATCATCAGAGAAATGCAAATTAAAACCACAATGAGATATCACCTCACACCTGTCCGAATGGCTATTATCAATAAATCAAAAAACAACAAAGTGTTCGCAAGGATGCGGAGAAAAGGGAAGCCTCATACATTGTTGGTGGGATTGCAAATTGGCACAGCTACTATGGAAAACAATATGGAGGTTTCTCAAAAAATTAAAAATGGATATACCCTTGCCCCAGCAATTGCACTTCTGGGTATTTATCCAAAGAAAACTAAAATAATAATTTGTAAAGATCTATGCACCCCAATATTCATAGCAGCACAATTTACAATAGCCAAGATATGGAAGCAACCTAAATGCCCATCGACAGATGATTGGATAAAGAAACTATAGTTCATATATACAATGGAATATTACTCAGCCATTAAAAAAAAAAATGAAATTTTACCATTTGCAACGACATGGATGAACCTAGAGGTTCTTATGCTGAGTGAAATAAGTCAGACAGAGAAACATAAATACCATATGATTTCACTTATATGTGGGATCTAAGGAATAAACAGAACAAACTAATCAAAAGCAGACTCACAAATATAGTGGACAATTTGGTGATGGACAGAGGGGAGGGGGCGTTGAGGGGATGTGAGAATGAAGTGAAGGGTTAAAAAAGTACTAATTAGTAGTTGATAGATGGTCACAAGGATGGGGAGCGCAGCATAGGGATTGTAGTTAGCATTAATATATTGGCAAGGTGGAGTGCCAGGGGAGGGAGGGAGCAATTTGGGGGATCATTTTATGAACTATATAGATGTCTAACCAATGTACTGTATACTTGAAACTAATTAAAATAAATAAATTAATTTAAAAAAATAAAAATAAACCGCTAAAATTTGGGGTGATTTGTTAAGCAGCAATAAACAATGCACAGATTAAGTAACCAGTTGAATTAAAATATAGAAGTATAATTTTTTCAGCACTTAGATAGCTAGACCTTTTCTTTGAATGAGTGTAATTTCCAATGTGAAAACCCACAATTTGACTTCAAGAGATACAGGACAAATTTTTAAACAGTATATTGTTATAATTAATTTATTTTATTATCAGTTATTGTCGTTAATCCCTTACTGTTCCTGACATAGGACAGTTTTTAAATCCATATTAATAATTATGCATTGCTACCAACTTGAGCGGCAGTAGAAATGTAAAGTCACTCTTTTCAGCATATAGCTAACAAAAATTAGATGTGAAATACGCTGCTTGCATTTTGAAGACTGGTTATCACATTCTAGAGGAGATGGAAAAGACATTAGTGGTGACTAACGTTAGGTATATAAATTTTCCCAGAAGGGTTTTATGTACATACATGACATAGAAAGAAAACTGGGTCACTAATGTTATTTACTTCATTCATTCAGCAAATATTTGAATTGGCCGTTGTGTGCCCAGTACTGTTCTGGGTTCTGAGAATTGAGGAAAGAGTCAAGACTTCTGTTCTCCAAGAGCTCACATTTTAGTTGGGTGATGGTGAAGCTGACAATAAACTTGAAAAAGTAAATACAAATTTCAAATACAGGCAGATCTCAGAGATATTGCAGGTTAAGTTCCAGACCACCTCAATAAAGCAAGTATTTAAAAAAAGTGAGTCGTAATCTTTTTGCTGGTGGAGACTCTTGCCTTCCATTTGTGAAAACACAACATCGGTGAAAAGCAATAAAGTGAACCCAGTAAAATGAGGTATGCCTATAGTGGTAAGTGCCAAGGAGAGAGAAAGAAGATGGACGTGTAAAGAGTAACATCGTCAGTGGGTGGCTACTTTAGATTGAACAGTGAGTGAATACTTTTCTGCAAAGCCGGTGATATCTGAGCTGAAATACAAGGGACGAGAAGGAACTTATCACAAGATCTAGGAAGAGAGTGTACTGAGTAGAGGAGCAGCAAGTGCAAAGTCTGTGAGGTAGGGCATGCGCTTGGGGTGTTTAAGCAAAAAAGGGAACACCGACGTGATGGAACATAGTGATAAGGTGAATAATAACGGGACATAAGGTCAGAGACTTTGGCAGTTTATATGGAGACCAGATCATCTAATGCTTTGTAGACAGTGGCAAGGAGTTTGAATTTTATTCTAGATGCAGTGAGAAACTATTGGCATATATTTAAGCAAAGAAAGGATAAAGTGTGATTTGTATCATAGAAGGAGCACTCTGGCTGCTATGTGAATTGACCTTAGAGGACGAAAATGAAAACAGGTCGACTGGTTAGGAAGCTATTGCAGCGTTATAGGCAAGAGCATATGATGGCCTTAACTAGAGTCAGATCTGTGGAAAAGATAAAAGAGTGAATTCAGAATATATTTTGTAAGCAAAAGGTTAACATGATACTAATGATATATATGGGCATGAGAGAAGAAATTTATGGATGTTTGGACTAAATAACTTGGTGGCTTTGATGCCCGTATTTGAAATGGAGAAATTAGGTGGAGTGGGGATATTGGTAATTGAGAGTTTTACTTTAATTAAATTTTTTTTATTGTGGTAAAATACACATAACAGAAGCTTTATCATCTTAATCATTTTTAAGTGCGCAGTTCAGTGGCATTAAGTATATTCTCATTGTTGTGTAACTGTTACCACATCCATCTCCAGAATTCTTTTCATCTTGCAAAACTGAAACCCTGTACTCACTGTACAATAACTCTGCACTTTCCACTCCCCACCCCAGCCCCTAGCAATCACCCTCCTACTTTCTGTCTCTATGAATTTAACCACTCTAGGTACCTTATATAAATGGGATCAGTGAGTATTTGTCCTTCTGTGACTGGCTTATTTCACTTAGCATAACGTCCTCAAGGTTCATCTGTGTTGTAGCATGTGTCAGAATTTTCCTCCTTTTTAAGGCTGAATAATATTTCACTGTATCTTTCATGTCACAGTTTGTTTTCCCATTTATCTGTCAATGGACAGTTAGGTTGCTTTCACCTTTTGGCTATTGTGAATAATGTTGCTATGAACATGGATGTATAATATCTTTTCAAGTCCCTGCTTTCAATTCTTTTGAGTTTTTCCCAGAAGTGGAATGATTAGATGATATGGTAATTCTATTTTTAATTTTTTGAGGGTTTGCCATATTGTTTTCCAGAAGGACTATACCATTTTACATTTCCAACGACAGTGCTCAAAGATTCCAATTTCTCCACATCCTCACCAACACTTGTTATTTTCTATTTCTTATAGTCGCCATTTTAATGAGTGTGAAGTGATATGCCATTGTAGTTTTGATTTGCATTTTCCTAATGATGCTGATGTTGAAGATCATTTCATGTGCTTATTGGCCATTAGTATATTTTCTTTGGAGAAATGTCTATTCAAGTCCTTTACCCATTTTAAAATCAGATTATTTTGTTGTTGTTGAGTTGTAGGAGTCTTTTATTCTGGATATTAACCTTTATCAGATATACGAATTGCAAATATTTCTCCCGTTCTACAGGTTGCCTTTACACTGTTGATCGTGTCTCTTTATGCACAGAAGTTTTAAATTTCGACATAGTTCGATTTATTTATTTTTTCCTTTATTGTCCGTGCAAGTTTTAAAGCATAAAAACAAACTTGTATTTAAATATATTAATATTTTAAATTTATTTTTCAATATAAGTTTGGAGACAGCTGGATGTATGAGACTGAAGGTCATAGGAAAGTTAAGTATGAAATTTCAGTTAAGGAGTTACCCACATATAGATAGCATTTAAAGCCATGGGTCTGGGCAAAATCACCCAAGAGAGAAGATACATGGGAACACATGGGTCTCCCTGTGGGATACAGTCATCTTAGAGTAAGATTCCATAGAAAGATACCAATAAGCTTTGACTGAGTTAAATTTGGGTAATATAAGTTGGATAATGTAAGTTTTTTTTCTATAAAAATGTTTCAAAGAGGTTATTATTTCTGATTAAAATAATATTTTAAAGAAATTATACAAAATAGTAACAAGAAAGTAAACATCTCTCTATCTAGCGTAAGAGCATACACTCTTTACCAGCATCTTATTTTAAATACAGCGAAGAGTCTTATGTGCTCAATACAGCATGATCTTAATGTGCTCTTCTGAGTTAGATGCCAAGTTGGGGTGGAAATTAGAAAATCCTGGGCAAGTATCAATCTTTTCTGCTATTGTATGATTACAATAATATACTAACAATAGCCCATGACATTGCCGAGTCCTCACAGCAGCTCTATGAGATAGATATTCTTATTGTTCTCACTTTACAGACAGAGAAACCAAAGAGATGTTAAATAATTTACTTAGTTGCTATAATTAGTATGTGGCAGGCCCAAATTAGAATTCTAGTCAGCCTGCCTCCAAGCCTATACTCTTAATTATTAATGCTACATCTCATTATCCTGAGAAATGAAGTCCAGCCCTCAGCCCTCGTTAACTGACTGCATGTGGTCTCCCGAGGTTTCACATCACCACAGTCCCATTTTTGTGTTGGTGAGTGGCCCAGGAGGGACGACGCTAATCCTGTCACCTTATTTAGGCTGACCTGCAGTCTCTTCTTTTGAACACTCTAGATTTTAACACTGTGCCAAGTTTTCATACACCCCCAAATAAAAAAAAGAAGGTAGATGACCACAGCATACTAGGACCAACAGAAGTCGTCATGTTTTTATTTCCTTTTCTCTTCAATCTAGACACTACAGTCTTTTGCTTCAATCTCAGTTCCTCCATTGTCTTGTCATTCTACTCGCCTGTACTGCAAAGCTCCAAATCCAACCATTTGTGCATACCAGTCCTACCCTGGGACACAGGAGAAAATCACACAACCATGTGAATTGGTGTCTCTCCAGATTTACATTTGCAATCAGAGCTGCTATTGACTCTCTCCCAACTCACATGTTCTGCCAACCCGTCAGTGATCCCCTTTCTCACCTTAATTCAGCAGCTTCCATTGAGAGTGAAAAGTAAAATGGTTTGGCTTATCTTAGATTTTGCAAGATGAGTAAACAAAAGGACCAGAGTAGTGGTGTGAGTGAATTGAGGGGATCACGAGGTATGAACTGGAAAGGAAGGGGAAGGACCTCAAGGTCAGAGCTGAAGGGTCGGCAGGAAAACAAAATGGCCAAGAATGAGGTTGTTATTGTGACTGAAGAGCCCTCCAGGGTGGCAGGGAAAGACTGAAGTAAAGGTAAAGGTCAAGTACCGTGAGGCTGAGGTGTATGATTACTCAGCTTCCTGAGCACAAAAGGCATCAATACCTCGGGCTGTGTTCCAGATAGCTCATAGAATGCGGACAAGCAACTGGGCACCTTTGGTAATAGCAACTGGAAGGCACAGCACAAACCTCGAAGGAGGCATTTTATAGGTGTGCAAGTGAAGGAGTCATGGTTTGGAAACATCAGCGGGAAACAAGGAAAATGCTGAGACTTTCCTGACTCCGACACTGTGCCAAGTTTTCATACACCCCCAAATAAAAAAAAGAAGGTAGATGACCACAGCATACTAGGACCAACAGAAGTCGTCATGTTTTTATTTCCTTTTCTCTTCAATCTAGGCACTACAGTCTTTTGCTTCAATCTCAGTTCCTCCATTGTCTTGTCATTCTACTCGCCTGTACTGCAAAGCTCCAAATCCAACCATTTGTGCATACCAGTCCTACCCTGGGACACAGGAGAAAATCACACAACCATGTGAACAGACCCCATCTGAGAGAAAGAAGTGGAGTGCTCAGGAAGCCAAGTCCCTGTCCAGGTGCGGGTGTGGGGACAGCAACCAGGGATAGGCTTGCAGGATGGAAAGTCATCGGTCCACAATAGAGTGGGGGTTTCAGAAGACACAGTAGCAGGGAAGGCAACAGTGGGAGGGTGCCTATGCAGGGACCAGGAGCCTAGAGGGGACTTAGATGGAGAGTATTTGACAAGAAGGAAGGTATTTGCCATGTTGGAGAAAGATCATCTCAAGGTTCTCAAAATCAGTTTTAAGACTTTTCTGTGGCAACACAGAGGCATTAGGTGACAGTTCAAATCCTTATAATATTTTACTATCCATTCAGTGGTCTGTTAAATATAACCTCAGCAGAGTTAGTTTGGCTTGGTCTAAATCAGGGTAGAGGTGACTGTGGCTCAAGTTGAGAGAAGGAGAGGTATAAAAATGCCCGGGTCTGGATGGGAGAAAATGACTTTGACCTGGGTTTCAGCGCCACAGAGCTCAGCCCCGCATGGGGCACTGGTTCAGTTGGCGCGGTCACAAAAGTAAACGTTTGTCACCTGTCTAGACAGAGCCCACTGAGAGCGAGAAGAAGTTTGCATTTTTCATGATCTTCGTATTTGCTTCCAAGACCTCGCACACTTAGGTGACACTAAATAAAAGTTTTTATTTTTAAACTTCTTATGGTTATAAAAGTAATTTATGTTATTTGTGAAACATTTGTAATGTACAAAAAACTACAGAAAAAATAAAACTAAAGTAGAAGTCATCTACAACCCCTATCCAAACATATATACTGTTAATACTTTGAGATACTTCCTTCTGGTTTTTCTTTTAAAGATAGTTTATCCATGTATGCATTCATTATTTGATTAATACTATCATATGCTGTTTGTTAATACTTGCATTATATCGCAAGCATTTTATCATGTTATTAAATATAATCCTTGAATACTGTTTTTAAAGGCTGAATAATATTCTTTCGTAAGGATACACCATTATTTATTTCACTATTTTCATACTTGTATTTTTATTGTGGTAAAAAAACACATAACTTTAAATTTTACCATCTTAACCATTTTTAAGTGTACAGTTCAGTAGTATTAAGTATATTTACATTGTTGTACACAGATCTCCAGAACTTTTTCATTTTGCAAAACTGAAATCCACTAAACACTAGTTCCCCCTCTAACTTCCCCCTGCTCCACCCTTGCTAATCATCTACTTCCTGTTTCCATAATTTCTGACTATGTTAGATACTTCAAATGAGTGAAATCATACAGTATTTGTCCTTTCATGACTGGCTTATTTTGCTTAGCATAATGTCCTTGAGGTTCATCCATGCTATGGCAAGGGACAGGATTTATTTCCTTTTTTAAGGCAGCATAATATTTCACTTCATGTATATACTACATTTTCTTTATCCATTTCTCTGTCAATAGATATCGTGGCTATCGTGACTAATGCTGTAATGAACATGGCGGGTGAAAATAGCTTTCTGAGATCCTGCTTTGAGTTATTTTTGATATATACCCAGAAGTGGGCTTGCTAGATCATATAGTAATTCTATTTTCACTTTTGTGAGGAACCTCCATACTGTTTTCCACAGTAGCTGCACACCATTTTACATTCCCACCAACAGTGCACAAAGATTCCAGTTTCTCCACATCCTTGCCAACATTTCATTTTCTGTTCTTTCGATAGCAGGCATTCTTATTAATGTGAGGTGATATCTCACTGTGGTTTTGATTTATATTTCCCTGATGATTAGTGATGTTGAGCATTGTTTCATATGTTTGCTAGCCATTTGTACATCTCCTTTGGAGAATTGTCTGTTCAAACCATTTGCCTGTTTTTAAATCAAGTTATTTGTTTTTGTTGTTGTGTTGTAGAAGTTCCTTTTACATTCTGGATATTAACCCTATGTCAGATACATAATTTGCAAATATTATCTCTCATTCCATAGGTTGGCTTTTTATTTCTTTGACACTCAAAATTTTTAAGTTTAATATCGTCTCATTCATCTATTTTTGCCTTCATTGCCAGTGCCTTTGACGTCACATCCAGGAATCATTGTTATACTCAATGTCCTTCTTCTCAAATGTTTTATAGTTTAGGCCTTACATTTAGGTCTTTAATTTTTTAGTTAATTTTTGTATATGGTGTAAGATATGGGTCTAAATTCATTCTTTTGCTTGTGAATGTCCGGTTTTTAAAAATTCATTTTGTTGAACAGACTGTATTTTCCCCATTGTGTAGTCTTGCTGAAAATCATGTAGGCCTTATATGCAAGGGTTTATTTCTGGGCTCTTTATTCTATTTCATTGGTTTCTATATCTATCTTTATGCCTGTACCACACTGTCTTGATTACTGTTACTTTGTAGCATGTTTTGAAATTGGGAAGAGTGAGGCTTCCAACTTGGTCCTTTTCTTTCGAGATTATTTTGGCTATTTGGGGTCTCCTGCAATTCCATATGAGTTTTAGGATGTTTTCTTCCTACTTCTGAAAAAATGCCATTGGGATTTTGATAGAGACTGCATTAAATCTGTAGATTAATTTGATTAGTATGAACATTTTAATGATATTCCAGTCTTCCAATCCATGAGCCTGGGAGGTCTTTCTATTTATTTGTATCTTCTTTGATTTCTTTTAGCAATGTTTTGTATTTTCAGCGTACAAGTCTTTTACCTCCTTTTTAAAGCCATACTTAGCCTTTTAAGATTGCAAATAGTTCTATAATAAACATCTATGTGCAAAAATATTTCCTATAGCTCTGATTATTTTCTAATTATAGAGTTAATAAATAAAATTTAAAAATCCAGACATTTTAAGGCTCTGGAAACACTTTGTCAGTTTGTTTTCCAGAAAAAGTAAAACAATTTACATTCCCACCAGATGAATATGAGAGTGCATTTCATCATAATCTCATCATTGAATACTGTCATTTTGCAATCTTTGCTAATGGGTTAGTTGAAAAATGACATCATGTTGTCACTTCAGTTAGTAGTCTTTTGATTACCTGTGAAGCAGAACACTCATTTTGTATGTTTATTGACTAATGTTTTCTTGTTTGAAAACTAATAATTACTTTTGCCCCTTTTACTATAATAATGATAATAATACATTTATTCATTTTTTACACAGATATTTATTTGGCATCTACTAGTGCCAGGCATTATTCTAACTGCTGTAGGGATACAGAAGTGCCTCTTACTGAATGTAAGCTCCATAAGAAAAGAGAAGGACAGTAAACAAAATGAAGAAGTAAAGTAGGATGGCAGAGGGTGATAGGAACTATGGAGAAAAATGAAGCAGGGATGGGTAATGTTAGGACAGAGAGAGAACAGGACATAATTTAAAACAGGGGTCAGGTAAGGATTTATCAAGCAGGTGATATTTGAGCAAAGACATAAAGGAAGTAAGGGAGGGAAGAGCATTCCCACGAAGAGGAAACGTGCAGAAGTATGGCTAGTGTGTTCAAAGAAGACTAAAGTTTGGGTAGCTCAAATGAGGAAAGCAATGGAGACGGTAATAAGAGGTGAAGTCAGAGAGCTACTGGTGGGGGCACTTAGAGCAGGGCTGTGGAAGTGAGGGGAGCATTCCACCCATTCAGGATCATTTCATGTCTCTATGCAAGCCTTGATAAAATGGAGTAATTTCTTCACTTAGGTTTTATACATTTCTTATGATGATTATTTCTAGGTATTTCACGTTTTTATGACTATTATGAATGGAAACTGATTTTTTTTTTCCAGTATATTTTCTAGCTGGTTACTTCTAGTACATAAAAAGTGGCTGATTTATGGACACTTCTTAAATGTCTCCACTTAAACTGAACTTCTCGAGTGTAAGAATCTTTGGTTAACTCTCTTGGATTTTAAAAATAGAGTACCATTATATGCTCCTCATAATATTGATAATTTTTTATATTTTCTAACAATTTAACTTATCTATATTTTATACTGTGATTTATAGTCACTAAAACCCACCCTAAATGCTGAAAAGGTACTGAAACATGTATCCATAAAATTCCTGTTAATGGAGGCCTCTAGTGTGTCACACTAACGTGCACTGTAATATTGGTTGTAAGTCTGAAGTTGTTATTCATCAGCAATTTCATGAACTTACTTTGTAGATTTAATTTTTAAAAGTATTTTTTAAAAATCAGGAATATATCTTAAATTTAACCAAATATTATTTTGGCACGTATCAATCGAGCTGGTCTTTGAACTACCAAAGAGATAATTGTTCGGGTACTTGTTGCCTTTTTCTAAACAGATTTTAAAAAGTCATCTCTTACTATCATAAACTATAAAGCACCCATACAAACGGTAATGAAAGGTAATTATTACATCCTTACTTTTTTTATATTTAGGAAAAGCTTTAAGAGCATTTTATATTTATGTGTTTAAAATTCAAACGTCTTTGTATCAAACATAACATTTTCACCAAGCTAAAGTTACAAAGTATCTGAAGTAAAATGAATATTTATTAAATGCCTGTTACATGCAAGAAAGCACTATGCTAAGCAGCACTACTGAGGATGAATGCTAAGCAAGCAGTACTACTGAGGGTTAGGTGCCTGGTAGGTACTAGACCTATGGGTTGGAGAGAGAATCACTTGGTAAGTTACATAAATGTCTAACTACTATGCTGTACACCTGAAACTAATATAATATTGAATGTCAACTGTAATTGGCGTTGGTTATTTTGAGGAGATGATGCCACCAAGCAATATATTAAAAACCAGCAGCTACCTGTTTCTGTGAGCACTCCATAGCACGCTCGCTGCCCCAAGTTTCCACGAGTATCTTCTTGCTATGTTATCACATCAGCCTGCCTAAAACATGGTGAGACGTAGAGCTGGCATTTATTTTCTGAGCTTATGGTAATACGTTATCTCGTTAGTGGTTTTTATCTTTTAAGCTCATTCATGGAACTGAGGTTCCGCTATTGCCGACCATATGCATCCTTGGTAGGAGAGGATACAGCTGCATACTGTGCTTGGGAAGGTGAGTATTAATGGAAAGAATTGTTTTAAAAGTCTCTCTAGATCGTTGGCTTAGACAGCCTTCTTCCTGGGTGCTGACACCTCTTGGATGTCGGGCACACAAACCATTTCTAGCAATCTAGCTGCTTTGTGGTTTTCCTGATTCTCTGTTTACCAGCAAAATATCTCTCAAGCTAGTCTCAGGAAACAGAAGACTTAGTCATGTGTTCCAGAAGAGCACAACAAAGGTGAACCATTCAATTGGCTAGCTGTGAGCTGTAGCTGTTGACATCATAGCTAGGAATGGCCCTTGGTTCCCTTCTTAAAGGCCAACAGGCCATTTGAACCAGGCTACTTGATAACTTGCAAAATGCTAGCATCTCCCATTGATTCCTTTCAAAGGAGTGTATAAGATTTTCTGGCTAGGAATGCTGCATATAATCATTTGGTTACAGCAGTATGTGAGTTCACTTCAAAAATGACTAGAATTTTGAATGTGCTGGTTCATTTATATACACATACACACACATGCACTGTTGTCACCTAATAGTTGTGTTAATACAATGCCTTTCTTTTTATTTGGATAGCAATTGTATGTTTGGAAAATGAGTGTTAATCTTGATGTGGATTTACCAGTCCTTAACCAACACATTTTCAAAAAATCTCACAAACCCATTCCAAAGACTTAATTAGTAAGAAGGACTCTCTAGAAATGCTTTATTTTCAAAAATAAGGAGATTATCTGGAAGAATGCTCCAGAATTTGCTATATGACAAACATTTCTCAACAGCAAGGTCCATTAATTGTTACAGTCGGTCCATTTCCTCAGGAAAGGCTTTGGTTTCTTCAGTCCTATGTATCTGTTTTTCAGTTCACCAAATGGGGTGGAAATTTGATCAGAATGAAGTTATTAGAACTTTGGGATTTTCTTCATTGTCCATTGAATCTCTTGTTTTTCTCCCAAATCTGAACCTGAAAGTAAGATAGGTGCTAAAGAGAATTAAATATTCAAGATTCTCTTCCTCAAAATGCCAAACTGACACTGAAAAACATTTTTCCAGTCAATGAATAAGTAATTATTTTACCTTTAACAAGAACTTCGGAAATCTAGAATTGGTGTTTAATGTTTTAGAATATTTGGAGCCACTTTCTTAATTAAACGTGAACAAAACCCAGAATTTACACTCTTTTATAGTTTCCCTGAGGAAAAGATAGAGTGGAAAGAATGAAGTTCTTAGCAAATTAAAGTTGATACTGGAGTAGTTATATGATTAGAAGAAAACAGTTTATCAAAAATGGGCACTTTGTATTTCTCTTAAGGATCAGAATCCATTCATGTGCAGACTTATTTTTATTATGGCCGGGCACTAAAATCACATTACCTTACATAACCTTACAATGGCCATAGGAACTATCCCCATATGACGGATAGGAATACTGAAGTTTAGTGAAAATTAAGTTTTGCCCGGAAAATTAAATTAGCCCAGGTTTATGCAGATTTGGGATTTGAAGCTAGGCAGTTTCCTTCTAGAATCTAAACTTCTCCTATCCTACCGCTTATCTTTTAAATGTTTGCCAATCTGTGAAATCATAGAAAGATATTCAGTTTTTGTACCCGTTCCCAAAAGAGAGCTCTTAAATTCTTTATAATTTCCTGAATGATATGGGTAAAGGAACATTTTGTCTTTTGTTCTGATGAAGCAAATTTCGGCTGTCCCCCACCCCCACCCCAAGATAACAGGATGGGGGCTGGTTGTCAAGCCTTGAATTGAAGCCTGGAACTTTCACCCCACCCCTCAACTTCCGTGGAGGGAGAGAAGGTGGAGATTAAATTAATGATCGACCACACCTATGTGACGAAACCTCCAAAAAACCCCCTAAACGGTGGGGTTTGGAGAGCTTCTGAATCAGCAAACACATCCATGTGCTGGGATGGTGGCACTTCCCATCTCCACAGGGATAGAAGCTCCTGCACTCTGGACCCTTCTGGACTTCACTCCATGTGACTCTTTATCTGTCTGTTCATTTACATCTTTTATGATAAACTAGTAAGCAAAGTGTTTTCTTGAGTTTCGTGAGTCGTTCTAAAATTACCAAACTTCATGCAGGAGGAGGGTTTTAGAAACACCTGACTTCATAGCCAAGTTGGACAGAAGAGTGGATCACCTAGGGACCTGATATTTGCGATTGGCACCTGAAGTGAGGGCGGTCTTGGGAGACTGAGCCTTAAACCTGTGGAATCTGATGCAGACAAACTCCAGGTAGTCAGTGTTAGAACTGATTATATTATAAGACACCCAGTTGGTGTCAGAAGTGATTGATTGATACCACAAGGAAAAACCCCCGCACAATCTCATAGGCCAAAAGAATATTACCGAATTGTTTATTTTATATATTTCTATTAATGTGAATGAGCATTTTTCTTTCATATATAATCTGCCACTGAATTTTTTTCTGTAAACTGCTTGTTTATGACCTTTGCCAGTTTTCCTACTAAGTCGTTCGTCTTTTTTCCGCTGATAACTAAGAGCTTTTTGTGTATTGGGTGTGACAGCCCTTTGTCAGTATGGTGTGTTGCAAATATTTTTCCCCTGCTTGTTGACCTTTGTCTTTGCTTACGGTGCTTTTTCTTGCTGTGCCAATAATTTCTAAGATTACATAATCAGATATACCAATCTTTTCCTTTATGGCCCTTTGTTTTTTATATCGTGCTTCTCTAAAGTTGTAAAAATATTTATATTTTTTTCTGATACGTTTTTGATTTTACATTTTAAGGCTTCAATTTTTAATCTTTCGGGAATTTATCTGGATGTATTTTGAAGCAGGATTCGAGTTTTTATTTATCCAAAATAGCTAGCTGAATGTTCTAACATCTTTTACTGAGTAATCTAACGTTTCCCTACTGATTTTGAATTGCTACTTTTTTATCATATACTGAATCCTCACCATTTTCTTGAGTTTAATTCTGAACTCTCTTCCAGTGATGTCTAGTCCTGTGACATCAGCACACTGTTAGTAACCATTGCTTACTTTATTACCTATATTAATGACTCTATGGAGAAACTTCCTGGCCATCCTTGCAAATTTATTCTTTCTGAGGAATTTTAGTATTATTTTTTAAAGTTCCACTTACCATTTCACTTTTTGCATCTGCTCTAAGGTCTCTGGTAGGGTCATTCCAAAACTTTCAGGGAAAAACAGGGTGACGATTCCGATCAGGACTGTCAGGCTGCCCATGAGGATGTAAGGCAGGACTCTGTTGTAAGCACCTGCAGGGCACAGGACATATGACATCATTTAGATACAGGGATTCCCCGGCTGCTCTCAAGAATCACTGTGTAAAGGTGGCAAACAGAATTTGAGAGCAGTTTTGAATCTGAACATTTTCAGAAGTTAAAAAGTATGCAAAACACAGTTTCTTTCTGGCAGACGCCACTGCCTCTGCATTCCCTTAATCATTTACCTACTTGATTTTGCATTATCAGGAGGTCCTTCATGTCAACTAGCATTCTCCAAGCTACTGCTTAATTACATGTGACAGATGTTCCTTTGATAGAAACCTTTGCCTAGCAAAGTTCTCCCCTGAAGGGGGAGGTAATTAGAGATGAGAGTAAGGGGACACCAAGAAGAGAGAGGCTGACCAGGATGTTGCAGTGACATTATGGCTGGTTTGACCTTTGTTTTTGCCCAAACCAACAGGCCGCAGTGAAAGGAGGCTAGTTCCACAGAGTCGCGAGACTCTAAAAAAGTCTAAATAATATGTTCGATCTAATTTAAATCAATAAATGTCAGGCACTGTGAAAACACAGTGCTTTGGTTTCTCTTTGCAGCATTTATAAATCTTGGTTTTATATGTAATTGGAAGAACCACCCCACCTCTCCTTTATATAGCATCACTCAGGAGAATAATGGATCCTCACTTTGCTTCTCTTCTGCATATGACAGGAACAACACATCCAAGAATTTTATTCGACAAAAAACACATTAATCCTGAAGCTTCTCTGAGGCCTCTGTGTCACTAACAGGAGTAGCAAGTGTGAAATATAAAGCTCTGTCTTGGACTCTTCCTTTTTTTTTTTTTTATGTACCAGTGGACCCCCACTAAACCATATGAGCATGGTTTGAAAGTATAGGGAAGAAAAGAGGGGAAACAACACCATTCTGTACAATAATGTGCTTTCTCAGGCTTTGTTCAGGGCAGCTGTGAAGAGCAGGTTTAAGATAGGATCATGTTTCTCTTCTCTGTAAGAGATGAATGTACCTTTTCTGAGAATTCATATGTGTGTGTGTGTGTGTGTGTGTGTGCATGTGTGTGTTTGGACCACTAGGTAACCAGTGGATGACCAGGAAGAATGAGGCGGTATGTCTACATCACTCATCAGTAGAGTCCGTAATGAAGATCAGGCTTGAAGCACCAGATCCTGCATCCAGTGAACATCCCACTAACGCCCCTCTGGAGTGTTAGTCCAGACTGGTAAATTTGATTTAAAAACTAAAATTTCCTGCATTACAAAAAAATCTCATAAAGTCAAAATGTAAATGATAAACTAGGAAAAATGTTTACAACACGTACAGAAAGCTAATTTCTTTAGATTATAAAGACCTCTCATGAAGTAAAAATAAAAAATTGAATAAACCATCAGAAAGATGGGAACAAGACATGAAAAGTCAGGTCACTGAAAAATAAAGAGTGTCAATAAATACATGAAAAATGCTCAACCTCATTCATAATTAAAGAAATGGAGATGAAAGCAACAATTATATCCATTTTTCACATAACAGATTATCAATGATTAAAAAATTGAAAAATCCTCATAGTTGGTATTGAATCGTAAATTGGTACAAGATTTAGAGGTCAGTTTAGCAATATCTATGAAATTTTTTGGTTGCCCCTTCAATCCATGAATTCAAATATATATAATCAAACAAATGAAGGGTGTAAGGGCATAGAGAAAATGTTCACTGTAGTATTATTTGTAATAACAAAAATCTGAACATGTCTAAATGTCCATCCATTGAGCCTAGTTAAATAAATTAAGTATATACATACATTGGAAGACTAGATATTGACTAAAAAGGAGGTAAAAGAGCTATGTATACACCAATAAAGATATTCTAATTCAATGTTAAGTTTAAAAAGTTGTGAAACAATATATATAATTTTGTTTGTGTATTTTTAAAATATATATACACATATATATGTTGTGCAAAACAAAATATCTGAAGGGCTACTCACCAAAATGTTAATATTAGTTACTATTAGGGCCATGATTTGAGGAGCTGAGGGGGAAGAGGTGAACTTGTACTTTTTCTAGTACTTTCTATGCTGTTTGAGTTTTTCACCATGAAAACCCATTACTTTTATATTTAAATTGATAAGATGCTTCTCACCGAGGTACACAAAGTAGGGAGCGATGATGCTGCCCACTCTGGAGGCCATGGATGTGATCCCCACGGCCATGTTCCTGACCAGGGTTGGGTAGAGCTCTGCAGTGAAGACATACAGCATGGAGAAAGCAGAAGTGACTCCAAATTTTCCTAACATCACCAGACCAATGGACAAGAAGTTGTAATCTGGAAAAGAGACACAGTGTAAACAGAAGTGTGATATATTTTAGGAGTGATATATTCTTAACTCAGTTGCTTTTATTGTCTTTGCTTATGTGAAAATGTTTTTATAATGTAAAGTTATTCCCCAAATAACACTCTCCCTTCGAATGTCTTAATAATCAACCTGGACAAGATAAGAGTTCATCTAGATCATCATGCATTCAGTGACCTTTGTTATTTGTTACAACAGTTTTATGGTAAGTTGTTGGCTTGTTACTATAGTTAAGCTTAATCTTCAAAGAGAAGGACCCATCCTTTCTATCCTGTTTCTTATTATTAAGAAATTTATATTTCTATATATAATACTAGGTATCTATAACCTATTACCTTAACATTTTAATAATATGAGAAAGTTAGACATAAGGGAAGAAGGGAGGCATGTGTTCCTTTGTGTGCCCATTAATTACTGAAACATTACAGACCATAAAAAGTCACCGAATTTGTACTGGAACTGGCATGTACTACCAATTCTAACACTTGAGTATACACCTCAGACTAAAGGTTTGGAAGTATCAAGAAAGTACCAAGAAATTTGGAAGCAGGGTTGTGACTTAAAGAAAGAGGTTCTAGGGTTTAGGTGAATGTTTCCATGAAGGAAACCACTGGACTCTTCCTCTTTGGGTGATGATTTCCGATTCTCCCAAGCTGACTCATCTGCTTGAGGGGTGTTGTTTTGAACACAGAAAATTACATAGTGAGCTATCATTTGTCTAATTGACTAATGAATAGATTATGATGTAATCTATTAAACTACATAAACATGGAGCAATGACCAATAATTAGATTAAATCAAGGTGTAGATCTTTTCCCTTAAGCTGTCAGTATTGGTTAACTTCTTACCTGCAGGTACCCATTGAATTAAGAGAAGCACACCTCCTCCGAAGAACAGTACTCCAGCTATGATATAACGCCTGGGCAGGGTTCGCAGGAGCAGCCAGGCTGTAATGTAAGCTGGAACTTCAATCAAGGCAGAAAGGAAACAGTTCAGATAGGCATCTCCATGTAAATTAGGAGCGTTGAGAGACAGAGCGAAGTAACCCACCGAGGTGAGCATCCTGAAAGACAAAATTAAAAACACAAAAATGACAAAAGGATAGCATGAATCACTCAAAAAGTTCATAATGGTCAAGAAATTGTCTAGATTTGTTTTCCTATCAGTAGCCACTAACCACACATGGTTATTTAAAAGTAAATAAACGTAAATATAATCAAAGAGTCAGTCCTATAGTTGCACTAGCCACATTTCAATTGTTTAATAGCCACGTGTGGCTAATGGCCACTATGACAACACAGATGTCCATCATAAAACATTTTCATCACTGCAGAAAGTTCTTTTGGACAGCACAAGTCTAAGAACACCAGTATGCAACAATACTAATCCTGGTCTAGTTAACTTTACATTTCAGTATTACCTGAACAGTTAGTACATCCTCATTCCCTTATTTAAAGAAAGAATGTCAGTCACATCAGTGGACATAAAATCCACTTAATTCTTACCAAAAAGAAAAAAAAAAGTAGAAAGAGAAAGAAAGAAGAAAGGAAAGAAGGAAGGAAGGAAAAAGATATATAGGTAATACAGTGGGATCCAACTGATTTTAGTAAAATCAATTAAATTTTACAGTAAATCTCAATTGATTTTACAGTAAATTCCAATTGAGTTTAGTAAAACTCACTTTAGGGAAAAGAATAAAAGTCACATAATGCTTCAAAGTATCACAAAGTACACACTGCATGTCCTGTCATCATAGTTAACTTCCACATAACCTTCTCTGTGGAAAATAAGTACGTCATTGCAGACTCCCTTGAGCAGAAATTAGTTTATCATTTATTAAAAATTTTCAGTTACAGATGACATTCAATATTATTTTATGTTAATGTCATTCTCATTATTAACATGAATGAAAAGTAGAGGATATCTGAAAAATCTTTTCGGGAACACTGTTGGGTATTTTTATACAAAACTCTATGTTGGGTAGCACAAGGGCTAATCCAAAACAAAACAAAAACATTAAACTTTCTTGCTCTAGGAATCTTAGTGATTTTGACCTGTGGTAATAAGAGCAGTTTAGGCAAAACAGGATGGCCCTAAAAAAAGACTAGCTGCAGTCCGAACCGAGTAGTTATGATAATCATCTTTTTTGTGTGTGCTGCCATCATGGAGTAGGTATGTTCTTTTTTCCTTCTTCCTCATTTCTTGGCAGATCCATTACTAAATCTAGTCTACAAAGTCAATTTATTATTCCTATGCCTTAAAATCACTTGGTAGTTTGCAATTAGCAAGTGTGAAAAGCTTGTCAAAACTCCAATCCTGGCCCTAGGGGTTCAGGTTCTTCTAACCTCACTGTTCAATTGCCAGTACAGCTTCAGGAAGCAGGACCTGAATGAATTAGGATCTCAGTTTCAGGCACCAGGGACATCATTACTGGGACATAATCCCAGTAACTTTAGGAGGATCAGAATACTGCAGACTTTAATATTGTTCCCTGTAACTTTTTTTTTTCTTTCAGTTCTCAGTTCCATGAAGTGAATTGAGGCATTTCCAAAGAACTTAGAATTTTATAATTTTTATTTTGTTTCAGGAAGACCCAGGCCTTGCCTGGATGTTCCCTTAAATTAAATAAAATTGGTTGTATGCTTATGTGCTATATGTCACACTTCCAGATCGCTTATTACTTACCATAGCAGCACAGACATAATGGTTATTGTGGAAATATTCCTAGTCCTGAACAGGTCCAGAATGAAAACTGTCTGCTGCTCCAGGGGTTTTAGCTCCTGTAGCTAAAATAATGCAAATAACCATGAGATTAAGGGATAACGAGGAAGTATCTTTGTCCATGACAACATGGAAAAAAATTTATGCATATAACTCTTATTTCACCTTGAATGTTCTTAGAAGTCTGGAATCTGTGGGGAATAAGGGTGTCTACATATACGATGCATAATTCTAACACTTTAAAATGTTCGTGGCGCATTCTAGACAGCAGCTTTTTAAATATATAACATTGCCTCCACTGTTCCTTTATAGAAAGCCTAACTGCTAGCATAGCCTTTCCTTGACTCATGCTCATCATTGTGGGTGACCTGAATGACATTGAGCTGTGACGCTTAGGGCTTGTTGCATGGATAGGGCCATATAGCCCCACGCTGCCTTGAGGTCCCTGCTTTTTGTACTTTTCTTGTTGTTGTCTCAGTGTCAGGACAGACTTGGGTTACTATTTATCCTCTCTGAGCCTCCATTTACTTCTCTGTAAAATGAGTATAATAATTGGGAGTTGAGAAGATTAAATGAGATCATGTATATAAAGCTTAGTATGGTACTTGAACTATGGTAAATCCCCAAAACATTTAACTATTATTATTTCTACTGCACCATTGAGGAAACAATGCTAGCTGTCAGTGGTGAGTGATCATTTCTTACTTCTGTGAATGGGCTTCCCTCCTTTCCTCTTAATTTACTGAAGTTAACTTGTCATATGTTAGGAATCGAGATAACCAAGCTTATTAGAATCGAAACTAAAAAGCTCCAAGGCTCTGAGGTGAGGAATCTCTTTGAGATAAAGTACAAGGACTTTGTGGCCCTCTGGTGTGTAGGCAGTAAGAGGGTGAGGAAGGAGATTCCATGATGAAAGAAGTGAGGTGCTGGCCCTGTTGTTGTCACAGGTGTTCCCCAGATAATAGCATCCTTCTTTCAGGAATAATCATACACCTCCTCACGAAGCACGCAGGCATATTACCTTGTTTCTTCTACACTATTTGGGGTGCAGCTCTACTGTTATGACAACAAAGCAAAGCCCCTGTATAGCTAGAGGGAGCTAGAAGTCCTCCTGGAGGGCTCTGGAGGTGGCACCATGCACAGATGGAACCTGCGGGTCAGGCCCATGCTAACACTTGGTGCTTCCACAGGGCCCTTGTGAAAATGCAGACTGCGAGGTCCCATCCCAGACCTGCTTAATCCAAATCTTTCCTGGAGCCCGGAGGCCTGGAAATCTATATTTTTAAAGCCCTTTGGGTGATTGTGATAAGCAGTCAGGTTTGGAAACCTCAGGACAAGAACATTCTTGTATCCACTGCTTGTCTCTGGCCTACGAAGGGCCACCAAAATACCTCGGAGCAGGTACCACGAGCTGGTTGGAGGTGTTCTGAAGGGAAGTCAGAGAAGTCCGAGATTGCTTTCCAAGATGAAACTTTTTTAGATTCTTTCCTGTGTAAGTTAACACCACTGCCCCCAACACCAGGTAAGGAGGCCCAGTTAAGCGCTTGCACCTTGGCACCGGAGAGACCCATGAGACATCTAGCTGTGTGATCCTGGGCAAATCACTTAACTTCTCTGTATCTCAGTTTCCTCTTCTGAGAAATGGGCCTATAGCCAGTATGAGCATCAAATGAGCTGAACCTGGTGCTTGGCAACTGGTGGGCTCTCCACCATCATCCTGAGTGGGCCGCATGTGCTGGCACAGGCCTCTGCAGATCCTCCCAAAGAAGACCCACCTGGGAGGTGAGCAGGGGAGATGACTAGGCCTTGGGAAGCACAAGCTCCCTTGCCCGTGGAGGGTCTGTCCAGTTAGGTTCGATGCGCCTCATGGCAGGAAGAAACAAGGCACTGTCAGAAGCACGTGTTTTGACACTAGACTTTATTCTTATTTAACCAAAACGATATACCCTTTATAGGTTTTGTGATTGCATTTATCCATGTAAGTCTGATCTCTACAATTAGACTTTAAGTTCCCCAAAGACAGAAATCAGACCACATATTCAATAAATATCAATAAACATCCAGCACAGCCTGAGATGCAGACGTGTTAGACAGACATGTTAACCAAGTTTAGTTAAACTAAGTTTAACGTAGTTTAATTAAGTCTAGTTAAACAGGCTTAGGCTGGGAATGGAATTCTTGATCCAAAGAGAGAAGGATTATGAGATATTTGTACTGGCAGTCCTCTGAGAGCTTGGGTTCATGGCCACTGTAATTAATCCTCCAGCCGTTGCCAAGGTATCTGCTTCTGTCAAAAGTCCCAAATGCCAGGAATGGAGGAAGCCTCGAGGTGGAGCGCCGGCGTGCCTGCCGCCCTCCTTTCTGGGGTAGCCAGAAAGCGCAGATTTGCGTACTGTTGCTGCAGACACCCTAATCTCCTCGGGGTGTCCTGAGCTGCCCCTGCCCTGTTGGGAATGCCCCGCCCAATCCTCTTCATTCATGTAAGTGTAATCCCTGGTTTGGACCTGCCCCTTCTGCCCCGAGTCACTCTGCTTTCTTTCTCTGCTGGCACACAATGTCCACTCCTTGGGTCCTTAGCATTTCCTCCCTCACGTCATCATTTATTTTTCATCTAATGCTCCTGACACCCTTAGTTACATTCCATGCTCCTTCAGCATAGGACCTGAGTCTGATTTTTTTCATTTTCTCTGAGAGCTGGTACAGGGCATGGCCAAGTCCTCGCTGAAAGGGCAGCTGCTTCCATAGCATATCAGCTTCTCCTCGTGGCCTCCTGCTTTTGAGGGTGAATTCTTAAGGTTGAGGGTGTGCTCTCAACCTTAAGTTTGTAGATACCACGTAGCAAAACTAAAGACATTTATAGCTTCCTCAGCAGGCTTTGGTAAGATTCAGGGTACAGTGGGGGGAGCTCATGGGTTGAATAGCCCTCAAACACATTTTTTCTACTAAATCTGGACTTTCAAAAATCGCCAGTAAGTAGCTATATCAGTGGTATGTAGCAATCCCAATAAAAAGTTGGAGATGAACTTACGAAAGGGAAAGGAACAATATTGAGCCAACACTTGCGCTACACTAAGCAGTTTATATATATCATTGCACTTAATGTGCATGCAGCCCTTTGAGGTGGGCTTTATCTCAGAACTTAATCATCATTGTGTCTCTAAGGCTTCATATGGAGCTTGGTACATAGTGGGCACTCAAAAAATATTGAATTAAATTCAATTCTATAAAATCGAGACTACATAGCTGATCTAAAGAGGACATTTCTACACATGCTTACCTCCATAGGATCGAAAATCACAGCTGGAGCAGCTACGTTGTTCATTTTTGCAGCTTTTTGGATGATAGCTTCAGCCTCTCTAAATCTTCTCTGGGATATCAGCCACCGGGGAGATTCAGGAATAAACCTAGAATTCATTTTTAATGGTCTATGATTTTTCACAATAGCAAGGTTTGATACTATTAACTGAAAGTTGCCTCCCAAAGAATTTTTATTTTATAAAATTCCAGTTTGTCTTTTTTTAAAAAATCAAGGGGAAGGCCTCATAAGATTTCCATCGATTATAAAAATAAATACAATCACTTTCAAGTTTCAAAGTTCTGATCAAATCACAAGACTGATCATCAGTTGTATTTGAAGCCGGGAGCAGAGTGTAAGGGGTAACATTAGCTGTAGGTGTGTTTAAGGCAGAACAGCTAAAGAAGGCCATTCAAAACTTAACAGCCAGTGTGGTTCATAATAGAAACACAGTCTAGTGTCTTTTCAGTGTGTCCATCCCAGGAGAATTCCTGGTGGCCCAGTGGGTGATGCTCACAAGTTTATTGTGCAAAGGATGGCTGGGGCATGCGTGTTCCCTGGGCTTTCTCTGCAGTCAGAGGAGAAGGTGAGTACACCGACTGTCCCGTGGGCTGTCCCCTTGGCTTTCAACAGATTTCCAGGTCAGTGGGTAACCAAACCAGTTTTTGGGAGACAGCCAATGTTGTCTATTTTTCTTTTTAATGTCTGGGAACTTAATTTGTTTTATTATGCAATCTATCTACGTTTTTAACTGATGTTCAAAGACAGTTGACTTCTTTCCTAATTTTCCTATTTTTCTTACTTTCATTTATTTTTATCATACTTATATTTATTTCTATTCTTCTATTCTTTCCTAATTTTGACTTCTTGGAATCTCTTAGTCATTTCTGCCAGCTCTTGTTTTCCTTACTTATTTGTCATACTTAGTTATCGTGGAAAATAAATTCCAAGTAGCGCATACTGAGCGTCTTATAATTAACAGCCCCTCCAAAGCCTCTATAGGAAGGACGTCAGAGTAAAACACAGTGTATCAAATGGCCAACCCCCAGCTACCTGCCCAGTCTACTAGCTAGCACATGGGTTGAAAAATGAACCCAGTTTGCGTTTTTCGGAATATGTCTTTAGTTGACCCCTTTAGCAACTGTGATGATGTCAGGTCACAATTTTCAGTAATTAGAGCTACGCTGTCCAAGAGAACTTCCTGCGGTGCTACATCCGTGCTGTCCAATACAGTAGCCGCTAACCGTTACATGTGGCTATTGAGCTAGTGTGACTGAGGAAATTAATTTTAAATTTTATTTACTTTCAATTCATTTTACTTTAAATAGGAGCATGTGGCTAGTGGCTACTGTCTTAGTGAAGAATTCGAGGCCTTATCACACAGCCACTGTATACATCATGGGCACTTCCGCTGGGCAGCTCATCTTTCCCCAACCAGGTTGTTCTTAGAAATAGCCTACCTTTCTTACTACAGGCTCTGAGGGCCATCAGTGGCCTCGGGTTCCTAATGTTTAGGCAGCTAGATATTGCAGAGCTGTCCCCATGTTGCATCTATGGGCTCCTTCTCCACCTCCTGCATACATATTCCATTCACACCTGTGGCTACTTAGTGCCAAAGACTTCAGGACCTAAAAAAATCTCCAAACCACCTACAGTGGCTCTGTGTAGGATCCCCTCCCATCTCCAGCCCAGGCTTGCTGTAATCTCTACTCTTGAATTGCCATGGGTTTTTGGTAGATGAAGAATCAAGTCTAGCTGATCATTTCAAAAGTTATTGGAGCACCAAATGATAGCCTCTCTGTAGGTTTAATTCAGATTAAATAGGGTGGCATGTTGCTGGAGAGTCTAGGTCACACATTGAGTAGGCAGCAGGAGCAAGGAGCCCAGCAGCCCGAAGCGTCCCCCACATCATCCCAGCCCACCTGGACTACTGAGCATCTATCCCTTCAGGATGGCCCACCCACAAGGACAGCCCATTCAGAAGAGAGTGGTTTTGTTTTTATAGAAAAATTATAAGCCTGTTGCTAACTTTTCAGGATGAGCATGCAGCTTGTTAGTGCTGGCCCCGGGCCACCTAGTGTTTGGGGCAGTGCCATCCCTGGAACAGTGTGCCCGCAGCCAGGAGCACTCATAGACCAGCCTGTGGGCAGCAGAAGGAAGAACTCTCCTTAGGGCAAAACTGAGGCCACTCCTCATGCGATGGGCCTTCCATGCTGGAAACTCAAGGGGCTGATGTAGCAGAGTTGTTCCTTGCTATGCCATTTGGTCCTGAGGCAAAGATCCAAGCCCCACAAATTAAAATCCCTACTAATCTCTTATGGTCATCAGAACCCTTCTATTTTTATTCTCTCTCTCTCTCTCTCTCTCTCTCTCAATCTGACCGAATTATACATTAATAAGTTTGATTACAACATATTTTAAAGGTTATGGTCTCTTATGCCAAAAGGACAACTAGAGCCAGAGAATATCAATTATTAAAATCATTCACCTGAAGAGACAGAAAATAACCTTTGAATAATCTTGTCTTGTGTCTTAAGAGAGCCTTGGGTCTCCAACATCATTTACCCTAGATATGGTTAGCAAGGGGGTTATGAAGACAGGGACAGAATATGTGATGACGATGATGATGATGATAATGTTGGTGACTCTCATTCCAGAAAGTTGCCCCACTCCTGTAAATCAGGGCTGCTTGCTTCTCTTGGAGGCAGAATATAGATAATAGCCTGCCCTCGTTCACTGTCAGCTTTCCTGACCTTTAGATGGTTCCAGAGGAAACCTCTAAGTCAGAATAGTAGCTAATCTTTAACTCGCTGACTGTCAAATTCCATGGAAGTAAGGGAAAAAAATGTGCTCTTCATCCTGCACACCCCCGCCCCCCCGCCTGCACACCAATGCCAAGAATTTATACTGGTAAACCATAGCAGTCTTAGGGGTCATAAAAAAGACAGTGGCTTGGAGTGGTCCAACCTGAGCCATCTGGTCCAACAAGGCCACGACGTGCTTGCTACCTGTCAGCCTGTATGGCCGCTGGACACTTGCAGCAAGATAAGGGACCTTCTAGGCAACTTTCCAGGAAGTGTGGCCAAAGGCGGGGAAACCATGAGGACTAGTCTAAACTGTGAGTTGCAAAAAATGATCAAAGAAACATTCATTGTGTGTAAACAGGTAAAGATCAAGCAGTTCGGTAAAACCAGTCACTGTTGGGAGATCTGATTCACATATCATGAAACCAAACCAAAAAGAATTAATGAGAGAGAGCGAGAGAGAGAGAGAGAGAGAAAGAGAGAGAGCGAGCGAGAGCGAGAGCGAGCGCGCGCGAGCGAGCACACCAGACCCATCAGTGGAAGAAATTCCCTTTCTTCTTGCTTAAATATGAAAAAACCAAGAAATGGGAAATCCTCAAAAAAGAGGGTATCACTGGGACCTTATTCCCTTATTCTTAATCTGGTCTCTCACCTGAAATCTCCCCCATAATCATACTGGGTTAGTATCTCCAGACTTTGTTATTCCCATACTGATGTGTCGAAATTGGGTTGGAGGGTTGAGGGAGGAGAGAAGAGAACGTTCCTCTAACAACTTGTTAAATAAAAGTAATTCTTTTGCCCTTCTGAACAAAGCAGATAAACAGGCACACCTTAGATGCTTGAGGAAACTACATTAGTTGAGTCCATAAGGAGAAAGAGATTTCCTAGAGAGGAGTGTCAAAAGAGTAGGGGAGTAGAGTTAAAAACAACAAAGCTCGAGACTACCGTCTCCACGAATAACCACCGACAGCAGATAAGAGTGGGGAGAGCCTAGGAGAAGACTGGATTTCCTGAGAAAGGTGCTTTGTGGGACAGTGAAGAATTAAACCCCAGCACACAGGCCCACCCACAGCTAGGCAAACACTCTGTAGGCTTCGAGGCCAGTCTCAGCCAGCTCCAGTGAGATCATGCTAGAATTAGTACCAGGCTCTAGGCTCCAGGCTGGCTGGCCTGCAGCAGGGGGCTGTCTGGGGCCGAGCCACACTCACCACCACAGCGGGACGCACAGCACCCCCGGCACCGTCAGCGCCAGCAGCAGCATCCGCCAGTCTCTGATGAAGTAAGCAAACAGTGGCAGCAGCATGTAGCCGACTGCAAAAAATATGCACACTCCTAACGTAGAGAATATAATACGAACTGACTTGCCAAGAATTTCTGTTCCTGTTCAAAACAAGGGAGGAGTATTAGCATTTTAGCTCACTTTAATATTTGCTTTTTACATCATTACCTGGCGGTTAGAATTTAAACTATAGCCACTTAGAAAAGGGAAGAGGCATTTGCCCTGTGGCCCAGGGCAGGAGTGGTCAGGGTGGAGGAAGGTGGGAAGGGACCCAAGACTTATCACCTTATAGAAGGTAAATTTCATGAGATTTTAAAGGAGCCGAAGATTTTTTTTAAGGTCATTTCATGTCATAGAAATAGCATGCCCAGCCCCAAGAGGTAATCTCTTCTGTGAATGTCACATTTCCAAAATCAAGAGCCCCAGGGTGAGGAGCAGAGAGGGTGTTCCAGGAGATGGGGTGGGGGTGTCTTTTGGGGGACTCTGTGGGGTCATGGTGCATTTAACCTTCCCCACAATTCTCCACTGTATATAAACAGACTCTGGCCTCTGGGGAAACACTGCACAGTTCACAGTTATTCGGTCATGTTAGCCACCCTTAAGCCCTGAGACATGATTAATTAGGGCTCTGGAGAGGCACAGAGCAGCCCCCCCGCCCCAGTGCCTGAGGTTGAATACCCCCACAGCCACATTGTGCCCAGGGATCAGCCGCAGGCTGTCACAGTACATTCAGACCAAGGAAAGAAAAGAAGGGGCCGTCCTGTTGGCCTGGCAGGCGGCAGCCCTGGAACTGGCCACATGCCCAACGAACCCCACAGAGTTTTCCCAGAAACAAGTGCTTGGTATTGGGCCCTGTTTGGGGAAAGGACAGGCAGGTGGCTGTCGGGTCCTGCTCTGCTCAGCACCACAACGGGTGGCTCAGGCCCAGTTCCTCTAGAGGCACTGCCTGCCCCGCAGAGTCTAAGAACAAGTTCATTCTCTTGTCACAGAGCTCCGGGCCCCTTTCACAGAGTCAGCTCTCGGTCCTCCGGCCCAGGGGTGGAGATCTGGCCAATGGCAACCACTCAGCCTTTTGTCTGAGATCTTCCCACAACCACAGAGAAGTAGTCCAGAAAATACAAAACAGACCATTCGAAGGCCATTCAGGCTTGTCTTTCAAGAGAGATTTTCTCACTTGTGTTTGCGTGCCTTGGGCACGGGCTAAGGAATTAAGGGCTAATTCCAGAGACGCAGAAAAATTACTACCTCACCAGGTTCTCATTCTCACAGCCTACCTGTTCCTATCCCACCTCCCTTCTTCCTCACTCAGCGTAACTGAGAGACGGACGGGCTCCAGTGGTTCCCTCTGGAACAGCCATTTCTAACAGCCAGTACTGTGTGCCTCTCGCCTCCCAGGCTGCCCCAAACATGCCTGCCATTGCCCAGCCTCTAAACCCGTTTCCAAGGATCCGGCCTGATTTCCTCGAGGATTGTGAACGTAGTTTCCAGATCTTTTCTTATCCCATTAATGACCGTCCTCCTACCCCATAGGGAAGACTCCCCATGCCACAGTTTCTCAACATGCGGGCTGAGATCATCACGGTGTGGGAATGAATGGGGGAGGGGGAGGCTTTACTCTCATGCAGAGATTCAGAAGTGAAGTAGCAGAGGATTTGATTGTGGACAAGGGAAAGTGCACAGGATCATGTGAGAACCTTATAGTTGTGAGGCCAAGGAAGCTCCCTCAGAGTTCCATGACCCCGGTAAGACAGACAGGCTACACTAGATACCTAGATAATCTTCCTCGCTAAGCTTGGGTCCTAGGCCAAAACAGAGTTGTTCTTACCTTGCAGAGCAGCCATGATGGACAGGGCTTTATGAACCTACCTCTCTGCCTTTCTGTGGAGCAACATGAATGACATGAAACTGAATAGTTCCTTGTTAGCTCAACTTTCTGCTCTCTCTGGCTTTTAGATAATCACCTTTCCTTAACTATCATCATCTACATCATCATCATCATCATCATCATCATCATATTCAGAGCTAGCCTTTTTTTGAGTAGGCACTTTGTGTCAGGTTCCAGACGAAGTGTTTATCTATATTACCTCTTTGAATCTTCACACAATGATAGAAGAACTAATATTCTATTTTATACACAATCAGATGAGACTTAAAGAGTTGAACAAATTGCCTAAATTTACACATATGCAATAAATGGAGCAGCCAGGATTTAAGTCTGAACTGTTGGACCTATGGATAACGTCTAGAAAAAAATCATTTTGGAGGCAAAGCCTTGGCCCTATCAAGCAGTCCTTCAACTGAGGTTCTAGTGGAGACGTGTATGGGAGATGGATATAGGCATACGCCCGTCAGAGGTGAGGATTTTTGATTTCCCTGCCTTGGGTGGTCTTTGAGCCAACTGGAGAACAACAAACCCCCTCTGAGGAACACCGAGAAAAGTCCTGATTCCTGTAGACCTTTTATAGCCTGTAGCTGCCACAAACATTCCATGTCTTCAGCTGGCAGTGAGACAGGTGACAGTGGTGATTTATGGTTCTGCTGACTGGGGATCCCTGTCCTAGCCTCCTTTACTCCCTTGGTTTCTGCTCCTAGGGCAAAGCCCAGTCGGTCTTAGTCTGGGGGGGCCTCCAAATGCCTCTTGAGAGTGAAACTCTGACATCTAAGCCAAAGGGGCAGGTCCTGGCCAGAGTGTTTGCCCACTGCCTGTCACCAGCAACTGAATTGGAGAGCTTTCTCCAAGAGGGAGTGACCCAGAGAGGGCCAGGCTCACTTCCACATTGACCGGGGGCCCTTCTGTAGTAGTCATTAAAGGATCCAGTGAGGAACCACTGGATCTATTGCATGTGGAGGTAGGACCTGCTCCTCTGTGAATGACCAACAAGGCTGCAGCAGACCCCAGCCCAAGGAATAAGACCATGTGCAGTTCCCAGGATATGGGGTAGAACTCAGGGGCCCCTGGGCTAGAAGTAGCCCCATATGGCATGTGCAGAGACCCTAAGCTCCTTGATGCTCATTTGCTGCTAGAGTGACTTTGATAGTCCTACTTCATAAAGTTATTATTATGGGAACTGAGATAATGTATGTAAAGTGCCTAGTAGAGTGTCTGGCATTTGGTCAATGCTCAGGAATAGATAATTCCTTTATCCTGGTCAAACAGCTGAAATGTGCTAGATGTCAGGGGAATGATGGGAAGTGCCTTTGACCAAGAGACCCGCTGGAAGGTAGCAAAATCTCTCTTTGCACCCTGTAAAATACTCAGAATTCTCTTCAAATTAACAGACATTCCCCCGCTCAGGGCTCCCTCTCTCCCCTCTATAAACCTTTACAGATCATTCTAGTTAAGAATACCTTACCTATCTCTGCATAGACCCAGAAAGGTTATCTGCGCTCACCATACCCCTGCCCCGACCCATGTAACCACCTTGGCTGCATCTGCTAACCAGATGTGAGCTCCTAGAACACAGACAGATGTGAATCTTTCCTCCTCCCTGAGTCTCCCTGCTCAGTGCTTCTCTCACAAGGTGCAGTGCAAACAAGGGATATAGACAAATTTCTGCATCCTTTAAAATGTATTTATACCCCATTTCATCCCTTGAAGATTTTGAGGTAGCTTATCACTTGGATACAATAAAATAATAGTAGCATTAAAGTAAAACATAAAGAAAAGTTGAAAGGTTTGTCTTGGAGAAAGAACAAAAATATGCAACTGATCACTTTGGAAAACAGTCTGGCGGTTCCTTACATGGTTAAACATACATTGCCACATGACCCAGCAATTCCACTCCTAGATATCTACCCAAGAGAATTGAAAATATATCCAGAAAAAACTTGTGCTCAAATGTTGATAGCAACATTAGTCCTAATAGCCCCAACGTGTAAACAACCCAGACGTCCATTCACTGATGAATGGAGGAACAGGAGGTGGTATGTCCATACAATGGAATATTGATTCGTATTCCAACATGGACCAACCTTGAAAACATTAAGTGAAGGACGCCAGTCACAAAGACCACGTATCGTATGATTCCATTTATCGGAAATGTCCAGAATCGACACATTCATACAGATGGAAAGTAGATTAGTGGTTGCCAGGGGCTGGGGAAAGTGACTGCTCATGGTACAGGGTTTCTTTGGGGGTGAGGAAAATGTTCTGGAGTTAGATAGAGTTGATGGTTGCGCAACTTTGTGGATATACTAATAACCACTGAGTGATATACTTTAAAAGAGTGAGTATTATGGTATGCAAATTACATCTCAATTTAAAAACATTTAAAAAATATGTGGCTGATAAAGTCTGCATAATTGATGGAGTTAAATTTCAATTTTGCCTGAGCTTCCTGGTAGCCAGTGATAAGGGAAGATGCAATCAGTTGCATACTTATCGAAAGGTAAAACACATCTAGACACTAGAGGAAGCAGAGCTTTAAACAGTTCAACATGCCGGAACAAATGCTGCATAGGAGGTCAGCATTAGGAGTACTGGGAAAATACCGAATTAATGGATGAGTCAAGAGAGGAGGTAGGTAGGTGTGCGAAATAAATTTAAGCAGCTAGTTATGAGGGATAAAGGAGGACGCTGCTGGTACTTTCCCCAGAAGGCCGTGCATGGGCTGAAGGTATTATTTCTGGAAAATAGTAGGAGGTAGTGAGGGGAGCGGGAATGTGGGGAGGGTCCGTGTCCTTGGTCCTGAATGGTCCCGTCCTCCTAAACCAGCGTCCTAAGAAAGGCAGCTCCCTTACTTTCAGGTGTAGCCATTTTATGTTCTTTTGGGTAGGACTGTTCCTTCCTTCCCTTTTCTCTCGTCTCCTAAACTCAGAGGAAGCAGAGCAAGGAAAGGATCCATTTCTGCACCCCTTCGAGAATGGGAGTAATTCATAGAAGTAATTTCATTTCCTGAATTAATGTGAAGACTCTTAAACTGGAAATTATCATCGCAGAGTCTTGCCAACCCTTCCCTAGAGCCACAGGGCAAAGTGAAGGCCCAGGAAGAACAGTCCAGACCTCAAGCTTCTGTTTATTTTAGTCAAAACCAGGAGTTGATTGTTATAGCCCTGAAACACCAGAGAGCGCTGCGGGGCTGCAGGGAAGCCAGCCGCAGCCCTGCCTGTACTGGCTCCACCCCACCCCACCCCACCCCATTCCAGGCACCAATGGCAGAGTCGCTGTTTCCAGGGAGCAGTTTGGTTTCCAGTGACTCTCTTAAAAAGGTTCAGACCTGAGAACCCAACACAAAGAATCTCCTACCAGGACACAAAGTCAGCAGCTTCCCACAGAGCACGAATGAGGAAAGCTGGAGCCAGGGTGGCTCCCTGAGCACCTTGCAACACTCCCGGGCCCAGGCTGATGGGAGCCACTGCACTCAGAGTCCCGCCCACTGATCGCTGGTTTGCAAGTCCAGACTCTGACTGATGTGACATGCCCTTACTCTCCCCTTGGCTCTCTCCCTTTCCTCAGCATGGGCAGCAGGGAGGGAGCAGCGTGTGGTGTCAGGGCCAGCAGGCAGGACTTTCTCACAGGAGGCCTGGGGTGGGCTCTCTCAGTCTCATTCACACAGGGGAGGCTTCAGGGGCCCAGAAGCACCCTGTGCCACTGAAAAGGCAGAACCCGAGGGATGCCACGCATGGCACAAACCCCACCTGGCTCCCAGTCCCAAAGACAAGCCTTCCCTGGCTTCACTATAACTTTCTGCCCTTCCACTTCAGATGGTCCTTTAGGTCCTCCTGAAGGAGTCTGCTGACCTTGGGCAGAGCCCTGTGTTTAGGGGAGGCCTGTTTAGTCTTTAGTGTGTCTCTGGCCCAAGCAGAGCCACACATTGGACCTTTCAGGTATCGGAGGTGTCACCACAAGAAAGGCAGATTCTGGTGGATTTAGACCATGAGAACCATGAGATAGGCTTTGCTGTGCCCAAGAACTCTGTGTCCTTGGGGACCATCAGACATCAGGAAGTTGCAATTTCTGTCCTAAATCTCTGCAATCTCCAGTTTCCAGCACCACTGGCCTGAAGCTTTCCGTGTCTCTGACACCAATGACCTTCTTTAAGAAAATTTCCCTCCCTTTCTTTTCCCTACAGGGGAGAGAGAGGCCCTGGTCCTGCTGGAAGCTGTGAAGAGGGTACTGTCCGCCAGGTCCATGTGGCTGCAGCATGCTCTACCCTCCTCCCCTCTTCAGACACTGAGGCTGGGCCCACAGCAAGGGTTTCTTTGCAAATGATTAAAGAAGTGGAATTTGAACAATTCCATCTTGGCAACCTGACATAGGGTGTACGCATCCTCAACTAAGAGAACATAGCATCTCCAGAGCTGATGAGTCATCCAGACTCCTAAGAGTGATCAGAATCATTTTACCACATTCAGCCTTGTGAGACAAGAATCATTAGACTTATATTAAAGGGACACTGCTAAGAATGACACTATGACAAAAGAGATAAAGTGAGAAGCACCAAGCCCACAAGAATACATCATCACACTGGATATTATGAGATTTGGTGTCTATTGTCCCGGAAGTGCCTTTCATCTCCTCTACTCTCACCTGTTCAGAGAGAGCAGGTGGGCTCAGAGCATGTTGGGGACTCTTACTCACATGGACTCCCTAATCAACCTGCCTGGGGCTCACCTCACTTCCTCCCAGGAAAAGTTGATGAGGGTTGTGGCCTTTAGCTTGTAAGGTCCCCTCATGTAGCGTGATATTCCAAAAGCAAGCTGTAGCTAGGAGACAGGACTACTATCAGCAGTTAGGCTGGTCCTGCAGGCAGCTGATATGCTCTGGGGGTGGGCTCTGACTCAGGGTGAGAGCAGATCTGCCCAATGATTGCAGGCTAGCACTGAACTCCCATCTGACATGTGCCTCTTCCACCTATATACCAGCCACACCAACTACCCCATGCATGGCTGCCAGGAACACCCTTTTGCCCTGTCCTAGGCAGAAGTCTTGAGTTTTCAGGGCTCAGATCACAGACATCCCTAGGCCATCTCGCCCCCAAGACCCCTCCTCTGTGCCTCTCCCAAGCCTTGTGCTCCTGAAATGTGTTTCAGTTATTATGTAGCTGGTTCCCACCAGCTCCAGCTCCTATTCACCACCACATTTCAGCACCCAGCACAGAGCTGGCTTCCTGTGAGTGCCTGCCTTGCCCATGGCCAGATCAAAAAAACCTGTGGCTACAGCCTCCTCACCTGCACATATGTCTGAGGCTGACCTGTTTGGGGAGCCCAGCCCATGGGTTGAGGTGCTCCCTTCCGTGCTGATTGAGAGCACTCCCTGTGCCCCTTTCAGTGTCCTTCTCTTCCTGGGCCTCCCAGGGAGTTGGACAGAGAAGTCCTGCAGGTCAAAAGCCATTCCTACCTAATATGAAGGCCACCACGTAGTTGGAGATCTGGCCCATGCCAACGATGACAAATAACACAGTGAACATCTCCCAGTTGATGGAGAAAATCTGAAAGAAGCTGAAGCCAGTCTGCACAGCCATGGTTGAGAAGAGGATGCTCTTCCTGCCAAACCTGTAGAGTACAGCACAGGATGAAACATGACACGTGCAGGTGACAGCAGCGCTGCAGCTCAGGGCGTGCGGCAAACGCCGAGTCAGGTATTGCTGCAGATTGTTTTTTTTTCAGGGCTATTACAGACTTTTTTCCCTGTCACATCCTCCCAGGTTCCTCCTTGGCGAGGCTTCAGGCATTCATCTGCCTAGGAAGGCTCTTTTGAGATCCTAAGCCTCCTGTGGAAGCACCATATCTTGACAGCCCAGAGCAGCTTAGGCAAGGACCATGCGGAAATCTCTTTAGAATGAGCCACGGGTAGAAGCTGCTGCCACATTTCTAGAAGGTGGGTACAGTACAGATTGCAGGTACATCTGATATCAGCAATGTGGGAATTCCCTGTACGTGTGGTCTTCAACCTGAGCTATGCTTAGAATCACCTGAAGAGCTTCAAAAAATACTGGTACCTGCACCATACTCTTGAGATTTTTATTGTCCAGAAATTGGTTTGGACCTTGAGATTTAAAAAATTTTCCTAGGTGAGTCTGATGTGCAACCAAAATTGCCAACCACCACTTTATGGGAAGTGTAGCTTACAGCGATGTCTATCAGTGACACTGTAGTTGGCTTAAGTCTTAATTTCACATTCTGATAGTGACCGATAGGAGGGATGGAGTGCAGGTACGAGCAGCACAGTCTTCCGCCCCAATTTCCAAACTCAGGTCTCAGGCTGTTGAGCTTGGGGTCCCATTGGGCTTCGTAACTAGGGGAGGTTCATTGCCATCACTGCCATTTAGCAGTCCCTCCTTTCTGCTCTGGCCCCCACAGAACGTTCAGGGGCCAGCGGAGCTGTGATGCTGTCTCCTGCAGACTGAGAGCTCCAGGTCGGCACTGTGGCCCCGATGCCTGGCCGGGGGACTCGAAGCAGAGGTGGGCTCACAGTTAGTAGGCACTTGCTCGCAGTCTGGCCCTGACTCTGGCTGATGGTTGTTTGTGGATAGATCACATGTCTTCTGAGAGTCAGAGGTGGGGTGGGAGACTGTGGTGATGGCAGCAGGGTCTTTTTTGAGGTGTTTGATGATATGATGACTTGACTTTCCAGTGAGTCTGGCAAGGGGTTGAGGTCAGGGAGAATGGGAGACATCGCAGCTCCTCTGATCACTGATTTGTTGGCCTGAGGGGCCTCCCTTTCTCTGGGTTAAAATAGCTTAAATTCAGTCCATCTCCAAGGCAGTAAATGAACTGGCAAGGGGCCCCATCCCATCTTTCCTCCCTCCCAGCCTCCTTACCTGTCTGACAGCTGCCCAGACACAAAGGAGCCACAGAGCACGCCGACGAAGAACAGGGAGGAGGTGAGGGGTGTCTTCCAGTCTTCCTCACACACCAGATTCCACTGCCAGGGACGACAACAGGAAGCGTGAGCCCAGCTCCCCAGCAGGCCCAGCCCCAGCCAGGTTCCGAGAGACTATCAGTACGGCAGGCGGGCAGGTTCACTTTTGTGCAAAGTGCATAGGCCTCATGGCCCGGGGATTGGCTCCTGACTACCATTCACTGGGCAGGTCGCTGTCCTCTCTGAGACTCCCCCTCCTCTTCTGAAAGGGAGGGTGACATCTCCGGTTCTGCTTACATCACGCAGCAAGAAGCGAGCTAAGGCCGCGGCTATGACTGGTGACCCTCAGCTGCAAAGCACTATGAAGTAGAGGTGGCACGTCTACTTCAGAAGGCATCAGAGCACAGAGGGAAGATGTTAGAAACTCCTGAGGGACAGTACAGAAGGCACGGTCAGTTGGTACACGTGTAAAAGTTTCCTCTGCCTTGTCCCAGAGGGTCTCTGACCACATGCTCTGGGCAAACTCCTTAGGAGACCCCTGTGCTCCCTGGTCCCATTACACCACAGGCCAGTCTGGGGTCCTGATCCAGGGCGCCACTATGTGAGGGGGAGGGGACCTTATCTCCCATATACACTTCTCCATCCTCCTTCCTACACAGCCTTCCCAGAAGTGTGGGCTCTCACATGCTCCAGGGCCCATGGGCTGCTGTAGCCCTGACAAGTCCCTGCTGGTTGATCCATACAATGAGGGTTTTGGTCAAAGTTTTAGTTCTCAGCTCATAACTTAAGCCAATTCAGCAAAATCTCAAGGGAGGTGACAAAAATTTCAAAGTGTGTTCAATGAACTTTCATTTATTTAATAAATAAGCAGGTGCCAATAAATATTTGGGGGCTGTGGGTCAGGGGCTTGCTGTGTGTGGCCGGACGATCTGGTCTAGAGGAAGGACCCTTGCCTCTGCCCTATCCCAGCTTCCGTGCTGGTGGCGCTGTTTCCATGACATTTGCAAAGCAATTCAGTTCTTAATCCTCACAACATCCCTCAAGTAGATTTAAAAACGAATTCACATATTTATATCACACCTCATTCTGCAGCAGAGAGAGGAGTGTATAATGACACAGACAAGAGAAAAGTATGAAGCGAAAAGGAAAGAGATTCGGGGCAAACAGAAAGCACAAGGGAGGAGGGATCGCAAAAGAACCAAGCCAAGGGTAACACTGACTGCCGCCCGCCCGCCCAGAGGCCTGCCTGCCTGCCTGCCAGGGAGACCCTGAAATCCAGCTCGGAGTGTCTCAGAAGCTCAGCTCACAGGACCACAGCCCGCAAAGTGGTAAACTCATTCTGCAGCAGCTGAGTTGTTTTGAATACTGAGACTTGAGAGAGTCTCTCTTAGATCCTTCCTTCCACAAAGGGGGTCACTCTGTGATGTTGAGGATAATGTCCTTGAGAACACCTCTGTCCTGGAAACAGTAGCAAGATTTATGAGGTTGCCTCTCCCGGAGCCCACGATGCTGGCCACAGGTGGGGCGCCCAAGCACAGCTCTGCAGAAGGAAGACAGCATGGTCCAGAAACTCAGCTCTCTACCCTTTAGGCACAATCCAAGGATAAATCCGAGACCACATCCAGAATAGGGTTGCTTCATCTGGGGTTGCTGAATGGACTTTAGGGGCAAGGGCACAAACTCCCCAAAATTGTATGGCCCGGCCAGCCCAGAGGTCAGAAAAGTCAGGTAAGGCATGAGCCTCAATTACTGGCCACCACTTACAAAAATCGCTAGCTAAAGTGTCAGAAAAAAGTTTGATATCTGCCCCAACACATAGTGAGGTGAATAATCGAGGTCCCCAAACCTCATGATGTAGAGTGTGACCCATTTTGTAGAAGAGTAAATGGAGGCTCTAAGACTGGGATTTGTCTGAAGTCATAGCAAATAAATGGGCATGAGAATTACCGACTGCTTTGGACATGAACTCCAAAAGCTGGACAAAATGAACTTATTAAATTCCATCCGCAGAGGACTAGGGGTAGAAGGCCTCCACCGTGGCCTCAGCCTTGGGCTTGGTAGGGGTCCTGACGTGTCCATTATCGACTAATACCATTCCATCTGCAAGTGGAGCAGAAAAGCCCTTCCCGAGATAATGTGCTCTCCCTACTTCGTGGCTTTTTTGAACTTTTTCTGTCAGGACTCTGCCTTAGAGGAGGATAGACAGGACTTAGCGACAGAAAGGAGAGAAGAAGGCTGTCAGATGTGGAGCCAGGTGTCGCATGAGTGAAAGTAGTGGGCAGGACTGGCTACCTAATTTGCAGGCCCTGTGCAAACTGAAAATGCAGGAAACCCTTCTTCGAAAATTATTAAGAATTTCAGGATGTCAATACCAGAGCAGTAAAACCAAGTGTGGGCCCTGTGTGACACCACAGGTTGCCTGCCCATGAAGCTGGCCTGGTAGTGGGTCGAGCCTGGTCTCTTTGGGGAATGGAGCAGAGGAAGTTCTGAACTAGGGTGCTGGGAAGGGTGAGGTGAGGGCCAGCTCCCTATCACTTTCTTACTGGAGACCATGCAGCCATGGCTCATGGTCCCCTTTCCTCCCTGAAGAAAGGCCCAAGAAGCCCTGTCAGCATCATCAGCACAGGAGAGGGCCATACAGGAAGAGCAGCCACCTGCCCCAGACCTGTGCAGGCTGCAATCTGTCTTTGGAGACCCTGCCCACGCCCAGCAGGGAAGGCTGGACCTTACGGTTGCCCATGGTTGGCTCCAGGGCTGGGGCCCCTTTTGAGGAGTTACTGTGCTTGAGGAGTCCTTTTGGAAAGCTGCAAGGGGCCTGGTAGGACACAGGATTGGCAGGCAAAGCTCCAGCTGAGGCTCATGGGCTGCAGTCTAGTAAATCAGCCGTCAGCCTGAAGAGGAGCCCTTTTCTCCACAGAGCTATTGTCAGGGAGGCCAGGCCCTGCCTGTCCCCAGTCCCTTGGGGTTCGAGGGGTGTGACTTGGGGCCTCACTGGCCAGGACCCAAGGAACTCCCTGTGGTAAACAATGACATAATAGTCTCAGTGGGAGACAGTCTTTTCCTCGATGGGACAAAACTGTCCCTTAGGTGTCTGCACATGAGTTTACACACATGCACACACAGATACACATCTACACAGCCAGCTCAGAGGCTGATGGGGATGGTCTGGTGAGAAGCTAACTCACCTTCCTCTGGATCTGTGCTTTCAGGTCTCAGACACTGACGTTTCAGAAACATAACTTCTCCCCCACCCCACCCCCACACACCCTTGGACAGACAGTGGGACTTGGGAACCAACTGGCCCAAGCTGCGCAAGGTGAAGGCACTGGACATGCCTCCCTCCTTTCCCCCGGATTACTATGTCCTTCTCATCCTCAGAGTCTCAGACCAAGGTTTCCTGACACAGCAGAGTGAGCGCTATTTAGCTGGACCATCTAGCCTTCAGCTCTACTCTAAGAAATAAAAACCCAGGTCACGAGGTAAAAGGGGACAGGAGGCTACTCTCGGCATAGAAGGATGTGCCTCTCATCCCTCCCGATAGTAATAATGGGAATGACAGCTATAGTGTACCATACACTACAGTACTCTGTGTGCACTGTATTATCTCGTGGGATCTCAACGTTGCCATGAGAAATGGGTACTCTCTTTGTTTTAAAAATGAGGAAATGAAGGCACAGAGCACAGAAATGACCAGATGACATTCTAGTGGATTGGTACAGGAATTGCTTAATCATGTATCCAACTGTCATTGAGCACCTGCTCTGGGCCAGACTCTGTGAGGCACAAAACAGACATGGTTGCTGCCTCCACAAATTTCAAGGTTGAACATATTTTACTGGACAGATCAGGTATGCACATGTGTATGCATGAGCCCAGCAGTCCTGGGCAGGGCAGGCTCTGTTCTGGGCCGTTGTGCCCTTGCTCTCTGGCTAGAGAGGGGAAAAGGCACACCTTCCTCATCCTTTTCGAGATGGATAAATTTCTAAAGCCTGAACCCATTCGTATAGCCATTTGAGATAACTAATGCTTGCACAAGGCCAGGCACATGGTGGAGGCTTAACAAACTGTTGAGGAACAAACGTTGAACATTTATGAGTGATGGAAAATAAGTTTGGAAAACATGTGGTATCACACACTGTCCTTTGAAAATCATCCTTAACCTTGAACTCTCCAAGTAGCCAAAGTTTTAGCCTTTATGAAAGCCATAAAGGACCATAAAGGTAAGTGTACCCCTGAGCTACATAGAATTGAGAACTTGGGAGCAGCCTGATATTCAGCGAAGAGCACAGGTTCTCTTGGGTTCTCCCACTTCTGGCTGTATGACTTTGGGCCACTAGTTCACTTCTATCAGTCTGCTTTCTCATCTTCAAAGAAGTGACAATACTCCCACATGGGGATGCTGTGAGCATTGGACAGGAATTGTAAGTAGAGTGTCTGACACAGTGTCTGACACATTACAGGCCTCATTAAATGGCAGTTCCCTTTCTACTAACCTCAGACCTTTGTCCGAAGCAAAACCATGACAGGACAAACAGTGCAAATGAATAAGCAAAGCAGGTAACACTTAAACCTGACTGGGCAAAAGAGATTCTTAGAAACAACTTTGTATTCAATGACTAAAAACTAGAAAAGCTTTTACCACAAGGTATGACATCTCTTTATAAATGGACTTCAATCTCAGAGATGAGTATAAATGAAAAATTAGCATTAATCCATTTAAGAATGAAAAATGGATTTTGATCCTGTCCTCTTATGGTTATTTTTCATTCCAGGGGGGAAACTAAGAAGCAGCAGTTAGTTAATAATAGAATATACATCGCCCCGATGTCTTCTTTATAACTTAGTTGCGACTTAAAGCTAAAAATTTCTTGACCGTTGGGGGAATAAAAGCTTACTATTTAATTCTTTTTGTTTATCATAGCTATATTGTGATATAATTTACATGCCATAAAATTCACTCTTTCAATGTGTACATTTCAGTGGTTTTTGGTATATTCACAGAGTTGTGCAACCATAATTTTAGAACGTTTTCACGTTCTACCCATAGTAATCCTACCCATAGTAATCACTTCCCTATTCTCTTCCCTCAGGTCTTGGCAAACACTAATATACTTTCTGTCTCTATAGATTTGCCTATTCTGAACACTTAATATAAGTGGAATCATACAAAATGTGGTCTTTTGTGCCTGGCATTTTTCACTTAACATAAGGTTTTCCAGGTTTATCCATGTTGTTGTAGCATATGTCAGTACTTCATCTTTTTATGGCTGAATAATATACCATTGTGTGGCAATACCACATTTTATTTAGTTATTCATCAGTTGATAGACATGTAGTTGTTTCCACTTTGGGGCTACTATGAATAATGCTACTCTGAACTTTTGTGTACAAGATTTTGCATGGACATGTGTTTTTATTTCTCTTGGGTATGTATACAGTAGTAAGATTGCTGAGTCATATGGTAAATCTATGTTTAACCTTTTGAGGAACTCCCACACTGTTTTTCTAAAGTGGCTGCATCATTTTACAATCTCAATAGCAATAAATGAAGGTTTCAATTTCTCTATATTCCTACCAACATTTGTTATTGTATGCCTTTTTAATTTTAACCATCTCAGTTGGTGATAAGAAGTATTTCATTGTGGTTTTGATTTGACATTTCTCTAATGATTAATGATACTGAGCATCTTTTGTGTTGAATCTGTAGATCAGTTTGGGGAGTGTTGTCATCTTAACAATACGATGTCTTCTGCTTCTTAAATAGAACATGAGATGTCTTTCCATTTATTTCAGTCTTTAATTCTTTTCAAACATGCTTTGTAGTTTTCAGAACATAAGTTCTGCATTTAAAAAATTATTACAAGAAGTTCTAACTTCCATTAGAACTTCTTGTAAGGAAGTACTGCTAGCAAAAAATTCTCTGTTTTTGTGTATCTGGGAGTATCTTTATTTCATTTTCAAAAGATAGTGTTGTTAGAAATAAAATTCTTGACATCTTTTTTCTTTCAGCACTGTGAATATGTTATCCCACTGCTTTTTTGCCTCCATTGTTTCTAATGATGAATCAAACATAAATTTTATTGGGGTTCCCTAATATATGACAAGTCATATTTTTCTTGCTGCTTTAAATTTTTCCCCTCTGTGTTTGTCTTTTGGCAGTTTTACCATTACATGTCTGTGTGTGAAACTCTTTTTGTTTCTTCTACTTGGAGTTCATTGAGCTCTGACCTGTGTAGATTAATGTTTTTCATCAAATTTGGAAGATTTCCAGCCATTCTTTCTTTGACTAGTATTTTTTTTTCTACTTTTCTCTCTTCTCCTGATATTCCCATTACGCATGTGTTGGTGGGCTTAAAGGTGTTCCACATTTCTCTAAGGCTCTGTTCATTTTTCCTTCATTCCTTCATTTTTTTTCCTCTCTTTTTTTTCCTTCATTTTTTTCCCTCTCTTTTCTGGATTGCATATTTTCTATTGCCCTATGTATAAGCTTGCTGATTCTCTCTTCTGTGTGTTCAAATCTACTATTAAGGCTTTCCCATGAATTTTTAAAAATCTCAGTTACTGTACATTTCAGCTCCAGAACTTCTATTTAATTTTTTATATAACTTTAATTTTTTATCTCTTAATTGATATTCTATATTTGATGAGACATTGTCATCATACCTTCTTTTACTTTTTAGAGTATGACTTCCTTTAGTCTTTTGAATGAATTTACAATGATGTTTTGAAGTCTTCATTAGATGTGCCATCTGGCCCCTTTTGGTCAGTTTCTGTTGCCTGCTTTTTCCACTGTGTATGGATCATATTTTCCTGTTTCTTTGCATGTCTTATAACTTTTTTGTTTAAAACTGGACATATTAGGAACTATATTGTGGAAACTCTGAGTATCGAACCCCACCCATGCCCTAGGGAGGCTTGTTTTTCATTTTTTTGCTTATTTATTTGTTTAGTGACTTGGCTGGGCTCTGAGTGAAGTCTGGTTCCCCTGCAATGTGAAGCCTCTGATATTGCTTCTCAGACAGCACAGCCTGAGGCATGTGCACAGTCACCCTGGGATGACAATGGCTTTAGCAGGCCTCTCTTTGACTGTCTCTTTCTCTTATTTTTCTATTAAGCTGTCTGCCTCTGCCAATATCACACCCAGCTGACAACTTTATTGTTTTCAAAAATGCCCTGGTGCCATAAATCATTCCACAATCTAGTTCCATTCAATTCAAGCCCCTTTGCAGGAGTAGTTTTTGAGGCAAGTCGTTGAGGTTTCGTTCCTTTTCTAGTTCTCTCTGGTGAACTAGCTGACCTGTGGGCTAGCTCATTGTTCTAATGGAGCTCCCATTCTCCTCTTCTTTCATCACCACATTCCCCATTGTTTTCCAGAGCACGCTTGGGCTTCAACTTCTGCACACTCTGTTTCAGATGAAATTATTTTCTGTAGGGACAACTTCAGAGCTCTCTGTTCTAACAGGGCTACCTCTTTCCTTGGGGAAAATCTCCGAGCTCCTGCTCCAGAGCTAGGTGCAGGGAAAGTAGCCCTCAGAGTGATGCCCCTACTTTATGAGTTGGATGCTGGGTTGGGGGGGTAGCCTCTGTCTTTTCCACTTGCCTCTCATGGCATGGGAACTCCACCCTACAAACAAGCTGGGACAAGGGTGATCAATCCCACCCTACAAACAAGTGGGTCAAGCGTCCCAGTATTCTTGGCCTGTGGAACCTGAGGCCTGGCTGCCACTATATGATTAGGGGCTGAGTAAAGAATGGAATCTCCCAATCTCCTGACTGCATTCACCAGGAATTAAGCCTCGGAAAGTCAGAGCTTGAGAATTAAGGTAGGCTAAACCTTAAAGTGTTCTCAGTATCTTTCTTCATTTTAGAGGTAAAGAAAAAGCAAGCTTAGGTGGAGAGGCCTCAGTGAAGAGTTCTGTAGTCATCGGGGGCTAAACCCAAGCAAAAGACCCGAGGAGTTTGAGTGGGATGGCAGGGATAGGAGTGGAGGGTTTGAGGGAAGGAGAAGAGGCACTGAGGGACCTGGCTCTCCCCTTGCATCCCAGCATGGAATCCATCACAGTTCTACCAGGTTTTACTCTGGGAACATGTGCAAATGGAATGGGGAATGTGCCAGCCACCTGGTACCAAGGGGATGATCTGGAAGGCTCCACTGTGAACCTGCCTCGCAGTCCTGCAAACAGAGCAGGAACCCACAGTCGTGGACTGTCTGTGACAATTACTTGAGCATGTGAGTCAACCTAGCCTTTCCCCAGAGACCCTATTCTTTCTGCACTGTCTCTTCTCCAAATGGTGATCGTAGCCTTTCTTTGGGGTTCCAGAAACAAGCTTAAAACTACACCAAGGTTTCAGATAACAAGGCAGGCTTGCATTAGTCTTGAATATAAATCGAATTTGGTCTGTCACAAGGGAGAAATTACAGTCCTTTCAGAGGTCCGAGGCATCTGCAGTTTGTCTGATCAGCCCTGCCAAAGCCTTGTTTTTGACAACATGCCACCCTACCTCTTGACTTCTGTGTGAGGGTTCTGCTGCCCACCAGGAGCAACAGACAAAGTCTGTTTATCCAGAAACTTGGCAGGAGGTGTAGGTGAAGCAGCCTCTAGACAAAGGCACACTCTGAGTTCCTGGTGGCTATTGTTGAAGGAATGCAGCTGAGAGGACACAGGCAAATTGTTTGGGGCGAGGCAGCTGATAAATAAACAGGCAAGCACCTTCAGGCCAGAGCTAGGGAATGCCCCTGTGTCTCCTTTATTTCTTCTCTGGCAAAATCTTTCTGAAGCGCTGACTGGAAATAAAAGTCTTGCTGGTATTGGCTGGTTACAGAAGTCCCCACACCTTACGCGCTTTGGAATTTGCCAGAGTGCAGGTCTAAATGCGAACTTGGTTAATATTCAGTCTGTTCTAACAGCCAAGTTGCCAGTCCCCAGACCAACCAGCAATATCCCGGGGCAGCCTGCAGGCCTGATGGGAAGAAAATAGCTTAAACCTGCCTGCTGCTCAAAGTTTCACCTTTACCAGAGTCCAGCCATGCCCTAAGGGGAGGCACATCCCTGTAAGCTGCCATTTGGAGGCCTATATAGTAGCCAGCCAAACGCCAGGCTCAGTCTGTCTCATCATTCTCTTCTATGCTGTTCCCAAAGCCTCCCGTAAGTGCTCTGTTAGCAGAGATGAGGCCCCCTTGTTCCTACTTTATATCCTTGGATTGTGGGTGGAAATCAGTGTGTCCTGCTCTGTCCAGGCCCTGACCCCAGGTCCCAGGAAAGACAGCACAAAGCACATGCCTTCAGGCCCTTTGCTGGAGGCTCTATAATGCTTAAGGGCATAGCCACCAGCAGCTCCACCTCTGGGTTCCTAGAGGATGCACCCAGCTGCAGGAGAGGCTAGAAGTCTATCTGGTGGAGAAGCAGTGCCTCAGGCTGCTCTTAGCCTGCCACAGAAGGCTGGTCCTTACCAAAACCAGGTGCCCTCAGGGCCTCTGGAGCATGGGGCCTAGGAGAAGGGGTGCCTGGCTCAGAGGTGACTGCCTAGTTTTCCCAGCCCGTAGACTAAAGCGGGTCAAGGCTATCTGATGCTCCATGGGAAAAGAGGATGTGTTTAAAGTGGAGGCCAGCCCATGCTTAGACCCTGGCCTGAAGCTAAGCTCACCCCTATTGTTCAGCCTGTGGCCCTGTTGATGGATCTAGGCCCCTGGAGAACTCCTTCGGCCTCAAGGCAAGAGGCCTCTGAGCTTCCTCACACATTGAGCTTTATGGGGTCCATGACACTGAGGGCTATATGGAGGGCTGTGCCCGGAGAGACTGGTCTCACAACTGCAGTAGGTTTTAGTGATAAGGACTCCATCATCACACCTTTTGAGGACGCTTGGGGTCCCTGTTGGGCCAAATCTATCTGTTTCTGTTTCTGTTCCTGCATTGCTACTCCAGAGCCAAACACGGGCTCCTCTGACTCTGACTCCAGAGACAGATAAAGAACCTTATCCTGACTTTCACATTCTTTACTCTTAAAGAGAAAAATAACTTGGTTCAAGCTGGCACAACAGAAGCAACAAAATAAATAGGATAGTATTAGATTATAACTCATGGAACAAAATAAATATGCATGAGTCTGTACTGACATAAAGTAATAATTGCATGAATAAATAAGTGGGAGTGAAGAGGAAGCTCTTCTTTGTAAAATTCCAGTTGATAGATTGGAAGGAATGTGGCAGATGCAAATCACCACTAGGCAAATGCCACAGAAATAGTTGTTTCAGTTAAGGTCCTACGATGGATACTATAATATCAAGTGGGTAAAAGTTTGGATATTTGTAGAGTCTCAAAGTATCTCTTCCAAGATACTTTTTAATTATAAAGGGAAAAAATGGTAACTTTACAGTGTAGGAACCCAGCAGATACCAACTTAACCAAGTGAGCAAAGTAAACACTGCCAGTAATAAGGCATAATGACATCATGTACCTGCTGGTGCAATGCCCCGAGGACACATCACTTCCATGGTATTCTTACCAAAAAGCTCACAAACTCAATCTTATCATTAGAGAAATCACACAAACCCAATTTGTAGAAGACTCATCAGAATAAACTGATAGACTTATGAAAAGTGTCGAGGTCATGAACGATAAGGAAAGACTGGGGAACTATCACAGATGAGAGACTAAGGAGACATGACAACCAAATATAATATGAAGTTCTGGATAGGATCCTACAACGGAAAGAAACATTAGTGGAAAAACTGGTGAAATCTGAACGAGGTCTGAAGTTTTAGTTAAGAATATTGTAACCAATATTAATTTCCTGGTTTTAATAAATAAATTATGGTTATATAAAGTATGGACATTAAGGAAAGCTGGGTATATGTGAATTCTCTGTGCTATTTTCATGACTTTTCTCTAAATCAAAAGTTATTTCAAAATAAAGTTAAAAAAGCAATTCTTCAAAGAACTCATACAACTCAATAACAACAAAAAAACAAATGATCCAATGAAAAAATGGGAAGTGGACCCAAACAGACACTTCTCTCTGGAGGACATACAAATGGCCAACTAATATGTGAGAAGATGATCAACATCGCTAGCTATTAGGGAAATGCAAATCAAAACCACAATGTGATACCATCTCACACCTGTTAGAATAGCTATAATCAACAGGACAAGTAATAACAAATGTTGGAGAGGATGTGGAGAAATAGGAACCCTCATACACTGCTGGTGGGACTGCAAATTGGTACAGACACTATGGAAAACAGTATGGAGGTTCCTCAAAAAACTGAGAATTGATGTACCATATGATCCAGCAATCCCTCTACTAGGTATTTACCCCAAAGACTTGAAAACCCATATCCAAAAAGATATTTGCACATCGATGTTCAGAGCAACATTATTCACAGTGGCCAGGACATAGAAGCAACTGAAGTATCCTACAATAGATAATTGGCTAAAGAAGCTGTGGTACATATATACAATGGAATATTACTCAGCCATAAGAAGAGATGAAATACTGACATTTGTGACAACATAGATGGACCTCGAGATAATCATGCTAAGTGAAATAAGCCAGACAGAAAAAGTTGAAAATCACATGATATCACTTATATGTGGAATATAAACCTAAAAGCAACAAATGAACAGGACAGTAAAACAGAGACTCATGGACATGGACTATAGACTAGTGATTGATTACTAGTGGGACGGGAGAGGAGGGGGAAGGTAGACGGGGTAAAGGGGGTCAAATATAGGGGGACAGGGAGAGGGTGAAGTGGGTAAAGGGGATCAAATATATGGTAGCTGAAGGAAACTGGACTTTGGGTGGTAAACGCACAATAGAATATACAGATGTCAAATTATAATGTACACCTGAAAATTATATAATTGTATTAACCAATGTCACCCCAATAAACTTAATAAAAAAAAAAAAGCAATTCTTAGTAACTGCACAGGATGAATAAATCAGCCCCCGAGGAAGGAAACTACGGTATATCCATGTACATGCATTCATTGTACATATATGCCACATTTCATTTAACCAGTCATCTGGTGATGGACACTTGGGTTGCTTCCACCTTTTGGCTACTGTGAATGATGCTGCTATGGGTGTACAAATATCTCCTCTAGACCTTGCTTTCAATTCTTTCGTATATATACCAAGAAGTTGAATTGCTGGATAATGTGATAATTCTATTTTTAATATTTTGGAGAACTGCTATACTGTTTCTCATAGTGGCTGCACCATTTTACATTCCTACTAATGATGCACAAAGATTCCAATTTCTCCACATCTTTGCCAACACTTGTTATTTTCTGTTTTTTGTTTGTTTCTTTCTTTTTAAATAATAGCCATCCTAATGTGTGTGATGTGATATCTCATTACGGTTTTGATTTGTGTTTGTGTTTCCCTAATGATTAGTGATGTTGAGCATCTTTTCATACACTTGTATCCCCTTTTAAAGATAAGGAAACTGAGACTTTGAGCAGTGATGTAACCTGCTGAAGTCAGACAGGTGGTCAGTGATGGAAGCAAACTGACCCTTCAGTCAGATTCCAGAACTCTGCCTTGTGCCACCTCTCTGGGGAGAGCCACCCCTATCCTAGTCACCCTAGGGCTACTTTCTCCTTCCTTCCAACTACCAGTACCCTTTTGCTTTTTACTTTACTTCCACCATTCGAAAATGAAGCAAAGAAGGGAAAGGCTGCTGAAAAAAGCAAATTCTGGCGTGTACATGTGAGTGCGTGATGATGGGCATCCCAGAGGTGCCCACAGACCCCTCCCTGTGAGCAGGGCACAAAGGGGGTAGGTACAGACTTGGAGGCTAGCAGCTACCCACCCTTCACACTATGAGGTGAACAAAACCAGCAAGGAAGGGGAAAGAGACAGGTCAATGCAGCTGTCAGAGAGGGCTGCAGCCAGCAGGGCCAGCTCTGGCTTAGCTGCTGATGACACTTCCAGGAACTGAGGAGGAATGAGCTGGCCCCCAGTCTTAAATGCCCTTGGGCCAGGCTGTGTGGGGGGTGGGAGTGAGCAAGCACTATGAGGCCCTGCTAGGTGATCAAATTCAAAGAAGCATGGCTACCTCAGGGCCCAAGGCAGGCATGGCACCAATGCCAGCTGGATCTAGAGGTGGTCCAGAGGCTGAGCCCACTTTCCATAGGTCCTGTAGATTCTGCAGTCATCACTCCTGGCTAGTCACCAGCACTTCCCGAAGCAAATCCCACAGCTTCCTCATTTATCTGCTTGCTTTTCATAGCAGCTAGAGTGAGCTCTTTCTGAAAACACAGATCTGGCCATGTTACCCCTTGTTTAGAACTCTTACTATTTCCTCATTGTCCTCAGAATAAAGTCGACTCCTCCACATTCCTACAAGGCCCTCTGGCCTTTGTAGGCATTTCTAGCCTCACCTGCCTTCCCTGAGCTCCAGCCATCCTGATCTATGGAATTCCATTCCCAGAATCTGCCATGTCCTTTGCCTGCTCATATTTCCAGACATAGCTCAAATTTATCACCCCATCTTGGAATTTTCCTCACCCTGTTATACCCACCCTGTAATATATTTGCCTCAGGTCACACAGCAAACCAATCAGGATTTGAATTCAAGCTCCAGGACCCTGTTATCAACCAGGGTTGATGTTGGCCTTCTCTGTAACATGGTCAGTATGCCCCATAGGCATCTGTGCTTTGAGAGGTCTACAGCTTAGTGACCAGCATGATGCCAGCCATGCTGTCTGATGATTGTTACACTGTGCTGAGGGAAGCGGATAAAGGACTAGCAGATGACAGACACCCTCGGGTTTTCCTTGGGAGGAACATAGAGCAGAGGAGGAGCCAGAAGCTGGGGAATCCTACCTGCCTGGCCAACAGCAGGACACTAGTCTGTGAGGATACCCTCTTTAGAAGAAAGCGTGTGCCCTGACCCAGCATCTCCTGGACCTGACCACAAGCGAAGCAGGAAATGCAGAGGGTGGCAAAGTATGTGCATATCCTGATTCTTGAAACTTGGAAAACCTGCCATCAAATCACTTAGGATGCTAAGGGGCTCCTGGTATAAGCTGGAGCCCCTGTCTGCCACTGGGCCCTGTGCTTAGAGGGATCTCAGTGAGTCTGTCTCTTCATAAGTGCCTTGGGGCCAGGGTCTGCCTTCCCTGGTTTTCTGCACCCAGCCAGCATCAGGAGGCCTTCTGCTTCTTTCCAGAGAATTGGAGCCTCAGGACAGGAGCCCAAGCCTTACCATAAGCTTATGGCAGAACAGTAGGCCCCTGACATTACCAGAAGTCTGTGGCCAGGAACAGGCAGACCTGCCCATTAGTGTCTGCGCTTGGGCTCAGCAGCAGCCCCCACATTGGTCCTTCTGACTGATAGGAACTTGACTCAGCCTGTATGTATATCTGGGAAGCTTGGGGCTGGGCCTCCCCAGGGGCACCATCTAGGCTCTTGAGAAACAACTTCATCTGTTGTGAAACTTTGAAAGGAAAAGACAGTTGGTGACAACACTCCCTTCTCCATCCTCTCCGTACTGTACAGAAAGATCAGGAATGAGCCTATTGTGAGTCCTGCTCTCTTGGGCTGCACCCTTGCATTAGAAACACAACCCAGTGGCGGGCCAGCTAGGTTTGATGGGGAGTGGGGAATCTTGAGGGGGACCCACCTCGGTCACGATGGTGGACAGGTAGACGTCCTGGCTGAACTCCCAGCCATCCAGACAGCTCTCCTGCTCCAGCTGCTCCAGGTCCACGTCGCGCCCCGGCTCCAGCCCGAGCGCCGAGAAGTTGGCGATCGCCTCGAGCCGGTAGCGCCGGCAGCTGTGCGGCACCTCGCGGCCGTCCTGCAGCCGCAGCGGGATACTGTGGTTGCGCCACGCGCTGCTCAGGTTCGCGGTGTCCGGCACGCGGCAGCGGTGCTCTGGGGTCCCAGCAAGGAACACGACTGACATACCATTGAAGCCATTGGGGATGATACTGGCGCTGAGCAGGAAGAAGATGAGGCGCTGGAAGGGCCCCCACTCGCCCAGGAAGGCGGTCACCTCGTCGTAGTCCCGCATGCTTCCCGCCGCTGTTCGCCAGCTAGCAACAGGGGGCGATGATAAGAGCGATCCCGAGAGAGTGCCGAGAGCTCGAGGGCGTTACCTGAGGGTGTCAGAACTGTCTCAGGGAAGGCAGGCTGCGGGGAAATGGGGTAGCGCGCGGGGCCGGGTCCCGGGAGACCTGCTGCGGGCTTCGGAACGTTCGCGGGATCTGGACGCAAAGCGGGAAGTCACCGTGGACGCTCGGGACCACACCCACATCCCGGCTGGGGCGGGGGAGGGGCGGGAGGCCGGGCCGGTGGGGTGGGGCTATCTGGCCGGCTCCGCCTGGTGCCGCGGCCGCGGCCGCGGGCGACCCCGGTTTGGTCTCCGCAGCGGCGCCACCTGCTTGCGGAGGAGGACGCTCGGCTCCTGCGCACTCGGCGTCCCCCGCGACCCCGAAGTGCTGAGCAACCTGACCGATGCCCCGAAGTTGGGGCCAACCCCCAAGAGCCGACAAAAGGGCGAAGCCGAGGCCGAAGAGCAAGGTCTCGGAGAGGTCGGCCCTGGGCCCTCCCTGTTGGCGTCGCCTCAGGCCTCGCTCGGGGCCGGAGTCTCTCCGCTGTCTCTTCCAATACGAAGTCTGAGCTTTGGTGGCTTTGGGCGATAGGGCACGGACAGGAGAGTCAGTGGAGTCAGTGTTCCGAGGAAACCTCTTTGGGCCTCCGGTGACAGGAGCGCGTCCCCTCTCCTGGCACGCACGCCGCGCGAGTGGAGGGCAGCAGCCAACAGGGCGCTCACTCCCCACCAGTCCTGGAAGGGCTGATTCAGTCACCAGCGGCGGCTCCCGAAGATGCACCTTCGGGACATCCAGGAGCCTCACTTTGAAAAAGGGAGACATAGGCCCAGTCCTCGGAAGGCATGTGCAAGGTCACACTGGTCAGAGATAAGCTGGGAGGAAGGGAAGGGAGGGGCAGAATTCGTCCCAGGGTCCTGCTGGGGCTTCTAGAGAAGATTCCAACATCGCGCCTGGCCCAAGTGAGAGCACCTAATGGAGACTCTGTCGCTACGCCTGTGTTCTGATTTCGATCCTTTCACTCTCGTCATGTCCTCAGGGCTCTTTATGGGTTGGCTGCCAGAGCCTTCTTGGACTGCAAGGCCTCCTGTTGGCAGAAGAGACAGCCCTCAGTCCAGGAAAGGCAGGACGGAGGAAGGAGGAGAAGGTCCCGTTTGTCGCCTAGATCTGGCAAGGTAACCAGAGTAGGGACCACGGTCAGCTCAGTGTCCCAGCCTAGGTCCCCTCTGCTGCCCTGTGAGCTAGCCTGGGTTCTGAGTCCTGGGGTTCATGAGGCAGATGAGATTGACAAGCCCAGCTCTCCAGAGATTTTGTAAAAGTGTGTTTGCTTCTCCCCGCCTGGTTAAGAGGCTCAGGGACATTTCTGCCTCACTTTCTGTAGCCTCCAGTCTGACCCCTCCTCTTAGCCTAGCTTCCCACCCCTTTGGAACCTCAGTTTCCTTGTCTATGATAGGACCATATGTCCCAATGTGCCAGACAGCTCTGTTTTACGCCTAGTAACATAGTGAAATTATGAATAGCACTTCCCTTTACTTTTAAAAGTATCCTTCTATGAACAATATATACATACAGCAGGTCTCCTAATAACGTGGTCTTGTTTGATGTCATTTTGTTATAACATTGATGAGAACAAGAAAATCAATTCCTAGCCAGAGCCACTGTCTGTGTGGAGCTTGCACATCTCCCCATTTCTGCATGGGTGAACTGGCATGTCTAAATTATCCCAGTCTGAGCATGTGTAGAGAGTGCACCCCGCAACGGAAGGGCATCCTGCCCAGGTGGGTTCCTGCCTTGCGCCCTGAGCTGCTGGGATAGGTTCTGCCCACCCATAACCTGGAACCGGGAGAAGTGGATTGGAAAATAATGTTCTTGCTTATTTTTGTTAATTTTTCTTAAGTGTATGTATAGCTCACATTTACTTTAATGTTTACTCTTAAAAGTGTTTGGGGTCTATTTAGAAGCTCAGTCATATTTTTGTGACTAGAAATATGCCCTGGGAACGTAATTCTTGTTTCTATCAATTAACCTATGGTAGATTGTTTTGTTGTTGTTGTTGTTGTTGTTTCACTTAAAGTTACAGTTTGTGGTCACGGGTTTTACTTAGCTTGATTTCATCCCTCCCCTCTCCCCCAGTAAAAAAGCAAAGCTGAGACAAGAACTTATGTGAGGGTAGTTTATTATGAGTAGGAAAGGAGTGAGGGGCTGGAGAGAATGAATAGGGAAGGCGGTGAGGCCAACACAAGACTATGTCACTTAGCTGCTCATTGACCATGACCAGGATCAGCGACAGTGCTGTGCTGAGACACATTGGAGCCAGAGGCCAAAGGAAAAAATTAGTAATCCTGATCCTATCTTTACTTAAAAGTTTTGTATTTTATTCATCATGGACTTTTATACTTTTATTTAGATTTAAAAATTATATATTTAAATATTATTAATTCTGATTATTGAATTTCTTGGTGCCACCATTAAATTTTGCCCCTGAGGCAAGTGCCTCTGTCACTTCACTTACCTTAGCCTTGTCTCAACCTTCATTGCCATGGTGACTGGAATTTGATCCCATTGAGACCTTCTAAAGAGCTATGTAGAATGAGGAGGCATTTGTTTCCTGGTTATGGCTCCACTGGTCAACTCCCCTGCACTCACAGATTGTTTTGAGTTAAGAGAGAAATGTTGGTATAGCTGAAGTAGGTGTCACAGGAAGGCCTCCTGTTGTAGAAGGCATGACCTTGCTCTGGAACCGTAGAGATCTGTACTGAAACTCTTTTATTAGAGCTTATCAGAAACTCTAGCCAGCATCCTTATCACCACAAACACCACTAGCACCACTATTCTGCTGGGTCACATGGGCCAAATGGCAGGGAACCTTGTACTATATATAGATGGACACACTGTAGAGTTCTCTTGCTCTGGACTTCACTCGAAACTGAAGCCTTCCCAATATATCGGTCAGAGTAATAGTCCCACCAAGAATTATGTCTTTTTATTAGTGGTGGAGGGTACAGGGTACAATAATTTGCCTTTACCTTAGAAGGGATGACCTGGCATGCTCCAGACTACTGGATTCCTAATAACTTCACCAGTTGGCATCCAAATAATATAAGACGGAAGAAGTGAGTGAGGATATAGATGAAATAAGATTGGCCATGATGGTGGTCCTTGGTGTTCATTTTACTAGTTTGTCGACTTGTATATACATTTAACTCATTCCAGAACAAAAAGGTAAGAAAAAAACTTCACCGGTGTGGCAGGCCCTGAATTTTCATGGTTTTTATTGCCCATCTTCTGGCATGCTCATATCTTAGTAGGACATCTAGAGGACTTGGTCACATTAGCATTATGTCATCAGTACAGTGAACCATCATGATGTTCTATGGAATATCAAGACAATCAAAGTCACTAAATACTGTATTGTCAAAGGGAACAGGAGAACTGGCATAGCCCAGGGACAAGAAAGTCAGTATGTGCCGCTGTTCACCCCACATGAAAGCAAATGGCTTTTCATCCCCCTCAATGAAAGATATTGAGAAGAAAATCTTTATTGTTGGTGGTAATCTCTACAATTCCTCCCGGAATGTAGTTTTACTTCTGAGTCAATAAATTGGCCAAAAATGTGGGTGTGTCAGAGGCTTCCATTTGGCTCTTGCTACCACAATGGCTCTTATTTAATAGGATAGGGAGTAAATGTTAGGGTCTTGCCAGCCGCTAAGTTTATCTATCCCAGTTATGCATTTAGGAATCAGGGAACTACAGCGCGGATCTTTAGACCCATTAAACCTGCTTGCACGAGAACTCCATTTACCACCCAGCTTTCACGAACCTCCAGTTTAATGGGGGAAGGGGAGCATGATGCTGTTTCCCATCCTCTGGCACTAATGCCAGCTCATACTCTGAATCCAGCAGCCCTTGAAAGGTCTGGATCTTTCTCTTTCTTCAGCACAGAATTATTCTGGTAAAAGGCCACTGCCCTGGACTGAATTGTGTCTCCTCAGATTCATATTTTGAAGCCCTAACCTTCAATGCAATGGTATTTGGAAATGGGCTTTTGGATTTAGGTGAGATCGCAAGGGTGGTGTCCTCGTGATGGGATTAGTGCCCTTATAAGAAGAGACACCAAGAGACACCAGAGAGCTTGCGTGACCGTGGCCATCTATAAGCCAGAATGACTCTCACCAGGAACTGAATTGGCCAGCACCTTGATCTTAGACTTTCCAGCCTCCGGAATTGAGAGAAATAAATTTCTATTGTTTAAGCCACCCAGTGTGTGGTATTTGGTTATGGCGGCCCAAGCAGACTAAAATAGACATGGATCCCTTGTAGGGAAATAATTATCACATATACTTCGGCCACATAGGAGGGATCTTTCTTAAGGAGACTTGGCCTCCTTTTCAATCAATAAGCCCTGAGCTTGTAAATTGGCCTAGATCTGGGAAGTTTATGAGGAAATATGATTTCCTGCTGGGGTAGCTGACATCAAGCTGCTTCTGCTCACCAGCTCTTAATTTGTGGGGTCAGGTTGTTATACAAGTAACACTTGGTCATTTGCTTATTTATTTAACTCCTGGGAACAACATGGTCTATTAACCCTCACTACGGATCCCATGAATTGAAGCACTTTGGTTGCCGCCTTGGTCTTGTAATTATATCCACTCTGCCTCTGTTGATAAAGTGTTATCATCTGGCCTCTGCTATACTAGAATGCTACCATCCCCACTAGGCATGCTTCACTTGTGCATTTTGCATTGCCTTAGTGAAGGATATGTCCTCTGGACTTGGGAATGTAAGCTGGTGATAGGGTTTCTGGTCTTAGATGATAAATACAATCTAACATTCTTACTCCCCTGAGCCTCCTTTGATATTCTGTAAAGAGAGTTCTGGCATCACCCCCTCATTTCTGTAGGCCATAATTGTATCCAAGTTTCAAAAAGTCATCTCAGAAGCATATGAAGATGGTTTTATGTATCCTTGCTTGGATGTTAAACCCAGAATAATGAGAGAGCGCTCCCAGGGTTAATAAATTCCCACTCATTACCCCTGTTCCTATCAGATCATAGCAATATGTCTGCTATTTCCTTGTGGGTCAGGAACTGCATTTCTCCACTTAGGCTGTGCTGAGACCCAACCCTACGGATCAGTGTGGCGACAATGAGGGGAGATAGGGAGGGAACTTGAAGACAATAAGCAGCATCTTTGGAACCACTCGCCTCAGGAGTCTTGACAGGGATTCTGGGCAAGGAGAGACTGCTCTCCTACAGCAAAAGGGGCAAAGCTGGCAGCTGCTAGCCTTGAAGGTTTAGGGAAAATCTCACAGTCTACCCAAATATCCCTGTTCTATGCTCGAGGGTCCTATGCATTTCCTATCAGGGCCATGAGTTTGTCATAGGAGACTCTTTCTTATATATGGCTCTCCTGCCCTTACGATTAAATCATTTAAATCCTGGGCTTGATTTTTAGCACAATTTTCCCTGTGGCTACAGGAGATGACAAGATGGAAGCCTTCTGTCTCAGTGTGCCTCGAGTTTATAGTCGGCCTACCTGATCTTGTAATTTTCTTTTTTTAAGGCTTCTGAAACACTTAACAAAAGCCAGTCAGCTCTATGATCTTTATAATCACCATTGTCCCCATGCATTCTAAGAGCCATAACTGGGGTTTCTCATCCTTGGCATTATCGAAGTTTTATGCCAGATGGTTCTCTGCTGTGGCGGTTGTCCTTTGTATTTTAGTAGCATCTCTGGCCTCTGTCTACTAGATGCCAGTAGCACTCTCCCCTAATTGTAATGGAAAGGTCTCCAAACATTGCTGAATGTCCCCTGGCAGGCTAAGGGTGGGGAGTGGGGGAAAAACACTGACACAAGCCAATGTTTTACTTTCTACTTGCATCATATTCTAATCGACCACGGGTAAGAGTTTTATTAAATGATGCTTCTGCAAGCTAGAGATCATTATCATCCTATTTACCAGAGCAATGAAGGTCTTTATCTTTGTTTGAAAGGTGAATGTTCTCATGCTAGAATTCCTTCCTTGTAAGTCTGCCTTCCAGACTACTTCTTTTTGGCAATAGATCTGAGGGAACAAGAGTAAAGGACTGTGGGAGTGAAACAGAGAAGAAAAGCAACCACAAGGGTATAGCTTAGGGTTGTTTACAGCTGTGGGAAATTGGGGGGAATGGGTCTCAGAAATGTCTGAGGTTCAGCAGTAGGGAACATATGTCCACAGGTTTCTATGCCTCACTGGTTCAGGTGTGCCCCAATGGGCATTAAGTCTCCCACACTGCACATGTGTGAATGCTGAGCCAGTTTCTGTAGGTGTCCCATGCCTCAGCGTCTGAGGGGCCTGGGAGCAAAACATGAGAAGCAAGCAGTGCAGCTGAGATCAGGACACCTCAAAGGAACTGGTTGCCACATTAGTGGCTGAAGTAAACAGTAGATCCAGAGACTCTGAAGCCATGAGTCATATGCCTGTCATCCTGCTCGTATAGGATGGGGGAGGACACAGTCTGTGCTGCCCCTCACTGGGTGCTGCCTAGCGGCTGAGGAAGGCAGGACCCTGGTAGCCTCATTCATAAGTTCAATTCCTGATGCTGCTTGTTCTAGCCAAGAGAGCCTGGAGTCAACAATGTGGAGCAGTCCACAGGCCACTCCTGGCACCCGAACAACCCCATCCAGCCCAGACGCTTGCCCACGCAAGCCCTAAATCAGTGGTGGGGAAGGGCAGAGGGATGAGGTTGGGAAGGTTGGCAGAGGCGAGACCATCCCTGACCTTAAAAATTCTTAACTGTTAAATGGCTTTAGATTTCATTCTGAGGCAATGTTGGTGGGGGCGGGGGCGGTGGTCAGAGGAAAACCTGATGAAATTTCTGTTTTTAGAAAGATCCCTCTGGTGGCCAAGTTGAGAATGCAAGGGAGGGAGGTAGGGTGGAAGCAGAGACACCACCGAAGAGACTGACATAATGTTCAAGAGGAGGATGGTGGTGGTGGCCCAGAAAGACGAATTCCAGACCTGGCAAGGACAGGTCTTGATGACCAACTGGATGTACGAAGGGGAAAAGGGGAGGAGGCAGGGAAGGTGCCAAATTTGGGGAACTGGATGAATGCTTGGTTGGTGATGCGGTTGGTGAGATGGAAGCATAGGAGTAAGAGTAGGTTGGAGAGAAGATGAAGTGGGTTTGGGATGTTTGAGTCTGAGATGTCTTTGGGATATCCAGGTAGAGATGTCTAGTCAGTCAGAGGTCTGGGTTGGAGATATATATTTGGAAGCAAAAATGACTGCGGAGTTCCTGAGACCTTGGGCATAAATGAGGACACCAAGGAGCAGAGCCAGTCAGGGTTTCTGGTTGTAAGCAGGCTCCGAGAATTGATGAGGAAGCTGGACATCCAGCAGGGATAAGCAGGAATCTGTTGTGGATGTGGCTCTGGGAGCTGGGGATTTGACCGACCAAAGTGGAGTCCTGGCAGAACAGTACCTGAAATCGAACCTGTACGGGAAGAGCCTCCCCATGGCAGGGCCAGGGTGGTCTCTGAGCTCTTTCCTTTCAGATCAAATCCAGTGGGACTGGGCGAAACTACAAAAGATGGGCAGGGGCAGTTTAGAAGGCAGTCCAAACAGCCCAAGCCACCCTAGAGAATAAGCATTTGGAGAGGAAAGGAGGAGCTAGGCCAGAGCTTTGAGGAGGCTTCTGCTTTGGGGACCGTCAGAAGAGTGGACAGGAACAGGCTGAGAAGGCACAGCATGATGTAGGAGGACAGAGCTGAGGAGTAAGAAACTACCCCCAACCAGAGAGAGGGAGCGCTGGGGGCTGGGTGGGGACTCTTCCAGGTTCTTCTGGTTCCACCTCTATCTCTCTCTCATCTCTATCTCTATGTCAGTGCTCCAGGAACCACTGAGCAGCCAGAATAGCCATTTAGCAGGGATTACGATCTGGTTTCAGAAATAGGTCAAGCAGGCACTGGGGTGGATTCAGGCATGCCAGAGTTTATGATCAGGTGCTACAGGCACCAGCCTTGTCTACACTCAGACCCAAAGCTTCAGGGGTCTTCTTGATTCAGCCCAAGTTTCACCATTCAATTCCCCAGGGAGGACTGGGAGCCCAGCCCCGTGTGAGGAGTTGGTGAGTCTGAGCCTTGTACTCTGGGCTGTTCTGGGGACCTTGCCAACCAGAGACAGGTTAGCACCCTTCGGAAGTGGCCTGATCAGAGTCACCAGACCATTGGTAGGGCAAGCAAAGTTCTACAGAGAAGATGAGTACTTGAGATTGCTCTGGGTGCCCTTGCCATTGAGATTAGCTAACCAGCATGTGACCTAGGCAAGTTTCTCAACCTTTCTGAGCTCATCCATGAAAGGGGATAATAACTGTACTTCCTTTGCAGTTGAGATGAGGATTAAAGGAGAGTAATATCCGTTCACCAAGGACTTGGAGATAAATGCCTGCAACACATTAGCTCCTGTTATAATTCTTATTCAACTTGTGTCCCTTCCTCTGAGTTTGTGGCTGTGCTCTGGTTTCCCATGAAAACATGCCTTAAGTCCAAGAATGCCCTGGAGAATAGCCGAGTGTCCTTCCACTGCTGCCTTTGTCAGCAAAGAAGCTGCTGTGTGGTGCTTTGGCCTCTGAGCTTGGGTAACCAGGTTTGACAGGGCTCACAGGGCTAGTCAGTTGTTTCTGAGACCACATGGCTGAGGCCAATTCCAGGAACAAGTAAGGCCTCTGGCAGCCTCTCCTGGGATTTTGAGTGTCTGCCTTCAACCACAGTCAGACAGGAACAAAGATGAAATTTGATTTCTAAGGGGGTCCAAATAGAGTTCCCTACTTATGGTAGTGGGGGCACAGGAGCACAGTCCTTGCTTCTTAGAAAGACCCTTTTACTACCTTCACTCCTTTTTAGAATCCCATCTCCACTCGGGGTGCTGAGGAATATTGCATTATTATTGAATATTGTGTGGGAAAATGATAAACCAGAAAATTACCCACCATCGTGAAGAGTCTGGGGCCCAAAGATAAGAAGCTGTTACCTAGGGCAAGAATGAGCTGTCCAGGATAGAGCTGGAGTGCAGGTAAGCTGGGCAGGGAGACTCAGAGGTGGGAGAACAGGCAGGGCGCTCCCCAGGTGGAGCATCTAGGCATCACAGTACAGGTCACAACATCTCCCAACTCAGCTGTTCATAAAGGCTGTGAGCCCAGGGCCAGGCTCTGTGCCCCCTAGAGGGGCTGGGTCTTTGACCAGGAAGGGAGGAGGACTGGTATGAAGTAGCCTCTGGGTTTCTCTTGCCCTCACCCCTTTCTTTCGTCTTCAAGGAGAAAGGTGGGGGTATCAAAGTGTCACACAGAGAACTAAAAGGAAGGACTCCGTTTTTGTTTCAAGCTCCTTGGAGGATCAAGGAAGGCTGCAAGTGTCTGGAAGAGAGCTTAATAAAGCTGAACTTACAGGTTCGCAAGACTGGAATTGCGGGGCTGTGAGGCAGGGCTGTGAGGCAGGGCTGTGGGCAGAGATCAGCAGGAGCTGCCCCTCGTGGGGCCTGTGGGCAGGGACTGGGAGTTCAGACTTTGCCCTGAGAGCAATGGGGAACCAGGAGTTTTAATAGATAGGAGTGATATTATCAGAATTGCACTTAAAAAAAAAAACCCTCCTTTTTCTGTTGTGTGAAGAAAGAATTGAGGGGCCAGACAGGAGATAGGAAGGCCAGGCAGGAGGCTATTAAGGCACCCAAGGAGGAGAATGTGGGGGCCTGGGCTGGGGCTGGAGCTCTGGAGGCTGAGGGAAGTGGGCTGGTTAGGGATTAGTTAGGGGTGAATGCAGTCATGCCTGCTAACTGGTCTCCTTGCTTCCACCTTTGCCCCTTACAGTCCATTCATCATACAGCAGCCCAAGTGATCCCGGTTAAAACAATGAAGTCCAAGTCATGCTACTCTTCTGGCTTCTCATCTCCGAGTAAAAGCCAAAGTCCTGCCTGTGGCATATAAGGTCAACATGGTCAGTCTTCCTGTCCTCACGTCATCTACTACTCCTAGCCACCTCACTTACAGCAGTCCAGCCATTTCTTCACTGTTCTTAGGACATACAAGCACATACCTCCTTCCCCCTGCCCCATCTAGGGCCTTTGTATTTCCTGCTCCCTCTGCTTGGACTACAATTTCCCCAGATACCCACACAGAGGCTCCCTCACCACCTCAGGGCTCTGCTCAAATGTCACTTTATCTGTGAGGTCCTTCTAAATTCTTCGTATGAAGGGATCACTTATTCTCCACTGTGATAGTTTATTTATTTCCTTTCTGGCACTGCTTATAATATTTACTTACGTTTGTTCAAAATGTTTTCCTAGTAGGTAGCACAATGCCAGGAACATAGCAGATTCTTAGGAAATAATTAGTTGAATGAGTTAGGTGAAGTTGAGGACGCTGGAGGGAGACAGTTACCTCCAGGCCTTACCTCCCCTTGAGAATTTAGACAATGTGCCAGCTGAAACCAGGTGTGTGAAGTGAGAAAGGTGGTGGGAGGTGGGGAGGCCCAGGATATGTGTGTGTGGGGTGGGGGGGGGTTTGTCCCCCACGCCTCCTCCACCACTCAGTGCCTGGCCTGCTGGGCAGGACAGAGGTAGGTCTGGGCCAGGCTCTGACTGAGGAGATAACAGGTCGTGCCAGAAGCACCAGGCAGAGATGGAGGGGATGGGATGAAGGGCATGAGAATGGGGACTACTAACTTTGCCTGGGCATGGGCAGGCCAAGGCTTTGCTCCAGGGGAGGGGATAGTGTTGCTGGGCCTTGAAGAGTGAGTAGGAGTTTGCTGGATAGAGAAAAAGGAATAAAGGCATTTTGAGCTTGAGAGGAGGGTTTGAAAAGGCAGAGTGGCCTGGTGCAGCAGAGGAAGTGAGACCAAGAGGCCAGCAACCTGAGGTCAGAGAGGCTTTAAATGCTTGGCCTATCATTGACCCATCTTGGACACCATCCTGAAGGCCCTGGGGGCCTTGGAGGGGTCCATGAAGCAAGAGAGTGAGAGAATCCTCCGGTTGCCCTGAAATGGGCCCCAGAAATGCTCAGGAGGCAGAACCTCAGACAGAGTGATAGATAGGATGAGATAGTTGGGGTGAGGAAGACGCTCAAGTCTCTGGTTAGAAGGCCCCAGAGGTGAGGACCTGAGAGAGGGGCAGATTTGAGGACAATAATGAGAATTAGGTCTGGGCCAGGTAGGCTGGGTCACTCTGAGTTGAGGATCCTGGATCTGTGTCTCCTCCTGGAGATTCAGCTGCCCCGTCTCAGGACGGGGACCCTGGGTCACAGAGACATTGTCCCACAGAGACCCTATCCCAAGATTTTCATGTCTACCACATTTGGGCTCAGTCATGGCCTCTGGGCAGATAAGTTGTTTGGGGACTGGCCAGAGGCTGAGCCTTGAAGCACGAAGAGGACAAACCAGCCTGGGAGCTGGGGGCTCCACTCTTGTCTCCCTCACCCCTCACCAGGCAAGGGCTACTATGGTTGTTGCAGTCCTGTTAGGGTGGAGCTGTTTGTCTTGGGGATGCTGATGGTGCCAAGGCTGCTCAAGGACCTCTCAATCTGGGTGGCAGTCTCTGCGGAGGAGGGGGTGATTGCGTGTCAGTCTGGGATTAAGGAGAGCACTGGCGGTTGGGAGTGGGGAGCGCAGTCTCTGCGGGTTTGAGTCTAGGAGCCGGATGGAGGACTGTGTCCCTGGCTCCAGTGTTTTTCCACCCCATTCCAGCGCCTAAAGGCTCCTATGGCTGCCCGTCATCCCCGCCGCTCCCGCCTATGACCGGGTGGGGCTGGGACCTTGTCAGCAGGCACCTCGGAATGGAGAGGGAAGGGCTGACTCGCCCCGCCCCACCCTACTCGGATGCGGCCGCGGGGTGCGTGTGGGTGTGCTCGTCCGCGCGCGCGACGCTGGGGTGGGGCCTCCTGTCCGCTCCAGGTGGGGCCTTGATGCTCACTGTCTGACCTATCGCGGAGCAGAAGGACAAGGGCGGGGCGGAGCCAGGGTCACCCGCAGGCCTAGGGCGCAGGACTCCAGCCCCTTCTCCTCACCTCACTTCTCAGGGACACCTGCCCACTACCTTAGCCTGTGCTCCCTCGGGGAGGGGAGGAGACGGCGGGAGGAACTATATGGAGGGGATCCTAGCAACAAATTAAAGCAGAAACGCAAGATCTAGGAGAAGAAAACGGAAATACAAGTATGAGAACGCGTACTGGCGCCTGAATAAACGTCACAGTAAGCACGGATCACAGTATTTCCAGGGAGGAAAGGGGTCTATGCTAGTTCTCACCAAATGACTCTCTAGGCTCAGGGCCCAGTCACGCTTCAAAGAGGTCTGTTTGCTTATTCGCTTCCAGAGCTTGGCGTACTGAATCTAAACCTCTGATAATTGGAAATGTACAGGAATATCCCTGACAGGTTTGTAAATGAAGAACGAGGAGAGACTGGCATATTAAACTCCAAAATAGTAGTAATTAAACCAATGTGATACTGTCACAGGAATTGGAAAATAGATCAGTGGGATAGAAGCCAGTAACAAAGATTCTTACAAAAGTATGAGAAGTTCCTATCATTAAGAAGTTACATAAGCCTCGGAAAAATGAATAAAGGGTTTAGAGCAATTCACACAAGAAGGATTCCTGGAGGGAGACCATTCTGTTCCCCTCTGTACACTCAGCTCCCACTAACAAACAATAAATATTTGTTGAGTGAATGCTCGCCACTGGTAATCAGAGAAATGCAACTTAAAGCAACTACATATCGCCTTTTACTTATCAGATTGGCAAAAATGGGAAAAAAATGATAATGCCCTGTGTTGGCAAGAGCGTGAGGAAATGGGTACTGTCGTTTGCTGATGGTGAGAATGTGAACTGATTTTGTAGTTTGCGATAGTACAAAATTGAAAACAGCATAAATGTGCATTACTCTGGGCTCACTGAAAAAACCGGGACTAAATAGACAAGGCAGATAGCTTCCTGTCCCTAGCAAGCTAACGAGAAGATGCATGTGACCTGGAGTCCAGGACGGGTCCTCCGGTGTGAACAGCCGCAGTTTACCAGCTCTGACACCATTGATATGTTTTTAGAGTGCGAGTCTGTACCCACGTGTACAATCGAGCTGTCAAAGGCTCCAGGTGGCCGCACACGCTGCAAACACTAGGCCTCCGAGGAGGGTTGGAGTTTACTCTCGGCTTCGGAGACAGCATGGTGGAGGGTGAGGTCCTAGGAGAGTGTTCTTTTCTAAAATCTTTTCCCCTCTCTCTCATTCTCTCCATTTCTTCATCCTCCTCCCTCCTCCTCCCTCCTCCTCCCTCCTCCTCCCCACGCGCGCATACAACACTAAGCGCGCCCCCTGGTGGGAAGAGAGGGAAAGAAAAAGGGGTCGCGGAGGGGAGAGGGAGAAACTCTAAAGGGACAACGCAGAGAACGCCAGGAGGTAGTTACTGCCCATGCGGTCCCGGAGCTCTCCTCCCTGAGTCATGTACTGCGGGGCAAACCCTCCTGAGGCTGCTAGGGGCTGCCTTCGCTCATGCTGGTGGCCAGATGGCGCCCTGTGTTCACTTTTCTCCTTACCTTTGCACACACAGTTCTCCACCCGGTACAGCTCTTCCATCCTCATCCCTTGGTTCTCAGCTGACACCTTCTCTAACTCCACCCAGGTCAGACCCCTTGGCATGTCATCACCTTACAGCACCCCAGACGGCACCTCCCTATGAACAGAACTGCTCCTTGTGATTTCTATCTGCCATCCACCTAGGCTATGGCCTCCTTGACAGCACAGCACCTGTCTTGGCTCGCCCAGTGCACCCAGTGCCTAAAACATGCTTGGCACCTGAACAGAGGTAGCACTTGGGAGCCATGACCTGTGCCGGAGTGAGGCTAGCCATGACACTGACCTGGTCGAGGCTGAGCAGAGAGAGTTTATTAGAGAGGCAGGGGGCGAACACATATTTACACGGGCTGCGCAGGGTCACTAAAAAAAGCAGAGGCAGAGACGGGAGGTTCTGGGAGCGGTTCAGACGAGTTCCACCTTGGCATTGGGGTACACCGCCACCACATCGTAGCCCTCCGGCGGCTTGACCCGCGCCTTGGCGTGGCTCTCGCAATAGAGCCGCTCGTCCAGGAAGAAGTAACCGCGCTGCTTGAGGTTCAGGCCGCAGTCGCTGCACATGAAGCACTCCGGGTGGTACAGCTTGTCCCGCGCCTTGACAATGGTGCCCCTGACGGGAGACCGGCAGGAGACAGCACGTCGGGCGGGGTCAGGGGAGAGCTGAGGTCGGTGGGGAAGGCTGGGGAGGGTACTCACACGATGCCGTGGCCGCAGCGGGTGCACTCGGGCAGCCCCTGTAGGCCACTCAGCGGGGTGCCCAGCTTGCTGGCGGTGGGTTTGAGGTTCCGCGGGCTGCCAGGCCCAGACCGCTCCCCTGAAAGCCGAAGTGCGGGCGGCATGAGCCCGGTGCGGACAGACGGAGGTCAAAAAAAGGAAAAACTTCACTTTTGCGGGTGTGGGGCTGGGCCCTGCTTCCAGGACCACCAGCAGACTGAACAGTGGGTTTGGAGAGCTTGGGGCCAGGGGCCGAGATAGAGGCAGCACACCTAGGAGTGTGGGAACGTGAGGCGGAGACAGACGGGGGAGGGGAGAATGGCAGGGAGGTAGGGTGTGGGTCGCCAAGGTGGGGCTGCGCCCCCCTTACCCCCGAGAAGCTGGAAGGCAGGTGGGGTAAGGCGGCGGGTGTCTTACCGCCCTCACCAGCTTCCAGCATGCCCTGCAGATAGCGGAAGGACCCTGACTGCTTGGGCTCCGCGGTTGGGAGCTCGGCGGGCTCTCGCAGCATCCTGTATACCTCTGAGCCCAGGTCGATTCCGCAGTCGCGGCTCCGCGGGAGGCCTTTGGCTGGGTCAGTGCTGAGCAAAAGAGATGCACAAAGGGACAGGGCTGCAGTACCAGCCTTCACTCTGCCACTTCAGGGGTCTGGTGAAGTTTCATAGGTCAGAATGTAAGCAGCCGAGACCCAAGGATTAAGTGTCAGGGGTCAGGATGGGACCTGGTGAGATTTAAGATGGGATCTAGGTGTGGCTGCAGAAACCACATCTCAGCACTACCTGTGGGGTGGAGACACTTGCAGGGTGCTCATCTGTGACAGTAAGGTGGCCTCACTGCTGCTGTCATTGTGAGGGGCTGGGAGGCGAGGTGACTGCCCATAAGGAGATCCCAGGCTTGGCCTGCCATCTTCTGGCCCAGTCCCCAGGGCTGAGGGCCGCCTGCTGGTCGTTGGACTGCCATCCTATGAGAGAGAGGGGCCTGAGGCACTGGAAGACCCTCTGGGGTGGGGTCTCTGGCCATTCCTAGTGCACTTCCCGACTACCCTGCTATGCCAGGCCTTTCGTGGATGGATGTTGGCTGGCTACCCCTGCTCTGGCAACTCTGGGCACTGGTGCCCAACCATGTAGGGGGTCTGTGAGGAAGGGCTGAGAATTGGTCCTGGTTCAGCCCCTGCAGAAATGAGAAATGCTGATGGAAAATCAGACACAAAAGCTCAAGTGCCCGAGATTAAGTCTTGGCTCATGAGTCCTGTGGTGGTTCTGCCACCAGTGCCCATGAGGGATGGTGTTAAGGCAGGGCTATCCCAAGGAGCCTTTTAAGGCCAGCATGGCTGGAGCGAAGTGTGTGGCTTCCTTGTAGAGGTGGTCCTGGTGCCAAACCTTACTACCTGCCAGACGTATGCTGGGTACTGGATGGGCCCATGGCCAGGAACACAAAAAAAGAACTCCTGTTCTGCAGCCAGAAAGGGTCATCAATCACTATGTGCCCAAGGTCTTTTGGTGGGGGCAGGCTGAGGATCAAGGGTGCCACTGTGAGGTGAGACCCCTCCGGGCCTGTACCTCTGCCCCATTCCTGCTTGCCAGGCCAAAATGGTGGCCTTCTGTAGGCATAGCAGCTGAGGAGCTGAGACTGGGCCAGGGCTCAAGGCTCCCTACCCTATACCCTACGGCCAGCCTGATGCCCATGCTGTAACATTTGGGGGAGGAGTGCTCTGAACATGAAAAGAGGGTGGTACCTCTGTGGGTATGGGTATGAATGGGGTCTGGGGATTTCTGTTCCTGCAAAGTCCAGGGCATGCTGCCCCTAGCTTGCAGGCACGTGCCGATGGCGACGTAAATACAGGCATGCACTCTCTTACAAGTATGTTTATAGAAATACACATGCATGAAGACCACACACACTAGCCAGTCTGCCCACACACACTTAGTCACACACACATAGTTACATATACTCAGAGTCAGTGCTGGTCACCCTGGGGATGATCATGCCTGGGACGAGGCTGGTGGCCAGAGAAGCCTGACTTTAGGGTGGGGCCCAAGGGTCCAGGCCATAAAGGTGGTCTCAGCCTGAGTCTGGGAGGAGACATGTAAATTTCTCCTCTGCTCTGCAGTGTGGACAGGGAGGCTAGGTGGGGAGGAAAGGACACCTCACTTGGGGGAATGAGTCTGGCTTGGACTCAGGCAGCCACCAACACTGGGGCACAGTCAAGACTACAGGGCTTTAACCGGACTGCCCCTGCTTTCTGCAGGCTCTGAGCTGGACAGGAGCGTGGGGAATGGATGGAGCAGCAGCAGACTGAGGGTGGCGATCCCACTTCCCCCACTCCGACTGACAAAGAAAAGGGTCTCTCCATACCCGTGTGGGCCTGCATCAAGAAGAAAACAGCAGCAAGAGACCTTTGGCCCCACTGGGCCCAACAAAAGCCTGAGAAACCCGAGCACTCTCACACATGTATCTGCAGGGCAGGCAGGCAAGGTTGGCCCAGCCTCTAATGGGGACCAGATGGGCCATGGACCATGGGGGCAGGGCCCAGTACATGGACCATGGGGGCAGGGCCCAGTACATAGGAAGCTTTGACAGGAAGGGGAAGTCAGAGGGACCTGGAAGAAGGGGGCCGCCCTCACCCCCACCCAAGAGGGTGTGAGTCTATTGCAGGGTCATCAGAGCCATGCTCCTCCCATGGCCACCCACATAGCAGCCTCTCTAGGTCTGAACTCAGCGGTTAGGGCACACGTGGTGACCTCGGGGTCTTGGTTTCAGTCTCAGTTCTATCACTCACTAACTGAGCAAGTCACTTCTCTCTGAATCTGTTTCTTCATCTATGAAATGGGGAACATGATGGCCCCTATATCATAAGTTCCTTGTGGGGATAAAATGAGACAGTTGCATACAAAGCGCTTAGCACAGTGCCTGGCACACAGCAAATGCTCGTTGGATGAATGGCTGCCGTGGGTGTTCCTGAGCCCCATCCCTGGATTTCTCCTCTGTGTGGCGCACCTGGTACCACATGCTCCCCCTCTCTGAGTACCCACCAGCTGCTGATTTGGTGGTTGAAGCCTCAGTGGGTTAATCAGGATAATGGGGGTAACTGCTTGCTCATCAGCTCCCGCATGACTACGGTCAGAATGCAGGACACTCAGCTTGGATGGAGGTGAGTGCTGAGTCCAGATGACCAGGCGGCACCTACCAGAGGCCAAGCCCCAGCTCTCTGGTCACCTGGAGAGAGCAGATTGAGTATGCGAGGGCTGCCTGCTCCACCTGGCCTGCCTTAACTCGTCACCTGGTTCTCAGCTTAAATGCCACCCTCTCCAGGAAACCTCTCCTTGTCACTGTCCCTCCATTTTGGGCTGTGCCAAGTGCCTCCTGCATTACCATGAGGCCTGACAGAAGAGTCCCCCATAATCCTACATGGAAGGTGGGCCTGGAGTTCCAGTTGGCCCTGTCATATTCGACTTAGGGGTGCGTGCCAGGGTACCTTGTCATGTCTTAAGGCCAACTGTGGTTTTCTCCTCTTCTGATGGCTCCAGCTGGGCCCACCCTCCACCCCACTGCAGGCAGAGCAGTGTGGGACAATGGGCCCTGTGTCTGTGTTACTGAGGATACAGGCTTGCAGGGGCTGGGTGGGGGTGTTTCTTTCACCACCCATAGAGCTCATGACCTTTTAAGTATAAAAGGCGGGCAGCAGCTGACAGGCTGCCCTGTTGCTTGTGGAAAATCCCTCTGCTTCCATCCTGAGCAGCCTGGTCCTTGAGGAGGTCAGTGAGGGAAAGTGCGGGGGCAGGGGGAGTTGTTCTCCAGGCCCCAGCCCGCCACGCCCACTGGCTGTGAACCCGAGGTTGGCTTCAGCCAGGTGGGTGCCCAAGGCTAAGATGAAACAGAAGAGTACCCCATTGCCTGAGGTCATTCCACAGCTTGAGGTTGTCCCCCACCCTGCCCCCAACCCTGATGACTTCCTCCTGGTCTGGCATCACTGGGCACCACAGTAAAACCCAGTTGGGTGGATGATAGTTCTGAGCCAAGGCCTGACCCTGTCCTTCTCCACCACAGGCCTGGACTCTCCGCCCTGGGCTTGCTCTGAGTCTGTACATACCTGGGCCTCAGGGTCGATGTTGATCCTGTATGCCTGAGCCTTGCTGTCTTCTGGGGCACCAGGCCAACTCCTGCCTTCCGGCCTGTGGCAGAAATTAGGATGGTCAGATATATCTGCTTACCATGCCCACCAGGCCTGAGAACCAGGACCAAGAGGGCCTGGGCTCTAGGTCCAGAACCATCCAGGACCAGGCCTGGCACCATGCACGAAGAAGGACACCAAACCAGTGCTTTCCCCTGCACTAGAATGGTGCCTGTTGTGGCAAGGAGACACAACTCTAGATTTGCCACTGGCCTGGGATAGGGCTGTGTGTCACTTCCCCACCAAATGTTCCATCCCCATCTGGTCTGACACCTAGAGAGGAAGCTGTGGCTTCCCCACTTTCCCCTCCCCGTGGCCCACAGAAGATCAGCAAAGAGGGCTAGCTCACGGCAGGGGGAGCCAGGCCTCATACTTCAATCAGCTAGGAGCACATCCACTCATCCCTCTTCTGTTCACAGCCTCCGGCTGGGCCTGGGGATCAGGCATCCACGAGCTCTGGGGGAGGTGGAATGGAGGCTCTGAGGGGGAGTGCCTCCCTCCTGCTGCTGCCAGCAGAGTCATCACCAAGGTCTGCCCAGCCCAGATGGGAAACAGGCCATTAGGAAATTCCTACTTCACCATAGAAACCAAAAGCCAAACACCACTCGGGAGGGAGAAAAACATCATAAACCTGCCATAAGCAGGGCAGACAGAGCTGAGAGACTGCAGGCCTGGGGCCCAGTCTTGCCACTCAGTAGCCCAGTGAGAAGGTGGGCCAGGAAGGTGCTCAGACCTTGGACTGGCGGGTGGATGTGAACTGAGGCTGGTTAGACCAAAGGGGAATAATGTCCCCCACTCCACTCACTTAGCACTTCCTCACCTTCACACATTGCTTGGCCCGCTGCAGGCCATCTCTCACCCCCAAAGCCTTCTGGAGGTCTGTGGCACCAAAATTCTGCCAGGGCAACACCATGCGCACTGGCATCTAGCTCCAGCCCCCTCAGCCAGGCTTCCAACTCACAGCTCTCACTGTGGCCTCCACCAACTCAGAACTCCACTGGGATGAACTGAGAACATCTCATGTGGCCGTTTGGCCTTTTACTTCCCTGAAGTTCTGCCCAGAAGAGAAGTACGAGCCTGAGGTCTGAAGGTCAGAGGACACAAGGTACCCAAAACTATGGGGGTGACTCAAGGCATCAGATCAGATCATGCATCAGCCTTCATCCCCAGGCCTCTGTTTCAGGCTGAGTAGGTGGCTCTATCTGCCATCTTTAAGCAAAATGACAGCCAAACGGGTAGGCTGTGCATAGGCATCTTGTACCACGTGTAATGGGCAACAGAGGCCCCACCAGAGGCACCAGGGCTGGACCTAACACCAGAAGGGTCCTGGACCTACAGAACATTTCCCGAAAGTATGGGTTAGCTTGAATTGTTGGACACCTGGCTTTGAGTTCCAGATAAAATGAGCATAAGCAGGGAAGCTGGGCCTTTACTTCACTTTTCATCCCATGGAGAAGTCTGAGGAGGATTATGGCCCTCTGTACACAAGAGGCCAGGCGAGGAAGCTGGTCTGGATAGAGCTCGTGTTGGGGGGCCTTTGGGGCCCAGGCATAGCAGGCAGGATAGAGAGCAGGGTCAGAGGCCTTGCAGGTGAGAAGGTGCCCAGGAGAAGAGATACTGGCCCAGAGGGTCAAGGTGGCCCCAATGTCTTGATCCCCCAGAATCTGCATGTGTGAGAATTGGGGATAGAAAGCTGGAGGAAAAGACCCCAGGTTTTCATTTCAATTGAACAAACCTGTTATGTCATCATCGCTCAATCCTCAGATCACAAGACAGTCCCCATCATGAAATTGAGAAAGCTAAGAGCTCTGAGATTAAATCACTTGCTGAAGTACAGCAGTTCCCAAGTGCAGAACTGGGACTGGGACTGTGAGAGTAGAGAATGTGTTTGCAGCTGCCCCATGGCCACGCAGCATTTGGGGGCTGAAAAGCCCAGGGTGGAACAGGTCAGTGGACCTCTGGTTCCATCCATACCTGGATTGGAACAAATGACCAGGGAAGGGAGGAAGGAAGGAAGGGGGCCCTCCATCCTGCCCCCATCCTGCCACCCTGCCCTGACATCATTCCTCTGGGAACCTCCTGACTCAGGCCCCCTGTGAGCCTCCCCACCCCCACCCCAGCCCCACTACTGCCAGGGCTTCCCTTGTTCAGCCATGAGAGTCAAGGCTGGAGGTGAGTCAGGGCCCAGGAACCCAGCCAAGTGGAGCGGCCTCAGAGGCCACTCGTGGGCAGAGCAGAGCTGATGTTTCCCTGGCCAGCTTGTACCTCAGTCTGGGAGAGGGTGATGATGTGATCCTGTTTTATGGAGAAGGAAACCCAGGCTCACAGAGGTCATCCGGGTACCCAAGATCCCACAGAGTCTGGATGAGGATCGGCTCTGCTAAACTGCCAGGCTGAGGCCCCCTCACTGTGGGCCAGGTGGTGTGCACAGGCCCAACACCTCCAGCTGGACCCACTTAGCACTGAGAGCACAGCCAGGGGCCCTGACTCCAACCTGCACCCAGGCCTGGGCCAGACACAAACAGGGGCTAGTTCAGAAGCCTTCCCACCATGTTTGATGGCTCTGAGCGGATGGATCATCCCCTGCCCTGCCAGCTCTAAGGCATGGTTAGTTGGGTTGTGGTTTGGGGAGGCTTTCCCCACACATGTCCACAGGGGGTCATGGAAAGTCCCTTCGAGCAGTGGCAGAGTTCAACAGTTATGTCTGACTTCTCTGGATCCAGGCAAGACAGGAGGCAGGGAGATCGCACTCGGCCAGGACCCAGACAACTGCCATCAGAGCTGAACAGAGATCCAGGGCCCAAGCATGGCTGGGGATGCCCCAGGTGGACCTTTTACCCATCTTAGACCATCTACAGGGCATAGAGAGAACTTGGTGACCCCCAACCCCCTCTTCAAGATGGGCTGTACAGCATTACACAGTCCATGGCATCCAGATTTAACCAGGACAGAGGCATGGACCATAGTGGGGGACAGCTGAGGCAGAGCAGCTGTGGGGCTGGTAGGAGAGGTCAGCTGCCAAGTAGAAAGCGCGGTCTCTGGGGGTGGGAAAGACCTGAGGTCAACTTGTGCTTCCCAATTCCCTCTCTGTGTGGCTTTAAGCACCTTCTAGTCTTTCTGAGATTTGGTTGTCTCTTCTGGAAAGTGGGGAATATTAGGTTTTACCCTATTAACTTGGTTTGAGAGTTCATTTATTTATTTATTTTTTTAGGCGAGGCAACTCTTGGTCGATCTCACAGATTGCAAGGACCTTGTCAGCTTACAATCCCTTATTTTTTATTTTTTACGCCTACAGCACCTCGTCTTCCTAGGTGGTCTCTCATCCAAGTACTAACCAGGCCCGACCCTGCTTAGCTTCCGAGATCAGACGGGATCGGGCTTGTTCAGGGTGGCATGGCTGTAGACTGGTTTGAGAGTTCAATGAGGTGTTGGACAAGAAATGGAAATGGTCAACAAGCTGGTCACTCAGGGGCGGGGAAAGGACTGATGTCGCCTTCCGCTCCCCCCGCCCCCCACCAAGAGGCTATCCAATGTCTTATTTTAGCCTTGATTTGGGGCTGCTTACCCCCTGCCATAAGTCCCTCAACACACTTTCATCTCTGAGTTAAAAGGAGGCTTCTTCCTTCTTAAGCAACCCCTGTACCTAGTACCTGCCAGCCCTCTGTGAAAGCACTACTCCTTAGGACTGGGGTGCATCTACTTCCAGCTGCCAGTCTGTACTCCTGGGTCACAAATTCACATCCACTTCCTCTGAGGCAGAGAGGTTGTGTGAGGCTCAGCTTACCCAGGATGTTGGCCACTCATAACATCCTCCCCTTAAATCTCCCCCCGACCCCAATTATCTTGGCACAGCCTGTCCTATTCATACCTGCTCACAGAGAGTGTGAGGTGGTCGTGGCAGCCTTTGATGCGGTTCTGAGCCTCCAGGTGTGTCATGAGCTCTGTGCTCTCACCATTGATGGCCTGGATCAGGTCTCCAGGGCACAGGGCAGCCAGGGCAGCCTTGCTGCCAGCATGGACCTGTGGATGGACAAGCCAGATAGCTGGGCATTCGTCATTATGTGGCCTTGCTGCAAGGTTTTGCTTTTGCCCCTCCCCCCTCAGAACCTGGTCAGTGTGGCCCTGGTGCCAACATAACCTGTGCTAGGCAAGCCAAGACACTGGTTGAGTTCTCACGTGGCCTTGCTGCAGCTTTTGCTCTAAACATCCCCAACTCCAGCACCTGGAGGCCTGGTGGGGTACGAGGGCATGTGAGAGGGGCTTCCTCTGACTTGGGACAAGTGGGATGTCATTCTTACAACCTGTGTATGTGCGCAAAGACATGCAAGGGAACAGAGAGACACGTGTGCTCCTAGATACATACAAAGCATGGACATATCACAAATACCCTACAGAGACAGTGCCCCACCCAGCCAGACCTTACAGCAGCCCCTTGACCCACATTCAAACCCTTAGTGACCTTTGCTCCCTACTTGTTTCCTCTCATCCCCATTCACATTCGCTTCCCCTCACACTCACCTCCACCCACCCATACTTTATTCAGACCACCTGAACGTCCAAGAGGTGCCCATGGGCACCATTTATCTCTCACCTCCACACTTCTGCAGATGCTGTACCTTCTCCCTGGAACATTCTTTCCTTTGACCTCCAACCCTAATTATCAGCGTACTCCTCCTCATCTTTCAGGGCTCAGTCTAGAGAGGCCATTTCCCCTGGGAACCCCCTGCCCCAGGCTCTCATGTACCCTGTGCATCCCCACACCACTCTGTTCCCTTGACATCATTAGTGCCTCATTCTAGGTCTGTGTCATCACCTCCCCAGGCACAACCAAGGCCACCTACTTCCAGCTGCCAGTCTGTACTCCTGGATCACAATTTCACATCCACTTCCTCTGCAGGACAGGCACTCACTCAGGCCACCCCAGTGTCACTATTGACCCCAGAGGGTTAAGCGGTGTCCATATCTGGAGCCTCTTATAATTCTGTTCCCTCGATAAGGGCCACATGGGGCTGGGGACAGGCTCATAGGGAGGCCTGAGTAAGCAGTCCAGGAGAAGTCAGGCAACAAGGCACCCTTCACCCTGTCCCCAGTCCTGGCACAGCCTTTGGAAATATACTGTAGCCATCCTCATTCTTACCCAGCTTCACCAGTGGTGCCTGGCTGTGGCTCAAGAGCTGCCAGTGATCCTGTTCCTATTGGTGGAGGTGGGAGCTTCTGGAAGCCCAGCCAGGCTCAACCTAGCCAATTATCTGTAGAAAGTGGACAAAGCCAAGGTGCTGGCAGCTCCTTGGCTGGAGCCCTGGTATGGGCACTGCCTGAGCTGACCTGCCCTGAAATAGGCTGGCCTGAGGAATGTTCTTTGGGAACATGACACCCTCAGCCGCCAGTCACCATTAATGTTCACTCACAGGGCTTGGGCACCTGCACAGGCCTGTCCTCCTGGGGGTGGTGCCCGTTTGGCTCCATCCCACCCCTCCCCATCAAGGCCCTGCTCCAGGCCCCCTCTCCATCCTGGATACCTTCTCTGTGACATGACCTGGGCTCAGTGCTTTAACATAACTAGCTCTCAAGCTGGTTATGGTAAAGCGGCAACCTCTCAAGCACCTGGTGAGACAGAAGTGCTCTCATCCCTATTTACAGACAAGAAAGAGAGGCCTGGAGGAGGAGCATCTCACTCCAGTCCCCACTGGAGGAGAGGAGCCTTCTTCCTCAGCGGGGTGGCTAGCTGCAGGATGATTCAGCCCGCACAAGGGCGCATTCAGGCCTCTGTGGGTGGGGGAAGTTCTGGAAAGCAGAGGTGGCTGAAACTCTGCCAGTTCCACTAGCCCAGAGAGTTCTGGTCAGAGAGGGCTTGAGGCCAGGAAACGGTGACTCTCCCAACCACCTTTCCACGTATTGTCTCATTAATCCCCAAGGCAAGCCCATTTGCTAGATGAAATAACCAAGGTTCAGAGAAGTACAGAAAGACAGTCAACTGATAAATTGGAGTTAGGATTTCAATGCAGGCCAACTTGTTCCAAGTGCTATGATCTTAACCACTGTGTGCTTCTCTGAAAAAAGGGAGGGAGGGGAGAGAGAGTATCCCTGGGGAGAGAGAGTGTCCCAGGTAGAAGGATTAGCATGTATAATGACTCATCTTGGGGAGAGAGTAAAAGCAGGCTCCTGTGGCTGAAGCATCATTAGTTAGGAGAGAGTGGAAGAGATGAAGTCGGAAGGACAGGGGCCAGACCTGCAGGCCTTGTAGGCCCAGGTGAGAAGCTGGCATTTCTCCTGGGTGGATGGGAATGATGGAGGGTTCTAAGCAGGGAAGTCACAGGACAGTTGAATTCAAACCAATGCTGCTGGCTGCTGAATGTGGGATAAACAGACAGAAGGAAACGAGAGGGGAGCAGTGGGTCAGCTAGGAGGCTGGGGCATGAACCAGCCCTCTCACTGGCAGCAGCTACATCCCCAGCCCCTACTCCACTTTGCCCAGCCTAGAAAGTCAGGTGCCATATTGTTCCACATGATCACAGCAAGCTCCAGTCAGGCCTGGATTCCTGTCCCTGCTCTGCTTCTCTGGGTACATTACCTTAGCCTCTCTGAGCCTCAGTGTCCCCATCTATAATGTGAGGCCAGAGGGAGTTCTTAGTTCTAAGGACTGCTGTGAGGATTATCTGAAACAATTAGGGCAAAAAGCTCCCAAAGGGATTGGGTACACGGCGGTGCTCATTCCAGGCACCAGTTGCTGGGGACCAGGGACCAACACCCTTTAGGGTGGGGCCTGGAACACTGTGGATGCTCCGAAGCCAGCAATGACCACAGTTTGTGGAGAAGAAGCCCTGGACATTGTTCTTGGGGGCTCCCTGAAGCTCGCTGAGGTTGCCAGGCAGCCAGGCTCCTCCCTATCTGAGTGTGGCTGTCCTCACTGGGTGGGGGAGGCTCGGAAGCATGGGAAGGCTGTGTCTTGAACCCCCCTGGTGAGGACACTCCCACTTATTGTCAGTATCTGCAGACCTGCTTTTGAGGTACCTGCTGGGCAAGCTGTGGCCTGTGCTTCCCCAGCCCCATAAATCACCCCAGATCCCACCCAAACCCAGGCTCAGCCATCCTGGCTCCTCAGGACTGAGCTGCTGCCGCGTGACTTTGGGGGACAAGGGGAGTTCTTCCTGGCAAACGGTCTTCCAGCCTGCCTGCCTGCCTGCCTGCCTGCCTGCCTGCCAGGGGCCTGTATCCCAATCAGATCCAAACAAGGCCGCCGCCGCTGCCCCTGTGACGTGTGGAGGCCCTTCCTCGGCGGGCAGGCAGCCGCGTGGGCAACAGATGTCTCTGTTCCCTGCCGCCTGCGGCCGTCAGCCGCCGCCACTGAGCCTGTCAGCGGCCTCACGCCCAGGGTGCCTGGCCTCGCCGGCTGGCCTAGCGCCCCTACCAGCCGGCCTCTGCAGTCACACAGGCAGACACAGACACTCACGCACACACACCCAGCAGGTCTCCCTCAGAGAAGTAGAAGATGAAAGGCTCCCGAGTGTGTTAAAGGCCTATCGCACTCAACCCCAGAGACCTGGTGGTGTGGGGTGAAGGCAGATGTGGGAAGCCTCCCAGGACAGCTGGGCCTGCCTGTCACCCTGGTCCCAGAAATGGGATTTCATAATTCCACGCTCTACTGGGTGCCCACACCCCTCTCAAGAACTGGAAAGAAGTGTCTGAGAGGCCAGCCAGCTCAGTCTAGCCCCCACAGTGAGAGGGGTGGTGGTGGGGGAGCAGAAGGTAGGTCTCAGTTCCCCTAACACAGGCCCCTAACGAAAATCAAAGCAGCTGTGTGGGGGCAAGGGATGGCTCTCAGATGGCCCCAGGTCCTCTTTTCCCTTCCCTCCAGCCTGGGAACCCCCAAGCCCAGAGCCTGGGTTCTCTCCTCTTCTGTATTCTACGCTAGGACACCCTGGGGCAGAGTCTGGGTCCCCTCTCCTGGCCCTTCAAACTACAGGACCCCAAGGCTGGGCCAGGATCCCATCTTCCTCAGAATAGGCACTCATTCTGACAGGGCCAGAGTCCTCTCCTCTGTTCCTCTGTCCTCCTCAGATTAGTCACTCCGCAAGGTTGTGCCCCCTCCTCTTCCTCTTCTGTCCTAAGCTTGGGGCATGCATGGCTGTGGAACCTTGAGAAACTGGGCTGGGGGTACCCTGGCCCCTGGCCTTGTGTTGCCTTGAGGGGAGAGGTCTCACAAGCTCATAGTCAAGTCTCCTCGCCCTGGGAATGACAAAGTCCTCCTGGTCACTTCCCCTTAGGTCAACTGAGGTCACTAATGAGAGACTGACTAAAACCAGAGTGGGGAAGTGGATGGATCTTTCTCTTTTCAGGTTCAGGGAGAACCCAGGCCTTTCTGGAGTCCCCCAGCTCTGTGGCAGGCCTCCTTGTCAGGGGAAGGGAACTCTCAATCATTTTGCCCCAAATCTTCAGGCTGGGATTCGTCTAAGCAGTATTTCTGGGCTTCTGTAGATCTGTCCAGACCCCTGGCCCATGACTGAGGTCCTTCCCTGGACTACAGTGACACCCCCCAAAAGAGGCCATCTGGGAGGCTGGTGTCCCCTCCAAAGGATAGGACAGGCAGGCCTAGTCGGAGGGAGGATGGGGGTTGGGGCGACACTGCCCTGCCTGGAGGCCTCCTCTACACTCTGTGGGTCACCCAGGTCAACCCTTGGCTTTCAAGCCTCAGGGACGTTGGGAATCTGGGTCCGAGTCTCAGATCTAGGACATCCCCCCTCCCAACCTGTGGCCACCGGACTCACCCGCGAGATGGTGAGGGGTGCGCTGAAGTCCCGGCCGCCCACCAGGCGGAAGCCCCAGGGTGAAGGGCCGCGCAGAGTCACGGAGTGGGGCATCGCGGGCGGGAGCCGCAGCCAAAGCCTGAGCCGGACACTGAGGAGCCGCCGTCGCCGCCGCTGCCGCCTGGACGCCGCGCCCCGCCCCCCGGCCCGCCCGCTCCCGGACCCCCCTCCGCCGGGCCCCCGCCCCCGCTCCCCGCGCGCCCGGATTGGCCCCGCGGCCCGCCCGACCCTCCCACTTCGGGGGGCTCTGAGGACCCGCCCCTCAGCCCCTCCGCCAGCTGCCTGACACCCCCTCCGCGTTCTCCGAGACCCACGAACTGGGACGGCCCCGACGTCCGGGATCCTGTCCTGGCCTGCGCTCTACGGGCGGTGGACCCAAACCGGGCCGCAGAAGCCCGGGCATAGGCCCTTTGAAGTAGCTCCTACGAGGCGGCGCCCTGGCCCAGGGACGGCCCCGATGGGGGATGGGGCCGCTCCTTGCTCAGAAACCTCCTCAAAGTCCTGGGAGGCGAACCTGTGCCCCCACCCCTCGGTGTGGGGGTGTCCTCGAAGCGAGCACTGATGGGGACCCCCGGGCCTGAACAGGCCTGGGTCAGGAACACAGACCCAGGATGACAGCAGACAGTGCCAGGTGTGGGGGTGAGAACAGGAAGGTACTGAACCTCGTTTGAGGAGGCCTGGAAGGCAATCTGGAAGAGGTGACTACTGACTTGAATCTAGAAGCAAGGTGCCTTGTCTTGTCCTTCCAGGTGTCACTGCTTCCCCAGGGCACTCAAGCCTTCTCTGGCTACCCTCTCTTTTCAGGCCATCTCCCTGTCTTCACAGTCCCCTCCCTTCCTCCTGTACAAAGAACTCGGTTTCCCCAGACTTTCTGGAAAAGTTGTGGGTATGCCACAAGATGGAGAGTGAAATATTTGAGGGAGTGGAATTGTGGGCAGCTTTTCACTTGGGTCCCTTCCCGGTCTTCTCTCTACGCTCAACCATTGTCCTCCAGGGGCGTCCTTGAACAACCTTTGCAGGTGCTGTGGCCTGAGGGCCCAACCTACCACCCTCTGGCTCTCCTGGATACTTTGTGTCTGGCTACATCAGGGCATCACTGTTTGCTTCTCCAAACCCTGAGAAGGTCCCTAATTTCGCCATTCTTGACAACATTATGTGCCCTCTTGGCCGAGTTCTGGTAACGCTCTGTCCTTGGGAGGCTAACAGGCTGTGGTGTGAGATGTGTCCTGTGAGATCTCTAACACCCCCCCAAGAGGACGTCTGCTTGAAAGGCACAAATCTAGGGTAGTCCAACAAGGGGGGGCACCCTTCAGGGTGGAACATGAGTACCTCTCCGAGAGATGGGTGCTGCTGTCTGTTGAGCTGGCAGAGAGATGTGAGTGATGTGTGTGTAGCAGTGGTGTGTATGGTGGGGGTATCCATATCCACAGAGCATCAGCCATTGGGCACTCAGTACTGTGAGATGGAGGTTTCTGCTCAACTCTGCACAGAGTTGGACTCCACAAGGACAGAGTGGAAGGGCCAGCAGGAGAGTTGTTCTACATGGTCTCTCAGAGGCCGTTAGGTCAGAGGCTCCCTAGGACTTGCACTTCACTGAGTGACATGGAAAGTGGGGCACCCATCCCCCATCCCTGACTGTCGGAGGGTTAGGTGCACAGCATGGCTGGGTGGTCAACCACCTCATTTAGACTCCAAGACATAGTGAATGTAAATGGTGCAGAGCTTTGCTGTGGGGAGAGGGGGCCTCAGAATCTGTGGAAGTTCCTACCCAAGGCATCTCATGGTGGATTCCTGAAACTTCTCCTTAGACTTGCTTCCTTCTCCCAGCTTACACACCCCTGAGAACTGCCAACTGCCTCCTCGAAGTTCCTTCATTGCCCACTTGTTTACTTTTGTATGGGGGGTGCATGTCACTCCCTCCTGAATACAGCTTTCCCAGCCCTTCACATCTCGGCAGTATAGTCTATCTCCAAAGGCTTCTCTCACAGGGTCGAAGATGGGGATGGTGTGTGGAGTGGCTCATCTAGAATCTGGCACATAAACTTGCCTATTTCATTGTACAGTTTCCGGGGCAGTTCCAGGGTCCATGCCAGTCATCTCCTACAGTAGGTCCTTGATGATGTCCTTGACTTGAGAGGACATCAGAAGCCCACTTCTGACAGTGCCCTCTCACGAGACATAGGTCTGGGCCAGGCCACGTTCCCGGAGACTGGAGGCAGCCCTTCTTAGGGGCCACACTGTAGGCTCACTCCTGAGGTACCCTGCTCCAACCTTTTCCCATTGCTTTCTCCAAGAAGCCCTCAGAATTTTCTTTTTACTCTAATTGGCTTTGTTTCTGGGGGATTGCTATGTTGCTGTATCCCTATCATGCTGGGGCACCAACTCACAGGCAGTTACATGGCCTGGGAGCCCTCTCAAGGTGGACATGGTGGCGGCTGGGTCAGGCCTCATGCCCACCTTAGTTGTTCATTGCGCATCCCACTGGGCATCTGTGCTGTTGGATATAACCAGACTGCCTGTTTCATACATTCTTTATCCATTCAACGCAGATGTATTGTTTTTCATATGCCATCACCTGTGCCTGCCCAGGGCTGGGGTCGAGACATCCACAGAGGCAAGGGCTGTGTCTGTCATATTTATTTATGTTTCCTCAGCACTCAGCAGAGAGCCTGGCACACAGAAGGTATTAAAAACCATTCTCTATTAACCATATTATCACTGTTATAGGAATTACTATTTCAGCTCACCCCTCGGCCATAGCCCAGAGAGAGGCAGGGAGGACGTGAGGGGGCCTAGGAGGGGGAAGGCTTCAGCTCCTGCTGCTTTGGAGGCCACACCCACACCCAGTGGCTTTGTCCTTCAGAGGAGCCCCAAGTAGTTCAGGGCACTATGCCCAGCCACTCTGTGTATGGCCAGGTCTGTCCAAGGTCAGGAGAAACCACAGCTCTGTTTCCTCAATGGGTTGGCAGATTCCAGCAGGATCAGATGCCCTTGGGAGATGGCCTTGGGGCTGAGCCTAGGGGGAAGGGGAGGAAAGGGCTGGATAGGAACACCCTTAGGGTGAGGGTAAGGCCAAACTAGGGGACAGCTCAAAGGTGGAAGCAGCCCTGGGTGGAGGGTTTGATGAAGATAACGGAGCAGCCCATGAGGATTCCTTCCTGTGTGGTACCAGGGGCTGGCCAGAGAGCTCAGACACTGCCCTTCCCTACCCTGGCCCAATGACCAAAGGTCTCTGGGTTGAGTCCGCCCCATTCGGGCTCAGCCCCTTGGGCCAATACATTCCTCTTTGAAGGCTCAGTGCCCTCCTCCCAGACAACAGCCTGGATTCCAAGGGGATTGGAACCCTCGATGCGGTGTCCCCAGAGGATGCCCAGTCCAATCCAGGGTCCCAGAGGGCAGCCAGAGAAGAATTTAAGAAGACTCCATTTCAGTATGGCCTGTCTAGCCAAGCTCCAGGTCCCATAGCCTCTGGCCACCCAGGTGTCTATTATCCAAGAGGCCTACTGGTCATGGCTAGGAGCCTGTGAATCTGTGGGATGAAGAGAACAGCAATTTGGGACAGGGTTGGATGGAGTGGGGCTGTGCAGGCTTTCTGCAGGGCTAGGACTTGGCCCTACAATGATAGCAAGCCAAGGAAAGCCCTAGGCAGGGTTTGGGGGGCTCTGAAAGGGGTGGAGGCAGCAGGGGCACAGGCACCAGGGTAAACTCAAGGGGAAGGTGTAGTCTGGGAGGTGGGTTGAGGGCTAAAGCCCCACATATCCTGGGACTGGGATGACAGGACTCAGTCAAGGAGGCAACAGAGCTGGCCTTTGAGCTGTGTGTTTGATACAGCAGAACACACAAGGGAGGGCGTGCCTGTGACAAAGGGAGTTTCCCAGCTCTAGTTTTGTGCCATTCAATCCCTCAATAAACATATTTTGAGTGCTTGCTGTGTGTCTAGCCTAGACTTGATTAGCTAGCCTTGGAATTGTGGTGGGAACACCCCACACTGCCACTACCGTGCCTCCCTTGGGGGGCTGAGAGGCTAGAGGTTCTAGAGGGAGCCAGTCTCTGAGGGTCCCAACAGGGACAAAGCTGATTCTGACAATTGGAGCCTCGTTACTGGCCCTGAGCTAAATTTCAGGGCAGACAAAAAAGCAGAACCAATTCTCATCAGGAAACTGGGCCTTGGGGAGGGTGAGTGACCACCTCAAGTTCACATAACTTCTAAGCAGTTGATCTAAGCTTCTAAACAGGGTTAGATCCTGTGTTGGTGACTTTGGGTCATGCCTCTTGCACCGGGGACTAGATGTGTCTCAATCATATTTGCAATCCCCAACAGCACCCTTGTCACACCTGCTTTGTCTTTGTTTTCACAGAGAAAACCCGTCTGTTCTGGAACCCAACAAAGGGGCTGCCAGGCAGCAGGGCGGAGGCTGGTTTACCCAGTGGGGCCCAAGGAGGCCCTAGCCCTGAGGCCTGGGAGTGAAGGGTGTAGGGAAGAGTGGCATCTCACACAAGGGGGAGGCAACAGACAGGTGAGAGAGCCAGAGGCAGCTCAGCCCAGTCCAGGAAGGGAAGTGACAGAACAGACGGTGGCGGTGAGACTCATGTGACTGTTGTGTAACTGAGACCTCAAGAAAGCAGCTTATAAAGGCATCATGCTCTCCCCCTGCCTCAAGAATACCCCCAGCCTTACCTTTCCTCCCACTTCTCTTTCAGGCCAGAGAGAGTAGACAGCCTGCACTCCATCACCCAGCCTCAGTCCTACCTGTAGACCTCAAATAGAAGCCCAAACCAAGGGTTTCAGTTTTCCAACTTCTGTTAATAGTTGAAGGCTTCTATCAGCTAGCCATGCTGGTCCGTGTGCAGAGAAACTGCCTCCTTTTACAAATCATCTCCTCCAGGTGGAGCAGCAAAGGGATCGGGGAGCAATTGGAGTATGTACACATTCTGTGCCCTGGACACTCTTGGTCCTGGCCTGACTCTCATCATGCTCTAGGTCAAATCAGAGTGCAGAACCCTTCTTTTCTCAGCCCAGGGAGAGAGACATGGCTATGTCTCTGGGCAGGTAAGCCTCTACCCAAAGCACAGGGGTGATAAAGAGGAAACAAGCATGGGCTACAGCAGGAATCCATTTACTGGGGCTCCTCAGACACATGCTGCAACTCATCTATCAGCTTGGGACTCGCTGCCTGGGCCTAGACTCCCGGCACAGCTTAGCCCTGCCCTAATCCACACATGCACAGGCACTTGTATTCAGCAGTAGCCTGACAAGGACACTCTGGTCTCCTGCCTAAAGATACTTTTCCTCTTCCTGACACTACAGCTGACATCTAGGGCCACTCAGAGGGCTGGAGAAATCTAGGCCACTTTCATATTTCTGGGCTCCCAGTAAAATGCAAATGAAAGATGTGAAAATAGTGTTTTAAGAATTATGACATGTTATTTATGCTCTGTACATTTATTCAACAAATAGTTTCGAGAGCTTCCTATGTGTCAGGCACTGTTTTAACCCTGACTATTGAATAATTAAACATTGTGCACACATGCAAAATGTATAGCCTCATTTAGAGATAACTTCAAAAATTCAAATTCCAGGCTTCCTGGCCCTCCTCAGGGTGGACCTCGCAGCCCCTGCCCCACATGACATTGTCACTGGTATAGATTAGGCCTCTGTCCCCTGCTCCCGGGGAGTCATGGGGATCACAATGAGATTGGTGGAGGCAGTGGAGGCTTCCTCAGGAGTCCAGGTAGCACAGGCCTGTCTCCAGCTTGTCCTCCCAGCCCCATCCTTTCGGTCTCTTATGGACGCCCGCTCCCCGGCAGCACCAGTTCCTTTAGTCACTGATTGGTCTTGGTGAAGTGCCCTGCCCAGTGATGCCCTCTGGCTGAGTCACAGGTTGGCAGGAACCATTTAGGCTGACCTCACCTCCAGGCCTAGCTGTGGGACACCCCAGCTGTGGCCACCTGGTGGGAGCCTGGCCTCCCGTGTTGCTGGGAGAGTGAGGCAGAGCTGGGCCACCAGGGTGCAGCAGCTGCCAGCTGGCTCTGGGGTCTGGGAATCCAGGTGCAAGGGGGCACGGGGATTAGAGCAAAAGAGCCAGATCCAGGCCTGGGAGGGTAAAGCTGGGCCGAGGCTACTCCAGGCCCAATGGCTGGAGCAGGATCCATGAGTCAGCCTCATGTCTTGGGTGGCTATGTTCTTGGCTCGCAAAGATCTTTAAAATTCTTTCCCACTTACTTTCCCTCCCAAGGCCAGGACCATTGCTGTGCAGACTAAAGCTCAGCAGTGGGGAGTGGGAAGCCAAGCCCTCAGTAGCCCCCACTGAGAGGATGCTTGACTGGGTTATTTGCTGCCTGTGTGATCACCCTGTTTGTGGGAAGGTAAACTTGCCTAAGGAGCAGGAGAGGACGTGCTTCTCCCACACGAGAAGTCAGGATTGCTCCAGGAGAATGTATAATGAGAACTTCTGTATGCTGAGAGTTGAAAAGGAACTGTCTCATTTCGGGGAAAAGGAAGGGAAAACGGTGGGTCAGGACTAGAGAGGCACTGAATGTTGGAATGGGCCCTGCCCAGCACTCTGGGACCAGCAGAGCCTGAGAAGTAGCTGTGTCTGGGATTAAGACAAGCTGACCACAAAGAGCTGTGTCATAAGGGGTTCAAGTATGGCGTATTGTTGGCCCAGAGGAGGAGTACGAGCATTCTCTTTCAGAGAACCGTGGTGTTCCAGAGCCAGAGAGATGGAGAGCTTTCACAGCCTTTGTGAAGATCTGTTTATTGTCCTAACACCAAGATAGCCCCTGCAAGGAAATGACAGGTCCATCTAATTTGTGAATATAACAGATTAGCTTCCATAGTATGTTAGAATAGTTACCAACTTGGGGATTTTTCTAGGATTCCAACCTTGATTTAACACGATTAAATCCATTGATTAATAGATTAAATGGAAAAAAAGGAACCTGGTGATCATCTCCAAAGGCATTTGATAAAATTCACCAGCCAATCACAGTAAAAAGTTGGAAAACCACGAAGACAAGGAAATGTTCTTAACATTTTAAGAAACGTACTAGAAACCAAAAGCCAACATTGGACTTAACACTCCCAAATTCACATTAATGTCAGGATCCAAACAGTGTCCCTTTCACTACTATTGTGCAATGTTGCTCTGGAGGTCCTACCTGGGACATAAGGAGAAAAAAGAAATAATGGATAAGTAGAAGAAATAAGTAATAGAAAGAGTCAAAATGATAATTATTGGCAGATGACACTATAATTTTGCCTCCATAAAATCTGGGAGAATCCATGGAAAAGCTATTACGACTATAGAGGGATTCAGTCCGATAGAGCAGAATAAGATAAATGCATATATGTATATAGATTTTAATAGCTTTTAAAAGCGTCAAGTCACGACTAATAAGAAAATGTGATGAAACCAATTTACCATTCACAACAACTGACACATGAGAAATATCTAGAAACTCACTTAACACACATGGAAGGCATATAAACTTTGCTCTAGGATAAATATAAAAGAGGAAAAAATAATTAGAAGCATATGTCACATTCCTGGAAAACTCAATATTTTAAATTTATTAATTGATAAATTCAATGCAATTCCAATAAAAATTTGTGGATAATTGGCAAGATGATTCTAAGGATCAAATGAAAGAGTAAACATGGATGGAAAACCAAAAATTGGATTGAAAGCATAATAAAGTGAGATTTTTCCTATAGGCATCAAAGTATGTGATAAAGCTAAAGTAATTAAGAGTTGTTAGTAGCACAGGAAAAGACAATATATCAATCAGACAAAAAGAGAGTTCATAGCATGTGATAAAGAATACATCTTAATTCAGAGGATAAGAAGTAGTTTATTCAATAAATCATGATGGGGCATTTGTTATCTATTAAAAAATATATGGTTATAATCCTATATACTATAAAATGAATTTCAAATTGATTCATGATCTATGTTTCATTTTTTGCAATGTATTTTCATAAACAATTCAAATATTTAAACTCTGAAAAGGGCTGGTAGACAATACATATAAATAATTTCATAGTAAACACCTTTTCTTCAAGATAAATAGTTTAAATGTTTTTCTGTTACATATGGACAAAAAAATCTCAGAGAAATATACTGTAAACTGTTGATAGTTGTTATTGCTGGCAACAGTATTTTGGGACTTTCATATTTTCTAGGTAATGTACTTCTACAGTGTTTTAATTTTATATTAATAAAAATTGTACTTGAGACTAGAAAAATTAAGACAATCAATGGAAAATAAATACAAGAAGAAAAGGGTAAATACTGCTTCTTTTATAATGTAAGAGCCTTCTAATAAATTTCCATTTAACCCTCCCTTCCTTTGTGCTAGTGTTGTCATACATTTACTTCTACAAATGCTTTAAACTTTATAAAAAAAGTTATTGTTTTTGCATTTTTTTTGGTAACCTTTGGTTTTAATAGTGGTTTATTCATTTTAGTAGTCCATGAAAAGGAAGAGTAATGCAAAAGTATTACAGTTTCTTTTCTTTTCATCTTATTGCATGTCTGAGTTATAAGCTCCACAGTTTCTTAAGCTCATCTTATGTATTAGTAAATGTGTCTATACCTTTTCATTATGAATTAAGTGAGGTATTCATCACATTCTGGAGTCACTGCATTAAAGTCTGTTGTCCAAACTGCTTGTTCATAATAGTCAGTTGAGTTCCTACTTCCCTGACTTCCAGTTGATGTCGAGTTCTCCAGAATTCCCATCACGTGGGGAGAGCCTCTGAAGATTTGGGGGCTTGTTCTTCCATGTGGTCAAATGTATGCAAGGAAATGGAATTGGCTGAGGCAGTGCCAGAGAGAAAGACGGAGTTCACTCTGCTCCTCCCGCGAGGGGCCGGCAGGACTCGACTGCATACTTCAGCAAACCTTGCCCTAAAGCGGCAGCCACCACCCCTCCCCGACCTCGACGTCTCCTCCAGCTCCTTGGGCGTGGGGACTGCTTTTTTTTTGCTTTAAACAATCAGTTATCTTGTAAATAATTTAAGAAATAAGAAAATATATTTTCTACTTACCGATTAGATTTACTGATCGTCTTTGTTCTTCTTCAGCCTGAAGAACTTCCAGAATTTCTGGTAGTGCAGGTCTAAGAGGGATGAATTCTCTCAGCTTTTAAAATTTTATTCCAAAAATATCTTTATTTCTCGTTCATTTTTTAAAAATAATTTCTCTGGATATAGAATACTAGGTTGATATTTTTCTCAAAGCGTATTTGGACTTTAATACATCATTCCATGTGTCCATGTTTTCTGGCTTGCATTACTTCTGCTGAGAGGTATATGAGGATTCTTGTCATTGTTCCTCATAAAGTAATGTGTTTGTGTTCTTTCATTGTTTTTAATATGTTCTCTTTGATTTTGAGATATTTGACTGTGATGTGCCTGGTTGTAGTTTCCTTTGTATACATCCTGCTTGCGGTTTTATAATCTTGAGCTTCTTGGAATGGTGAGTTAATAATTTTTAAAATCGAATTTAGAATTTCAGTCATTGTTATTATTTTTTAATATTTACCTCAATCTCTTTCTCCCTTATTGTTCTTGGACTTTTATGTATGTTAGATTGCTTGATATTGTTTCAAGGTCACTTCACTGAGGCTCAGTCCATTTTTTTTTTCAATTCTTTTTCTGTCTATGTTTCCATTTAGATAGTTTCTATTGACCTGACTTCAAGTTCACTGGAATTTTCTTCTGCACTGTTCAATCTTCTCATAAGCCCATCTAGTAAAATTTTCATTTTGTATATTATATTTTTCAGTTCTATAATTTCCATTTAGTTCTTTTTTATAGTTTCTATTTCTCTGCTGAGATGGCTCATATGTTCATTTATTATGTCCATGTTACCGTTTAAAATTCTTGAACATATTTATAATAGCTGTGTTATCTCTGGCTCTGTGTTATCTCTGGATCTATTTCTATTTATTATTTTTTTTCTCCTGGCTATGGATTATATTTTTTTGCTTCTTCATATGTCCGGTAATATTTGATTATATGTTGAGAATCGTGGATGGTACATTGTTGAGAGTCTGGATTATGCTATTTCCTTTACAGAATATTGAGTTTGTTTCATTAGGCAGTAAATTTACTAGAGGCTTAATTTGACTCTGCTGAGGATTGATTTTAGGCTTTGTTAGGGCAGGTATGAACTTTCTAAGATTTTAATTAAATGCGAAGGGACTTCAGCAAGGTCTTTCACTCTGGCTGGCCAGAAGAGGTCTCAGCTTGTGTGACCTCTGGAACCCTACCAGCGTTTTTACCCACAAGAACACTTGTGTGTTCTTGCTCTGCACACTTGCAACTTAGACAAAACCTTAAGAGGATCTCTGTGCCGATGCCTAGAGCACCTTCTCCACTCAGTTCCCAAATCTTTGATACCTTGCCCCACAAATTCAGCCACCTCAGCATCCTCTATCTCTGATCTCTGTTTCTTCCACCCAGTGAGATCCTCGCTCTGTTTGGGGTCCACTTTCCCCTACCACAGTTTGGAAAGTGCACCAGGCAAAGGACTTTACCGAATGTGGAATTTACCTTGTGTGTTTCCTTTCTGTCAAGGAAGAAGGCTATTTTATGTCCAATTCTTGTAATCACTTGTTATAAAGTTTTTACCTATTTTACAGTTGTTTATGGTGGGGAAATGAGTTTATGATCAATTACTCAGTCGTGATTGGAATCCAATAAAAGTTTAAAAGAAGAAAAGAAAGGAAAGGAAAACAGGGAGTCCTAATTCAGGATGTGGATCTGATACTACACATGTCTAAGAATCTTAGCTGAAAGCAGCTGAGCCAGTGGGGCCTACAGTTCTTTCTCATCTGCCATCAGAATTGGACTGAAAAATTTCCATGATAGTAAGTTGTATCAGACTAAGCCTCCTGACAAAAACAACTATAAAAATTGGACAAAATATGTAAAAAAAATTATTCGAGAGCATTGGAGAAAAACCAATACAGGTGAGAACTGAAGGATTATGATCCTTGAGAAAAGGGAGTAATCTGTAGTGAGTTCCACATTTACTCTGGCTTTTTCCCTGGAGACATTCCCACAGTGTTACATGGGGGAGTAGGACCAGAAAGAATTAGGCTTATCAGCCTGAGGATAGAGGGGTTGGGTTCAGGGATACCAAAGAGGCTGGAACTTGGGGAGGAAGAGTGATTATAGAAAGGAAGAAAAAACAGAGAAGGAGCCCAGTGCTTGCTTATACACACATTCTTTTGAATTTATTGACCTAATTATAAACAGCAGCTTAGAGGCTAAAGAATTGAGCAAAGATTTTAACGGGTACAAAGTGCTGGGGAGAAAAATTGGAATTCAAGTTTTGCCAGGGTGGAGAGGCTTTCGTAAACACCCAGGTTTTCAGCAGGGAATGAAAAGTTAAGCCACAGATTGAGATAGATAGATAGATAGATAGATAGATAGATAGATAGATAGATAGATCTCAAAAGAGTCATATCCAGAATATATGTAGATTCCTACAAATCAGTAAGAAAAACTAAAAAAAAGAAAAAAAAAAGGAAGAGAAAAAGAAATATGGGCAAAGACTTGAACAGACATGTCATCAGAAATAACCAATAAACATATGAAAATGTGCTAATGTAATTAGTGACCAGGGAAACATTATTTATAATTAAAATGATCTATCTCTATACACTCACCAGAATGACTGAAATTGAAAAGGCTAACAATACAGAGTATTGTCAAAGATATGGAGCAACTAGAAACCTTCTACATTGCTGCTGAGAGTGTAATTTTGTGCAACCATCTAGGAAAATGGTTGAAAGTAACTACTATAACAAAATCTACGTATACCCTATGATCTAGCATGGCCATAGCCAATGTAGGCTGCAGGCAACTTCTCCAAAGTCCATTTCCTCCCTCTGGTCAATCTTTTCTTGGTACTGCCCATTGGTCAAACCTAATCAGAAATCACAGGGCAGGAGAACCTGTTGATGTCATCCATACAGGTCAGCATTCAGGGGCACAGAGCAGGGGGAATGGGGAGGGAGGTGTAGGGATCTGAAGGGACGAGCAGAAGCTGTCCAACAAAGATGATCTGTCAAGTGTTAGGTCACACTTATTATAAGGAGAGTGCTCCACACATTAGCTGCAGAAGCAGCTCAGAGCATCAGAGACACCCAGATGAGGACTGCTGGCTCCTTCTCCACTGGCTTCTCTCCTTAAGGAGCTCATCTGAATAGGAGCCAGGATATGTATGTCCAGCATCCATCCAGTGAATGGCCTCCCCCATGTCCTTACCTAACTTCACTGCACTACTAGGCCTTGTTTTTTCTTTACGCCTACCCGCTCCTACAGCCTGAGACTCCCTCAAAGCTGCAAGTCAACTTAACTGAAAGGCCCTGGTCACCCATGGTTGAATAAGGGTTTTGGGACCCTCCCAACATCCTCCCTGGCTTCCGCATTGCTACAGGTTTCAGCACTGGAGTCATTCCCTATGGCCCGGAAAACATTTCTATCTGCCTCAGTTGCTCATGCTTATGCAGGTGAGGATCCCAGCTAAATCTTGGCAGTTTGGAGGGGTAGGGCACAGGAACAGGCCCGGAGGGGCTCTCCCAGCTAGACTGACACTGCTCCTCTAACTGGGTATCCCACGATGGGCTTCGTGCACCCTCTGCTGGCCATCTTCATTTTTGCAGAAGCAGCTCTGGGCAGAATCCAAGCAGCAGCAGAATTCCCCAAACCTAAAGGATTCTCAGGCGCCAGTCTTTGCCTCAGGGACATAGATAACTGCTGGTGTTCCAGAGTGGAGAGCGGAGAAAATCCTAGATCTTGATGAGGGCACAGAGTCAGCCTGGCCTAGAGCTGTGGGGTGACTGTTGGGGTGAGAGGGCACTGCTTGTCCCCAAGACTGTCGACACACAATAGTTATAGTGTCTGATGGTCCAGCTGTTGTGGAAAAGCCATCCCTCTACCTTCACTATCTGTATCATTCACTCTTCAGCCAGGGAGATGCTCTGTCCAAGCCATCCCAGCTCCCCTGGGGCACTGATTCCTGAGGATGATGGAGGTGGACATTTTCCTGATTCCAAACATCAACTGGCTGGTTCAGGATCAGGGATAAGGTCAAATTCTGGTTCGAAGTAAACATCAAGTTGAGTCAGAGTCATAGTTAATGGCAGTGTCAGAGTGCAGAGCACAGAACTTCCTCCTCATTGTGTGAGAGCTAAATACCACGATCTCGTGCATGAACGCATATCTGTGTGCATGTGTGCATGCGTGCAAGAGTGCACATGTGTGCTTATGTGTTGAGTGGTTAGGGACCCTTCCACCAAAGACTGTGGCCAAGTTCTGTCTTTCATGCAGTAGAGGCACAGGGATCATCAATCTTCTCACAGGTTCATGCAAATGTTCAAAATAAGAAAACATATAGAAAACCACAAAAAAGATACAAATACTAAATGCTAGCAAATGTAATATTACGTCATAGAAAGTAGTCAATTGTGGCTCAGCCACATTCTTTCTGGGTAAATATAAGATGTCTGTAAGTGAAATGTGGGTATGTTGGAATATGTTTGATGTGGTGTGTGGTAGTCAGGGCCTCTAGAGGAATGAGTACCCTGGCCTCCCCAGGGTGGGTCAGAGTCTTGCAGAAGACAGGGCTCACCAGCAAGTTTGAATGATGGTGTCTACTTGAAGGACTTGGGGAGAGTCAGCAGCCCAGCCAGAGCTGGTACAGACAGAAGAGTCGAGGGCAGGAGAGAGCCTACAGGAGGGACTGGGGTCCTTGAGGAAGGAGTAAGCAGGCCTCAGACACCCGGAGACAGGCTCCTGTGATTATGCGGAAGTAGTGATTTTGTACAACTGAGCCAAGGATACCCCTTTTTCAATTCATTTTATTTCCATCTACTGGAAAGTTGTGATGAATCTCTATAGTGTCTGTGATGGGAATGAAGCCCCAGGCTGGTGCAGTACAGAATTTGCACAACTTGATTGGGCTAGGGTCACTCACAGATGGGTTGACTGACACCCATTTCACTCTGAAAAAGGATATAAGGCGACTTGCAAACATGTATTACTATAACAGGAGGAAGTGAGTTTGTTCAAAAATAGAAGGGGGAAATGAGGCACAGGGAGAGGAAGGGTGGTGTTAGTGAATCAGTGCAGAGACCATCATTAAGTGGATGGTTACCCTGCAGTGGAAGGAGTCTGACAATTGAGGAAACCAGACGCTGTGATTAGTATTTCATGCCAGCCTAGAACGCTGAAGGGTGTTAATGTATTCTCTGGAGGTAGTCAAATCACTCCCTATTCTTGTGTTGACTGGAGGCTGCCACCGATTTCCTTTTGAAGGGCATGCACTGGGGGCGACAAAGCTGAGGATGCCAAAGAGTGAAAGACCCCATTTTGCGTGAAAGTCAGGCCTCATCAGAATGGGGAGCAGAGCATTCAATGAGTGTTTGTTGAATAAATGAATGAGTAAGTGGACATAGCTCCTCCTATTTTACCTCTATTAATTCTTAAATCTACCCACTTTTCTCTGTGTGCATTGCCATTCCCCAGTTCAGGTCACCGTCAGCTGTCATCTAGATTCTGTACCAGTCCCCTCCCCCATCACCTACAGGCTCTGCTTCTCCCTGCTCCCCTGACAGTGGGCAGACAGAGTGCTCTTCCTAAGTCCCAGATTGGAACCTACTCCTCCCTGGCCTTCACTCTGGGATGCTGCTCCCTGCCCTCAGCATTTAAAGCCTTGTTTGTGGCCCGTGAGGTCTCAGTTGATCTGTTCCTGGGGCCTCTGCAGCCTTCCTTACCTCTAATTTCTCCCCTACCCTCTCCTTCTACTGGCTTCCTGATTTTGACAAGGCCCGAAGGAACAATAAAACCAATGAACTTTCTGCCTTTTAAACAATAGCTAAGTCAGATGTCCAATAGCTATCCCCAATCCTCACCTCATCCTCACCCATCCCTAATCCCCACCAGCCCTAATTTGGGCTCAAGACTAGGGAGGAGGGATAGAGGCGGGTTTCTATATTATAATAACAATTTTTAAAAGGGTGCTTTATATTGTATGCTTCAAAATACCAGGATTTGTAAGCACCACACCTAGCTAGCTAACTCCTGGCCCTCTAGACATTTGCACCAGCCTGGAAACTTCTTGCCCAAGACAGAAGGCAGGAGGACGCTGTGAGGACGGAAGCCAAAGTCTGAGCTCGCTGTCTCGACCATGAGGGCCCGCCCTGGACCTGCTGGGTAATTACAGCTCCCCCAGGCCCTGGGCCGCCTCTCTCCATCCAGTAATGACAGCCCAGCTTGTGCTGGCTCTGCTGTCTTAGGCTGCAGGGGTCTATGGAGTGGGGAGCTGAGAGGGGCTTGTAGACATTCTATGGGGCCCGGCTCATCTTTTGCATGCACAAGATGGACTCGGTATCCTTTTTTTTTTTGGGGGGGGGGGGTCTGTCCAGGGCTAGCCCCAGAATTTCCTGAGGATCTGCCAGATTCTCTTTCCCTTCCCCAGGGTCCTGCACCAGGCTGTAAGACCAGACTATCTGGGAGGCCCTAATACTGAAGCAGTAGAGCCACCACTAGGTGGCTCCACTGAAGCGGCACCTCCTTGAGTCAAAGGGCTGGTCAATTTGGAACCACCTAGTTTTTCCTCAGTCCCTAAAGGAAGGAACCTGGAGGGGAGGGTTGGTCCCAGGATCCAGTGCAGCTGTATGCTGAATGCACTGACAGGTATAAATGTGTGTCAACATATAGAATTCCCTCTGTGCAACATTGGTTGGTCCTGGGGACACTGGTCTAGGGTATTCCATGGAGTGACCAGGTTCTCATAAACCCCTGCCAGGTCTCCAGCGGCTGTGGTGGTTTGCCAGGCACTGCAGGAGTCCTCAGCTGTCAGGGAGGTCTTAGCCCCAAGCAGTGGAGCATGCCCCCTCCCTTTCCCCAGGGAGAGATCACAGGTTAGATCACAGGAAGACAGGGGCAGGGCAGGCTGAGGAGGTCTCTGTTTAGAGGGAAGGCCTGCACCCCACCTGCCCTCCCATTCATCCAGTTACCTGTCTGCCCAGCATAGATATTTTTGCCATTCTTTCTGAAGAGACACCAGGTCCTTCCCTTGGGATGGAAGTGGTGGGGAGACAAGTCTAGGCTGCTTTGAGGAGCCATTGGCCAGGGATGTCACTTAAGAACAGCATGGGGGTAGGGCCTCATGCTCCTGGTCATGCTAGGGTCAAAGGTGGCAGTCCATACCTGATCTTGAGCCTGAGGAGGGTCTCTAGGCAGATGTCACCTTTTACCAGAAGCTTTCACCAGCTGGAAGGGGCTGGGCCTTTCTGTCCCTGGACAAGCTTGCTCTGTGGGCCTCTGTTCTCCTGCCAGTTTTCCTCCACTAGACTGAGCTTATTTGACATTTATAGCCCCCGAATCCCTAGCCAAGGCCTCAACTGGTACCCAGCAAATGTTTGTGGAGTGAATGCATGAATGAACATAATAAAGCCAAAAGCAGAAGGGAAGTACAGCTTTGTTCACACAATGGATGTGGGAAAAAGGAGTATAACATGGCCCATTCGAGATGTCTGTTGATTCATTTAAGTGACACACAATGGGTATGTTTAGTGAGGTCTCCTGGAGGCCACAGTAGTGGAGGATGTACATTCATTCATACATTCATGTATTTTTGTTCCCCACTCTCTGTTCAAGTCCTGGGTGCCGGGCCCTCTGCTAGAGCTGGAGATACAGTGATGAACAGAACAGAGGCGGCCCCCTCCTCCCTGTGAAGACAAAGTGGTGAAGGAAGTAGACATGGATGATGCCAATAGCATGCATGAAATTCACCCATGAGGAGCTACAGGATCTATGTAGAGACGTGACTTAGGCTGGTCCCAGAGAAGGCTTCCAGAGGGAACAATCTTTTTGCAAGAGGAATGTTCTAAGCAGGAAGAATGACACGGTCAAAGCCCAGGGAACTGAAAAATGCCCAGGGCACTGGAGCACCGAGTTTGAGGCAGCACATGATGAGGGAAGCCATCAGGGCTGGATATGGGAAGTGGTAGCCTTGGTGAGATCTGTGTCTATCCCGGGGTAAAGACATCTTTGAGGGTTTCCATCTATGGGAATGACATGATCGAGATCACATCGTTAAAATATCACTCTACCTGTGAGTAGAGTAAGGGTAGAGGGAGCTGAGTAGAAGCTGTGGATTGTTCAGGTGAGAGATGGTTGTGTCCTGAATTTGGGCTGTGTGGAGAGCAGTAAATGGACTGAAAGATACACCAGGTAAGATCTACAATGGGGGAACATGGAGGAGAAGAAAATGGAAATGACTGGGAGATGCTGATTTCATTTCCTGAGGTATGGGAAATGCTGGAGCAGAAGCATTTTGGGTGGTAGGGTGGGGGGAGATAACAAGCTTGCCAATTAAGTGGCCCAAAGAAAAGCCTGTATAGGTCTGGAGTAGGCCTGGGCTGGAGATTCAGAACCCAGAGTCATGGATTTACGTGAGCCAGGAGCCCCTGGAGGCATGAGGGAATGTCAGGTATAGTAGATTGGATGGTGGATCCTAAAAAGATATGTCCATGTCCTAATACCTGGATCCTGTGAATATGATCTTATTTGGAAAAAGCAGATATAATTGAGTTAAGGATCATGAGATGAGATTATTCTCATTACCTGGGTGGACCCTAAATCCAATGAAAAGTATCCTTATAAGAGAAGAGAAGATGCAGATACTGAGGAATAAGTGTGGTCCAGGACTCTGAGGCCCTGTGGAGGCCTTAGTCCTTTGGCTACTGCTATGTGGAACAAGGCATTAAGGAGACACCCATCCTTTCACATGGGCAGCAAATACTTATTTGTGGTAGGGGCTGAGGATATGATGATGGACAAAAACACACATAACTTATGTACTCCTGGATCTCCCAGGCCGGTGGTGGTGGTGGGAGGGGGGTAGATATTAATCAAACAATTATTCGACTACATCAACTGTGGCAAGTCTTACAAAGCACACAGAGCATGAGAGGCTGTTCTAGGAGGTTTTGACCTGGTCAGGGAAGTGAGGAAAATCCCTCTGAGGGGATCAGGAGGATTTAATTGGGGGGTGGAGGGAATTTTCCTAGATAGAAGGAGTAGCATGTGTGAAGGCCAGAAAGTGGGGTACGAGAGTAAATGGCCAGTTAGAGAGATGGGAGGAAGGTTATTGTGGTTAGAGAATTGAGCAGGAGCCAAACCATGTGAGGCCTTAGAGACCACTTTTAGGGTTTTTCTTAAGAATAATGCAGTTTAGTAAACTGACAGTGATGGGTTCAGATCAGCATTTTGAGATCACTGTGGCTACAATGTGGAGGGGAAACAGAGTTGAGCTGGGCAGCCAGTTGGAACATTGTTGCAATTATTCAGGTGAAGGAGGATGGAGAGAGATGAGTGGATTAGAGAGAGATTTAGGTGGTAGATTTAAATGCACATGGGATATGGAAGGATAGGGCTTAGGGGTGAGGCAGAAGGATGTGCTAAGCATGACTCCCAGGCTCTGGTTAGGTAACGGATGCGGGGTGGGGTGGCTCCTTCAGTGAAGCAGAGAATATGGGAGGTATGGAGGGGGAAGAAAGCATGAACTCGGTGTTGGATATGTTGCAATTGAAATGCCTGGGGACACTCAAGTGGAGATGTAGACTCTGTAGTCAGTTATATGACTCTGGAGCTCAGGAGTCAGAACAAGGGGAGGGAGAGGAATTTGTGAGTCATCTGTGTATAGGAAGAAATTATAGAAAGGGGAAAGTAGAGTGCTGGGGCCTGAGCTTTGATGAACTCCCAACCTTTACTGACAAATCGGGAGAAGGGAAGAGGAGGATGTGCTGGGGGTAGGGAGTTGGGAGCCTGGGCAGAGGTGTCCAGAGAAGATGGTGGAAAACAAGAGACATGAGTGTTCCAGGGAAGTGGTGGTCAGACTCTGCTAGAGTGTCAAACGCTGCTGGGGGCTTCAGCAGATGAGGAATGAAGAGTGGCTGTTGAATTTAGGAGCTTGGAAGTTACAGAGAGTTTATTGAGACCTGGTTTGGTGTTGTGAGGGGGCCAGAAAGCCCACTGCAGGCGGCTGAAAGATGGGAGGGAGGTGAGGACGCGGAGACAGACTGCTCTTTCAGGGGTTTTGCTGTGGTTGAGGAGAGACATACTGCAGTAGTCCGTGGGGTCAGATGAGGGTTTTCTTTTTTTTTCTTTTCTTTTTTTTCCCTACAGTACAGGCTTGAACATGTTTATAGGTCAAGGGAAGTATACAGTAGAGAGGGGGAAATTGAACATTCAGGGGCGAGAAGGGATGATCCACAGAGCAAGCTCCTGAGAAGGGGAAGAGGATGGGAGGATCTGGGCAGACAGAGGGTGGCATAACAGGATGTAGCAGATGCAGGAAGGTTTGTTTGGTTTTAGCTGAGCTCTGGCGAGTGGCTGACATAGGCCGGAACAGTGGCTCATTTCGCTTTTTATGTGTTGTGTGTATTTCTGTGTGTGCTGGTGTCCTCCCCCAGTCTGTGCTGCCAGCCTGGACAGTGTGCTGCAGGGAACATCCCCACAGGGCCTGGGCAGAGGCTGGGTACCTCCCACTCCGGGCAAGTTCCCTGATGAGATTCTCAGACAGCGTTTCCACTCATTCATGACCAGGAAGGTTCACAGAGCAGGCGTGGGAACCTGCCTGGCCACCAGGGCCTCCTCCAACTCAGGCGGAGGTTTGCTGCATCCCTGCCCTCATTCTCTCCCAGACTGGACTGGCTGAAGGAGGTTTTTGGCCCATGTAATATAGAAGGGTTTGGGCAAACTAAGGTTTAGTCGCACCCCCTCCTTCCCCCTCGCGGCCCGACCCCCACCCCGCCCGCGGCCCCAATCTCCGATGGGCTCCCTTCTCACCAATCCATCACCCGCACATCAATCAGGAGGACGAGTGCTTGAACCAGGAGCTGGGGACAGTCTGAATTCCTTTGGGTGCTTGGCCCCGCGGGTGGACACCAGGTTCCTAGTCTTCTTCAGGGCCTTCTCCACAAGTCTGTCACCACCGCCTGACACCCCGGCTCCCGCTCCTGGTGAGCCCCCATTCGCCTTCAACCTGCGTGTGGTGATGAAGGGGAGGGGGCAGTAGGAGCTCTGTGTACCCAGTAGGACCACCAAGGCCTGAGCTGAGGTCAGGGGAGTCCGTCAGCGTCCAGGGACTCCCCCACAGCACGGGCGCCAGGGTCGGTTGGTAGTGGGCCCTTCTCCAGCCGCCCAGGGGCTGCGGGGAGGGCGGGCGGCCCCACAGGTAGGGGCCGGGCGACGCGAGGCGGGCGCGGCGTACGTGCGGCCAGCGGCGGGCGGCATGAAGGGCGCGCGGCCGGCTCCCGCCTGGCCCGAGGCCGGCTCCGGGCTCCCGCGCGGTCGGGCGGCCGGGGCTTCCCTGGAGGTCGCTGGCGGTGGCGACCCCTGGCCGAGGCTCTCCGGGCGCGGAGCCAGGGCCCGGGCCGGCTCGGGGGCGGGAGGGTGGGGACGTGGCGGCGGCTCAAGCGGGCGGAGTCCGGCCGCGGCGGGAGGCGGAGCCGCCGAGGGAGGAGGCGCCGAGCGGGCCGGGCGCCGCCGCGGGAGGTTCTGGAAACGCCGGGAGCGGCGCGTGTCCAGGTGAGCGCCGTTCCCGCTCCGCCGCTGGGTCCGCTCGGGCGCAGGCCCGGGTCGCCCGGCCGTGCGCTCAGCCCACTCGGGGCAGGGTTTGGGGGCCGGGGGTCCCGCCCTGGGAGCGCAGCCCCTCGCCCTCCACCCTGCTTCTGCACTCGTCTGGGTCCCCGTCCCTCCGCCTGCGTCCGCTTCCCGGGCTCGGGCTGGTGAGGTCAGCGGCGCCCTTCCTGCCGGTTCCCTCGGCGGCCGCGCCAGGCGGGGAACTTGGCCGCCCTGCTGTGTCAGGCTCCCCGGGAAGGGGCGGCCGGGCTGCCAGAAGTTGGAGAGGGAAGCAGGGGCGTCGGCCAGGCCCTGAGGGGGCCGCTTCATGTTAGTGAGGTCCACTTCCCTCCAGAGGGCAAAGGGTTGGGAGTCTGTGCCGGACCCGGCGGGGTCCAGCTTGGTGCCCATTAACACAGGCTGGTGGATGAGAAAGTTTTTTTCTTTGTCGCCCTCCAGACATCCCTTTTGAATCTGCCTTGTTTTTCCTCGGCAGCTGTGGATACTTGTGATAACTAGTTAACTAATTCAACAAACTGGCCTTCTGTGTGTCAGAAACCGTAAGGAGTTGCTAGCCCAGTGTGGCAGATGGACTGGAAGACCGGGCAAGTCCAGCCCCAGAGCAGTGTGGTGAGTGCTGTGCTGGGAGGGAGCACTGCGCTGTGGGTACTTGGTAGAAGACAAGACACTTCAGGCCAGAAGGCTTCCTGGAGGAGGTGACCCGTGAGCCGAAGTGGTCAGATGAAGGCTGAATAAAGGATAACCTGGACAGAGGAACAGCCTATGTGAGAGGGAGCAGACCTGAGCACTCTAGTGGAAGCAGGGTGGTGGGGCAAGGGACACTTTAGGGGATAACTGTCCATGTCGACCCTGTCCACAAGAGCTTCACTGTGCCCTGCATGTGGAGGGTGCTCAGTGAACCCTTGTAGCATGAGAGTGGATCAGAGCACTTCCTACTTCAGGACAGCATAGGTGGGCCTCTGGCCTCTGCATTCTAATGACATCTTTAAAATGGCGTGGAAGAACATTAGAGTCTAGAGTCCCTCCCAAGACAGACTGGTGTCTTCTGCTATAGAATGATACCTAAGGCTTGTGCTTCTTGATGGAAACCATCTGAGGCCCTGGAGCCTCGGCCCTCCTGCAGGAGATCCTGGCTCAGAACAAGGGTTGGGGGATGTTCCTTTGTAGCTTAGGACGTTCTAAAATATCTCAGGTTTTGCAGAGATCCACTGTCCACCTATGTATTTATAGAATGTTTTTGCAAGCCGTTGCTTCCCAGCCCGTGTCACATCTGGGGTAACATGTTCCATGATTGAGTTCTCTGTTAAATGAACCAAGATGTCCTTAGGCTTGTACTGAAACTGCCCTTGAAGTGTCCAGCCTGCAGCCTCTCACTATTGTCTGGGCCTCAGGGCTCAGCCTCTTTGTCCACTTTTCCCACTCACAAGATCTTTGGGCTGTGAGTCCTTTTCTTCTCAGATGGCCAAGCATGTCCACTGTGCAGCCCAGCCAAGGAAGCCACGTAGCAAGGATGGAGTGAGTTGGCTGAAGGCCTCGGCCCAGAGATGCTGTCATACTGGGCCACCCTAGTGCTCCGAGAGCTCAGCAGGCAGACATGGTGATGACTAGTCTGTGGCTTGTGATAGTTGTCCCCTCATCCTGTTGCAGGCTCTGAAGTGGGGTGCCCAGGAGAGAGCTTACTTTGCTGCTGGTTTAGCCTGGCCGCAGCTGCTCTCTGTTGATTCCTGTGTACCTCCTGTGTGCCTGGTTTCTGCTTAGAGTGTGCCTGGGGCTGGAATGAGGGAGGAGGATGAGGAGGCGGCAGCTGCAGTGGCACTGTTCTTGCCCGTGGGTAACTCATAATCTCTCTGAGATTACTGCTTTACTCTGGCAGTTTAGCTGGCCATGTGCCAGGGGAGGAGTCCAGAGTATAAGTGCTGATCAGAAGGAGAGACTGTGTGGGTGCAGTCCCGAGGAATGAGTGGGGTGGGGGACTCTGGGTTCTACTCATTTCGTGAGAGAGCCTCAATTTTTCACTCTATCCTCCCACATTCTTGGGAGGGTCTGAGATTGGATGCAAGACCTTGGCCGATTTGTAGCCACGCTGGCTGATAGTGTTCATTGGGCTGGTGGATGTGTTTCTGGCTCCTGGGATCTATCAAGAGTTTAATTTTATGCAGATGGAGGTTGGCAGGAAATGCTGTGATACAGGCACGTGCAGGCCCAGACAATGCTGGGGCGACAGTTAAACTGAAGAAGTTGCTCCAATCTAGTAATTTGGACTTCTAGAGTGCCTTGGGGTAGGGCGTCAGCCTGCCTTAGAACAGAGAGGGCTGGTGGCTCCTGTGGCCACTGGGGTTTATGCTGGGTGGGGATGTGGAATGAGGGATATCGTTTTTTATTCTTAGAAGGAGCAGAAGGGAATGAGAAGTCTGGATTAGACTCCTTGGAGCCCTAGAAGAGAATTTTTGTTTCGGTGATGTCATGGCAAGGGAGAGGACAAAGTGTTTGGGTAGTGAGTTCTCCAGCTCCGATAGGATCTGTCTGAGCCTGATCACAGACCAGCATCTGCTCTAGACCTTTCAGGAAGTGCTTGCTGGAATGTAGCCTCTTGTGTGCCTGGCACTCCTGAGGGCCAAGGTGTGGCTGACATCCTGAGGCCTCATCCATGTAGGAACTTGGAGTGAACAGGTCAGAGGCATAGACATACGTGAGGTCTTAGGACTGGTCCAGTGCCCTGCATTTTGCCAGAGGACTTTCCTTCCTTGGTGGGCTTTAGAGCCAAGGATTGACCAGTCCCAGGCTTATTCCCTGGTGCCTGGTGTGCTGCGTTCCACTCTTTCCTGAATTAATGTTTCATCTCTTCCGGCGCTCCTAGGACCTGGAGATTGCCCAGTTTCTGCCTCATTTTCATCTTCACTGAACCCCTAGACTGGACCTTCTTTTTCTCCAGAGATCAGCTGGGCAGCTGGCTGCTTTGGGTCTACTGACATTGCTCCAGTACCCTAGGTGCTGGTGACTGGTTTAAATTGTGCCTGGTGCTGCTGGGCTGCCCACTGACATCTGTCATCTCATCGAAGCATCCCTATGAGATGTAGGTCCTAATATAATATAGATGGGAAAACTGAGAGTCAGAGAGACCTATAACTTATCTAAAGTCACAAAGCCAGTAAATGATTGTGGGGCTGAGATTTAACTCTGGGGCTATCTGACCCCAGGGTGTACCTGCCTACTGGACTGTACTGCCTTGCCCTGAGCTAGGCTGATTGGTCATTGGTTAGTGCTGTGATGTCTGGGGCAGGAGTGACTGTTACCTGAACTCGAGGCACCATTCCTATCTTCCGGGTTCATGTTGTTGTCTGCCTTCTGGCGGGATCCAGCCACAGATGTAATGAAGATGCTTTGTGAACCACAATAAAGTCCTTGATGTACACAGGCTTGCTCTGCCAGAGCAAAGTGTGGCTCCCACTTTTGGGAGGTCCTTGTACTGTAAACCAACAGATGTTACTGAGGGGAACTGAATGGCAGCAGTGTCTAGTGGGAAATGTGTTTTGGGTTGGAGTCTTGGCAAATCACTGCCACTTGTCAGGTGTGTACAAACTCTCTCTTAGAATCAGTTATCTACCTGTATCTGAAATGGAGATGATCTACCTAGTTTACAAGGTTTGGGTGAGGATTAGAAGGTAGAAATGAAAGATTTTTGGAAACAAAGAGTGCTTATCTTAGCATTGTTCCCAGAAAACAGAGCCTGAGGCAGAGCTTAAGTGCTGACCGCTTCATTGGAAGGAGTAGTTGCAGGGCAGCAAGGGTGAGGGGAAAGGAAAGAGGTAGAGAAGGGTGGGAAGCAAATGCAGGCTGGCGCTTTAGCAAGCCGGCTGCTCTGCGCAGAGCAGCAACAGTTGTTGGGCTGTGCGGGCCGTCTCTGGGCGTGCGCTGCAGAAAGTCTGCAGCCCAGAACAGAAGGTATTTATCTGCTGACCTCCTCTCTGTCCTTCCCCAGTCAGAGTTGCCTCATGAGTTAACTCCTCCTGCTCCTGTGCTGGACTACCAAGGCCCTCCAGCAGTGACTGGGGAGGAGGGTGTGGCACATCTTTGGAGTCTAGAAGTAGTGAGCGGAGCAACATTTGGGGCCTGACAGTCTCTTCATGGGTCTGAGGCAGAGCAAGTGGCCCAGGACACAGGAGAGGCCAAGAGAGTAGAGGTGGTACGTCAGATGCATCCAATACAATGGTGCCAGGATTTTATCCTTGTGTGGAGTTCCTTCTTATGAGTTAGTGTCACCTAGACCGCCAAGTCTCTGCCAGGATGGTGACTGAAAACACAACTTGGCTTTTGCATGTCGATTTTTACAGCCTTCTTTGCTACTTCATTGCTTGTTTACCGAAGCAGGAAACTGGTTTTGATGGCATCCAATTGGGAAGTACACATCTACACGTTCATCGACCAGATAAAGTGTCAGGACAAACATGGGTGAATGCCTATGATTCATTAGGTTCTCAGTGAAGGAGAATATTTTTTGTGTGAGATAATAGTTAGAGGTATGAAACTTGGAGTCATGAGATGGGGCTGAGAGGGTGGTAGGGCAGAATCAAAAAGGTCCTTAGGGCTAAGGAGTTTGGACTTCCTCCTGAGGGCAGTGGAGAGCTTTTGGAAGGTTCTTAGGGAGAGAGAGACTGAAAGAGGGGTTGCAGGAAGCTATGCTGGCTACTTCGTAGAGCAGAGGTGGATGGCAGATGAGAGATTAGTGCATACAGAGGCCAGCGTGTTTGCAGGAGGAAATTGGGGGTGGCTCAGACTAAGGCGATGACTGAGGCATGACATCGAGTAAGGAGAGTAGAGTGCTTCCCATTTTTCCCTGGTGTGCCAGTGACAGCAAGAGCCTCAGTGAACATCCGTGTGCTTAGGTGGCAGGGCCTCCTGGAGCCTCTGCAAAACTCTGCCTAGGTTGAGCACGCCTGTCCTCTTGGCTCTGCCATCCCAGGGTTGGCCACACCCCTAGGAGGCCGGGCCTTTGGGGGAAGCCCTGTTCAGGCAGGTTTGGCTTCTTCACCAAAGGCAGGCAGCCTCTGGTTCAGTGCCAAGCAAGACCTGTTTGTTCTCAGCAAACCCGTGTTCTGTCTCTAGGCTGTTAAATATATTGTTAAAACTCAAGCTGTTGCATTTGGGTTGCAGCTGGGAGCATTGGCAGAGGTTCCTGCCTGATGAGGTAAGGGGAGAAGCTAAGGACAGCAGTAGTAGTTTGCAGCTGGAAACATCTTTTCATGGCCATTTGGCCAGGTTGTAAATGTCCTTTCCAAAGAGCAGGCTTGCTGGGGACTCTGATTGTATGTTTTGGAATTGCCCTGTGCTTAGAAACAGTGCCAGTCACCTGGTGGGTGAATCACTGTCGTGGGGGTATTGGCAGGCTTTGGAGGACCACCCCTTGGGGATCTGAACTCCAGCTATCATGGCCGCTTTGGAGTCCATTTGAGAGGGCCTACTTCGTTTTCTTTTTAAGCATACTAGAAAATTTGTTTCAAATTTCTCATAGAGCTCCTTGAAGAAAGGTTAGGAAAAACAAACAATCATAAAGAGAAAAATTAAATTAAATTATTTCACCAAGATACAACAGTCTTGCATGTGTGTATATGTACATTTGCACAAATATGCACATATATACATTTTTCCTTGTAAAAATGAAATCACAGAGTACATATTGTTTGGAAGCCTGCCTTTTCCACTTAACAGTATGCTTTGATCTTCTCTCCATGTTAATATACATATGGCTTCTAATCTTGTACAATCCACAACAATCCATTATAGAGAAGAACTGTACAGTCTTCTTTTGTGGTAGTTTGTTGGGTGCCTGATATGGACCAGACATTGTTCTAAACTCGGGATGCAGCTCAGATAAAACTCAGTATTGGTTTTCTGCCTGGGCTTGGTGCCACTTTGTTTTTCATAAAAGGAGGTTCAACATTGCCCATTTCCAGGCCTGTTCAGCATGGATTTCTCAGAGTTCCTAGAAGGGCTTTCAGCAGCTCTGGACACTTCATTTGGCACAGGGCAGGCACACATGCTCCCGCCTAGTCTGTCCTAAGCAAGTTCTGGATATAGGTGAGATGGGCGGCAGGTATGTAGTTAGTTGGCCTTTCCCACAATGCCACCTCCCAACTTGATCTTGGTTCGATGACCTTTTGTACAAAGCCTTTAGTGTTCAGGGACTTAAGATCCAAGAGAAATGGGGTGGGGCTCCAGGGCCCCTCTGCCTGGGGTCTCAGTATTGATTGTAGTAATCTGGGAGGGGGACATCCTCGGGGTTGCCTAGCTTTCTGGGTCAGCAGAGTCATTGTCATCCTCCTCAGAGCGGGACATTGCAGGTTCTTGGTAAGCCATTTCCTAGAACCCTATCTGTGATTCTTTGGGTTTCTGCCTCCAGGCTGGGATTCATAGATGGGCTCAGTTTAAGCCAGACAGCACATTCCGGAGAAGTGACAGCTGGTATTCATATAACGAAGGAACCTGGCTGCTTTTCCCTATGTGCTGTAATGTGTGAACCATGGACAGTATCACCAAGGTGATTTGAAAGGAACCGAGAGGCTTCTCCTTCCCCTGAATTTGTTCCCTGATCTCTGAAGAGGTTTGCCACTGCAGCTGGCGACACAACAGGGTAGAAGCACTGGGTGCCCCCAACTGTGCCTGGTCTGGTCTCCTGCCTGTGCGCCACTCTCTCACCAGCCTGATGGGGAGTCAGCTGGTCCCTCACTGTCCACAGATACATCCTGACCCTTGGTTTTTACTGTCCCTTCCCTATAGAACATGCTCTCCTGAGCTAGTCAAGCCTCTTGAAAGATAAGGAACAAACACCACCCCAGGTAAAAGGGGTTTGTGTAAGCAAGAAGAGGCCTTCTGGGGTGGGGATGCAGTATGGTGAGCCTAGGAGCTGACCTGTGGCTGGAGCAGGGAGGACCTGGATCCTGTCTCAGAGCTAGCCGGCCTGCTCCCTTTCCCTCCTCTGCTGCCCTCATTCCATGATGGACCCTTTAGTCCGATACTCCTTACCTTGCAGCAGGTTCTGGGCTGAAAGATCTTGTCCCATGTATGTCTGGGCCCCCAATACTCGGGGCACTGGTGGGCTTACTGCTGGCTGAGCAGACATTGGATAGGGGCATGAACAAATGAGGTCATTCACTTATTCTCTCCTCTTCCTGATGCAGGAACCATATGGGGTGGGGGTTGTGGTTGGGCTTCTCTGAGCCTAACCTGGAACCACAGTGGATTGGAATTTCTTCTGAAAGGGTCAGGCGAGGACTGGTAGGTGTGACTGTGTGTCTAATTGGCCATGGCAGGCAAAAAATCTATGAACTGGCATTAGGTAGCTCAGACTGAGAGTTCTGTTAGTTAAGCTTACATTTAGGGGAGAAGCATTTGTATTTCCTTTATTTTCCTCGTTTTCTCTTAGTAAATTTCCAGTGGGGCTTGGCTGAAGTAGAGCAGGAAGAGGAGGGACTAGCAGAACTGGGCTCAGATGGATGCTGGTCCTCCAGCGTCCTCTGGGCTGCGTGGCTGAGCTCAAGGCAATGTCTGAAGCTTCCATTGTGTACTCAGGTCCACTGCCAGTGGGCCTTGCCCCAGGTCATGCCTGCTGCCTTTGGAGCTGGGTCTGGCTATTTTGAGGCCTATGAGAAGACAGCATCTGGCCTCTTACCTGTGTCAGCAGCCCAGCCCAGCCCAAGGCTTTCACCCTGTGTGGCTGATTCCTTTTTATATCCCGGGTGCCTAGCTCAGTGCCTGGCATATGTGGGTCAGTGCCTCAGTGACTCGCTAGTGAGGACAGTGACTGCCAAGGAGCCTCACTACAAGAAAAACAGCATCTGCCCAGAGTGCCTGCTCCCAGACTGCTTTTGCTGTGGCCAGGTGTGGACTGGCAGGAGGCAGTTTTATTTCTCTTCTGGCCAACCATCTGCTATACACCTCATTTTGGGTGTGGGTCCCCTGGAACATATTGTGTCAAGTTCTCTTTCTGTCATTGTTTCTCCTATACTGTCAACCTTCTTGTGCGCAGGGGATATATGTTACGTCTGGGTCCTCAGTACCTTGCACTGTTCTGGCACATGTGTTGGGAAGAAAAGCAGAAATAGAAAAGCAGTCTGTGAAACAAGAACGGGTGGGCCATAATCTCAAACTTACAGATTATTAGAACCAGAGGTGACTGTCCCCCATGCAATTCAGCCTTCCCATGTTGCCGGTGGTTACCAAGAGCCTAGAGGGCACAATCTCTCCTGAGGCACATAGCCCCCTAGAGCAAGGGCCAGAATTGAGCTCATACTACTGGTTCTACACCCTGTGCTCTTTCCACTGGTGATCCTGAATATCCTTAGCTTCTGTGTGCTAGGTTCAGATTTTGGCATGTTCGAATGTGTGTATGTGTGTGCACCTGTGTGTGTGTGTTTCCTTACCTGTTACTTTTTTTCTCCCCTATTGTTGATCCAGTGACTATCACTGAATACCTTGCAGATGCTGCCCTCCGTGACTATGAAACTTCAGGTGTCCATGTTGCTGGTGGCCTGGTTTGGTGTCCTGGGCTGTGTGCAGGCTGAATTCTTTACTTCTATTGGTATGTGCCAACAGGACTATCATCTGTCTGAGCAACCATTAGCTCAAGTGCCAAGGGGTGTCACCGCCTGAAGACTGTTCTCATTTAGGATGGGATGGCCTCACCCACTGGTTTTGACCAGTTTTAGGGAGAGTGGGACTTGCAGAGTTGCTATTTCTGCTTCTGAGGCCCCGATGACCTGGATGTCCTGGGAGCCAGCTGTCTTAACCGGGTCCTCCTCCCTGGGACATGCAGGCTACTCCCGGGCGGCCCAGCCTTCCTGACTGTCTTTCTCCCAAATCTTAGAGTGGTTCTGAGTGGAAAACACTCTGTGGCTGGTGGATCCAGCTGCTCTTCTCCTTCTGACCTAAAGTCTCAAAGCTTGTTTCCATGTGATGAAGCCTCTGGGACGTCCATGCCGCAGTGACTTGACTCAGCTGAGTGACGGTGGGAGAATGAGATCTGGGACTTCTTCCTTAAGGCACCGCCAGGGCACTTACCTCAACATCCCCTTGGGGCCTCTGCCTCTCTTCCTGAAGCCGGGGGCCAGGACCATCTGAGAGCCTAGGTCCCCTTTAATTCTAAGTCCCCGTGATCCCAACAGAGGTGACATGCCCATGACCCAGGAGACTCACCTCTGTGCTGGTGTTCTGTGCCCCAGGGGTGGGGGCTGGACATCTCTCATCCATTTCCCACTGCTGCTTTCTCTCCTCATTTGCAGGGCACATGACAGACCTGATTTATGCGGAGAAGGACCTGGTGCAGTCTCTGAAGGAGTACATCCTCATGGAGGAAGCCAAGCTCTCCAAGATTAAGAGGTGTCCAATGCCCCGAGTCCCTACACCCACCCTGAGTCAGTGCTTCTGCCGCCCAGAAACCCACCTGGAGTGTCCAGAAGAGGAAGCTCTGGACAGGGCACTATGGGGCTGGCTGGCCTAGAAGTGACTTCATGCCAGTCGTCCAGGGTGGCTCTACGTGGGCTAAGGACTCACCACTTTTTCCTTTCTGTTCAGGAGCCTTTTTGCATACATTGGGGTCCCCAGCTCTTTCTAGACTAAGAGGCTGGAAGGATCCATGGGGAGTGACTGCATTCATTTTTTAGTGCTTTTTGATGAACACAGCCCTAACTCTCACCAGGGAGATGATCAGAGGTGAAGACCTTTGTGGGTGGGTATGTTAGTCTTCTTTTTCCTTGGTTCCACAGCTGGGCCAACAAAATGGAAGCCCTGACCAGCAAGTCAGCTGCTGACCCTGAGGGCTACCTGGCTCACCCCGTGAATGCCTACAAACTGGTGAAGCGGCTGAACACAGACTGGCCTGCACTGGAGGACCTTGTCCTGCAGGACTCAGCCGCAGGTGAGAGATGGTGAGCAGGTGCTTGGATGAGCTGGCGTGTTTGTGTGCTCGTGCCTGGGGAGTGTGTATCTGAGCCTGTCCTGGGTCTGGGTGGGCGTGCGCGGATCATGGACACTGCCATCTCATGGCTCTCTCCCTTCCCTGTGGGGACCTCTGGCAGTTGGCCATCCTTATTTTTTACTATGTAAAAATAATTGGTTTTGGCCTTTTCCTAGTGTTTTCACTTCCCTTTTTTTGGCAGTGATTTTTTTTTCTAATTACACTTTAGTAATACATTTTTACAGAAAAGTTGGAGAATATAAAAACAATTACATAATAAAACTATAATTCTTAGTCCAATTGCCTAGTGAGAAGCACTGTTAAAAGTCCAATCTTTATACACATGCATATACATTTTTTAAAAAATGGAACCTAAGATGTACACCAGGGATGCAAACTCACTTGTTTTGAGGGACCGAATGAATTAACCAAAGGGAGTCAAGTGGGCTGGGCACTGGGGCCTCATCTAAATTCATTCCCACCCATATCTTTTAGAAATAAAACATCTGTTGGCAGATTTATGACATAAGTGTATATTTTCCTGAATTTTACAACTTCTCTGTATGTCCATTAAATGTTCTGCAGCATGATTTTAATGGCTGGACAGTAGTGTGTTACACTGATGTGTAAACTGGTTAAGTCAGTGGACCTGGCATTGTTTCCAAATTATCATCAACCTTGCCCATACATCTTTGGTTATTTTCTTATGGTACATTCCTAGAAGTGGCATTTGCAGATCAGAGCATGAACTTTTTTAAAGCTTTAATGTACTCGTGCTTTCACCATGATAGTTCTTTCTGTGCTATCACACTTTCCTCCCAGTGGGAGGTAGCGGGATGAGCCCTTCCCACCTCCCAGGCCTGGATTCAGCCCCCTGGTCACACCGCCTCTTCTCCCTGACTTGGGAGTGCCAATTAATTTCAGACTAGTTGTCCCTCTGACTGAGGCATTTCAGTGGCCAGACTGGGCTGGGTTTGGCTGGGGACAGGGCGGCCTCTGGGGAGGGATTGGTGAGCTCAGCTGTGCTGGAGCTGTGCCCAGTGAGCTCACTGCCTCCAGAAACTGTGGCTGCCTTTCCCAGACTCCTGCCTCCCAGCCTGGGCCTGTGGCTCAGAACTGACTGTACCGCCTGCGCTGTGGGAGAATAAGGCTGCTCAGGTGACCTCCTGCTCTCCATTCTTCTCTACTCCCCTTATCAACATCTGGTTCCTTTGGAAAACCTTATAATTGCCTGGAGGAAACAGGATAGGCCCACAGAGCGATAGGTTGTTTTCACCTCTGACCTTCAGAGTTCTTGCCCCTGAAATGAGAGGGGGGTAGGGGTGAGGGGGACACGCTGGGCTTTTTCTGGGGGCATATTTTCTTTTTCCTGGATTATAAACTCTTTAGTGTCGCTGACCATGCAGTCACAGGGAAGGCAGCATTGCAGCTGCCTTGGTCCCTGAGTCCCCGGGCATGACGAGAAGTGGGTGTTTGAGCCTGAGGTCATGAGAGTAGGTGGCTGTGAGTGCTGCTGCTCTGGAGAAGAGGCCAGGAAGAAATGGCCTTGGAGCTCCTCTCCCAAGGCTCTACTCACAGGCAAAATTGAAGTCCTCGAATCAGCATGGGAGGGCCTGGCCCCCACCTGGAGTCCTGAGATCTCAAAACAGCTTATATCTTCTTTACAGTGAGGGCTTGGAGTCCCAGAACAGCTTTCTTGGGCTACTTTGGTGGTCAGGGGCTCTCCTAGGCTCCAGACTGTGGTCTTGAGCGCAGGGCAGTGAGCTCATAGCAGGTCTGAGTGGTGGGAGAGTACCCTAGAGAGCACTGTGGTCTCAGGGGACCATGCTGGGCTGGTGCAGCTCCACCTCAGTGCTTGAGCTGTCCACATGGTCCCCATCCTTCATCCGGGAGGGACGGACAGTACCAAATGCCTCTAGGACTGTCGTCATCACTTTTCTGATGTTAAGGGCCAGGGTCAGTAAATGAATGGTCAGTGGGGCTCTGAGTTGACCACCTCTGTCCCTTGGGCTCCTCTACCTGTGATGTAGGCTGGAAGTCCGTGGTTACCTAGCCAGCCCAATAATCCTGGATAAAGGTTCTCTATGTGATCCATTTTCCACTAGGTGGTCAGCACATCCTCCCTGAGTCCTCTTGTGTGCCCTTTTCAATTACCTTCTCTGTCCTCTGGTCTGCCAGATCAGTGCTTTGGAGCCAGGACTCATATTAACAAATGTTTGGGTCCATTTCTGTTTGGTTCCAAATGAGCAGCACAGGCAGTCAGTACAGTGAGGAGTAAGAAAGGAGAAGGCTTTCTGGGAGCCACTGGGAGGGCTTTCTGGTGGAGGGGGCAACAGCCTTTGATGGAGGGGCAGGGAAATTGTACTAGCTAGAGACCCTCCTGTGAGTACCTCTCTGATTCCAGATGGAATTCTGCCCCTGGATCAAGGGTAACCTTTTATTCTTGTTTGGAAGGTTTTATTGCCAACCTCTCAGTACAACGACAGTTCTTTCCCACTGACGAGGATGAAATGGGTGCTGCCAAGGCCCTGATGAGGCTTCAGGACACCTACAAGCTGGACTCAGACACGATTTCCAAGGGGGAACTTCCAGGTAACTCACTACTCCAGGTTTTGCCTGTCCAGCATGTGACTCTACTGTGGTGTCTGGACAGGGTTGGAGCCACTGCCTATTTGTGGTTTCTGCCCTCAGGTACACCATCCCCTCTGGTGTTGAGCCTCTCTGGGGTTTCCACTTGGTGCCAGTCCCTCCTTCCTATGACAGTGGCCTCCCCTCAACCCTGACCCATAGCCTCCTTCTGTGTCCTAGCCAAGTTCCTCTCCCGCATCTCGGAGAAAGCTGAGGCTGCTGCTCAGGACTCTCTCGGCCTCTGCCCTGAGAGCACCACTCAGATCTGCATCCAGACCTGCTTCCCCACCCTCTGATTTCTTCTTGCCTAAGGCTGATCTCTTGACTCACTGCCCCATGTCCCATGTGCCCTTAAGTACAGTCTCTGCACCGTTCCTTCTGTGTTTACTTCTCTGGGCTCTACCCCTGAGCTTACACGGGCTCTGTTCTCGCTCATCTTACAAACCCCTCCCTCAGGATCCAAGGCCCTTTTGAGTGTCTGCTGCTGATCAGTCTCTTCTCCCTCTTGATGAGGCTGCTGGAAAGAGTCATCTATACTCTTTCTCCACTTCCTTGGTTCCCATGACCTCCTGAACACATAAATTCTGGCTTCTCCCCTCCTTCACCAGTCCTGCCAATACAAGTTCACCAGTGGCCACTTAGCCGGTAAAGCTAGAGGACAGGTTTCAGGCTAATGCTTGTTAACTTGTCTGCAGCTGATTGCCCCTTTCTTTCTGATATTCTCCCCTCCTTTGAATTCTGGGACGCTGATCTCGGCTGCTTCTCTTTTGGCCTTTATGGTCATACTCCCTCTCTCTCTCCGTCTCAGCACCCTCCTTCCCCTGCTCCCCGCAGGCCCCTTTCCAGTGTGTTTCTAAGAAGATACATTGGGTTTGGGGGAGGCCAGTAAACCCAGGAATTCAATTAGACCCTATTAGACCCTGGATGCCACCTCACCCAAGGGAACCCTGGAGAAGGCACAAGCAGAGGGAATCATGGTGTGAGGGAGAAAGAGACTCTTTTGTTGACTGGTCAAGGCCTGGAGCCCCAGTACTGAGAAGTCTGTGAGCCAATAGACTCCTCTCTTTATTTCTGCCTCAGTCAGGTCTTAAACCAACTAGGGCAGCTTCTTATCCCACATTGTTCCTGAGGCCAGGGAGAGATGACAGCTCAGGGCACCTGCAAGATCTGTTCACTGTATAGCTGTGAGAAGGGTTGGTGGGAGGAGGGAGCCACTCCCAGGCATTTCACATATAGTTAACAGACCCATGTGTATCCTGGAGGGGGAGTGAGGGGTAGAGAGAGAGGGGAGCTACTCCCTAGGACTCCACCCCTACCTCATGTTGTCACTACACACCTTCTACAGGCGAACCCAGCCATTTCTGTTACTTGAGGTATCACCTGTACATGGATGATATCCAGATCTGTGTTCCCTGTCAAGGCTCGTTCTTGAGCTTCCAGCCAGTGTAGGCAAGAGCCTGTGGGACATCTCTACTTGGATGTTCCATGGGCTCCTCAAAATTCACAAGTCCCAGACTGAAATCCTCATCCCTTTTTAAGCAGCCTACCCTCCTTCCTTACCCCTTATCTCAGCAGAAAACACCTCCATCCACTGGCTGCCCAAGCCAGAGTCCTAAGGCCTGTGGATTCTACCTCCCTAATGTCTTCTGTACTTGGTGGCCCCGACTCCAGCCTCATGGTCACTTTTTTCTGAACTGGATTATTGAAATATCATTGTGACTTGTTGTGTACCTCCAGATCACCCCGAAAAATCATTCTTCATGTGGTCTTAAGCATTTATCTGTGTGAGTTCCTGATCACAGTGCTTACCTGTTTCAGGGCCAAACCTAAATTCCTCCTGTGTGTGGTCTTTGCAGTCCCGCGTGCACATTGTATTAAGCTTCCCCACCACTCAGCTGCTTTGTTTACCCCACATCCTCTGCAGGAATACCTTTACCCACGTCAGCTGGGTTCCATGTCTGATTGCCCTTCAGCACTCAGCTGCCACTCTCCAGGAAGCTCTCTCCAGGGAGCATTTTGCAGGGGTTAGATATTCAAGTTGGCTTCTGAGGTGGATGCTGAGTGTCTGGGAGCTATTTGTGACATTCTTGGCATTTATGAGACATGTCAGTAATAGCTATGATTATTAGCCTTCTAGGGATCATAGGAGACATATTCATATGTCATCTCATTGAATTCTTGGTACAAGTCCTCTAAAATTGATGGTATTATCTCTCTTTAGAGATAAGAGGACTAAGATTCAGAGAGGTTAAGTAACTTGTCCATAGTCACATAGCTGGTGGGTGCCATAGCGAGGCCTACCCAGACCCAGAGCCCCAACTTGTTCAGCTGTATAATACTGCCTCCATCGGTATGGGCTCCTGGGCCTGCAGACCCATAGGAGACACATGGAGAGTGGACAGGGGCTCAAGGAAACCCCTAACTTTTGGCCTGCTTACTAATTCCACCTCGTATTTACTGTCCCCAGCTTTCTATCGCACTTTGTTCCTGAGCCGCCAGGGCAAGCAAACTCTGGTCTCTGAAGCAGCTAACCCACTGCAGCAGGGGTTTCACTCTGGGCACAGCCCCATCTTGAATATCAAGCGTAAGGAGCCTACTCTGAGCAGCTCTTTCCTGTCAGCCATGCTCTGATCGTTGTTAATGATTGTGGGGAGACTCCCTTGCTTTCCAGGGAGGTTCACAGCCCTTCTTTAGTCTCCATAGGACCTGTTTTCTCACTATTCTCTGAGGAACACTCCCACCTTGCCCCCACCCTAAACTCTGCGTCTCCCTAAAGCTAACACACCACATCGCCTTCTTGACTTGAAACTGTCTTCATGGTCACAGGACCTGCTGAATTGATGTTCAGCAAAGTATCTGCCACCTAACGGCCAAAGCTGGCTCTGCAGTCTTGGCTCTTGGCCTCCCTTGGCATCTGTCACATGACTCCTGCTCCCTCTGTTTCTCCTACCCCTTATATCCTTCTCAGTGTCATTCTTTCTCGGTCCTTTTTGTGTAGGTGCTCCCTAGGGCTCTGGCCTCAGCCACATTCACTACTCTTTCCTCATATTCTTCCTGGGAGTGATTATCCTCATCCATGCTTTGGATGCCATCTAAGTTCTGTGTTTTATGTTCAGCTGATTTTTCTACCCTTCATTCTCTCATGGCCAGCTGCCCAGGACCTTCATACTCCCCCAAACACTACTTCTGGGTGGGCTTCCTGAACTCCTCTGTAATAAAGGCCCTTCCCACTTGGGAGAAGGGGAGTCTGAGGCTAGGAGTTTGGCCACAGCCCCCCAGCCCATGGCAGGGCTAGCCTGGCTGTGCTCACTGTATCAGTGGCCCTTTGAGGTGTGTGGTCCGAAACCCTGTGGGGCCTTGCTGGGATGATGCCCCTTTCCCACTGCACAGCTCCGTTGATGTGGGCATCTCTCCCCCTGACCCAGAGGCTCTTAGGAGCCTGACTGTTGGCTTCTTCTGCTGCAGGAACCAAGTACCAGGCAGTGATGAGTGCGGACGACTGCTTTGGGATGGGCCGCTTGGCGTACAATGAAGGGGACTATTACCACACGGTGCTGTGGATGGAACAGGTGCTGAAGCAGCTTGATGCTGGGGAGGAGGCCATCACAACCAAGGCTCAGGTGCTGGACTACCTGAGCTATGCCGTCTTCCAGTTGGGTGACCTGCACCGTGCCCTGGAGCTCACTCGTCGCCTGCTCTCCCTTGGTAAGGAGGTTCTCGGGGAAGGTCAGATGGGTATGGGCAGCTGGCAGGAGAACTGGTTGGTCACTCTTGTGGCTACTGCCTGGCCATTCTCCTGGGACTGAGCCAGTCTGGCCAGTGACCAGTACCTTTCAGGTCCAGTCTGGCTACCAGGGAGCTCCTTACCCACCTCATTTCTGGCCTTAGTCCTTGCCTAGTTGCACTCAGGCCTGTGACACCTATGGCCCTACATGTTCCCTTTTAAAATAGGAATCCAGTGCAGTAGTGCCTTTGCAGCTATGCAGGGTGGAGCCTTCACTGAATCAGAAGCAGCTCGAGAGGCAAGCTGTACTTTAGAGTTGCTGCAGTGACAGTGACCTGATGCTTTGGTTAGATGCCTGAGGTCTAACTAGTGGGACTCACTATGGCATTGGTTTATGTCTTGTATGGTTGGACTGAAGAAGATTAAAAGCTCTGCGTCTTTAAAAGCCATCTGTTCCCCTCTTACTAATATACGAGACTATCACAGTCTGGAATTTCATAGACCAGCAAAGACTTTCTTGTGCTGCTGTTTTTCGTGAGCCTGATGTCAGCTATGTATGAGGTTCCTGCAAGAGCGATTCTGTTGGTAAGAGCCTCAGACAGGGAGTCAGGACACCTGGATTCCTGTTCTGTATAACCCTCACCTAAATCTCTTCAGCATTTTAGACCTCAGTTTACTTATCTGAGGAGGGGCACAGTAATCCTGCCAAGCTTGCTCCTTCAAGCTATAAGACCCACAGGGTGAAGCTGTGGCGGTGTCACATGACTGCTCTTTCTCCTGATATTTCAGCTGGCCTTCTAGCCGCGGCCAGCATGTGCTGTGGTCACTAGTGGTGGATGTACTCTGGGGAATGGATGTAACTGGCACACAAGCCAGGAGGAGGAGGCGGGACTCTGGACTGCTTCTCTGGACTTGGGACCTCAAGAGAGGCCTGAGAGGACAGCCCCCTTGGTGGCCAGCTAAGGGTCTCCCGCTTTTTTGCTCCTTTCTCATCTCTGACCAGAGCAGGAACTGGCTTTTCTGCTCTGACTAGCAAACCCTCTTTGGGCGCTGTTGAAGACAGAATGCTGCATGCAAGTGGGCTGCTAGGAGAGAAAACCGCTTATAGAATAATTTCTCTAAACGACCTAACAGATGTTTGTGGTTTCCTTTTCCTTTTTGTTCTTTGCTTTTTCTAGACCCAAGCCATGAACGAGCTGGAGGGAATCTGCGATACTTTGAACGGTTGTTGGAGGAAGAAAGAGACAAAATGGTATCAAATCAGACGGAAGCTGAGCTGGCAACCCAGGAAGGCATCTATGAGAGGCCTATGGACTACCTGCCCGAGAGGGATGTCTACGAGAGCCTCTGTCGCGGGGAGGGTGTCAAACTGGTGAGACACGTGGCGAGGCAGGGGCCCAGGCTGTGGACCTAGACTCTGGCCCTGGATAGGCAGATTTGGGGAGGATGTTCCTCTATCTGTAGGTTGTTCGTCAGCATCTTCCCTAGTTCTTTGTAGCATCTGCAGAGGTTGACACATGGGTGTTCTTTGAGGATTAAGGCAGGAAATGGTCTCCCCTCATGGCCCAGGTAGAGTTTCAATCCTCAAACTTATTCCTGAGCTCCCCTCCCCACTCCAATATGCCCAGCTTCTGCTTGGGTTACTGTTGAGAAGAAAACCGTGGGCGTAGACATGCCTCAAGCCCCAGGGGACATTGTGGTCTGTAGTTCCATCTGTAGTGAAGACAGGACAATTGCTGGAGTTTGGCGTTGGGTATCACTGGCCTTGGGGAGTCCTGGGATCCAGTGCTTCCTCAAGGACGCGCAGATGTGAGTCTGCTTTTCTGTGCCTATTTGCTTGGCTCCCATTGGCCCTTCCTCCTGGAAAGGCTTCTTCCTTGTCCCAGCCCTTCAGAGCCACCCACACCCCTGTGGAAGGGGTCAGGGTTACCCTCTGCTACAGGACATGAGGTATTCTTGCAAAAGAAGAAACATTGCATGACTTGTGGGGTGTCATTTTATGCCCGTCCAGCTGAGGAGCTTTGGAGAAGTGGGAGGGAGCAGCCGCTGGATGGGGTGTGAGACTGATGTCTGCAGCCAGCCACTGGGACAGAGGGTTAGGACTCATTTGCCCTGTTGCTCTGTGCTCCCCAGACACCCCGGAGGCAGAAAAGGCTTTTCTGCAGGTACCACCATGGCAACAGGACACCACAGCTGCTCATCGCCCCCTTCAAAGAGGAGGACGAATGGGACAGCCCACACATCGTCAGGTACTACGATGTCATGTCTGATGAGGAGATCAACAGGATCAAGGAGATTGCGAAACCCAAAGTAGGTGTCTCTGCAGGCCCTTCTAGAGTCACTCATGCCTGGTACTATGGGACAGTTAGTTGCTTTCCTATCTTGGCCAGTGTCTAGCATGAGTTTGCTGTTGGGATACTGAGGTGCTGCAGACTCAGTTTGACCCTTATGGGTCCAGTGGGGGAGAAAATTGAGGAACCAATGTGGATGGCCAGGTGCCACGATAGAAGGGCACAGTGGGAGCAGGGCAGGCCCACAGTAAGTGTCAGCTCACCTGGTGGGTGGCTGGTTTGTGTGGGCAGATAGGAAGTTTGCTATAAGGTGCTGCTAAGCTGGGTCCTGTGGAGCCCCTGATTAGGACTGGGAAAAGTGATGGCTTAGAGCATAATGACCATCTTTACAGTATTGAGTCTTCTCATCCAAGAGCCCTTTGGCGTCTCCATTTATTGATTTCTTTTAAAATTGTCTGCACAACACTCTGCACATTTCTTGTTAAGTTTATTCCTACATAGTTTTTTGTTACTGTAACTTCACTTTGTTTCTTCGTCATTATGTTTTTACTGGTTACATTATGTTAGTTTACTACAATAGGCTAAACTGTCGATTAAAGAAGTATATTTCATAGGTATAGCTAATGTTTACTGAGTTTTTAAGCGTGACAAGACCTGTTGGTGATGAGCTTAGCTAGTACATCTGTTAAGCAGGCTCTGTCATTATCTTCATCTTATGCATGAGGAAACTGAGACTTGTGTAGGTCACAGCTAGTCATTGAGCCCACTCATTCCTCTTTTGGTTTTTAGCTGATTCTCTTGGGTTGTTCAGATAGTATTATCACCTTCAAATAAGAAAAATGTTGTCTTCTCCTTGTTAATGGTTAATAGTGCCTCTGTTTTTACTGTCTTATTGAACTACCCATAACTTGCAGAGCGTTGATACAAGAGGCATCCTTGTCTTGTTCCTGAATTAGCTAGAAATTCCTGTGGTATTTCACTGCTAAGTATCCAGTTGGCTGTTGGTTTTGTATATATGCCTTCAGGTTATAAAGTTGTTTTGATTCTAGCTCATGAAAGATTTGTTCCCATTCGACATCCTATCACTGGTGATTAGGAGGGAGGATTTAGTTGGAACCTCTATTGCTCTGCTCCTAATAGGATTGTAGTGGCCAGGAGGCCGGTGCTCATGAAGAGACATAAAGTAGGTTCCTGTCCTGGTCCCCGGACCTCATCTTGGAATGACCTTGGCTCGAGGTACTAGGACATCTAGTGCCTAGAGTCAGTTGCTGTACCATCGATGTGGCTGAGGGAGGGTCTAGCCAGTATGTGTAGGGAATGGGGACCAGGACCCAGCCCTTTGCACTCCCTGGATCAGCTCCAGAGCCCTCCTGGGAAGAAAACTACTTTCCTGGTTGCCATGTGAGAGAGGCACTATTGTGCCAGAATCTCCTTCCTTGTCCCTCAGAGATTCCTCCTTTGTCCCTCAGACCCAGGCACTGAAATCAATTTTTCTTTTCTTCCTCCTCCCCTCCCTCCCTCTCCTCTCCTTCTTCTTCTTCCTTCCTCTTTCTTTTCTTTCTTCTCCCTTCTCCTTTATCCTGCCTCCCCCATGTGTGTGTGTGTGTGTGTGCAGTGTGGGGTGTGTGTGGTGTGGGAGGTATGTGTAGAAACTATTCATAGGGCATGTTGCATGTGTGGCATGCATGTGTGTGGCAGAGGCTGTGGTGGGGAGGGTTGGGAAAACTTGTCTTTGAATAGAAGCCATGTGAAGAGACAAACATGTTGGCCATTACAAGCCGACCTCTCCTTTCCGGAGTCTGTGAGGGACAGATGCTATGCTGGCTTTGAAGTAGGGCCGACGAGCTTAGCTTGGCCTGTGGGGAATGCTTGGCAGCTGCCTGTGAGTCCCCAGTCTGTTTTCAAAATAGCCCTGTCTGTCTCTGAGAGCAGAGCTCAGCTGCCCAGAACTTCCTGGTAGGCATCAGGCCAGCAGTGAGGCTCAGATGCTTGGACGGGGTCTGGCTGCGGCTGTAGTTGTCATCGGGGAGAAGCCATAGACAGGAGCTCTCAGGAAAGCCCTCTGTCCTGGGTACACTGGCCATCTTCCCAGAACGTGCTGCAGCAGCAGTGTCCAGGTTGGCCGATCTCGCCTCCTGACCAGCCTTCTGGTCCATTTAATCCTCTCCATTCCTTCTGCCACCCCGGCCCAGGCCACCATCACCTCTTGCTCTGACTTCTGCCTTGACCTCCTCACTGGCCTCCTTGTTCCCACTCTGGTCCTTCCTTAGCCAACTTTCCGTGAGGCATCTACAGGGACCCTTCTTACATGAGATTGTGAGTATCCTTCCCCTGTGTAAAGCCTTTTCTGTTTCTCATTGGCTACAGCATCACATCCAGGCCCAGACCCCACTTACCTCTTCAGCCTCTTCCCTTAGCTTTAACTTCAAATCCAGTCAGTGCCACACCCATCTTCATCCTGGGTGTGGGATTGCTGTTCTTTGTTCTTTGCATTGCTGTTCTTTCCTTCTTCCTGTAATGCTCCCCGCTTGGCTAACTCCTACTTACCCTTCAAGTCTCAGCTATGTTGCCCTTTCTGCAGGAAACCATTCTTGACCCCACACACTGAGCTCCTACAGACAACAAGCTTACCCCGCTTCCAGCTCTTCCCATGCTGTGTGGCAATTACCTAGCTAGTTTCTGCCCTCCCCACTTGACTGAGTTGTATGTCTTGGTCATCCAGCATAGTGCTGGGCACATAGTAGGCACTCATTAAATTATTGAAATTAAGAGGAAGTGCTCTTGGGTGGGCATATCTGGGTCTATGGTCCCACCCACATGAGGTCATTAGGACGGTCTATAGATGAAGCACTGGGGGCTGGCTCTGGGCAGCAGGTCCTTCTTGGTAGTATCACTGCCTCTGTCTGTGGGGACTGGAGGAGATGAGGTAAGTGAGAGGTGTCTGTGTATGTGAAGTGTGTATGTGGAGTGGATGGCTTACAGGCAGCAGTTCACTTATTTTGACTTGTCGAGTCTTTTCTTGATTCTATCACCTGACCTTGCGAGTCTCCTAAAGGAGTAGAAACTGCCTCCTGAGTTTGCTCCGGTAGCAGCAAGAGCCCAGTGTGAGCTGAAGCAGCAGCAGAGTATATGGGCAGGTTTCTTGGCAGAGGAGTCTGCTGAGGTTCAGAAGCTCGGTGGACTTGACCAAGTTGAAAGGAGCATGCAATTGAGGCTCGGGCATGGTGGCACAGTCTGAATGTGGCGGAAGCAGCCAAGTGGAGGCTGTGCTCAGGCAGGGGTGGGCCTGGTGAGAAAGGAGGCTGTCCAGGAAGATGGGTGGATAGACAGAGCAGACTCCATAGGCATAATTCTGCAGATAGAATGGCTCGGGTGGGAGCAGGGGTGGGCAGTGACCAAGTGGTTCAGTGGCCAGAGTCTGACAACAGAGCAAGAATATAGAAGCCTCAGACTACTGCCCTGGCCTGGCTTGCAGGATCCTGGGACCTTGGCTAGGGCCACTGCCTGCAAAGCTTCTTCCCCCATTGGCCTGACTGGCAAATCTGGTCCCAGTCTCTCCAGGAAAACACCCAAGGCAAAGAAGGATAAGTCTGCCCTCTCTTCCTGCCTTCCAGCTTGCACGAGCCACTGTTCGTGATCCCAAGACAGGCGTCCTCACTGTTGCCAGCTACAGGGTTTCCAAAAGGTTAGCAAAGGTGATGGTGGCGGGGTGACTGCTCAAGCCCCAACTCCAGGGCCTCCCAGTTGCTACCCTAGACTCCCAAGGGAGATGTGGCTTTGCCTGTCTTACCTGCTAGCACCTCCCCCACTTCGAGCACTCACCCTGTGCTGCCTGTTAGTGCTGGCCCTGACTCTGGGGAGAGAGTGCAAGGCCTCAACTAAGCCTGCCTTCCCCGCCTCTCTCCCTTTAACTTTGGCTTAGCTCCTGGCTGGAGGAGGACGATGATCCTGTTGTGGCTCGAGTGAATCGTCGGATGCAGCACATCACAGGGCTGACAGTAAAGACTGCAGAATTGTTGCAGGTATGGTGGTCCTTGGGACTCTGGGAATAGGAGGAAAGGAGTATTTCTGGCTGGCTGGTCTGCCCAGGGCCAGGCCTAGGGACGCTTGCCCAACAAACTGTATGATAGCACAATGCTGTGAACATGGAGCAGCCTCACACTGGGAAGCCAGGATTAACATGCCTGCCGGCATTCGGCAGTTAGCATTCAACAAATATTGACTAAGTATTGTCTGTGTGCCCAGGTGTCATACTAGGAGCTAGGGTCAGTGGTGGGTACAGCAGGCCTATTCCTATATTTTTGACTACAGAAGCTGACATCCTGAGTTGTTCCAGGGACACCTCTAAGAGAGCTATAAATATCTTCAGAGGTCATGGTTTATCCTTGTCAAATGCCCTTGAAGGTAAAGTATTCTGTGACATGCTGGTAGAAGTGAGAGTCCTGGACCAGTTGTCTGGTGAAGGTGGAAGCTTCTTTTCAAAACACCCGCTGTGGACCCCTAGCTTCCTGCCCATTTTAAAGGTGATTGTGAAGATATACGCAGCTGAAGTTTTGGGTGAAGCTCCTAATAATGAATCTTTGGTCTTTTGGGTTCAAGTCAGCAATGGCCATGATTCTTGCTGAACATCAGAACTTCTGGGTTCTGTTGTAAACTGAGGGCTGGGACATTGCCTGAGAAATTTCGCTGGCTTTTTTCTGGCCTCTTGTAACTGGCCAGAGTTTCTGTGTATTCTCTCTCTCTCTCTCCCCCCTCCCCTCTCTCTCTCTATCAGAAAGCCAAATTTGAAAGTCATCTTTATAGATTTCTGTGAAGTCTGCCACAGTTTTTATAAACATGCCGATTACCTCATAAACAGTCTTGTGAAAACTTTATGTAACCTTTTTAGTTCACTTCAACTTAGTGAATTGTTCAGCCTAATTTTTAAGTAAGTTCTGCAGACAAGCACACTGATAAAGGATTTCTGCCACATCTCCCATTTCTTTCTTCTGTGTGAGAACACCTCCATTTCAAGAGCAGTAAGGGCTTTCGGTGGACTAGGTACATCCCTGTTGGCATTGTTGTGCTTCATATCTTCCTGGAGCAGGTTTTTTTTGGTTGTTGTTAGGATACCTGCCACTGCTTCCTGTGCATCAGAGCTGAAGGTAGGAGTCTCATCGTCCTGATCGAGGATGACATTCTGCTTGATTGGCTGATTTCATATATACCCTGGATCAAAGGGCTTAGAAGACTGAATGGGACCTGTGCCCCTGCTGCTTTCCTGGCTGACCTTCTGGCTGCACCCTCTATAACCTATATGACACATAGCCCCAGAAGACAGCACCTTCATGTTTGGATTGGCTTTTCTGCCACAACTGTGGCTTTATCTCCTCTGACCTTTCATCATATTCTATCTCAAAGGATGTTGGGGACCTGAATGCCAGCAATCCTGGGGGAGCCTTTCCAAGGCTCTTTTGGAAAGTCCAGACTACTTCCAAGGAGCTGAGACACCGTTTTTGTTTGTTTCTTTTTCTTGAAGCTGCCCTGGCATTTCCTTTGCCATCCAGCAGTGTTGCAAATGTTGATCCTGAATGGTTGCGGGGACAGGCACCTGGGCTTCAGTACGTGTCTCTAAGTGCCATTCCACACAGACTGCATGCAGCATGATAAATGCCTAGGCACCTGCAACAGCCTGCACACCATGGTCCCTGTAAGAACGCTGCAGGCTTCTGGAAAGGAACTGGTTCTTCTGGACCTCTGTTGATGCTACCTGTTGACACTCGTTCAGCTATAGTTCAGTTTGTTCAGCCAAAGTGTTTGCTATAGGTCATTTAGAAAAAGAAAGGGAAATTGAGGTTTTCTTGTGACTTGGATGAGGGCCAGATAGAAGAAGAGAAGCTGCACTGCTAGAATTTTCTAAGATTGAAGACGCTTCTGAATCGATGTCTCAGCCTCACCAAAAAAGTAATTTCTAACCATTTTTTTTGCTTTCACTTTGATCTCAGCATCACAAAAAACCATGTCTTTCAAATAACCGACTCTTCTACTTTTGTAGCAACAAACCTAAAGATTCAAATGAATACCTCCTCACAGCAATCAGTTTTGATGTCCAGTTCCTTGTTATTAAAGATGTGAGTCTGGAGACTGGAGTTTGCCCATACAATGAATCTGATTGCTGCAAATCCAGAAGTTTCTATGACACTTGAACTATTTGGGGACAGTATTAAATAATGTAGGTACAGTAGCTTCAGTACCATGATCAAATGCAATTCTCCAGCTGTTAAAAGATGAGCCAGCTAGAGCAATGCAGCTTCTTTTGCTCCCTGGCATGTGACAGTGTAAGTACTACATCCAACAAGTGGAGGTGTTGGAAAATGCAGCTGTGCTTTGCAGCTCCAACAATAAGTAGTGATTGAATTTTCCTGAGTGCAGTGGCATACTAATCACAGTCATGTTTAAAATTTTCTTGAAGTTCTCAACTAGAGTGGATCCAAAGCAAAAACATTTGTACTGTCACTTCATCAACTTCTCTAGCACTTTCCTTCCTAGATATACTTCCAGCCATTGGGCCACATGCTGAACCAGCCTCCTGCACCATCGATAGGATTTCCCCCTCTTTTTGGCGTGGGAATCTTGAAGGCTGAAGCAGTAGATGACAGCCGTTTTCATCCACTGAGTCTTCATATCAAAATTTTAATTTTTGTGGAGACTGAAAATCATGCTGCCCAAATTCTGCACTTTGTCACGTTAGACAAATATTGTTTGTGTTCCAACATGAAGATTTCCTCTCTTGTAAAGCCCACGCTGCCTTTCCCTCCCTCATGTCTAAGGGCCTCTATCATTGCCAGTTTTGCCCTCACCTGACTGTTGGAGTGGCCAAAAAGGATATATGAAAACTACCAATTTTCTGAGGACTAATAGCTGAGCCTCAAAGGTTTTTAGGGTTTCCCAGATGGACATTGGTGGTGCCACTTGATCAACCAGCTTTTATATCAGATCCTGCACTTCATCTTGAACTTTGTCTCTCTGTCTACTAAAGCTAAAATAACCATTGTAACTTAGGGCTTATATTGTGCTGATAAACTTCACAAAGGCATTTACAATTTTCTAATCCAATTAATGATACCAGGTAGCTGCTGTAGCTGAGGTGGCTCAGGTCATGTTTTAGGCCCAGACCTCTGCTGGGGATGGTGAGGTAGAGTAGCAGTTCTTGGCCACCCTGTAGCTGGCTGCCCATGTCCTGCTGCTTCACTTGGATGCAGAAGTACTCCATGCAGTGGGCCACTGTGGGGGACATGTTAGCCCTGCCCAGCCTGACCAGGAACAGCTACTGGGACACCATGATAGGCAGGAGCAGTGCCCGGGACTGAGTAGCTCCCAAACTAGCATTTAAAAAAAAAAAATTCCCAGCCTTGAATTTGTTATTGGCTTTCCTCTGGATTAGTTTCATTATCTCCCAAACAAAGAGAGCCTGCCTCAGGGGCTCCCCCTACTGCCATCTGAGTGTCTCCAAAGGGCTGAGTGGCCCATCGTGTTCTGTTTGGGAAGCCACATTTGTGCTGCAGCCTTACTCTTCCTCTAGCTCTAGAGCTGTTTGCAGTGTTTACCTGTGCTGACGGGGCGTAGTTACTCTCCACCTTAACGAGGCTAGTCTTGGGGGTTCTTGTTTGGGGGTTTATGTTGTTCTGGTTACCTCTCAAGGAGATAGTACCCCTTGAGAGACGGGCTGCCTCATGGTTGTTCATGCTGCTGACAAGCTCCACCACTGCTCTTTCCCACCAGGTTGCTAATTACGGAATGGGAGGACAGTACGAGCCACATTTTGACTTCTCTAGGGTAAGGCCCAAACCACCAGTGCTTTTAAAGGGCCCTGCCCCAGCTGGTTTGAGAAGGCTGGAGCTTCTAGAAGCACTTCAGCCTCCACGCCAGGCTCCCCTGCCTAACGAGAGCCAACTCGTTGTTACTGGAGAAGCCCAAATCTGGAATCACAGCCCAAGGCAGCCTGGCTGTTTTCCCTGTGATGTGGGGGTGTGTTCTTCCCACCCAACTCTGTCATTCTTTGCCCTGACTCTAAAGCAGAGGACCTCACTAGGTCTCCGTGAAAGCTGTCCCTGCCCCCTTTACCATGTTTCTGCCCTGGCAGGGTTTACTTGGCAGCCTTGGCCCATGGTCCAGGCTGATGTATGTATCACACACTTGTGACCTTTTCTGAATCTTTTGGTCCCAATCCTGTGGGTGGTGGGTGAAATCAGTTGCAAACTTGGGTGAAAGTTGTTGTTTGTTGCAGCGACCTTTTGACAGCGGCCTCAAAACGGAAGGGAATAGGTTAGCGACGTTTCTTAACTATGTAAGTATAGGGTCCAGGCCCGCCTGTTTACTCTCACTTAATTTTATAGAACGATGAGCAAGATGTTTTCAAGCATTTAGGGACGGGGAATCGTGTGGCCACGTTCTTAAACTACGTGAGTATGACGTGTGCAGTGTGTGGGCCTTCAGGGGAGCCTAGGTCTAGAATGCTCTCTTATATCCACCCACGCCTATCAGGGCTGATACCACCAGCATTGCTCAGCGGCTGGGTTCTTCAGGCCCTCAGCATCCTTTTTGGCTGGAGAAGAGACTTAGCCTCTGTTTTCATCTGCGGACTCCCCCTACCTTCCAGGGCTTTCCTGTCCCTGGTTCCTTTTTTAGGGGCCCAGTGTTAGGCTGGACTTGTGGCGTAGGTGCCCTGGTAGGTTCCCTCCTTGGCAGCAAAGTTAGGAGGCAGCCATGAGGTTCTCTTAGATGAAACATGCCTTTGTTTCCCCAGACCCGGTGGCCTGCCTCCCACCTGCTGCTTGTGTTCCAGCCACAGGCCGTCGGGTTTACCTCTCTCATGAAGAACAGTTTCCGCTCCCCTCTGCCGAGAGAGCCAGCTAGAAAGAGGCAAAAAACTGTCAAGAAACTTAGAGACAGAAGCCATTGTCCATTTTTTCCCTTGGTCTCTCATTTACATTTTATTGTGTGGTTTTTATGTGCTGGGGACTGTCATGAACATGCTGGTGAGTGGGACTCTCTTGTAAGGCTTATGGTCTAATATGAGAGGCTTAAATGTAAGAGAGGTAATTGTTTAGTTACCATGGTGACAAGTGCTTTGATGAAGTAGCTCAGGCTTGGGGTTCAGAGAAGGCCTCCCTTGGGAAGTAACGTGTCAATATTGAGACTTGAAGATTGGGTGGAAATTAGCTGGTGGAACTTGGAAAGTGTGTAGAGACCTGGAAGCAGGAAGGAGCGTGGGATGTTGGAAAAATAGAAAAGACTGGTGGCTCAGAGGCAGTGCATGAATTGAGAGTGGCTAAAGAGAGAGGCTGGTGAGACTGACAGGGCCTTCGGGTTCTAGAAAAGAGTTTGGATTTGATCCCCAGGGCAGTGGCCATGAAGAGTTTTCATCTTACTCATTTTCCATGTCTGTCAAGTGCCCTTCAGTCTGTCTGGTATGTGTCCTGTGGAAATATTTATTAGCTCCAAATATTATTACATTATAGGCAAAATACTTGAAGTGAGAGAGCCAGACGAGAAAGAAGTGGTGCTTTGGGCATGAGTTGCGGCACACTCTGTGGGCATGAATGCAGCCTTGCTTCCATGGAACTTCTGTTTATTTTGAGACCTCACCACGGGAGAGAGCAGGGCCTCTGGAGAGACAGTGCCCTACCTGGGGAAGGCACTGCTCTGGGAGGGTGAAGGTCTCACTAGAGCAGCAAGTTATTAGAACCAGGGAGCTCATGGGCATAGTGGCCTAGGCGAGACCCAGACTAGATGGGGTACAATGGGTCAGGGGTTGGCAGACATCTCAGAGTACAGACTCAAGATTGTTCTCATCTGAGGACAGCTGGGATGTAGGTCTCCTGCAGGCCTACAGCTCTTGAGTGCCCATGGCATGGAGACTTTTGGCGAATCACACAGATTAAGCAGGATTTAGGGAGGGGCAGGGCATGGGAAGAGCCTTTCTGGGCTGAAGAGCTGGCTATGGATCTGAGCCTCCAAGCAGTGCTGTTTATGCTCAGAGGAGGGTGATCTGCACACCTTGTCATGTCCTCTGTGGCTCAGTTGCTCTGAGAGCCTTGGGTAGAAGGGCCAAGCTTTATGCCTTGTGTTCCCAGATGAGCGATGTAGAAGCTGGTGGTGCTACTGTCTTTCCTGATCTGGGGGCTGCAATCTGGCCTAAGAAGGTAAGTTCTGGTTCTTGTGGGTCATGCTGAAGCAGGGCTTCGGGTCCCCCATTCCCATTCCTTAGCCTGCTTAACTTACTGGGAGGGGCCTTAGTCCCTTCCTGCCTGAACTCTGACCTCGTGACTTCAGCTTCTATCTGGGGAAAAGGGGTGGGTAGGGAGGTCTCTTTAAGAGCAGCTAGGTTTCCAGACATCTACCATGCCTTGAAGGGTAGGTGCTTTCTGGGGAACTTCTTTATCACTGGAGTCCCAGAGCCCTCTCCCCCTGTACACAGGAAAGTGAGGGCGTTTCTGCTCAGGGAGGGGCTTTGTGGTGCTTGGAGTCAGGTTCTCGAGCCCAGTCTCTAAGGATGTGGTTTGACAGGCCATCTCTTTTCCCAGGGCACAGCAGTATTCTGGTACAACCTCCTGAGGAGTGGAGAAGGTGACTACAGAACAAGACATGCGGCCTGCCCCGTGCTTGTGGGCTGCAAGTGGGGTGAGTGGCTTAATGTGTGGTGTTGGCCTTGGTGGCCTAAGTCTGGGCTTTAGTGGCTGGCTTTAAGCTCTGAGCTAGGAGACAACTGCTGCCAGATTTTCACAAAACCAAGATTTTCCTTTTAAAATTTTTTTTTCTCTTGCTAACTGGTAGTCCCATCTAGCCATGTAGCTGTCCACTCAGCTGGTTATGTGCCAAGACAACCATTTGGGATCACTCTCAGAGATGCCAAGAGAGCTGAAGAAGCCCCAAGGAAGACTAGCAGAAGCATCAGAGGTCCCGGATGGCTCCCCAGACGAGTGGACTCTGGCAGGGGTTCTGAGGGAGTGCTGGAATCAGGGGGGAACAGGTGTCCTAAGCAAGCAAGGCCCAAATGGAACAAGGCACAGGCTAAAACCAGCATCATAGGTATGAGGACTGGCTGCCTTTGTCACCTGAATAATGGGAGGCCTGTGGAACAGGAGCCAAGAGATGAGATTTGAGACAGGGACAAAACCACAGAGGCTGAAGCTTGAGCCTCCTTCTGGAAGCAGCTGTGGTGAGTGAGCTGTGGAGAGGCTTGAACTGGGATGTAACAGGAAGTGATCACAAAGAGATGAGTTTGTAGCACTCCTGGGGAGTTTTAGGGATAAATAGTGATAGGTTTAAAGAAAATTAAGCAAATAAAAAAGAAAATCGAGGCAATTGCTGACTTTAGGGAAAAGAAGAAATTGTACAAGAGAAGAAATGTAAGTATAATCTATTAGGTAGCTCATGTGTGAGCAGTGTTTATATGACATAGTGTAAACACTTAATATGAATTTAACTAAAACTTGTGATTTAACTCTACTAGGAAGACAGGAAGGAATAAGTATATATTTTAGGGCTAAAAGAATTCCAAAATTGGAAGTAAAAAATAGCATTATAAGCATGTTATTTAGAAAAATAAGGATAAATATCAGAAGAATCAACTAAAGAAGTTGAATATCTTCTGGGGATTAGTGGTGGGAATGGGTAGGTAAGGAGATTGCTGTTTATCATTATAAGCTTTGTAGACGGTTTGAGATTTTTCAATGAAGTATGCGTATTTTAAAATTATATTTAAAAAGCTCTATGATTTCAGTAGTGCATTAGAATAAGTTTGTTTTATTCATTGTGCAAGAGTCTATGTTGAGAAATGAAATGGTGATTCATGTGCATCTGAGATATAACTTGAGGTGACAGACAGTGCTAGCACCAGCTCTGCCTCTTCGTTACCCACAGCACACAGATTGGATCTGCTGGCCCACAGCTCCCAAAGTTGATGTCCAGGCCCTCCACAATCCTGACAGGCTTCCTCATCCTCATCTCCTACCTCTCAGTTCCCACCTGCCACAGTCTAGTAATATCAAGCTTCTTGGGGTTCTTAACACACCAGGGTGGTTCATACCTTGATGTCTTTCTCGCCCTTTTCCCGTTTCCTGGACCCCCTTGGCATAGAAGCCATCGTGGTCTATCTTCTTTCCTGGACAACTCCTATTCAACTTCATATCCCAGGTCTGGGAGTTCCCCTTCCTCCACATGATTAGATGCCCTTTGACTCTGTTTCCATGGCAGCCTTATACATGTCTCTCTTGTGTCACTGGCAGACTTATACAATTATCTGTCTTCCTCACAAGCTCCTGAGCAACTTGAGGCCTGAGACCATGTTGTACTCACATCTGATTCTCAGGGCCCAGTGCGAGATCCATCCTGAAGGAGCCATTAATTTTGGGCGCTGAAATAAACAACAGGATTGTAACATACTTTCTGTCTGTTCACAGTCTCCAATAAGTGGTTCCATGAACGAGGACAGGAGTTCTTGAGGCCGTGTGGATCAACAGAAGTTGACTGACATCCTTTTCTGCCCTTCCTCTTCCTGGCCCCCCAGCCTTTTGTCTTCAAGTTCAACGTGACAGACACCTTTCTATGTTCCAGCCCCTGTCAGGCAGGTCTTTGGAGTAGTGAATGTTTGTCTGGAGCAGAGAGAGTGGACAGGGGAGGGTCGTTGGTGACCTTGGTCCCAGCCTCTCTGGTCAGCCTGTGCCATCTCAGGTCAGAGCTACTGTAGCAGAGTCGGGCTGTCTAGCACCTAGCAAGGTGCCTTTGTACCTCAGATGTTTTAGGTGTGAGATGTTTCAATGAACCAAAGTTCTGATACCTTGTTTACATGTTTGTTTTTATGGCATTTCTATTAATGTGGCTTTAACCAAAAAATAAAATGTCCCTGCCAGAAGCCTTAAAGAGCCTTATTTGGAGTATTTTTTTTAAGATGGGGGAGCTTTTACCAATTCACCATTTCCTATGCATCTATAGAGGTAGAAGCTGGGTAACTTCAGTGGCAAAACCCTGACCTTGAGTACTGGATCTGGTTTTAACACTTATATCTCCTACAAGCTTTAGTGTCCTTTCTGGAAGTAAGGGAAATAGTCTCTCTCTGCCTGCCAGAGAACCTAGAGATCATAATATGTTCACGATTGTGATGCTGTTATAATTTGAAATCTATTTTAAAATTTGAGATATACACACAGAATTGTGAAACTCAGATGTACAGTTTAAAGACTGTGAAGGTGAGCACAAGCACCTGTGTCACCAGCACGCAGATCATTTTCAAATCCACACCCAGGAGCCCCTTGTGAGCCTCTCCTGGATCACATCTCCCACCCTCTCCACCCACCCTGGTCCCTTGGCAGTAACCATTGTCTGTCTAATGATATGTGGTAGTAATTCCTTGGTTCTTCTTTGCAGTTTTACTATCTGTGTCTCTATCCCTAAACAAGTAGTCATTTTGTTTTCCCTGATTTTTGAACTCTTTATAAATGGAGCCAGAGTATATTTTGTGGGGAGTTTGGCTTCTTTCATTCAGCTGTTATTTTTAAGATTAATACATGTCGTTCTATAGCTATAGCTTGTTTTAATTTGTATAGTTTACTGTTTTGTTAATGTATATGATGAGACGATACCTTAATATAGCCAATATACTACTGATAGACATTTGAGTTGGTTTCAGTCTTTGTATATTACGAGTAATGCTGTTGTTTTTATATGTGAATCTTGATGCACATAAACACACATCTCTGTAGAATATATATCTAAAAGTGGAAATGCTGAGTCTTAGTAAGCGAGTCTTTAATCTTATCATATAATGTATTACGGAATGGTTATGCACATTCCCAGCAGGAGTAAATGAGAGATCCCAACCTTCTCCAATATTTGGTATTGTTACACTTCGGCATTTTATATGGTTTATATGGTATTATCTATTTTAACACGATTGTTAATGACATCAAATACTTTTTTTGTATGTTTATTAGTTTTTGTTTCTTTAATTGCCTATTCAAGTCTTTCTCTTACTGATTCATAGGAATTTCTAATATATTATGGACACAAGGTCTGTTGGTTATATGTTTTACAAATGTCATCTTTTTTCTAGATTGTCTTTTCACTCTTAGTTCTGTCTTGATGAACAGTTCTTAATTTTTATGTCAAATTTATCAAGTTTTTCCTTTTTGATTTATGTTTTTTATGTCTTGTTTAAGAAATTCTTCTATATGCAAAGATTATGAAGGTATTTTCTTTATTATTTTCTAAAAGCATTATAGTTTTGTCTTTTTCCTTTATGTTCTTTAATACACTTGGGTTTTATTTTTGCATTATAGTATGAGGTAGAAGGGCTGACTTAAAAAATCTTTTTGCGTATTTTATTAGGGTAGGATAGGCTTATGCTACAGGAATAAAATAACCCCTCTCAGTGGCATAATATATAAAACTGTGCCTCATGGAAAATATCACTGAGTCTAGAGCAACTGCTGCCTGTCTAGTACCATCTAATTTCCCTCTAATGCTTTCCATTGGCAGAACCTAACAGGAAGCCAGCTGGTAAGGGCATCTGGGAAATGTAGTTTACAGAATTACAACTCTAGTATAGCAGCAGAGTGTAGAAGGATGAGCCGAGCATAGAGCTGAGAAATAACAGAAAAATTACTGGCATGCTAGTTTTCATTTTTCCTATTCGAGAGTCTTTGGGCTTCTTGAATCTGTATAATATCTTTAATCAGTTTTGGAAAATTATTAAATCATTTTCTCTTTCAATATTTTGTGTTCCTTTTGGAACTCTTGTTAAATGTAAATTAGACTATATCATACTATTCTTATCTCTAACCTGTCTTTCATATTTTAGTAGCTATGTTATATTTTGGGATAATTTTTATAACTTCTAGTTTACTAATTCTCTCTTCTATTAAATACACCTAAGATTTTTTCTTTCAGCACTTTAAAGATATAATTTCATATTTTCTGGCTTACACAATTTCTGTTGAAAATTCAGCTGTCTTGTCCTTTTTTCGCTCTTTTGAAAGTCATTTTTCCCCGACCTCCTCTCTACTGTCTGCTTTTTAAAATTTTTCTTTGTTTTGGTTTTCAGTCTTACTATGATCTATGTAGTGTGAATTTCTGTCATTTTCCAGCTTGGGATATAGAGCTTCTTGAATTTGTGAGTTGATGTCTTTGATCAGTTTTGAAAATTTATCAGACATAATTCACATATTGTTTCTGTCCCATTTTCTGTCTCCTCTCTTTCTGGGACTCCAATAACCTGGATATTAGAACTTTTCACTGTGTTTTATATGTCTCTTACTCTGTTTTCCATCCTTCTCCCTCCCCGCCCCCCGCCTTCTGCTTCAGACTAGTTATTTTCTATTGATCTACCTTCTAATTCATTTATCTCTTCTGCTGCTAAACCTATCTATCAAGTTCTTAATTTCATTTCTTGTATTTTTCAGTTCTAGAATATCCATTTATTTTTAATAGATTCTAATTCTCTGGGGAATTTGCTTTTGTTTTCTCCATATTTTTCCTAAACTAATGAATCAATTATTTACAAGTTTTTGTCTGGTAACTCCATGATTTAGATTATCTGTGGATCTCTTTTTATTGTCTCCCCCCACTCCGCCCCATTTCTGGTCATTTGGTCCACTGTCTTGGTATGCCTGGTAATTTTTGATTGAATGCTGGACATTGTGTATGATAGATTATAGAGGCTCTGGATGATAACTTCCTACACAGAGAGTTCACTGTTTCCTCTACTAGGCAGAGTGGGTATTAATCAACTTAATCCAAATCAGGGCCTGAGCCACCTAAATTAAGGGTTGCAGTTTTCCTGACTAACTCTGGTTTGCCCTCATTTTCCCCCTCACAAGATATAGTCTTCTAGGGATTTTCCAGTTGAGAGCCTAGAGTATTCACTGGATCTGTCCCCATGGCAGTTCTGCAGCTCTAACCCTTATATTATCAGTATCTAGACACTGCCCCCCAAATTCATTTTTTCATTCAGAGGTTTTCTTCTTCTTAAACTTCTTTTCCACCCAGTTTCAGAATTCAGAAAATAATGGATAAACAGGCCGAGTGTTTGACTAAACTCTCCACTCTTTCCTCCTATTTAATATCTTAACAAACTGCAGTCTAATTTTTGTCTTCTAATGCCCCTTGAGACTGCCAAGAGCTCTGCTGGTTTCTCTGCCTCTCGGCAGTTGCTCATTGCTTGGGTTCTTTATCTGGGCCCACAGTCTCTTACCCCATACCTAGAATCAATAAACGATCTAAGGATAAAAGAGGCTGCATACTTTTGGTTCACCAACCTGAGATTCACCTTCCTCAGGATCTTGATGCTCAAGCCCTTTTTGCATCAGCAGTCTATTGATGCCTTCAAACAGATTTATAGGAGATTTTATCCAGCTTTCATGGTTGTTGACATGAAAGTTTGTCTACCATAAGCTACTCTATCTTAGCTGAGAGTGGAACTTTCTTGTTCACTTGAGTTATTAAAATTCATTTTCATGTAAAAAATGCATATACAGAAAACCTTGTCTTTGATACATTCCACATTTACCTTGAAAATTTCATGCATCAAGCATTAAATCAACCACTAAGCAATCTGTTGCTTGTTGGTGCCTACCTGTCAATCCATAGTGGGCCTGGAACCACACACAGGATAATCTTAGAAACGGTACTGTTTTCAGTAATTTTTATTAACCTACTTAGCATTAACATGTTCATGATGGCACCAAAGAGTTGGACATTTCAGTGGGCATTTGGTAGTGTGCTAGGGATGTTACAGTCTGTTATTTCAAACTTACAACAACTCTTTAGGTAACAAAGAAGCTGAAAGTTTAGGTTATGTACTTGAGGTCACATAAGGTCTCTTTGTTGTTTGGTGAAAAGCCTGGGAATCAAACCCTGGTCTGGCAGCTATTCAAAGTCTTTGCTCTAAAAAGTATATTTTCATCCATTCAACAGTTTTAAAGATCCGATATGGAAGCAAAGATGAATAAAATACTGCCTTACCTTTAAGTAATTCAGATTAATGAAAGAGATTTGTAAATAGATGTGTGAAATGTGAGAGGTCTGGTAACGGAGGATTAGTGCTCAAGTAGTACAGGAGAGTGAGGGACTAATTTAACTAGAGAAGTTGGCACTACAGTAGGCAACATTAATCTGAATCTTGAAGTATAAGTAGAAATTTGCTTTCTTGCTATCCCAGTTTGATATACATGCACCTGGCTTAAAAAATAAGGAACAGGAGAGCTTACCATGAATCTTCCCCACCCTTCTGCTCTCTTCTCCTAGTCTCCCTTCCTAGAAGAACCTCGTTCTATTGTCTTTGCTTTTAATTTTTCTCACTGTGAATCATAGACTTACAAAGTGCTGTCTCTTTTTCCACTTTAGAAATTTGAGAGGTGATCATTTTTGTATACACTATTTTTCATTATACCTCCCATCCCTTTGCCACTTTTTGGTAGTAATACTTATAGTCCTGATACCATAAACCTTTTGCTCTGTAGGCCTAAAGTAGTATCTCTGACATTCTAGTAAGTGACATGAAGATCTAGACTCGTGTTTGACCAAACAACTAGTCACCATAATCTAGCCAAGTTGACTTTATTGATAATATGATAATTATAAAATTATCACATGCCTTTTACCTCCCAACTTCTGTCAGTTATACTTTGGACACTGTTTTAGTATCTAGGATAAACTGATTTTAAAAGTTGAAAAACCAAATATTATGTTTCTTAATTTAACTGAATCTGTAGTCAGTATAATGATATCATCAAAAAGAATCTGTTCTTGTCTAATAAAATTCAAAACAAATTTACAATGTGTATTAGTTTGGAAGGGCTGTCATAACAAAATATCACAGAGTGGGTGGCTTAAACATTTTCTCAGTCCTGAAGGCTAGAAGTCTAAGATCAGGATGGAAGTTTGTTTCTTTCCAAGGCCTCTTTCCTTGGCTTGCACATGGCCACTTTCTCACTGAGTCCTCACATAGTCACCCCTTGATCTATGCGTTATCCGTGTCCTAATTTCCTCTTATGAGGACATCAGTCATATTGGATTATGGCCCACTCGTATGCCTCATTTTACCTTAATTACCTAACTACAGATCCAAGGTATTGGGCGTTAGGGCTTCATCATGAGAATTTTGGGGGAACATATAATGCTACTAGGTAATCATGTTAGATCTGAAACACTACTGGGAATGAAAGCAAAATATCTTTCCTTGTTCTTTGTACACCAGATATATTCCACGATGAACAAGGGTGTCAGATTATTAAAGCATGTTTGCATTAAGAATGTCATAACAATAGAAGAAAGTTTTGTTGATTTTTTTTTGAATAGGTAAAAGAGGGTGACCTTATGAAATTCTTAATAAATTGTAAAAGATGATATTGACATAAATTCTTTAAGGCCAGTGTTATGATAATGGAACAAATATAGCAGGGTTTATACAAGCCATTATTTCTCCCCAAACGATTATGCCAAATTTGTGCCTTGCTCAGTTCATACTCTTAATGTGCAAAAATGCTGCTTTCAGTGAATTTAACCTTTTTACTATTGTACAAAGGATGAACATTTTTGTGAATTCAGTGAGGAGATAGAATATTATGTGTATTCTAAAAACTACATTAAAACATACAAATCTTGGGAGCATCAAGATCAAATACAATCAAAGCACTTCACACAAATTAAAGATGTTTATTAAATATTAAAAGATAAATGAAAAAATGAAATATGCTGAAATAGCAAGCAAAAATAGATTACAAATTTTTATGCAACTTATCCACATGGGATGTTATTTTGAACTAAGTAGAAAAAGTTAAAGGTTTACAATAAAAAAAAAATGCCCACTACTATATACAATAGAAGGCTCATCTCATTGCTTATAATAAATGCGAGCAAGTAGCTCAAAATATATTTAATGTAAAACTTTAACGAGAGATATGAATATACTTCCTGAATTTGAAAATGAAAAAAATACACAAATCACTGGCTGAGTCCATCAATTATTATAGGAAGAGTGTTTATTAAATAGAAATTAAAGAGATAATAGATGTCCTAGAAATGAAGATTTGAAAAATCAAGTGAAGTGTCTTTAGTTATTTTGAATTTTTACCTGGAGAAGTTATTTTCTACGAATGCATTCGATTTACAAAAAAGCAACTTCTTCAGTAGTCTTATGACAAATCCTGTGGCAATTTTTTTTGAAGTGATTTTAAGCAGCACACAATATCAATAATTTGTAATATAAAAACCAGCATTGTGTTTACATCCTCTAAAAATGATTCACAAATTTTTCTTATTACAATCTTATCCAAATTTGGAAGTGTTAGATAGGACAAGGGTCTCAAGATCTGGGTGGTTCTTACCAAATGCTATTTTTTCTAAATGCTAAAATGTAGCACAATGTTTGGCAGATGAGCTTGACCTGAATTACAAGGATAAGTTTAGCCAATTGCAAAGAAGAAATCAACATGTAATTAACCAAATAGTATAAGCAATGGTTAAGCCTCCCTTCAGAGAGACAGCTTTGATGTGAATCCCTTTTCCTTTACTTGCTGCAACCACCTAGGACAACCACATCTTGTGCATGAACAGAACACCCCAGGCAGTGAACCCATTAAGTTTGGTAACAGAAGTGCTCTAGAGAACATTTTTTTAAAAACAATTCCAGTCACGGTGGCATCCTACAGAAGAAATTTCAGTAAACTGAAGTTAATTAAAAATTGCTTAAGATCACATTTGGTCAAAAGAAGTAAATTTTGAGAATTTTATTGATGAGTTTGCTTCTATCAAAGCCAGAAAAATAAAATTTGCAGTAATTTTTCTTTTTGGTATATTTAAACTTAAAAATAATGTGAATTTTAAAAATTTCAAAATTTCAATATTTTCTACTAATTTACTAATTTGGGAACATTAACCATTAAAAAATACAAAAAAATGTATGTAAGGAGCACTTCAAAAGAATTCGCCTCAGGCTGCTATGTGACTTGGCACATCATTGTTCTTATATTTCCAAGCTTGGCATCCGAGCTCTAACATTAAGGTTGCCAGATTTAGCAAATAAAAATACGGGACATCCAGTTAAACTTTAAATTCAGATAAACAGCGAATAGTTCTGCATGAGATGCAGTAAAATATTTTTATTTCTTCTCCCAACTGCAAATTTAACTGGGCACCCTGCATATTATCTGACAACCCTAAATATAATTATCCTATGTTTTAGAAAAAAACTGCCTGCTTCCTGTACAGCAACGCCGTCTGGCGACTCTGGCCGCTGGCTACACAGGGGTGGCGAGGGCGCCCACTCGCGCAGTCACGAGGCTTCGACGCACGCGGCGTGAGCACGTCCAATCCTTACCGGGTCTAGGAGACCCCGCATCCTCACCTCCGCGGAGGGTGGGCTCCTGGGAAGCGGGAGAGCTGCCTCCACTCTGTCCCTTGGCTCGTCAGGATCTCTGTAGTTGCCAGTTCTTCTACCTGGAATGTTCTCCGCTCAGGTAGTCACAGCGTTTCCACCCTCATTCCCTTCAGACTGATCAAATATCCCCTTCTCAGATAGGCCATTCATGACCACCATGAAGCCTCTGCGGCCTTGTTCCCTCCCCCTAACCCTGCTTTGTTTTTCTTTATAGAACTTACCAACACCCGTTAAATGTTATTTGTGTTAGTTTACGGTCTGTCTTCCCTAATTGGAATGGAAGCTCCTTGGAGGAAGTTTTGTCTTTCCACTTCTTTGTCCCCACCACCCCAAATGGCATGTAGCGTGCTACAAATAACTCGCTCAAGGGTCGGTGAAATGGGGCAGTAAGGAGGGAGCGCAGTTCCCGGATGGCCGCCTTGTGGGCGACCTTGGGGCGAGTCTTGTTGTGTGAACTTCCAGGGGCGGGCCCAGAGGTTTCTGGAAAGTCCTTGGTCCTGTGGTGCGTGTTCCAGGAGGTGAAGCTGTGAGAATGGCTGGGGCTGAGTGCCGCATGGGCGAGGCGGTCACTGTGCCTGCTGTGGCATAGGGCGTCTGCCCCTGGTCGGCCCCTTGGTTCAGGCCTGTAGTGTCGGAGCAGCCCCTGAGGACCAGCGTGGCGAGGTTGTGTAGGGCCAGTCGGGCTCTGTCCCCGTGAGCGGGGCGCTCTCTGAGCGGGTGGAGCAGAGGCAGCACTCTGAAGGCTGGACGGTGCTGGGTGATGTCTTGGACATCATTTCGGAGGTTGAGGCTACTTTGAAGAGGTTTATTTAACCGTTGTGAAGATTCTTAATTCTTCTAATCTCGGGGAAAATTTTTTTGTAAAGCGTTTGGGGTTTAAGAGAAGTAAATGACAGGAAAAGGCCATGGAGATGTGGCAAACTACAGTTTTGTGTTTTAAAGGAAATTTTCAGTATCTTCCTGAAAGTGCCTTTGTAATGTGGAGGATCAGCAAGCTTCCAGGAGGTCTATCTACCCTGATATTACTCTCTTCTGAAAAGTCAGTCTCTTTCCTTTCATGAATTTGCTGACAAGAAAATCTCACTAAAGTAATAACTAAAACCCCTTTTGTACCTGATGGGCTCACAGCTGTCATTTTGTCTGTTTTCTGGATTTCACTGGCAAGTTACTTGAAACTGTGTTCTCTAGTTTCTGTTCTCTCACCTCCCAGTCTTCATTTTTTTTGAAAAAGGAGGCCTACCCCAGCTAATTCCCTGAAACTGTCTGGTAAAGTGTTCAGGGTCCTCCTAGTGGCCAAACTCAGTAGACACTTGACTTTTGTTTCCTACGGAGAATCACTTCATGATTCTTGGTTCTCCTTTCTTTCCCAGCCTCCCTTGCTGGCTTCTTTTCTTTGGCCTTCTTGTGTCCTTTATGTTCCCTAGTCTAGTTGTTTCCTTTTCACAATACTATACTGTAAGAAGCAGATCTTATCTATTCCCACTGCTTTGACCACTTATATGCCTAGAATTTATTAAATTCTTTTTGCACTCAAATCTTTCTCTTGAGTTCTAATCTAGACCCTTATAAACCACTTCTACGTGGACTTCACACATAAGTCTAGAGTAGATATCACAAATTATTCAATGAATGATCATAAAAGGGCCTGAGGTAGAAAAAAAGTTACAATGACTATTAACCTTTGGGGTCGCAGACCCTCTCGAGACTCTTATGAGAATCAAGGACTTTCTCCCTAAAAAGGTGCACACTAATTTTAGCCTGTAGTTTCAGAGCTTCCCAGATCTGCTATAGTTTGAGAACTTGGATCTTGGGTTAGGATTTCCTGAAATGAAATGAAAAAGTGTGTTTTCATAGATATACAGCGGATCTAGAACCTTACAATGAAAATACATTGTATTCCAGTCTCCATGGACCATTAACCCAAATTAATCTTTCATACTTATTTACGGAAACAGCCTTTAGAAATAGCGTCAAGAAGGAAAAGTCTGGAGCCCAAGGAAGAGAGTTTCTGATTAACTGTGTGGATTGTATGTTTCACGGTCCAGATGGGATCTACCTTAGCCTGGTCAGGAACCAGAGTCTGTTCAGACATTTCAGAAAGTGCTTGCTAATGAGAGTGTAGCCTGTTCCTCTTCTGAGGACCAGTGCACAGCTGAGATTTTGAGGCCTAGTGCCTTGTAGCAAAATATACATAATGTATTTATCATTTTAACTGTTTGTGAGTGTACAATTCGGTGGCATTAAATACATTCACAAGATAGTGGTGTACTCATCACCACTATCCCAAAACTTTTTAAAATCATCTTCAACATAAATTATGTAACCATTAAACCATAACTCTCCCTTTTCCTCTCCCACTAGCTCCTGGTAAGTGCTATCCTGCTTTCTGGCTCTGTGAATTTGCCTATTCTAAGTACCTTATATAAGTGGAGCCATATAATATATGACTTTCTATGTCTGGCTTATTTGAATAAGCGTGTTTCCATAGCCCAAGCTTGTTGTAGCCTATATCAAAATTTCATTATTTTTTATGTCTGAATAGTATTCTGTGTATATGCCACATTTTGTTTATCCTTTCATCTGTTTTGATAGACACTTGGGCTGTTTCCACGTTTTGGCAATTGTGAATAATGCTGCTATGAATATTGGTCTTCAGGTATCTGTTCGAATCTCTGTTTACAGTTCCTTTGGTATATACCTAGGAGTTGTATTGCTGGGTCATATGGTAGTTACGTTTAATTTTTGAGAACTGACGACTGTTTTCCACAGTGATTGCACCATTTTATTTTCCCACCAGCAATGCATGAAAGTCCCGATTTCTCCACATCTTCGTCAACACTTCTTATTTTCCATTTAAAAAAAATTATAACCATCCTAGTAGGTGTGAGTTGCTATCTCAGTGTGGTTTTAATTTGCATTTCCTTAATGACTAATGATATTGAGCACATATTCATCTGCATATTGACCATTCGTATATCTTCTTCGGAGATATACAATGTCTATTCAAGTCTCTTACTCATTTTTTAAATTGTTTGTTTTGTTGTTGTTGAATTTTAGATGTTCTATATATTTTTAAATATTAATCTTTTCAGATATATGATTTTCAAATATTTTCTTTCAATTAGTAGGTTGTCTCTTCACCTTTTTGATAGTTCTTAATTTTATAGAAGTTTTTTTTTGTGTAGCTTGTCCTTTGGTCATATCCATGAAATTGTTGCCAAACTCAATGACATGAAGGTTTCTCCCAGTGTTTTCTTCTTAGAGTTTTTTAGTTTCAACTCTTAAGTTTAGATTTTTGACTAAACTGAATGGATTAAACAATAGATTTTGAGTTAATTTTTGTATATGATGTAAAGTTTAATTTCATTCTTTTGCATGTGGTTATCCAGTTTTCTCAGCATTATTCTCAGGAGTGTCCTTTCCTCACTGAATGATCATAACATTCTTGTTGAAAGTCAATTGACCATAAGTGTGATGGTTTATTTCTGGGCTTTCTATACTATTCTATTGCTTTATATGTGTTTTCTTAGGTCCGTTACATAGTGTTTTTTTTTTTAATTTTAATTGTGGTAAAATACATATAAAATTTATCCTCTTAACCATTTTTAAGCATACAGTAGTTACATACATTCAGTAATGTTACATATATTCATATTTGTACAACAAATCTCCAGAAATCTTCTGTCTTACAGAAGTGAAACTCTGTACCCCATTCCTCTCTCCCCCTAGTCACTGGCAACCTCTATTCTACTTTAGGTCTTTATGAATCCGATTCCTCTAGGTATTTCATTTACATGGAATCATATAGTATTAGTCTTTTTGTGACTGGCTTATTTCACTTTGCCAGTTGTCCTCAGGTTCATCCATGTTATAGCCTGTGTCAGAATTTCCTATTTTTAAAGGCTGAATAATATTCCATTGTATGTATATACCATTGTGTTTATCCATTCATATGTCAGTGGACACCTGGATTGCTTCCACCTTTTAACTGTTGTTGATAATGCTGATATAAATATGAGTGTACAAATAAGTTCTCAAGACCCTGCCTCCAAGTCTTTTGGGCCTATGCCTAGAATTAGAATTGCTGGATCATACAGTAATATTATTTTTAACTTTTGAGAACTACCATACTCTTTTCCATAGTGGTTGTACCTTTTTATATTGCCTCCAACAGTGAATAAGAGTTTCAGTTTCTCAGGGTTTTTTTGATAGCAGCCATCCTAATGGATATGAGATGTTATCTCGTTTTGGTGTTGATTTGCATTTCCTTAATGATTAGTGATGTTGAGCATCTTTTCATGTGTTTATTGGCCATTCGTATTTGTTCTTTGGGGAAATGTTTATTCAAGTCTTTTGCCCATTTTTAAATATCAGATGTTTTGTTGCTGCTGTTTATTCATAGTGTTTTAATTACTCTAATGGCTTTGTAGTAAGTTTTGAAGTCAGGAAGTGTGAATCTTCTAACTTTATTTTCCTTTTCAATTGTTTTAGCTATTTGGGATCCCTTGCAATTCTAGATAAATCAGAGTTTCTGTTTCTGCAAAAAAGGCTATAGGAATTTTGATAAGGATTGCATTGAACATATTGATTGCTTCGGGTAGTATTGACATAATGAAGAATGACTTAAGTCTTTCTACCCATGAACATGGGATTTTTTTTCCATTTATTTATACCTTTTCAAATTTCTTTCTTCAGTGCTTTGTAGTTTTTAGTATGCCAGTCCTTCACCTCGTTGGTTAAAATAATTTCTAACTATTAATTCTTTCAGATGCTATTATAAAAGGAATTACTTTCTTAATATCCTTTTCAGATTTTTTTCATTGTTGCTGTGCAGAAACACAACAGCTTTTTGTGTGTTTATCTTATACCCAGCAACTGTGCTTAATTAGTTTATTAGCATGAGTAGCTTTCTTGTGGAATTTTTGAGATTTTCTGTATGTAGGAGCTTACCTTCTGTGAATAGAGATTGTTTTACTTATTCCTTTCCAATTTGGATGCCTTTTATTTTTGTTGTCTAATGTCTCTAACTAGAACTTCTAGTACAGTGTTGAATAGTAGTGATAAAAGTAAGATTCTTTGTCTTGTTCCAGATTTTAGAGGGAATTTGTTATTGTATAATTAATTTGTTATCGTATAATTGTTCATAGAATTCTCTTATGCCCCTTTTTTATCTCTGAAGGCTGGTAGTAATGTCTCACATTCATTTCTGATTTTTGGCTATTTGCATCCTGTCCTTTATTCTTTTTGTCAGCCTAGCTGCAGATTTGTCAATTGTTAATCTTTTCTCTATTTTTTATTCTCTATTTTGATTATCTCTAAACTAATCTTTATTATTTCCTTCCTTCTGTTATCTTTGGATTTAGTTTTTCTTTTTCTAGTTTCTAAAGTTGTAAAGTTAAGTTGTTGACTCGAGATTTTTTTTTTTTTTACATAAGCAGTTATACCTATAAATTTTCTTTTTATCGTTGCTTTCACTTCATCCCGAAAGTTTGGGTATGTCGTGTTTTCATTTTTATTCATCTCAATATTTTTAATTTCTCTTTTGATTTATTCTTTCACCAATTGGTTGTTTAACTGTGTCATTAATTTCCCCATATTTGTGAATTATCCCATTTTCTTTCTATTATTGATTTCTAACTTCATCCTCTTCTAGTCAGAGAAAATAACTTTATGTGATATCTGTCTTTTAAAATCTGTTGTGACTTATTTTGTGGCCTAACGTATGATCTGTCCTGGAGAATGTCCCATGTATATTTGAGAAGAATGTGCACTTGAGAAGAATATTCTGCTGTTGTCGAATGGATTATTCTGTATATATCTCTTAGGTCTAGTTGATTTATTGTGTCGTTCAAGTCCTCTATTTCCTTACTCATCTTTCGTCGTGTTAATCTATCCTTTATTGGAAGTGGGGTATTAAATTCTTCAACTGTTTTTGTAGAACTATCTATTTCACCTTCTGTTTTGTCAATTATTGCTTCATCTATTTTGAGGATCTATTATTAGGAATGTAAATATTTATAATTGTAATATTTTCTTGCTGTAGTGAACCATTTACTAATATATAATGATCTTCTTAGTCATTCTAACCTTTTTGGATTTAAAGTCTATTTTTTTTTTCTGCTTGCTCATATCTGCTTTTAAACATTTGGGTATATTTTTTTAAATTTCAATTATTATGCTTTTCAACTACATAATTTCATTTGGGCTCCCATTTATAATATCTGTCTTTTTGTTGGTATTCTCATTTTCTTCATTTGTCATTTCTTATCTTTGTTCACGTCTCCCTTCAGCTCTTTAAATATCTTAAGGAGAGTTTTAAGTCTTTGTCTAGTGAGTCTGACATCTGGGTTTCCTCAGGCACAATTTCTGTTGATTAATTTTGTTCTTGAGAATGGGCCATACTTTTTTCTTTCTTTGTATGCCCTGTGATTTTTTTCTTTGTTGAAAACAGGACATTTGAAATTTATTTTGTGGTAATTCTGGAAATAGAATTCTTCCCCTTCCCAGGGTTTGCAGATTTTTTTGTTTTTGTTTTACAGTGCCACTTGGCTAGGGAGCAGCCTGAGATGAAAGCTTAACGTCTTCTCATAGTCTTCTCTGAGCCTGGTCATGTGTAGTGGCTTCCTAAATTCCTCTTAAATGTGGTTGTCTTTGAATGCCCATAAATATAGATGTGGCCCTTTTAAATCTCTTGGAAGCTGCTTTAGCTGGTGGGGATTGGAACAATGACAGCCAGCCTGTGTGGCTCCATAATCAGAAGCAGCAATCTTCGGTCAGAACTGAAAACCTGATATTTGGAGGACAAGGTCCTTATTACCCACTCTGGCTCAGCCATGCCAGAAACATGGGTTGCTATCCCAGCTGCTACCTCCCAGTAGTTGAGGTCTGAAATCAAATGATGTTAACTGAAATTTACCTCCAAGCTTTCCCCTGGAAGCAGCAAACTTTCAAATGTACTCCAGAGTTTCACAACAGTCACTTCAGACAATTTCTGGCAGTGCAGTTATTGTCTAGGTAGAGAGACAGAGTCCTGGCTCTTTCTACCCTGCTATCCTCCCTGATATCACTCCAGGCTCTGCTTATTTTTCTTCATTCGTTTTTATCTCTGTTCCTCAGACTGGATAATCTCATTTGACTTGTCTTCAAGTTAGTAATTTTTTTCCTGCCAGTTCAAATCTTCTGGTAAGCCCCTCTAGTGAATTTTACATTACAGTTTTTGTATTTTTCAACTCCAGAATTTCTATTTGGTTCTTTTTTATACTTTGATTCTCTTCATTGATATTTTCTCTTTGATGAAACATCTTTATTTAAAAAAAATTTTTTAGACATGATTGCTTTAATTCTTTGAAAATAGTTATAATCATTGATTTAGGTCTTATTAAGTAAGTCCAATATATCGGGCTTCCACACTACTTTTCTGTTTAAGAGCCATACTTTCCTATTTCTTTTCATGTCTTGTATTTTACGGGTGTAAAAACTGGATATTTAAAATAATGAAATATGGGAACTCTAGAAATCAGAGTCCCCTCATCACACTCCCAGGGTTTGTTATTGTTGATGCAGTTTAGTGACTTTCATGATGTGAGTCTGTTTTGTATGGTCATTTAAGTTTCTGTTAGCTTAGCTTTGTGGTCAGTTAATTATTGGGCAGAGATTTATCCTTAGATATCTTGAACCAAAGTTTTCTCAGCCTTTGCTGAGGGACTCTGTGGATGTCACGGCACACCTTCAATACTCTTGTCAGGTAAATTACAACTCTGCTTTACCCTTCACATACTGCCTGTGCAGAGACTCAAGGACAGCAAGAAGTGAGAGGTTAGGACCTTCTTAGGTCTTTCCTGGGAATGCACATAGCACTGTACATGCGTGTGGCATGCTAGAGTCCTAAGACTGTCATAGCTTTTCAGAGTAATCTATGAACAGTTAATTCCCCAGTTTTCCTTTATGCTAAGGGTTCTGATGTAAAAAATGGACAACATGTAAGAATGGGTGGGTAATATAAGCAGAGAAATAGAAACTCTGAGAAAGAGTCAGAAGGAAATGTTAGAAACAAAAAAAATTACTGTAACAAATGAAGAATGCCTTTGATGGGCTCATCAGTGTACTGAGCATGGCTGAGGAAAGAAACAGTGATCTTGAAGATATGTCAACAGGAACTTCCCAAACTAAAAAGAAAAATAATGTAAAAAACAGAACAGAACATCCAAGAATTGTGAGGAAATTACAAAAAAGCATAACATATGTGTAGTGGTAATACCAGAAGGAGAAGAAATAAGGGGACAGAAGAAATATTTGAAGTAATGATGGCTTACAACTTTCCAAAATTAGTGACAGACACAAAACCACAGATCCAACAAGCTCAGAGAACATCAGGTGGGAAAAATAGCAAAAATTTTATACCTGGGCAACTGCATTGAACCTGCATAAAATCAAAGACAAATAAAACATCTAGAAGGAAGCTATAAGGAAGAAAAATTACCTTACCTGCAGAGGAACAAGGATTAGAGTTATTTCAGACCTCTGTTCAGAATCGTGCAAGCAAAAAGAGAATGAAGTATTTAAAGTGTTGAAAGAAAATAACTATCAACCTAGACTCCTAAATCCAGTGAAATTATCCTTCAAAAGTGACATAAAAAAGACTCTCAGACAAAAATTGAGGGAATTTGTTTCTGGTAGACCTGCCTTGCAAGAAATGTTGAGAAGTTCTTCAGAAAGAAGAAAAATGATACATAGATTGTGGATTAGTGGTTACCAGTGGGAAGGGGTGGGGAGGTAGATAGGGGTAAAAGGGGTCAAAAATTTGGTGATGGAAGGAAATCTAATTTTGGGAGGTGAAGACATAATGCAATATGTATACAACATATTGTTGAATTGTACACTTGAAACTTTTTTGATTTTATTAATGTCACCCCAATAATTTTTAATAAAAAGAAAAGTAGGTTAGAAACTTGGACCTGTATAAAGGAAGGAAGAGTGTTTGAGAAAGAATAAATGAAGGCAAAATAAAATCTTTTATTTTTCTTATTTATGCCTGGTCTAACAGATAACAGTTCAAAATGATAGCAATGATTTTAGAAGATTATATGTATAAGTTTATATATAAATGAAACAAATGACAACAATGTTATAAGGGATGGGAGGGAAAAATTTGGAATACTCTGTTATAAGGTACTGTGCACTACCCATGAAGCAGAATAGTGTTACTCTCAAGTGGAATTAGATTAGTAGTAAATGTATATTGCAAACGTTAGGGTAACCACTAAATTTTTTTTTAAGTATAAGTGATATTCTAATAGAGGATATGAAATGGAATAATATAAAATGCTCAATTAAAACCAGAGAAGGCAGAAAAAGAGTAGAAGACGAACAAAGACCAAAGGCAATGAATAGAGTAACAAATATGGTATATTGAAATCTATATCAATAATCACTTTAAATGTAAAAGGTCAAAATTTACCAATTACAAAAGACTATCAGGGTGGATTAAAAAAAAAAAAAAGACCTAAGAATATGTTGTCTACCCATTATAAATACAAAGACACTTATATATTAAAAATAATGGGATGGAGCTTTTTTCCACACTACCCAGAGAAGGGCCCATATAGCATTGTTCTTGGTTCCCACGTAACTTAAAGGGAAACTGTCACAATGTCTGGAGCCCTTGATGTCTTGCAAATGAAGGAGGTGGATGTCCTCAAATTCCTTGCAGTAGGAACCCACTTAGGTGGCACCAACCTTGACTTCCAAATGGAACAGTACATCTACAAAAGGAAAAGTGAGGGCATCTACATCATAAATTTGAAAAGATCTTGAGAAAAGCTTCTGCTGGCAGCTCGTGCTGTTGTTACTATTGAAAACCCAGCTGATGTCAGTGCCATATCATCCAGGAATACTGGCCAGTGAGCTGTGCTGAAGTTTGCTGCTGCCACTGGAGCCACTCCTACTGCTGGCTGCTTCACTCCTGGGGTCTTCACTAACCAGACCCAGGTAGCCTTCCAGGAGCCGAGACTTCTGGTGGTTACTGATCCCAGGACCGACCACTAGCTTCTCACAGAGGTGTCTTATGTTAACCTGCCTACCATCGCCCTGTGTAACGCATATTCTCCTCTGTGCTATGTGGACATTGCCATCCCTTGTAACAGCAAGGGAGATCACTTAATGAGTCTGATGTGGTGGATGCTGGCCTGGGAAGTCCCACGCATGTGTGACACCATCTCCTGTGAACGCCTGTGGGAGATCATGCCTGATCTCTATTTCTACAGAGATCATGAAGAGATTAAAAAGGAAGAGCAGGCCACTGATGAAAAGGCTGTGACCAAGGAGGAATTTCAGGGTGAATGGACTGCTCCAGCTCCTGAGTTCACTGCTGCTCAACCTGAAGACTGGTCTGAAGGCATGCAGGTGCCCTGTGTGCATATTTAGCAGTTTCCTACTGAAGACTGGAGTGCTCAGCCTGCCACTGAAGACTGGTCTGCCGCCCCCACTGCTCAGGCCACTGAATGGGTAAGAACAGCCATGGAGTGGTCTTAAGCTATTCTACAAATTGTTACAACAAAATGGAAATAAAGATAATGGAAAATAAAGTTTCTAAAAGTTAAAAAGTAATGGATGGAGAAGCGTATACCAAGCTAACACAAATCAAAAGAAAGCTGAAGTAGCTGTATTAATTTCAGACAAAGCAGATTTCAGATCAAAGAAAATTATCAGGGATAAAGGGGGGCATTATATAATAAAGGAGTTTATTTTCCAAGAAGACACACAAACCTAACAGCATAACATCAAAATATGGGAAGCAAAAAGTGATAGGTCTGAAAAGGAGAAGTAGAAAAATCTGTTACTGTCAGAGACTTAAACATTCCTCTGTGAGTATTCACAAATGCAGCAGGCAGAAAAGCAGCAAGGATATAGTTGAGCTGAACATACAATCAGTCAACTAGATCTAATTGGCATTTATAGACTACTTCATTCACCAAAGGCAACGTCTATGTTCTCACACTCACATGGAACATTCACTAAGGCATAAAATGCATCTCAACAAATTTAAAAGAATATAAGTCAAAGTATGTTCTCAGACCTCAACAGAATTAAGCCTGGAATCAACAACAGAAAGACCCCTGTAAATTCCAAAATATTTGAGGATTAAACAACATACTTCTAAATAACATATAGATCAAAGAAGTCTCAAGATAAAAATTTAAAATTTTCTATATAATGAAAACGAAAATACAAATTATCAAAATTTCACTCAGAATTTAGTGAAGGATTAGTACTTCCACTTGGTTTCCTCTAAACTTTACTCCAAACTCCTTTTTTCTTTGCCATTTCTGCTTTGTATTCATTTGCTATAACTTCACAACTACATGTGAAGACATGTGGATCTTCTCAGTGAATCATTGAATCTGTAGGTAGATAGTCTTGGGATATTCAACATGTCAGTGTAGAGTTGAGCTCTGCTTTTTAAATCTAGTTTCATTATCTCTGCCTTTTAGTTAGGGTGTTTAGATCACTTATATTAATCTAAGTGTCTTAATAGTTTGATTTAAATCTACCATGTTGCTATTCTGTTTTTTTTTCTCACTATCTTCTTGATTCCTTTTCTTTTTCTTTTCTGTCTCATTTTTGATTAACAGAGTATTTTTGTTTCTATTTTATCCCCACTATTGGTTTATTAGCTCTAATTTCTTGTTTCATTTTTGTGATGATTGCTTTGAGATTTGAAATATAAATCTTTAATTTATCACAGTCTACCTTTACATAACATTATGCCTCTTTATATTAATGTAAGAACTTTATAAAACTATGCCTCCGTTTTCTCCTTCTCTTCCTTTTTGCTATTATAGTAATGCATTTTTCTTGGATATATGTTGAGAAGCACACAGTACCTTGTTATTATTTTTTGCTTCAAATAGTCAATCATTTTTTAAAGAAATAATGACAAAAAATCTTTTTTATATTTACTCACATAGTTACTAGTCAGTTCCAGCACTCTTTATTTTTGTGTGTGTATATACAAGTTCCTATCTGGTATAATTTTCTTTCTGCCTACAGAACTTTAACTTTTTTCCTAGTAGAGGTCTGGTGATAAGTACTTTAAATTTTGTCTTAAAAGCTTTCATTTCACCTTTATTTCTTGAAGATATTTTCTTTTCCATATATATATATTTTTAAATTTATTTCATCTAGCCCCCTCAACTCCCCTCCCCTCTGTCAATTACCAGTTTGTTCTCTGTATCTGTGAGTCTGTTTTCGTTTAGTTGGTTCATTTCTTCTTTTCCTTAGGTTCCACATATAAGTGAAACCTAAAATATTTATTTTTCTCTGTCTGATTTATTTCACTCAACATAATACTCTCTATGTCCATCCATGTCATTGCAGATGGTAAGATTTCATTTTTTGGTACCTGAGTAATATTCCATTGTATATATGTACCATAACTTTTTATCCAGTTGTCTCTTAATGGGTACTTAGGTTGCTTCCATATCTTGGCTATTGTGAGTAGCGCTGCCGTGAACATAGGGGTGCATAAATGTTTATGAACTAGTGGTTTGGTTTTCTTTGGATAAATACCCAGAAGTACAATTGCTGGGATAAAAGGCAGTTGTATTTTTAATTTTTTGAGGAACCTCCAAACTGTTTTTCATAATGGCTATACTAATTTGCAATCAAACCAAAAGTGTATGAGGGTTCCCTTTTCTCCACAACCTCTCCAACATTTGCTGTTTTTTGATTTATTGATGAAACTAATCTGACAGGTGTGAGGTGATATCTCATTGTGGTTTTAATTTGTATTTCTCTGATGATTAGTGATGTTGAGCATCTTTTCATATGTCTATTAGCTATCTGTATTTCCTCTTTAGAGAAATACCTGTTTGGGTCTTTTGCCAATTTTTTCATTGAATTTTGTTGATGTTGTTGTTGTGTTGTATGAGTTCTTTATAAATTTCAGATGTTAATCTTTGTATCATTGACTGTATCATTGACAAATATCTTCTCCCACTCAGTAGGCTGTGTTTTCATTTCGTTGATGGTTTCCTTTGCTGTGCAAAAATAGTTTCGTGTAGTCCCATTTGTTTATTTTTTCTCTTGTTTTCCTTGTCCAAGGAGATATATCAAAAAGAAAATTATTAATAACAATATGAGAGAGTTTGTTGCCTATGTTTTTTTCTAGAAGTTTTGTGGTTTCAGGTCTTACATGTAAATCTTTAATCCATTTTGAGTTTATTCTTGTATATAGTGTAAGAAGGTGTCCAGTTTCATTTTTTTGCATATATCCAGTTTTCCAACACTATTTGTTGAAGAGACTTTTTATCTCATTGTATATTCTTGCCTCCTTTGTCATAGATTAAATAACCAGATAGGTGTGGGTTTATTTCTGGGTTCTCTATTCTGTTCCATTGATCTATGTGTCTGTTTATGCCAGGACCATCCTGTTTTGATTACTATGATAGTCTTGTAGTTCAGTTTGAAATCAGATAGTGTGATATCTCCAACTTTGTTCTTCTTTCTCAAGGTTGCTTTGGCTCTTCAGAATCTTTTATGGTTTCATATAAATTTTTGGATTATTTATTCTAGTTCTGTGAATAATGTCATTGGTAGTTTGATAGGTATTTCATTGAATCTATAGATTTTAAGACTTCCTACCCATGAGCACAGTATATGCTTCCATTTATTTTTTGTTTCTTCTTCAATTTTTTTCAATGACTTATAATTTTACGAGAACAGGTCTTTTATCTCCTTTGTTAGATTGATTCCTAGATATTTTATTGTATTTGATGCAATTGTAAATAGGATTGTTTTCTTAATTTCTCTTTCTGATAGTTCATCATTGGTTTGTAAAAATGTAGCCGACTCCTGAATATTAGTTTTGCATCTTGCAACTTTACTGAATTCATTGATCAGTTCTAGCAGTTTTTTTCGTGGAGGCTCTAGGGTTCTCTATATATAGTATAATGTCATCTGCAAATAATGACAGTTTTACTTCTTCATTTTCAATTTGGATGCCTTTTATTTCTCTTTCTTGTCTGATTGCTGTAGTTAAGACTTCCAGTACTGTGTTGACTAGAAGTGGTAAAAGTGGGCATCCTTCTGTTGTTCCTGATCTTAAGGAAAACACTTTAAGCCTTTCCCCATTAAGTATAATGTTAGATGTAGGTCTGTCATATATGGCCTTTATTATGTTCACATATGTTCTCTCTATTCCTACTTTGCTGAGAATTTTTATCATAAATGGATGCTGGATCTTGTCGAATACTTTTTATGCATCTATTGATATGATCATATGATTTTTATCTTTCAGTTTGTTAATGTGGTATATCATATGAATTGATTTGCGGATATTGTACCAACCTTGCATCTCAGAAATAAATCAATAAATCCGACTTGATCATGGTGTAATGACATTTTTAATGTATTGCTGAAATCGGTTTGCTGATATTTTGATCATTGTTCATTGAGGATATTGGCCTATAGTTGTCTTTTTTTTGTACTGTCTTTGTCTGGTTTTGGAATCAGGGTAATGGTGGCTTCATAAAAAGAGTTAAGAAGTCTTCCTTCCTCTTGAATTTTACGGAATAGTTTGAGGAGAATTGGTGTTAACTCTTTGAATGTTTGGTAATTCACCTATGAAGCCATCTGGTTCAGGACTTTTGTTTTTTGGAAGTTTTTGATTACCAATTCAATTTTGTTGGTAGTAATCGGTTGGCTCAGATTTTCTGTTTTTTCTTGACTGAGTCTTGGGAGACTTGTATGTTTCTAGGAATATATCCATTTCTTCCAGATTGTCCAATTTGTTGGCATATAATTGCTCTTAGTATTTTCTTAGAATCCTTTGTATTTCTGTGGAGTCCATAATTGCTTATCCTCTTTCATTTCTGATTTTATTTATTTGGGTCCGCTCTCTTTTTCTTGACGAGTCTGGTTAAAGGTTTATCAATTTTGTTTATCCTTTAAAAGAGCCAGCCCTTGATTTTTTTTTTTGATCTTTTGTATTGTTTTTCTTGAGTCTATTTCGTTTATTTCCACTCTAATCTTTATTATTTTCTTTCTACCCACTTTCGGTTTTGTTTGGTATTCTTTTTCTAGTTCCTTTAGGTGTGAGGTTAGATTGTTTATTTGAGATTTTTCTTGTTTCTTGAGGTAGGCCTATATTGCTGTAAATTTCCCTCTTAGGATTACTTTCTCTGTGTCCCATAGATTTTAAGTCATTGTGTTTTCATTTTTTTCTAGATATCTTTAGATTTCTTTCTTGATATCATTGTTAACCCATTTATTGTTTAGTAGCATGTTGTTTAGCCTCCATGTGTTTGTATATTTTCGTTTTTTTCTCTCATGGTTGATTTCTAGTTTCATACCATTGTGGTCGGAGAAGACACTTAGTATGATTTCAGTCTTCTTAAATTTATTGAGACATGTTTTGTGGCCTAACATGTGGTCTGTCCTGGAAAATGTTCCATGCGCACTGAGAAGAATGTACGTTCTACAGCTTTGGGGTGAAACATTCTGAAAATATTAATTAAATCCATCTGGTCTAGTCTGTCATTTAAGGCTGTTATTTCTTTATTGATTTTCTGTCTAGAAGATCTGTCCATTGGTGTCAATGGAGTGTAAAAGTCTCCTATTATGAGTGTATTACTGTCAATGTCTGCATTTATTTAGGTCAATAATTGCTTTACATATGTAGGTGCTCCTATTTGGGTGCATATATGTTTAGTAAGGTTATGTTCTCTTGTTGTACTGATCCCTTTATCATTATGTAATGCCCTTCTTTGTCTCTTATTATTGTTTTTGTTTTGAAGTCTATTATATCTGATAAAAATATTGCTATCCCAGCTTTTTTTTTTTCATTTCTATTTGCATGAATAGAAATGAAAATATCTTTTTCCATCCTTTTACTTACAATCTGTGTGTGTCATTTGATCTGAAGTGGTTCTCTCATAGACTGCATATGTATGGGTCTTGGTTTTTTTTTTTTATCCATTCAACTACCTTATGTCTTGATTAGATCATTTAATCCATTTATATTTAAGTGATTATTGATAGATACACAGTTATTATCATTTATTATTTGTATTTATGGGTTTCCTCCCTTTCTTTTTACAGAAGTCCCCTTAATAATTCTTGTAGTTTTGGCTTATTGGTGATGAATTCCTTTAGTTTTTTCTTGTCTGGGAAGTTCTTTATCTCACCTTTAAGTTATCAATTTCAATTGATAGCCTTACTGGGTAGAATAGTCTTGGTTGTAGGTTCTTGTTTTTAATCACTTTGCATATTTCATGCCAATCTCTTCTGGCCTGCAAAGTTGCTGTTGAAAAGTCAGCTGACATTCTTATGGCAGGATCCTTGTAAGTAACTAGCAGCCTTTCTCTTCCTGCTTTTAGGATTCTCTTTTTGTCTCCAGCTTTTGGCTTTTTAATGATGATGTGTCTTGGCATGAGTCTGTTTGGGTTTCTCTTGTTTGGGACTCTGCACTTCCTGGACTTGTATGTCTATTTCCTTTGCAAGGTTAGGGAAGTTTTCTGTCATTATTTCTTCAAATAGGTTCTCAACCCCTTGCTCTCTTTTCCTTTTGGTACCCCTATGATGCAGATGTTGGTACATTTGCTGTTGTCCCAGAGGTCTCTTAAACTTTCCTTATTTTTAAAAAATTTTTAAGTTTTTGGGGTAACATTGGTTAACACAATTATATAATTTTCAGATATATATTATCATTTGATATCTGTTTATTCTATTGTGTGTTTACCATCCAAAGCCAGTGTCCTTCAGTTACCATATATTTCATCTCCTTTACCCACTTCACCCTCCCCCTAAACCCTATATATGACCCCCTTAACCTCATCTACCTCCCCGCTCCTCCACCACTCCACTAGTAACCACTAGTCTATAGTCCTCTGGTAACCACTAGTCTGTAGTCCATGTCCATGAGTCTCTGTTTGTTTATCCTGCTCATTTGTTGTTTTTAGGTTTATATCCCACGTATAATGTGATTTTCACCTTTTTCTGTCTGGCTCATTTCGCTTAGCATGATTCTCTCGTGGTCCATCCATGTTGTCGCAAATAGCAGTATTTCATCTCTTCTTATGGCTGAGTAATATTCCATTGTATGTATGTACTACAGCTTCTATAGCCAGTCATCTATCGTAGAACACTTCAGTTGCTTCCATGTCCAGGCCACTGTGAATAATGCTGTTATGAACATTGGTGTGCAAATATCTTTTTGGATATGGGTTTTCAAGTCTTTGGGGTAAATACCCAGTAGAAAGTTTCCTCATTTTTTGATACTTTTTTCTTTTTGCTCTTCTGATTGGGAGTTTTCTGTTACCTTGTTTTCTAGCTCACTAATTCGATCCTCCACTTCATCTATTCTGTTGATTCCTTCTAGTGTATTCTTCATTTGTTATTGTATTCTTCATTTCTGACTGGTTCTTCTTTATGGTTTGTCCTTTTTTATAATTAATAGCTCTCTGTTGAGGTCCTCACTGAGATTATGCTGGCTGGAAAATTACTGCTTGGCCCATGGGAATATAGGTTATCACCCATGGGAACATAACATTCTAACAATAAGCTTTCTACTTCTGTACCCCCAGTTGCACAACCAACCTGTGGGTTGACAATTAGTAAATAGGAGAAAAATAGACTTTTGTGTTCAGACAGAATGAAGAATGGGGTTTGGGACTTAAAAACCCTGTACCTCTACATTTCGGGGCTGCTTAATTTGGGGTCTGTGTACCCCTGGCAGACCCAGCTGGCTGAATAAAGAGAGTGTTTCCTATCACTCACTGGTTTCTGGTGGTCCGTGTGTCTATCAGGGGCTGGTGGCTACAACAAGATTATCTATATTATCCCCCTAAGTTCATTGAGCATCCTTATCACCAGTGTTTTGAACTCTGTCTCTGGTGGATTGCTTGCCTCCACTTCATTAATTTTTTTTTCTGGAATTTTCTCCTGTTGTTTCATTTGCAGCATTTTCTTTGTTTTCTCATTTTACTTGCCTTTCTGTGTTTGTTTCTATGTATTAGGAAAATTTGTTATGTCTCCCAGCCTTGACCAGGTGGCCTAAGTCTTAATTCCTGTTAGCACGTCAGTAGATGAGATTGACTCTTGGGCTGACTGGCTGTGGGGTTGGCCATGCCCACAGATAAGCTGCTGTGTGACCCCACGAAGTGAGATTTGCCCCAGCATTCTCATGTATCTCTTGAGACCACTCTTTGGGTATGTCACTTATGGGGGTAGTCAGGTGTTCCTCTGTTGTGGTCTAATACCAATCTTCAGATGTGTTAGATCTGTGGCCCCTTGGGAGCGGTTCCTGTGTAGGCCAAGTTCAGCCTCTGCTTTTGATTGCTCTGGGCCACGTGATAGGAGCTACAGAGCAATTCATGGATGGCTGCTGCTTATGCTGAATCTAGAGGCAAGTGAGAGAGACCACAATGTGAGCTGAGGTTGGTTACCCCAAGTACTGGGCTGGGGACAGCTCAGCAAAAAGGACCAGTGCACCCCAAGGCCTGGGGCTGCCTGCCAGCTGCTTGTATGACTCCATAGCTAGAAGAGCCTTTCAGCGGTATGAGAATTGGGTGGGGCAGGGACCCAGGGAGTCACTGAGATAAAGTGAACAAATTTCATCTGGCCAATGCAAAGTCAGGTTACATGCCAGTGCTGCATCTGTGGCTTCCTTTGGATGTCTCAGATCGTAGCAAAGCCAGCTGCTGGCCTTCTCAGGCCCTCAGACCCCCGTGATCTGCCCAAAAGATATTGCAGTTCGAGCTGGCACCAGTGGCTCGCCACCAAAAGTCTCCCCTAAAATGTGTGGACTGTGCAGAGACTACATGAGCTTAGGACCGCTGCCTGCCAATAAATATGTGGCCCAGGGAAGCTGCAGGGTGGGGCTGGCTGCCTGGCAATGGGCCAAGGCAGGCAATTTGTGGACTAGGTGGGGCAGGGCCCCAGGGAGACACAGGGTGGAGTGAGCCAATCTCACCCAGCCAGTGCAGCTTCAGAATCGGCCCATAGGGTGAGGGTTCAACACAGGCAAAATGGTGCTCACCTGTAGGCTGCCCCAAGAGGGGCTTGACAAAGGAGACCCATTTGCAGATTTTAGGATCTTTTCTGTTTGTGCATGGCTCTTCTTTTTTGTACTCTGTTTTGCAATTTATCATAGCTTTGGTATCCCCAAATTCTGATCTACATCTCTTCAATTTAAGATCACTGAGCTCTGTTTATGTTACTCATCCCTACAATGATGTCATGAATTTGTCTCCAGATAGAAAAGTGAGAGTATCATAGGGTTCACCTTGTTTCTTTCCCTTTTCTCAGGGATCAGTCTTGCTCTGATTTTTGTCCAGTTTCTGAAAACAGTTGTTTGAATTGTTGTTCAGGGAAAGTCTTGTAGTGCTTGTTATTTATGGGCAGAAGGAGAAATCAGAGTATCATTTATTTTTATTTTCTAAGTCTAATATAGTAAATTATTATGAATTCTTTTAAAAACTCTTTCTTGAGACAGTCATTTTCCTGTTCCAAATAAAACTTATTCATTTTAGGTCTAACTTCAGGCATGCCAAAATTGAAAGTACTTTTGCCTCAGAACTTTAATTGTTCTAGTGTCCAGTGTTGCTTACAGGAAGACTGATACTAGAATAGAATACCTACTTTTTCTTTCTTGAAAGATCTTATCTTTATACTTTGGCAATAGATTTCACAATGATATTTTAAATATTGAGGAATTTTTTGTTTGTTTCTTTTTCCCAGGTTGGCACTTTGTGAGCCACAGAGATTCAATATAGAGAGTGTGTTTTTCTGTAGCTCTGGCAAATTGTGTTGTATTTGTGATCATTTCTTTTTCTCTATTTTCTCTCTCCTTCCTTTCTGAAAATTGGGTGGAAGATTTCCTGAATTAATTCTAATCTTTTTTCTGAGATTTTCATTTCTTAGCCGATTTTTTGTACTTCCTAGAACTGTCAGTTTTATTTTGAATTTTATATTTTGTCAGTCATATTTTGAATTTCTAAAACCTTTTTTATTTTTCTGGTCATTGCTCTTTTTACATAGCATTTTACATTTGTGTTTGGGATATACTATTAGCATATATATAAATATATTATCATATATATACACATATCACATTTTCTTTATCCATTCATCTATCAGTGGACACCTATATTGTTTCCATGTCTTGACCATTGTAAAAAATTCTGAAGTGAACATGAAGATGCGGATGTATTTTCAAGGTAGTGATTTTGTATCTTTGCATAAATGCACAAAAGTGGAATATATGGATTATATAATTCTATTTTTAATTTTTTGAGGGATCTCCATACCATTTTCCATAGTGGCTGTACCATTTTACTTTCCATGAACAATTCACAGGGGTTCCCTTTTCTCCACATCTTTGCCAATACTTGTTACTTCTTGTTTTTTAGATAATAACCATTCTAACAGATGTGAGGTGATATCATTTTGATTTGCATTTCCTTGATGATTAATGATGTTGAGCAACTTTTCATGTAACTGTTGGCCATTTGTATGTCTTCTTTAGAAAAATGTCTATTCGGATTCTTTGCTCATATTTTAATTAGATTTTTTTTTCTATTGAGTTTTATGAGTTCTTTATATAATTTGGATATTTAACTCCTTATCAGATACATGATTTCCAAATTTTTCTTTGTTGTATATTTTTGGCTTCTTTGTCATAAATTCCATTCCCCATTCTGTATTCTTGGCTTCTTTGTAATAAATTACTGTATGTGCATAGGTTTATTATGCCCATTTATTTCCAGGCTCTCTATTCGGTTCCATTGATCTATGTGTCTGTTTTCATGTTAATATCATACTATTTGATGACTATAGCTTTGTAATATAGTTTGAAATTAAAAGGCATGATGCCTTCAGCTTTCTTCTTTCTCAAGACTGTTTTGCCTATTCAGGGTATTTTGAGGTTCCATACAAATTTTAGGATTGTTTATTTTATTTATTTCACATTAAATGCCATTGGAATTTTGTTAGGGATTGCATTGAATCTGTAGATTGCTTTGAGTAGTATGGCCATTTTAACAGTATTAATTCTTCCAGTCCATGAGCATGGACTAGCTTTCAATTTATTTGTTTCTTCTTTAATTTTTTTCATCGATGTCTTATAGTTTTTGGTGTGGAGATCTTCCTCATACTTGGCTAAGTTAATTCCTAGGTATTTTATTCTTTTAGATAAAATTGAAAATTGAATTATTTTCTTAATCTCTCTCTTTGATAATTAGTTTTCAGTGTACAGAAATGCAGTTGATTTTTGTATATTGATTTTATATCCTGCAACTTTACTGAATTTATTTATTAGTTCTAATAGTTTTTTGGTGGAATCTTTAGGATTTTTTATATAAGGTCATGTCATCTGCAAATAGAGACAGTTTTACTTCTTCCTTTCCAGTTTGGATGCTTTTAAAGTCTTTTTCTTGCCTAATTGACCTGGCTAGGACTTCCAGTGCTATATTGAATAAAAGTAGTGAGAGTGGGCATCCTTTTCTTGTTCCTGGTCACAACAGAAGCTCTCAGTTTTTCACCATTGAGAATGATGTTAGCTATGGTCTTGTTATACATGGCCTTTATTATGTTGAGATATGTTTCCACTATACCCACATTGTTGAGAATTATTTCTTAATCATGAATGGATGTTGCATTTCGCCAAATGGCTTTTATGAATCTACTGAGATGATCCTACATTTTTATCCTTCATTTTGTTAATGTGGTGTATAATATTGATTGATTTGAGGTTGTTGAATCATCCTTGCATCAACATGCCACTTGATCATGGTGTACGATCCTTCCAATGTATTATTGAGTTTGGTTGGCCAAAACTTTGTTGGGCGTTTTGTATCTGTGTCCATCAGTGACGTTGGCCTGTGTTTTTCTTGTGTCTTTCTCTGGTGTTGGTGTCAGTGTAATTCTGAGCTCATAAAATGAGTTTGAAAGTGTTTCCTCCTCTTGTACTTTTTAGAAGAGTTTGAGAAGGATTGATATTAATTTTTCTTTAAATATTTGGTTGAATTTACCAGTGAAGATATCTGGTCTTAGGCTTTTGTTTGTTGAGAAATTTTTTATTACTTATTCAATCTCTTTAAAAGTAATTGATCTGTTCAGATTTTTTGTTTCTTCATGATTCAGCCTTGGTAGTTTGTATATTTCTAGTAACGTATCCATTTCTTCTAAACCTAGAAGAAATGTGTTCTTATATAATTGTTCGTAGTAGTCTCTCGTGATCCTTTGTATTTCTGTGGTATCAGTTGTAATGTCTCCTCTTTCATTTCTGATTTTATTTCAGTCTTCTTTTTTTGTATTGATGAATCTAACTAAAGTTTTGTCTATTTTGTTTATCTTTTCAAGAAAACCCCAGCTCTTAGTTTCATTGATTTTTCTACAATTTTCTATTTAATTTATTTCTCCTCTGATCAATGTTCCTTACTTTCATTAATTTTGGGCTTTGTTCGTTTTTTCCTACTCTTTTGTGATGCAATGTGAGGTTGTTTGGTTCTTTCTTGTTTTCTTAATGTAAGGGTTTATTGCTATGCACTTTCCTTTTAGAACTACTTTTGCTGCATACATAAGTTTGGTATCTTATATTTTTATTTTCATTTGTCTCAAGATATTTAACTTTTTAAAAATTTCTTCTTTGACCCATTGATTGTTCTGTAGCATGTTGTTTAGTCTCCACATACTTGTGACTTTTCCAGTTTTCTTTATGTAATTGATTTCTAATTTCATACTGTTGTGGTTGGAAAAGATACTTGATATGATTTCAGTCTGAAATTAATTAAGACTTGTTTTGCGTCCTAACATATGTATACTTGTGCTATTGAGAAGAATGTGTATTCTACTGCTTTTGAGTGGAATGTTAAGTTTATCTGGTCTAATGTGTCTATTGGATTTTCTGTTTGGATGATCTATCCATTGATGAAAGTGGGATGTTGAAGATCCCTACTATTATTGTATTGCTATCTACTTCTCCATTTAGGTCTGTTAATATCTGCTTTATATATTTAGGTGCTCCTCTGTTGGGTGTATAAATATTTGTAAATGTTATATCTTAATTGATTGACACCTTTATCGGTTTATAATGACCTTTTTGTTTCTTATTACAGTCTTTCTATTAAAGTCTGTTTTGTCTGATATAAGCATAGCTATCTGAGCTTATATCAAACAAAATGGACTTTTTAGTTCACATTTGCATTGAATATCCTTTCTATCTCATCACTTTAGTTTGTGTGTGTTTTTAAAGTTGGAGTAACTGTTGTAGGCAGCATATTGCTGTATCTTGCTTTTGAATTTATTCCTCCACTTTACAACTCTTAACTGGAGAATTTAGTCCATTTACATTTAAATTAATTATTGATAAGTACGAACTTATGGCAATTTTGTTAATTGTTTTCTGTTTTTTTTTTTAATTCCTTTGTTCCTTTCTTCTGTTGCTCTCTTCTCTTTTGTTTCGATGGTTTTCTATGATTATTTGCTTAGACTTCTTTCTGTTAATCTTTTGTATATCTACTATAGGTTTTTGTTTTGTGGTTATCATGAGGCTTATATAAAACATATTTTTAACAGTCTTTTAAGTTGATAACAATTTAAGTTCAAATACATTTTAAAGCTATATATCTTTTACTTCCCCCCCATATTTTATATTTTTGATGGCACAAATTAATTTTTTACCTGGTGTATCCATTAACAAGTTATTGTAGTTATAGTTGTTTTTACTACTTTTGTCTTTCAACCTTATACTAGATTTATAAATGATTAACCCACCATCATAGATTATTTGAATTTATATATTTGTTTTTACCAAAAAGATTTATACTTTCATATTTTTTTTCTTTTACTAATTGGTGCCCTTTCATTTTAGTTTAAAGAATTCCCTTTAACATTTCTTATAAAGCCTGGTCTAGTGAGTGGTGAATTCCTTCAGCTTTTGCTTGTGTGAAAAGTCTTTATCTCTCAATTCTAAAATACAACTTTGCCAGGTAGAGTATTCTTGGTTGGAATTTTTTCTGTCAGCACTTTGAATATAGCGTGCCACTCCCTTCTATGGTATGGACTTATGGCAATTTTCTATAAAGTTTTGATGACAGATATGCTGATAATCTTAATGGGGGTTCCCTTATACATAACTAGTTGCTTTTCTTTTGCTAATTTTAAGATTCTTTCTATGTTAACTTTTGACATTTTAATTATAATGTGTTTTGGTGTGAGTCTCTTTGAGTTCATCTTATTTGGAACTTTTTGGGCTTCTTGGATCTGGATATCTGTTTCCTTCCTCAGCTTTGGGAAGTTTTCAACGATATTTCTTCATATAATTTTTCTGTCCCTTTTTCTTTCTCCTTCTAGGACCTTTATACTACAAATATTGGTCTACTCAAGGTACTTGTCTTATAGTCCATTAAGCTATCTTTATTCTGTTTCACTCTTTTTTCTATTCACTATTCTGATTGGTTGAATTCCACTATCCTATCTTTAAGTCCAGTGACCCTTTCTTCTGCTTCATTTAATCAAATGTTGAACCCTTGTATTGAATTTTTCAGTTCAGTTATTATGTTCTTCAGCTCTATGATTTCTATTTGGTACTTTGCTGAAATTCTTACTTTGGTTATGCATTGTTCTCCTGACCTCAGTGAACATCTCTATGACCATTATTTTAAACTGTTTATCAGTTAAACCACTTATCTCCATTTTTAAAGGTCTTTTTATGAGGTTTTATCTTTTTCATTTGAAATATATTCCTCTTTTTCTTCATTTTCCTTGACTCTCTGTGTTGGTTTCTGTGAATTGGATAAAACAACCATGTCTTTCAGTCTTGAAGGAGTAATCTTGTATAGGAGATGAACCTTATTGTTAAACTCAGTAAAATTTTAATGTCAAAGGAAAGAATCATTCTGCTGGACAGAATCTTAGAAAGCCCTTATGAAATCAGATGGTCTTGTTTATAAACATCCACACACATGCTGGAATAGAGAGCAAAATGCAAGAAAACTACCTTGGCAGGAACGAATGCTTAAAGGGTAACCCACAGCCCTCTTGAGCTGTTGTCTCTCAAACCTTTGCGATTGTCCAAGTAACCTTATATGTCTTCAGTGGCTTCTAGTAGTTGAGGGTATGCCAAGACTTGTTAGTGTTTCAAAGGGGAGGATCTCTCAGCACCTAAATGCAAACTAATTGTAAGCTGGACCTTCATGCAGCTGCTTTTAAAGTATGTAAATATTTCTCTTTCAGATGAAAACTGTGAGATGGGCATGTCAGTCTGCTCCTTCTGCACTGAGCCCTGGGGTGATAGGCAGTTAAGAATTGTCCCATTTTTTGCTACTGTCCCATTTTTTGCTACTGTCCCATTGAATCCATGAACACAAGCCCCACTCCTCACCAGAGCCAGGCTTTTAAGGGGCATCCCCTGGCTGCAGCCACAAAATCCAGGATGCCAGAGGTATGCACAAGCTCTTTCTGGGAGAGACTGGTAACTTGGAGAAAGACAGAGGGAGAGTACAACAATAATGCCTGATGACCTCCCCAGTCTCTGTCAAGTATTGCTTTCAGCTTCTTAATATGCGTTAAGTGAGAAGGTTGCCCCTTGGGCTGCAGCTAGCAAATAGGCCTTTTTCACCAAAAGACTGGTTTCAGTATGTTGCCTCTGCTAGGTACCAGGGGGTTAGCCAGGGTGAGTCTGTGTGAGGCCTTTTTAAATTTGGATCTGTTTAATTCAGATCCAAAATTAATATTCAGAAATCAGTTGGGTTTTTTATACACCAATAACGAACTATTAGAAAGAGAAATGAAGAAAATAAACCCATTTACAATTGTATCAAAAACAATAAAATATTTAGGAATACATTTAACCAAGGAGAGAAAAGACCTGTACTCATAAAATTATATGACATTGAAGAAAGAAATTGAAGAAGATATAAATAAATGGAAGCATTATTGTGCTCATGGGTAGGAAGAATTAACATTGTTAAAATGTTCATACTATCCAAAGCAATCTATAGATTCAGTGCAATCTCTATCAAAATACCAATGGTGGATTCTGGGAAAACATGGTGGAGTGAGAGATCCTCAGATCTCTCCCCTTGAAACAACAATAAGCTGAACATCTAAAACTCAACAAAAAACACACAAACTGCACACTAGCACATCTGAGCGTGGGATCTGCGCATAAGAGCTACTGTAGGTCAGAACCCCAGGTGTTGGGTGGTGGACTGGGACAAATAAAGAACCTGCCTCTGGCAGCTGCAGGAGCTCCTTGCAGGAGGGAGGGGCAGGGGTGAAGGTTGCGGCAACATCCCTGATCATTATTTTTCATTCTTCGGTTTCTCTCTTCTTCCTTCTGATTTCTTTCTAGATTTCTGTCTTCAATATCACTGATCTTTTCCTCCATTTGGTCAACTCTATTTCTCAAGCTTTCTATTTCATTTTTCAATTCTTGCAGTGTGTGTGTGTGTGTGTGTTTATCTCAAGATGTTCTATTTGGTTCTTTTTGAGGGTTTCGAGATAATCTCCTTGCTCTGCTCATCTAGCTGTTTTTGCAGTTTCTGAAATTGTTGATATGACTCGTTTCAGAACTCACTGAGTTTTTTCAGAAGTATCATTCTGAATTCTCTGTCACTTAAGTTGCATATTTCTATGTCTGTAAGCTCATTTTCTGGAGATTTTTCTCTTTTTTTCTGAGATGCCTCGTCACCTTGGTTGTTCATGGTGTTTAATGGACTATTTCCCTGCCTAGATATTAATGGAACTGTATTCTGTTGTTTTTCCAGAAATAAGACTTATTATATAAAGGTCTTTCTTTAGCCAGCTGTGAAGAAGGCGCTTTTCTTTTGGTTTCAAGTAGGTGGCGTCTAAGCCTCTTGGATCCCTGCTTTATATAAAGCCTAATGTCTTTTATTTTCTTGTAGATTTTAATCACATTCACTACTCTCAGTTTTAGTCCCTGTCAGTGTTAGCAACAGTTTTGGTAGTGTTTGCTCAGATTCCCCTGGGGGAATCGTTCTCGGAGGCTATGGGGGTAGGGGCCCTCTGAGTTGGGGGTCAGGGCTGCGGCTCAGCCTCAATTTTGCAGCTGGGGCTGGTAGCAATCAACTGTTGTTTCTCTGTGGTCCTGTCCCACTTCTCTGCTTTCTGCCCTGATGACCAAACCCTGCTGCCGACTGCACATAAAGTCCCAGCACTTCCAGGCAGGGCTGTTCAGGAAAGTCGCTGCACCTTCTCCCTTCCTCTTCCTCCTGCAGGCAGCTCCCGAGGCTGAGAGAGTAGCTTCAGTCTCCACAGCTTTTGCTGAGTGGATGAGAATTTCCCAAATCTAAGGAATGAGCTGGAACTTGGAATTTAAGAAGTCAACAGAACACTTAATTATCTCAACCCAAAAAGGCTTTCACCAAGGCACATTGTATTAAAAATCAAAAATCAATGTCAAAGATATAATTCTCAGGGCAGCCAGGGAGAAGAAAACAGTAACATATAAAGGAAAACCCATTAGGTTATCATTGGACTTCTCAGACCTTACAAGCCAGAAAGGAATGGAATCAAATATTTAAACTATTAAGCGAAAGGAACTACCAGCCTAGAACAATGTATCCAGTTAAGCTCTCCTTTAGATATAAAGGAGAAATTAAAAATTGAGAGAATTCTCCACTATGAGACCTGCACTACAGGAAATTCAAAAAGGGGTCAGCTCACCTAAAACAAAATAACAACAACAAAAAAATACATAATTAGTAGTAAAGTGACTATCAGGCAAATAGAATCAGAGGAGTTCAACCTTTACTAAGAACAGGGCATTATAAGCTTAAATAATAAGAAGAGAATTGCTATCACAAGATAGTAATGAACGTTCAGCATAAATAGAAATAAATTGAGACAACAATGACTAAAAAGGGAGGGATTCAAAGATCCAAATTTGCAAAGGGGAAAGGAGATAAGGCACACACAGAAGAAAATAGATGACTGTATGCATATAACTATCTTTTTCATATTTGCAATTGTAACAACGCACTATAGAGTCAGAACTGAAGTATATAACATAAAATAAGAAGACTCAGAGGCAAAACCCACAAAAGCCAATCAAAATAAAACAGAAACACAAGGACAAGAAATCAATGGAAACACCGAGCTACCAGAAAGCAAAAGATAAAATGGCTATACAAAGACCTCATATTTCAATAATCACCTAAATGTAAATGGACTGAACTCACCAATAAAAAGGCACAAAGTTGCAGAATGGATCAAAAAACAAAACCCAACCATATGCTGCCTCCAGGAGACACATCTCGGCTCCAAAGACAAATGTAGACTCAGCGTAAAAGGGTGGAAAATGATATTTCAAGCAAATGGCATCCAGAGAAAAGTGGGAGTAGTGGTACTAATATCAGACGAAATAGACTTCAAAATAAAAAAGATAAAGAAAGATACTGAGGGACACTTCATAATGGTAAAGGGAATCATGCACCAAGAAGACATAATACTTATTAATATCTATGCTCCCAATCAGGGAGCCCCAAAATACGTAAAGCAATTACTAACAGAATTAAAAGGAGAAACAGACCAAAACACTATTGTAGTAGGGGATCTAAATACCCCACTGTCGAATATGGACAGATCATCCAAATAGAAAATCAATAAGGAAATCACATCCTTAAACGACACATTAGACCAACTGGACATAATTGACATTTACAGAGCCTTCCATCTCAAAACAGCTGCTTATACATTCTTCTCTAGTGCACATGGAACATTCTCAAGAATCGACCACCTACTAGGACACAGAGATAGCTTCAACAAATATAAGAGGATTGAAATCATACCAACCGTATTCTCTGATCATAATGCTTTGAAACAAGAGATCAACTGCGAAAGAAAGCAAGAACCACAAATATATGGAGATTAAACAACATGCCAGTGAAGAATAACTGGGTCAGAGAAGACATAAAGAGAGATCAAGAGATACATAGAAATGAATGATAATGATAGTATAACATATCAAAACTTTTGGGACACGGCAAAAGCGATCATAAGAGGAAAGTTTATATCGTTACAGTCTTATCTCCAAAAAGAAGAATGAGCCCAAATAATCAACCTAACACTTTATCTTAAAAAAAGTAGAAATGGAAGAACAAATGAGGCCTAAAGTCAGCAGAAAGAAAGACATAATCAAAATTAGAGCAGAAAAACAAACAAAATAGAAAAAATAAATACAACAAAGAGCTGGTTCTTTGAGAAGGATAATAAAATTGACAAAACCCTGGCTAGACTCACTAGAGAGAAAACAGAAAGGACACAAATAAACAAAATCAGGGATGAAAGAGGGTAAATTACGACTGACATCGCAGAAATACAAAGGAGCATGCAAGATATACTATGAAAAAAGTATATAACACCAAATTTAATAACCAAGAAGAAATGGACCAGTACTTAGAAAAATGCAATCTTCCTAGACTGAATCAAGAAGATCTGGAAAATCTAAATAGACCGACCGATCAGCAGTATGGAAATGGAAACAATCATCAAATACCTACCGAAAAGTAAAAGTCCAGGACCAGATGGCTTCACCTGTGAATTCTACCAAACATTCAAAGAAGATTTAATACCTGTTCTCAAACTCTTCCAAATAATCGAAGAGGAGACAATACTTCCCAACTCATTAGTTTTATGTAGAGGTCAGTATTACTCTGTTACCAAAATCTGGTAAAGATAACACAAAAAAAGAAAACTACAGACCAATATCTCTCATGAACACAGATGTGGAAATCCTAAATAAGTACTAGCGAACTGAATACAGCAACATATTAAAAAAATTATACACCACAATCAAATGGGCTTCATCCCAGGGGTACAGGGATGGTTCAACATATACAAATCGGTTAATGTGATACACCACATAAATTAAAAAATAAGAAGCATACGATCACGTCTGTAGATGCAGAAAAAGCCTTCGACAAGATACAGCATCCATTTATGATCAAAATACTTAACGAAATTGGTATAGAAGGAAAGTACCTTAACATAATAAAGGCTATATATGACAAACCTTCAGTCAACATTATACTTAATGGTGAAAAACTAAAAACCTTCCCTCTAAGATCAGGAACAAAGCAAGGCTGTCCACTATCGCCACTGCTATTCAGTGTAACATTGGAGGTCCTAGCAAGTGCAATCAGGCAAGAGAAAGATATAAAAGGCACCCGAATAGGAAACAAAGAAGTCAAACTGTCCCTATTTGCAGATGACATGATTCTCTATATAGAAAACCTGAAAGACTCCACAAGAACACTACTAGAAACAATAAGCAAATACAATAAAGTCTCTAGATACAAAATCAGTGTTAAAAAATCTGTTACGTTCTTTAATAACGAAGTGTCAGAACAAGCAGTTCGATTATTTTCAAAATAATTCCTTTTGAAATTGCAACAAAAAGAACAAAATACCTAGGAATAAATTTAATGAAACATGTGAAGGACCTATATAATGAAAACGACAAGAAGATACAAAGAAATGGAAAGATATTTCGTGTTCTTGGATTGGGAGAATCAACATAATTAAAATGACCATATTATCTAAAGCATTATACAGATTTAATGCAATCCTCATCAAAATCTCATCAGCATTTTTTAAAGGAATAGAACAAAAAATCATCAGGTTTGTATGGAAGCACGAAAGACCCCGAATTGCCAAAGCCATCCTGAGAAAAAAGAATGAAGCTGGAGGCATCACTCTGCCTGGCTTCAAATTATACTACAAAGTGACAGTAATCAAAACGGCATGGTATTGGCAGCAAAACAGACACACAAACCAGTGGAACAGAATCGAGAGTCCAGAAGTAAACCCATATTTATACAGGCAAATAATTTTTGCCAAAAGCCAGAAACATACAGTGGAGAAAGGAAAGCCTCTTCAATAAATGGTGCTGGGAAAAATGGAAAGCCATCTGCAAAAGCATGAAACGAGACTGTTGTCTATCATCACACACCAAAATTAACTCAAAATGAATTAAAGACCTGAATATAAGACCTGAAACAATAAAATGCATAGAAGAAAACATAGGAACTAAACTCAAGGACCTTGGACTTAAAGAGGATTTTATGAATTTGACCTCAAAGGCTAGAGAAGTAAAAGCAAAAATAAATGAATGGGACTACATGAAACTAAAAAGCTTCTGCTCAGCAAAAGAAATCGTCAACAAGGTAAAGAGACAACCATCTCAATGAGAAAATATATTTGCAAGCAACACCTTCGATAAGGGCCTAATATCCAAAATATACAAAGAACTCATATAACTCAATAACAACAAAAAACAAATGATCCAATCGAAAAATGGGCAGAGGACCTGAACAGACACTTCTCCCTAGAGGACATACAAACGGCCCACAAATATGAAAACATGCTCAACATCGCTAGCTATTAGGGAAATGCAAATCAAAACCACAATGAGATACCATCTTACACCTGTTAGAATAGCTATAATCAACAGGACAAATGATAACAAATGTTGGAGAGGATGCAGAGAAAAAAGAACTCTCATACACTGCTGGTAGGACTGCAAATTGGTACAGCCACTATGGAAATCAGTATGGAGTTTCCTCAAAAAACTAAGAATTGCTCTACCATATGTTTCAGCAATCCCACTCACTACTGGGTATTATCCCCAAAGACTTGGAAACCCATATCCAAAAAGATATTTTCACACTGATGTTCATAGCAGCATTATTCACAGTGGCCAGGACATGGAAGCAACTAAAGTATCCTACGATAGATGATTGGCTAAAGAAACTGTGGCACATATATACAATGGAATATTACTCAGCCATAAGAAGAGATGAAATACTGCCCTTTTCGACAACATGGATGGACCTCGAGATAATCATGCTAAGCAAATTAAGCCAGACTAAAAAAGTAGAAAATCACATGATATCACTTATACATGGTATATAAACCTAAAAGCAACAAATGAACAGGACAAACAGAGAATCAGGGACATGGATAATTGACTAGTGGTTACCAGAGTGTAGCGGGTGAGGGAGGAGGGTAGATGTAGACCAGGTAAAGGGAGTCAAATATAGGGGAATGCGGGAGGGTGAAGTGGGTAAAAGGGGTCAAATATATGGTAGCTGAAGGTAACTGGACTTTGAGTGGTAATCATACAATAGAATATATAGATGTCAAATGATAATGTACACCTGAATATTGTATAATTGTATTAACCAATGTTACCCCAATAAACTTAATAAAAAAATACCAGTCGTATTTTTTACAGAACTTGAACAAAGAATCCGAAGATTTATATGGAACTACAAAAGACCCCAGATAGCCACTGCTATTCTCATGTAACCACCACCTACGATAAGAAAGAGGACAACATAATCAGTACCTTAAAAGCTCCTTGTGAGAGATTTCTGCTTCTAGAAAGATGAAGTAGAAGTATTTTTTCTTCTTCCTCTCATTAAATACAGCTAAAATCCCTGCATACTATGTTGAAAATGAACATTAGAATACTTTGAAAAGTGGAGAGAAGAAGGCAGACCAGCTAGAAACCTTGAGGCACAAGGAGTGATATAGCAGTGAGTTCTGTAGGTTTTTTTTTTTTTTGGCCTCATACATTTTAGATTTGATCCTGGAGAAGTCAGTAACCTGGGAATGCCAACAGATGCCAACAACAACAAAAAAAGCCCAAAGAAAAGCCTTATTTCTCTAGCAAGAACAATCCAAATGTCCATCGATTCATAAATAGGAAAATTCATAAAATGTGACATATCCATATATATTAGTTTCATAGGTCTGTATTATATCCATATGCATTAGTTTCAAATTACTACAAATTGGATAGCTTAAAATATAACAGAAATTTATTATGTCACAATCCTGGAGGCCAGAAGTCTAAAATCAATGTGTGAGCAGACTATACTCTCTCCAAAGGCTCTAGGGGAGAATCCTTCCTTGCCTCTTCCAGCTTCTGGTGGCTCCAGGTGTTCCTTGACTCCCTTGGCTACATCACTCCAATCTATGACTCCATCTTTACATGGGCTTCTCCTTTTGTATGTCTTAACTTCTTCTGTCTCTTATAAGAACACTTGTCATTGGTTTTAGGGTGACCTGGATAATCCAGGAAGTTCTCACCTTAAGACCTTTTGTTTTATTATATCTGCAAAGGCCCTTTTTTCCAAATAAGATCACACTCACAGGTTCTGGGGCTTAAGAAGTAACATACATTTTTGGGGGGTGGTGGAGGGAGGTATTATATCATATAATTAAATATTATTCAGCCATAAAAAGGAATGAAGTACTAATACATGATTCAACATGGAAGAATTTGAAAACATTATGCTAAGTGAAAGAAGCCAGGAACAAAAAGGATATACATTATATAATTCCATTTACATGAACTTTCCAGAATAGGCAAATCCATAGAGGCAGGAAGTAGATTAGTGGTTGCCAGAGACTGGCAGGAGGAAGGGGAAATGAGTAGTGACTCCTTTATGAATACAGGATTTCCTTTTGGATTGATGAAATTTTCTGGAACTAGATTGTGGTGGTGTTTGCACATTATGAATGTACCAAATGTCACTGAATTGTACATTTTTTAAATGGTTAAAATAGTAAATTTTGATGTGTATATTTCATAATTGAAAAATCTCATCACAATTCTATTTTTAGTAATCAATAAGATGGTTTCAACCTTTATCTGGAAAACTAAAAAAACCAAGCTAGCTAAAACAGTTTTGACAAAACAGAACAAAGTTGGAGTCCTCACATTAGAATCTTCACATTCCCTGATTCCAAAGACTTACTATGAACCTACAGCAGTCATGACATTGTAGCATTAGTGAAAGTATAAACAGAAACCAGAAATAGACCTATATATCTGTGGTCAATTTATTTCAACAATGCTTCAAAGACATTTCGATGGAGAGTGTTTTTAATAAATTATGTTAGAACAATTGGCTGTCCTTAAGAAAAAAAATGAGCCTCAGTCCTTATACAGTCCTCACACTATATACAAACTGGCTCAAAATGTATCAGAGATATAAATGTAAATTCTAAAATTAAAATTTTTCTAGAGAGAGATATGGAACATCTTCATGATCTTTGATTAAGCAAAGATTTCTTAGCTATAACACACAAAAAAATCATTACCCATAATAAAATAAGTTGGCATGGTACCGAGAAGATACTTGTAAAATACATATATGATAAAAACTTGTATCTAGAATATACGAAGAATTCTATAAACTCGATAATGATAAAATAAACAATCTAATTTTTAAATGTGCAGAATAGTTGAATAGACATTTCACCAAAGAAAACACAAGGCAAATAAACACACGATATCATTAATCACTAAGGAAATGGAAATTAAAACCATTATGAGATAGCACTAAATACCTTAATGGCTTAAATAAAAAATAAAATGATAATACCAAGCACTGGAAAGGATGTCAATCAAATAGGATTCTCATATGCTTCCTGTGGGACTATAAAATAATTTTAGAAAACAGTTTGGGCAGTTTTTAAAAAATAAATATATAACACATACTATATATGACCTAATAATCCTGCTTATTTGTATTTACTTAAGAAATGAAAATATGTCACAAAAACATGCATGCAAATATTTATAGTGGCTTTATTCATAATCACTGAAAACTGGAAACAACCTATGTGTCATTCGATTAGTGAATGGAAATACAAATGATACATCCTTTCAATGGAATACTACTCATTAATTACAAGGAACAAACTCCTGATGAAACGTAGATGAGTATAAAATTGACTATGCTAAGCAAAAGAAACCAGATTCAAAAGAATACATTCTGTACAACTTCATTTATATTAAACTCTGGAAGAGGCAAAGCCATAGGGATAGAAATCAGATCAGTGGTTGCTAGCAAGGGTTGAGGTTGGGAAGAAAGGTTACTCTAAAGGGGAATGATTAGAGAATAGTTGGAGTGATGAAACTGTCTATGAAAGTATAGTTGTGGATACATAACTCTATACATGACTCTATATATGACTCTATACATGACCCTATCAAATACCATAGATAAATTAATTTAACTTAACCAAACTTATATTTATGGCTTATTTACTAACTGTATTAGAAATGAGTCAGATAACTGTACTGAAAGAGATGGGGAATAAAAGAGCCGACCTAAGTAATTCTAGAAAATGATGTGTTGTGGATATTGTAATGCTGTAGATAAAATGAAATACACACAAATACTGTACTGTATGTACTATACTACACTGTACCGTAGTATAGTTGGTAAAATTTGTTACTCAAGGGGTTTGGATTAGCAACTCTGACACTTCTTTATTTGTACACTAGAGTTAAAAAATTAAATATACTGCAGGTAATGAAAGTCTGGTTTCTTACCGTTAGAGACAGAAGGTAGAATTAGGCAAAAGGGAGCGCTAATATGAACCCTGTGGTGCTGGACTAGAGTTGGAGTTATCAATACAGACTTGTTTTTTTAACATATGCAGATATGTGGGCTGAAAAATAAATATAGATGTGTGTATATGCATGGGTTAGTATACTTACATTTATTTTCTAGCACTAGCTACTGAAAAGCACTGGAAGTGGTGATATCTCAGTGGCTGTGAGCACACTAGTTCCCATATCTTGGTTTCTAAATACCTTTCTCCGATAAAAGAACTATGGCTCCTAGAAGAACTAATTGATTCCTGAGGCAGAGAAAAGATGAACGTGGAGCATCTTTTGGTGCCAGAAAGTGCTTAAAAAATGGGGGTATATGGAAAGGACACAGAGACCATCTGAACAAGTTCCAAATGGACAAAGCTGGAACAACTTGAGCAACAAAATATATAACGACAACAACAAAAAAAATTGGAGTATAGCACAGAGAATAAAATAAATAGCTACGAGTTCATGGTAATATACAGAAATGATTGAGTAAGCATATAAATGAGAAAGAAGAGACAAATGTTCCTTATAGAAGAATTCCAATTAATAAATGTAGAAGAAATGAGGGAAATCGAAAATCACCATGAGAATACCACAGTAGTAACTCTTGTAGGGAAGACCTGCCAATGGATGTTTTAATTAGCGAGTGAAAGTTTAAACAAAAACAGGATATTTGCATAGTCTCAAAGTATCTCCCCCAAATACTGAATAATTACAAAGAGAAAAACTAACTGCAGTGGAGAATCCTAACAGATACCATCTTAACCAAGTGATCAAGGTGAACATCCCAAGTAATACATATTGATACAGAGCACTAAGAAGAGGACAACATCTCTGTGAGATCCTTCCCAATAATACATAACCCCAGTCTCATCAGAAGAAAACATTACAAAGTTGTTTGGACAAATGAAGGAAGGACACTTTACTAAATAAATAACCAGGTTATCTGAAATTGTCAAGGTCATGAAAGACAAGGAAGGACTAAAGAACTATCTATCACAAACTAGAAGAGGCTAAACAGACATGACAAATAAATAAAATGTAGTACTCTGGACTGGATCCTGGAACAGAAAAGAACAATAGTGAAAAACATCTGAATAAATTATTCAGTTTTGCTAATAGTATTGCACCAAGGTCAATGTCTTTGTTTTAATAATCATCTAATAGTTATATAAGATGTTAACGTAAGATGTTAATGTAAGAGGAAGCTATATATGAGAATGTTCTGTACCATTTTTATAGCTTCTATAAATCTAGATCTTCAAAAACTAAAAAAGGTAATGGCATGTCTAGGAAAAGGTTAAGATATCAAGTAATATTAGCAGATGGTAAATCAGAAATGCATGTCATACTTTTTATGGTAACCACTTAAAGACCGATAATAGTTTACAACTTCCAAGTTGGTAAAATGGAATATGAAATTATAAAGTGAAAGTTAAAAAGAAAAAAAATGAAACATGAACAGGTGGAAAAAGCAGAAAGCACTTAACAGTAGATTGAAATCCAAATACATGAATAATTAAATTATTTGAAAGTGGACTAGATGCAAAACAAAATATAATACTACATTAAAATATCCAATTGTATATTCTTAATAAAAGTCAAGAACAGAAGAGTTTAAAGTAAAAGAATGTGCAATTCAAACACCATGTCTACCATGCAAACAATAGCCTAAAGAAATATGAAACCATACAAACATCAAATAAAGTAAACTTTAAGATAAAAATTACTTCTAAAGATAAAAATGATAAATGTATCATAGTGATAAAAGTTATATTCATGTGGAAGATTTAACAATTCTAAATTTTTATGTACCTAATGCTATAACCTCATGTAAAGTAAAAATTAACTAGATAACTAAAGAAAAATTAACTAGATAACTAGAGAAATCCACAATCACAGTGGGAGAGCTTAACAAACCTCTCAGTAACTTACTGAAAAAGTAGACAAAAAAAATTAGTAAGGTACAGAATATTTGAACAACATGATTTACAAACATGACCTAACTGACATATTAGAACATTATTCCAAAGACTACAAAATATACATTCTTTCTAAATTCACTCTGAGTATTTTTCAGAACTTAATCATTGCTGGATCATAAAGCAAATCTCAAGAAATTTTAAAGGACTGAAAACAGACTATATTTTCTGGTCACACTGTATAACTAAATTAGAAATTAACACAAGATTTAAAACTCCCACAAATTTGGAAATTATGAAATATACTTCTAAATAATCTATGAGTTAAAGAACAAAACATGGAAAATAAATAGTTTGGACTAAGTAATAACAATATCAAATATTAAAATTGTGGGATGCAGCTAAAGCTACGCATTTATTAGAAGCAAATTAATTAGTTTGGATGTTATTGTCGCAAAGTTTTCTAATTTGTGGGGCTTTCTCTTTTTCAGTACTGTTCATAGTGCTGTTATGAACATTGATGTACAAGTGTTTAAACATCTGTTTTCAATTCTTTGATTATACATACAAGTGGAATTGCCAAGTCATACGGCAATTATTTGTTTAACTTATTGAGGGACACCAAAGTATTTTTCACAGCATCTATCCCATTATACATTCTAATTTCTCCACGTACTTGCCAACATTTGTTATTTTCCTTAAAAAATTATTGCCTTCCTAGTGGTTGTGAAATGATGTATCATTGTGGTTTCAATTTGTATTTCAATAATGAATGGTAACGTTGCGCATCTTAACATATATTGGCCATTTGTATATCTTCCTTAGAGAAAAGTCTATTGAAGAGTTTCACCCATTTTTAAATTGGGCTGTTTGTCTTTTTATTGTTGAGTTGTAAAAGTTCCTTCTATCTTCCTGGATACTAGGCCCATATCAGATAATATGATGGTGTCATTTGAAGCACAAAAGTTGTTTAGTTTTAAAATCCAATTTATTTGCCTTTTTCCTTTTGGTTGCTTGTGCTTTAGGTGTTGTCTCTAAGAAACCATTGCCATGTTTAAAGTCATGAAGACTTACTCTAGTGTTTTCTTTTAAGAGTTTTATGGTTTTAGCTCTTATATTTAGATTTTTGGTCCATCTTGAGTTAATTTTGTATGGAACGTGAGAGTTCACCTTCATTCTTGTGCATGTGGATTCTAGTTGTTCCTGCATCATTTGTTGAAGAGATGATTCTTTCTGCATTGAATGAATGGTCTTGGCACTCTTGTCAAAAATCAGTTGATTGCAGATGTATAGATTTATTTTTGGACTCTGGGTTCTATTGCATTAATCTATATGTCTGTCTGTATTTATGCCAGCACTACTCTGCTTCAATTACTCTAGCTTTGAAGTAAGTTTTAAAATCAATAAATGTGACTCCACCAGATCTTTTAAAATATTGTTTTGGCTATTTGTGTTTCCTTGCAATTCCATATGAATTTTAGGATCAGCTGTTCTATTTATGAAAAAAAAAAGCCATTGGCATTTTGATTGGTATTGCACTGAATCTGTAGATCTTTTTGAGATGAATATTGCCATCTTTACAATACTGTCCATGAGCATGGGATGTCTTTCATCTTCAGTCTTCTTCAGTTTCTTTCAGCAATTTTTGTAGTTTTCAGTGTACAAGTTTTGCACTTTCTTGATTAAATTTATTCCTCAGTATTTTATTCTTTTTGATGCAATTTTAAATGGAATTGTCAATTTTAAAAATTGCCTTTTCAGATGTTCATTGTTAGTGTATAGAAATACAAATAATTTTTGTGCGTGCTTGGATTTTGATACAGTTGGGATTGTATCAAATCTATAGATCAACTGAGGGTGAATTAACATTTTGACAATGTTAAGCCTTGAACAGTCTTCACTATTTTGGTCTTCTTTGATTTTTTTATATCAGATTTTTGTTATAGTTTTCAGCATACAGAACATTCACATTTTGTTACATTTATGCCTAAATATGTCATATTTTGTGCTATTAAAAGTGGTACTCATTTTGAATTCCAGTTTCCAGTTGATTGATAATATATAGATATAAAACTGATTTTTAAAGTTTGGCTTTTTGTCCTGTGAGTTTGCTTAACCATTAGATCATTCTGGTAGCCCTGTTCTAAATTTTCTAGAATTTTATATGTAGACAAGTGTGTCTGCAAATAGAGACAGGTTTATTTCTTTGTTTCCAATCTATGGGCCTTTTATTTCATTTTCTTATCTTATTGCACTGTCTAGGACTACGGTATGATGCTGACTAGGAATGGTGAGGGAAGATATTTTTGTCTCATTTTCAATCTTAGGGAGAAGCATTCGGTTTTTCACCATTAAACATGATATAAGTTAACACTTTTATGCAAATGACTTATCTGGCTCTAATCTCCTTTCCTTGTTTTCTGAGAGTATCATGAATGGAAGTTGAATTTTGTCAAATGCTTTCTTTAACTACTGATGAGGTCAATTATAGTCAAGCCTTGAACAACACAGGTTTGAACTGTGCAGGTCCACTTGTATGAGGACATTTTCCAACCCACCTGTAAGTGGACTTGCTCAGTTTGAAACTGTGTTTTTCAGGGATCAACTGTATTTTCTAGTCATGGTTGGGAATCTGCATATGTGGAAGACCAACTTAAGTTGTATGCAGATTTTCGACTGCGCAGGTGGTCAGTGCCCCAACTCCTGTATTATTCAAAGGTCAACTGTATATAGGATTTTTTGTCTTTAGTCTCTTGATGTCATGAATTACATTAATTGAGTTTTAAATGTTGAACTTATCTTGCATTCCTGGGACAAACCTAACTTGGTCATGATGTTGTCTGTTTATTATATTGGTGGCTTTCATTTGCTAATATTTTGCTGTAGATTTTCATGTCTGTGTTCATGGAGAATATTGGTCTGTAGTTGTTTTTTTTTTCCTATAATATTTTTCTCTGTTTTTGTTATCAGGGTAATGCTGACCTCGTAAAATAAGTTGGAAAGTGTTCCCTTCTCTAATATTTTCCAGAAGATTTTGTGTAGAATTGCTTGTATTTCTTCCTTAAATTTTGGTAGAATCCACCAATAAACCCATTTATGCCCAGAGTTTTCTTTGTTGGAATATGCTTTAATAAGTAGGATTATTCAGGTTACTTACTTCTTTTTAAATGAGCTTTTGATAGTTTGTGTGTTTCATGGAATTTTTCCATTTCATCCAAGTCGAATTTATTAATGTCAAAGTGGTCTGTAGTGATAGCCCTTCTTTCATCCTTGATATAGATAATCATCTTTTTTTCAATGTCAGTCTTTCTGGAAGTTTGTGTTTTATTGATCTTTTCAAATAATTAACTTTTGCTTTTATGGATTTTCTGTTTTGTTTCTCTGTTTCCACTTTCATTGATTTCTGCCCTTACCAAAAAATGTTCTTCCTTCTGCTTGCTTTACATTTAATTTACTATTCTTTTTCTATACTCTTAGGGTAAAAGATTAGTTTATTGACTAGATACTTTTTTTCTATATTAATATAAGCATTTAACAATATACATTTTGTTGTAAGCACTGCTTTGGCTGTATCATGTAAAATTTTAATACAACTTTTTAAATTAGGATAATTTTAGATTTATATTAACAGTTGCAAAGATAGTATAGGGTTCTTATATATATACACACACACACACATACACATACACATATATATATATATTTATATTTTACACAGCTTCTCCTAATGCTAACAACTTACTTTTACAACCATGTCCTGTTTTTCAAACTAAAAAATTAACATTGATATATTACCTTAAGATCCAGACTTTTATTCAGATTTTACCAGCTTTTCTACTAATGTTTTTTTTTGGTTCCCTTTTCAGGATCCAGTCCAGGCTACACAGTGCATTTAGTTGTCATGTATTTTTCATTTATTCTTTTCTTGTTTTCAGTGGTAGCATTAACAATTTTAAAGAGTACTGGTCATATATTTTATATAAGGACCATCAACTTAGGTTTGTATGATGTTTTCTTATGATTAGACTAAAGTTGTGGGTTTTAGAGAAGAATGTGACTTCTCGTTGCATCACTTTAGAGGCGCATGATATCAACATGACTTATTACTGGTGATGTAAACCTTGATGAGTTGGTCAAGATTATCACATAACTTTTGATATGTTGTATTTTCATTTAAACTCAACTCAAAATATTTTCTAATTTCCTTTATGACTTCCACTTTGACTCATGAGTTATTTATGAACATGTTGCTTCATTACCAGATGTTTGGGGATTTTCCAGATATCTTTCTGTTTTGTTTTGTTTTGTTTTTTTCTAATTTTATTTTGTTGTGGTCAGAGAACATACTTCATATGATTTTGGCTTTAAATTTGTTGATGATTGGTTTATGGCAAAAAATATGGACTAGCTTGTGAATGTTTCACGTGCACATGAAAAGAATGTATATTTTGCTGTTGGGTTGAATGTACTATAAATATCAACTAGATTAAGTTGGTTGATAGTATTGTTTGGGTTTTCTATATCCTTGTTTTCTATTCTATCAATTACTGAGGATTGTTGAATTCTAACTATAATTATGGATCTTTGTATTTCTACTTGGTTCTGTCATTTTTGCTTCATGTTTTTTGAAACTCTTTGTTAGATGCATATACGATGAGGATTGTTATGTATTCTTGATTAATTTACCCCTTTATTATCATGCAATGTCCCTCTTATACCTGGTAATATTTCTTGTTTTGAAGTCTATTTTGTCTGATATTAATATAGCAACTCTGGAGAGCTTACTTTTGAAAGCTTTCTTTTTTCATCATTTTACATTTTTAAAGTTAATAGGCTTTTTTTTTTCTTTTAAAGAGATGTTTTAGGTTTACAGAAAATTTAAGCAGGAAGTACCTCCTTGGAAATGATTACTGGGATAGAAACACCTGAACTGCGATTAACAAATTGCAAGATACTCAGTATAGACAGGCTTGAGAGATAAAAACTCCAGAGAGATCCCAGTCATCAGAACATTCCCACACTTTTATGAGTTTTACCTTTACACAGTGAAGATCACAGGAAAATCCTGTTATGCATCCAGCAGGAGTAAAAAAAAAAAATTTTTAATTATGCCCGAGCATTCTGTTCTTGAAAATGTCTGTCCTTGGGAGAAACTATTTTATCAGAGCATAACATGCTAAAGTTTTATCAAAACCTACCCAGCTCCAGCCTTCTCTAGCCATCCTCCTCCACCTAAGGGGAGTGGGGTGGAGGAAACAGAAGCTTAGCGAAGTTGACAGTCCAAGGGCATAGGCTCACCAAAAGACTTGAGACCAATCATGGGAAATATAAAATGCTTCCACTCTCTCCACACCTTACCACTGCATTACTAAATGCCTACACACCAGGTTCCTTTTGCCCAATACATCATGTCCTCTTTTCAACCAAAGACTACAGGCATACTAAAAGGCAAAAACACGGTTCGAAGAGACAGAACAAACATTGGAATTAGACCCAGATATGGCGGGGATGTTGGAATTCTCAGACCAGAACAGACAGATAATGTAAACAGAGAGATGGAAACTCTAAAAAATAATCAAAAGAAAGTGCTGGAAATAAAAAATTATTGAAATAAATGAAGAATGTCTTTGATGGACTCATCAGGATATTGGACACAGACAAGGAATAAAAACAGCTTGAAAATATGTCAGTAGAAACTAACCAAAATGAACAGCAAAGAGACAAAAAACTTTGAAACAAACCAGAATATCTAAGAACTGGGACAACTACAAAAGGTATAAAATACACATAATCAGAATTCCAGGACAATAAAAAGAGAAAAGAGCAGAGGAAATATATGAAGCATTCATAACTGAGGAAATCTTCAAATTAATGTCAGACACCAAACCACAGATCCAGGAAGCTCAGAGAATGGCAAGCAGGATAAATACCAGAAAACTACAACTACTCATATGATACTCAAACTGCAGAAGATCAAAGGTAAAGAATCTTGAAAGAAGACAGGAAGAAAATGCCTTATTGTGAAGGGCTATAGTGTTATTTGAAAGTAGACTTGGATTAATTGTAAAGGCATATTGTATACTCTAGGGAAATCACCAAAAAAGTTTTTAAAAAGATAGTATGTCAGTCATACCTCAGTAAAGCTGTAAACAAAAGTATAATTGACATGCTAAGAAAGAAAATGGGATTATATAAAATACTTAAGGAAAACCACAAAAGGCAGAAAAAGTGGAAGACAAAAATAGGAACAAAAGAACAAGAACAAAAATTGAAAAATAGTAACAAATATAGTATTTATTAATCAAACTATATCAGTAATGCCTTTATAGCCACCTTGGAAGATAGCTCAGCAATTTCTTGCAAAACTAAACTATATCATCTAGCAATCACACGCCGTGTTATTCACCCAAAAGAGTTAAAACTTACACCCACACAAATATTTTTGGCGACTTTATTTGTAATTGCCAAAACTTGAAAGTAATCAAGATGTCCTTCAGTAGGTGAATTGATAAACTGTGTTACATCAGACAATGGACTGCTATTCAGCACTAAAAAGTAATGAGCTATCAAGCCAAGAAAAGACAGGGAGGAACCTTAAAAGTTCAATTCTTTGTTCTCTCTCTTCTTTTGATACCCCTATGACATTATCTCAGAGGTTTTGTAAGTGAAAGAAGTCAGTCTTAAAGGGCTGCTTAGTATATGACTCCAACTACATGAAATTCTGGGAAAGTCAAAACTGTGGAGACAGTAAAAGAGATCAGGGGTTGGGGGAAGGAAGGATGAATAGGTAGAGCACAGAGGGTTTTAGTGCAGTGAAACTATTCAGTATGATACTAGAATGGTGAATACATGTCATTATATATTTGTCCAAAACCATAAAATGTACAACACCAGGAGTGAACCCTAATGTAAACTATGGACTTTGGATGATAATGATGTGTCAGTGTAGGCTATCAATTGTAGCACATATACCACTGTGGGTCAAGACGTCAATAGTGGGAGAGGCTGTGCATGTGCAGGGGCAGGGAGTATCTGGGCACTCTGTACTTTTTGCTCAATTATTTTTGTGAACTTAAAAATGTTTTTAAAAATAAAATATTTTTTAAACTTATTTTTTCTTCAGTTTTAAAAGATTTTTTTCTCTGGGTCTTGAGTTTTGGCTGCCAGCTTTGTTTTTCTTTCAACACTTTGAAGATCTCATTTCATTGTTTTCCAGGTTACATAGTTTCTGAATTTGTCTACAATAATTCTTATCTTTGCTTCTCTGTGTGTAATGTTTCTTTTTTCTCTTGCTGCCTTCAAGATTTTATCCTTGGTTTTCAGCTTTTGAATATGACATGTCTAAGCATGATGGATGGGGAAGGTATTTATCCTGTTTGTGATTTTGAGCTTGTATCTCTTATATTTTTCATTATTTTCTGAAAATTCTTGGCTAACCTATCTTTAAATGTTTTCCTCTGTTTCTTTATGTTTCCTCCTTCTGAGATTCTAATTATACATATGTTAGCCCATTTGATATTGTTTCACAGCTCTTGAATTCCTGGATACTCTATTCTGTGTATATGTATGTGTGTATGTATACATACACACGCATATACATACATACACATACATGCATACATACATACATACACTTTTTTCTCTTTATGTTTCACTTTGAGTAATTTCTGTTACCCTATCTTCAAATTCCCTGATTCTTTTCTTGGCTGTGTTGAGTCTGCATTGATCCTGTCAAAGGCATTCTTCAGCTCTCTTAATTTTTTTTTTTTTTATTTCTAGAATTTCCATTTGATTCCATCTTATGTTTCCATATTTCTGTTGAAATTTCCCACCTGTTTATACTTGTCATTCTTTTTTTCCCTTAAGCCTTTAATTTATTTATTGTAGATCTATTAAATTGGCTGTCAGATATGGGTTTTCCTTGATTCTTTTTCAGATAATTGCTTTGTTTCTTAACAGTGCTTTATTTTTTTGCTTTTTTATGTCATAATTTTTATTGCATATTACCTTATGTGTAATATAGAGTGTTAGATCATTATGTAAATAGGTTTGTTTTTTTTTTTTCTGGAAGTGTGCACAATTCTTCTCCTAAGCCATTAATGCGGGGATTGGAGTCAATTTAGTTAGTATATAGAGTTTGAGGATTTTTTGTTTTGTTTTGTTTTTATGTTTTTCTTAAGTGTACCCCTAGCTTAGGGTAGAGGCTGAGTTTCTAGAATTTTTTTTAATATATATTCCTGTTCCATCTGCAGCTTTGAGCCTTCCCAGGGCACTTGGACCTCGGGGGGATTTTCTTGATACACTCTTGCCCCTCCCCAGCAGTACTCTTCGATTACTTGGTACTCATGCTTGCTAGCCTAGTGGTGGGTGCCAGTGGGGATTCTGTGTTGTCCTGGTCCAGCCTCAGTCTTAAACAGGCTCAAAACTCTGTTGCCTTGTGGTAGAGTCAGGTAATGATCTGACCCCAGATTTTTAGAAGTATTCTACCATTGTGGGAGTGGCATAATACTCTCCTGCCCAGGACTCAACAAAGATAAAAGAAGAAAATGATTATTATGGAGGGGAGGAGGGTCAGGATCACCGAGAAAGTCCCCGGGACAGAGGTCCAGTCTTTTTTCTGAGAATCCAGTGAAGGTCTGTAGAGGAGAGTATGTGAGAGGTGTGAATTTCCTTTGTGTCTGTGATTCCCAGGGGTCCCATACTCTCACATAACCCATACTTCACCTTTAGTAATTTGTTTAAAATTCACATGCATTTTACCTACTTCTGAGGTGTCCAGTGTTTCTTCCTTTAGTGCTCGCCACAGGTGAACCTGTGGCCATGTTTCATCTTTCATTGGTGACACCTATCTTTCCTTAGATTTTGTGCTTTTTGATTGCCCTCAGATCTCCGATGATTTCAGGAAAAGATACAGTTTTGTAGTTTATCCAGCTATTGTTGTTAGATGTGATCAGTTATCTTCCCAGTTTCCTACATCCTGAGATTCTTAGTGTTTTAAGGATTTTTTCCATAATCTGTCCCATGTGTTTAATATGTAGCATGATATGTGGTGTTTCTTTTTATTTATTTGCAGTTCTGATTTCCTCTTTGACCTACAATTATTTAGATAGTGACTTTTTAAAAAATGTCAAGGTGAATGAATTTTTAATTTAATCTCTTGATCTTTATTTTTATTGTTATAACATTGTGGTCAAATAATATGGGCAATTAAATTTCCACTTTAAGAATTTTGTTGAGGTTGTTTTTATGACTTTTTGACCAGAATATATCCTCATTAGTTATAGGATATAGTGTTTAATATCGCTATTAAACCAACTTTATTAATTATTGGTAATAGTCAAGTTCTCTGTATCCTTGTCTGCTTGATCTGTTAATAAAGGTATTCATTATGATAATGGTTTTGCCAATTTTTTCTTGAATTAAGGTATTTATTATGATAATGGTTTTGCCAATTTTTTCTTGAATTACCTTTCTTCATGGTTGTTTTAGTTACTTTGTAAGCTTTTATTCAGCCAGAAATATTATGAATGTTTTTATTTTGGAATATCACAACAAAATAACTCCCTGATTTCATTCAGTTACTTTTTTCTATTGCTGCTTCTCATTTTTTCTTGCTTATTTTATCTTTTCCCATCTCTTTATTTTGAATCCATCTCTTTATTTTATATCTACTGTGAAAATTCAAGTCCAAGTTTACTGTCATCCCTTCTGTAGACTACCGAAAGAGATTACTAGTTGTTCATCTTGTTCTACTTTTACCTTACTACAATTATTCTCCACTCAGCAGCCTAAATGACCATTTTTCACCTGAAAATTCTTCCATGGATTTTCTCATGCTTATACTTCTTACCTTAATTTATATTATATAATCTACCTCCAGCCTGCCTCTCCAGCATCATCTCATACCACCCTCCCTTTTGCTCACTATGCTCCAGCAATACTGGCTTCATTTCTTCTCCGTAACTATGCCATGCTTTTACCTGAAGCCTTTTTTTTAATGAATAATATTTTTTTATTTTTCAGTTATAGTTGTTATACAATACTATATTAGTTACAGGTGTACAGCATAGTGATTAGACATCTATATAACTCACAAAGTGATCACCTCAATAAATCTAGTGCCCCTCTGACACTGTATATAGTTATTACAATATTATTTGCTATATTCCTTATACTATACTTTCTATCTCCATGACTGTTTTGTAACTACCAGTTTGTACTTTTTATCCATTCCCCTTTTTCACTGACCTCCCTCACTCCCTTTCATTTGGTAACCCTAAAACTACTCTCTTTATTTATGAGTTTGTTTCTGTTTGTTTATTTTGTTCTTTAGATTCCACATATATGTGCAATCATATGGCATTTTCTTTTTCTGACTTGTTCCATCAGCACACTACTCTCTAGGTCCATCATGAAATATCTTTTTCCATCCTATTACTTTTAGTTTGTATGTGTCTTTTAATCTAAAGTGAGTCTCTTGTAGGAAGCCTATGTAAAAGTCTTATTTTCGTATCCATTCAGCCACCCTATCTTTTGATTGAAGCATTTAATTCTTTTTCATTTGAAGTACTTGATGATATATGTGTAGTTATTGCCATACTTTATTTAGACTTTTGATACATATTTTTTTCTTATTCTTAAAGAAGTCCTTCCAACATTTCCTGTAATACTGGCTTGGTGGTGATGAACATCTTTATCTTTTTCTTATCTGGAAAGCTCTTTACGTGTCCTTCAATTCTAAATGATAACTTTGCTGAGTAAAGTAATATTGATTGTAGGTCCTGGGTTTTCATCACATTGAATATTTTGTGTCAAGTCCTTTGGCCTATAAATTTTCTGTTGAGAAATTGGCTAAATTATGGGCGCTCCCTTATGTGTAGCTAATTACTTATCTCTTGCTGCTTTAAGATTCTCTCTTTGAATTTATCCTGTGGCATTTTAATTATGATGTGTCTTGGTGTAGGCGTTTAAGTTCATCTTGTTTGAGACTCTCTGAACTTCCTGGGGTTTGTATGTCTATTTCCTTCATCAGGTTAGGGAAGTTTTCCATCATAATTTCTTCAGTTAGGGTTTCAATTCCTTGTTCTCTCTCTTCTTTTGATACCCCTATGATGTGAATGTTGTTACACTTGACATTGTCTCAGAGGTTTTTTAAACTATCTTCATTTTTTTTTTTTTGGATTGTTTTTTCTTGTTGCTGTTCTGATTGGGTATCCTCTGCTACCTTATCTTCTATGTTGCTGATTCAATCCTCCATTTCATCCACTCTGTTGATTCTCTCTAATGTACTCTTCATCTCAGATATTGTATTCTTCATTTCTGACTGGCTCCCTATAATGTTTTCCATCTCCATTTTCATGGTTTTTTTTCAATCTCTTTGTTAAAGTTCTCACTGAGTTCATCTACTCTTCCCCTAAGTTCCTTGAGCATCTTTATAACCAATGTTTTGAACTCTGCATCTAGTATATTGCTTGTCTCCATTTTGATGAATTCTTTTTCTGGAGCCTTGTTCTATTCTTTCATGTGGGACATGCTTCCTTGTCTCCCCATTTAGTTGCTTCCCTGTGTCTGTTTCTGTGTATTAGGTAGGGCTTCTTAGTCTCCTGGTCTTAGTAGAGTGGCTTTATGTAGTAGGCGTGCTGTGGGGCCCCTTGACACAGACCTGGGAGGGCTTCAGCTGCAGGCCAAGTTCAGCCACAGCCTGTGCACCTCTGGGGCAACCTGTTAAGAGTCACCAAGCCATCCACATATGGTTGACACCTGTGCTGGGCTTGTAGCTACCTCAAGAGGCCAAGTCAGAAACAGAACCTGGCTGCCACTAGTGCAGTGCCTAGGGCTGCTTAGCAAGAAGTACAGTGCACGCCTGAGGCCAGATGCAGCTTCTTTGTGTTTCGTGAGCCTTTGAGAGATTTTATGAAAGTTTTCCCCAGGAGCCAAGATAGCCCATTTGTAAAGAATAAATCATTGCAAGTGGCTTGGGTGGGGCCACAAATTGGAAAAGGTGGAGTCTCAGGGAATCCCCTGGGCAGAGAGACCTGTGTTATCTAGGTTGATGGCACCTGTGTCTGCAGGCTGGGAGGGGGACCGACTCAACAAAGGAACAGTGGCTTCTGCCTGAACCTCTGTCTGGAAGCAAGCCACCCCTCCAGCCCTTGCCCTGATGCCTGACAGGTCAGCATGTCCCCGTATGTCGCTAGCACCCTTCAAGCAGTTCCAGCACTAGAGCTTAAAGCGAAGCAAGTCCATTAGCAAGTAAGGCCAGGTGTGGGCCCTCTCAGAGGAAGGTCTTCACTTCCCACAGCCCTCTGTCCTACTCAGCTGCAATCTCCACCTGTTTTTACAGCCAGAGGTCATGGGGACTTCTCTTCCTGGCACTGGAACCGTGGGCGGGGAGCCCAGTGTACGCCCAGGACTCCTTGCTCCTCAGGTGGGGAAGGTGGCTCTGCAGCCAAGATAACTCTCCTGATTCTCAATTGCCACATGTGGTGTGGGACTGGGCCATTTCATGTCTCCAGCCCTCCTATTGTTTTGAGGTGACCTAGTTGTAAGGCTTCTGTTCAGCCAGACCTTTGGCGACTCTGCGTATTGGTTGTTCTGTAGTTTTGTTATAATTTTGGTGTCATTGCTGGAGGAGGTGTGCACAGCCTCTACCTTCTGTGGTATCTTGAATCTTAACTACCTGAGGGCTTTTGCACTAGGTAGTCCCTGTACCTAGAAGGCTTCTTCTCATGACTAATGCCTTCTTTTCATTCAGGACTAAGTGCGTTTGTCTCTTTAGAGAATTCTTCCCTGACTACCCAGTCTAAAGTAGCCATTCTATCACCAAGTCATTCTATTGTGTTTTTTTTTTTTCCTTTAAAGCATTTCCTAATATCTGAAATATTCTTGATGATTTTTTGTGTTTGCTCAGTGAAAGTGAGTACCTTGTATGAGTGTTTTAGTGCTGTATCCCTGGTATCTGTAATGTTGCACATCTCAGAGGAGTTTTCTTCAGCTATTTCTTTGATCATTAGGTCTTCATCTCATAAGTTCTCTCCTAAAATTTGTCTTATACTCACTTTGCCTTGTCTGGCATTTTCTCCCAGGTCTCATGTTTCTTAATGTTTTTCCTTTAGTTTCTCAGAATTTCTTTCAAATTTGTTTACTAATTCACTGATTCTGTTTTCTGTAGAATAGAGTCATCTGTTCTCTGCCTCCATTGGGATTTTAAGTCTGAGGTTCTGCAATCATGTTTTTTTTCTCTCCACACTTTGTTTTCTGATTATATTGTTTTCATCACAATGTCGTTTGGAATTATGTTGGAAAAATTATTCCTCAGCTCGGGTCACTTCTTTTGAATTGCTAATTCTTTTGTTTGTCTCAGATTTTATTGATTTGTTTGCTTATCATTAGAGAGGAAGGCCTGAGTTTGCCCAGTACTAGGAGTTAAAGTGTGTTTGACCATAGGTTATGTCTATTCTCCTTGAATGCTTTCAGACTTCTGAGATATGCAAGAGCATTATAGGGAGTGAGGTTGTGGTAAAGGAAGAGTCAGGTCTGATATAGAGGATAGTCTCTTTCATCAAAGGGAGATTCTCAAGTCTTAAAAAGAACTGGGATAAATGTATAATAAACTAGAGCCACTTTTCAGTTATCTGTATCAACTCTGTCAGGAATGCGTGGCATTGTTCCTGGCACAGAGTTAGTTTTCAGAATATGTTTGTTAAAATGAACAAAAGCAAACCGAGTGACTGCTACATGCCTGGCTCTGGGCTGGATGCTATGGGAAATTCAGAGATGATAAAAGCGCATCCCATTCCTGCAGTGGACTCCATCTTAGTGGATATTAGCCACTTGAAGAATTAACAAAAGAAGAAATTTCTCAAGAAATCTAGATATGCTATAAGAAAGGAAAGCTCCTTTTGAACTGGTTAGTTGGGAAAGTCTTCCAGAAGGGCACAGTATTAGCTGGGTCTTAAAGAAGTGGTTGGAAAAAGGAAAAATGCAGTTAGGGTGAATTAGGTGGTAGGAATAGCTGAAACAAAGATGATGTAGAGGCCCTTATCAGCTTGATGTATGTGGGAGAAGTAAAAGGATCATTTTGTCTGGGATAGGCAAGACATGTGGGTTATAAACTAGGTACACCATGGCCCAGTGAGCCTGGGCTTTGACTGCTAAGGATAGGATTTTAGCCTTTATCTTGGAACTGCAGGAAGGTGTTGGATTCCTTTGAGCCAGGAAGAAAGAATTACAGTTAGAACTGCTTCAGGAAGCTCCATCAGTACACTTTCATTGGTATAAGATGGATAAGAATGCAGGATGTCCCCTCTTGTGTTTTTCTCCCTTCACCCCATCTCTTGTCTCTGTTTCTTCCTTTGCCAAATGTGGATCAGTCTCCTGAGATAGTCCCTGGAGGAATTCCTACCATCCCCAAAGCAATAACAAGGTCAGCACTACATACTTTACTTGCTAATAGCTACTGCAGTCTGGGCCCTAGCTAGTATGCCAGATATGGCAGAGATATTAGAGTTTTCCCAAAGTGGAGTTCTGCATCCTGAACTTTGACCCGGGGGCATACAAAATGGATGTCATTGTCTTCTGGCTTGTAAAAATTGGTCTTAAGAAAAGAAATAACAAATGGAAGGAAGATTATATTGGCACTCCATGCCTTGGGGGTGGGTGGCAAGGAGTGAATATTAGACACACTGACTATCTAAACTTCTAAGATTGTTTTTTTTTTTGCACCATCTGAAGAACCACCTTGCCGAGAGGGCTCAAGAGATCTTTATATAGTCTAATGGTTAGAAAGTTGAAGGCTCTCTCAACCCAATACTCTGCCTCCTTTTCTTATCTATTTCTTTTAAGAGCCCGATGAAGTGCTCACCTCTCACCTTTTCCACCCTATGAGAGACAGGGCTGTTCAATCCCAACACCATGTCCACTATTGTACATCTTTTGACCACTTGCCAAAATGGGGCTTCTCAGTAATGGGAATGGAGATGAAGATTTCACCCAGATGCTATCAGGATCACACTGTTCTACCATTCTAAGTTAGCAATACATGTTTCATGTCACTCCATTTCACTAATACACCCCCTTTCTTTGGACTTTTCTGAAAACATCAGTTGTACAAGGGTTTTGTGTGTATGTGTGTGCAGCATATAATTAAGAAGATTTGAGGTGCCAAAAGTGTTTTATGCTGTCATGGTGCTTGCTCCTGGCTTCATATGTCATGAAGGCTTTGTTTCTTATGTGTTTTATAGTGTTTTCTGCTACCAACCTCTCTACTATGCATCTTCTACTCTGGCAAAGTCTGCTTTTAACAAACAGGACATATTCAGCCTAGAACTGTGCTGTCCAATGCAATAGCCACTAGCCATATATGGCTATTTAATTAAATATGAACAATTGATTAAAATTAAATAAAATTTAAAATGTTCTATTGTCTTAATATTTCAAGTGCTCAATAGCCACATGTGCCTGTTGGCTCCCGTATTGGATATCTGTAGGTTATATATATGTACACACACACACACACACACACACACACACACACACACGAAATGCTAGTCTAGAATAATACTGCCAATTTCCAGCAGGACTGTCCAGGTGGATGTAGGTACTCCAAGGCAAGTTCAAGTTCTTCATTGCCACTGTATGAAGTAGATATACTTCTTTATTATTCCAGTTGTGTCCATCTTATAACTATTAGATTAGACAAACACATATAACACAATACACACACATGCACACAATTACCATTAATTCTGACAGTCTGGATATTCTACACCCATAAGAGAGAAGCATTTTTCAAACTGCTCCATAATTTTCCTTACCCACAATAAACTTAATACCTCATGTTATTATGCAAAGAAGTCCCATTCTTTCAAATTGTGCCCTTTTGGACCTGTCATAAATAATAAACCCATTTCTGAACCCCTCTCATTTAATGGCAGATCACTCAGCTCCAGAAGGATGCAATAGAAGCTTTTCTTATCTATTCCTTTTAAGAGCCTGATAGAGCGCCCACCTTCACCTCAGTCTCTGCAGAGGCTCTAGAGGTAGAGCCAGGGAGTCTCAGCGTTAGGAAGGCTGCCTTAGATGCTGTAGCCTTTGTCATTTCACACCTTAACCTCAAAGGAAGTCTCTTTTTTTCCTGGGATGGAGCACTTTGGTTCTCACAACTCTGAAGTCATTGTAGAGTGGGTGGAGGGAGGTGAGGGTGGTACTTTGGTCTGAACATTTTGGGTAACCTTGGGAGAGGATCTATAAAAACCAGAGGGTTTTTTTTTTTTCTTTACCACACCACCCCCAGGATTCCATTTCCTGCAGATGTAGCATCAGCACCTCTAGCCGTTTTGGCCTAGGCCTTTGGACCATGCCTTGGCTCTGCCCTCTGCTTGAGCTCCTTTTGTACCTCCCCAGTGGAAACAATGACTTTCTTTGCCCTGGCCTTGTGGGCATGCTCTTTCCCCTCTTACTTGGTTAGCTGAAGTGGGAATTAGGATTATTATCCCTGTTAGTAAAATGCATTTTGGTCTATGTTGGAGAAAGAGGTAGGTAACGGTTTCATCTGCCACTAATACCCATAGATGTGAATAGAACCTCTGCTCCTGATGCAGACCCCTACCCCTACCCCTGGTCCTTATCCAGAACCTATTCTCTTTTGACTTCTACTCACCTCTTTTTCTGACCCTGATGCTATTGCAGACCATTCTTCTGAGCCTGGCCCTACCCCTTTTCTGCCCAGGACTCAAAGTTTGCTGAGGGGAACAGTCTCTCAAAGTCTGGGCAGAGAGCTTAGTGGAGGGTAGGAGTGCTGCTGAGAAGCAAGGTGAGGACATGGGAAGAGGCACACAGATTATCTGAATGCTGGTACCTGCCTGCCAGGGCTGGACCTTCCATAGCCTTCCTTCCTTTCTGTCTTTGAACTTCTTTCAACATAAGAGCCCTTACCATCCGACCCCTGGGCTATCCACTACCTTGTGCATACCCCCAACCCCTCTTTGTGGGCATTCAGTTGTGCTACAGGAGAGAGCTGGCCCATGTACCCACCATCAGGGGCCAGGGAGGCCCATGAGTATGGCAGCAAGGCCTAGGCAGAGACATGGCAAGTGAGCAGAGACATCTGGAGTCAAGTCACCTCTGGTCCACAGGGTCTGCTACAGAGGGAGCAGGCTCAAAACTTTAGCCTTTGCTTGGCTAACTCCTAACGACTATAAAAATTTAAGTAATTTTTGTAAAAATTTGGGTAATTTTTAATGACCCCAAATGATGCACGAATATATTCTCTTCTTGTAACATCTTACAAGAAGAGAGTTTTCTCTGCCTATAAAAAAGGAAGTTATTTAGTCTTAAGATTATAAAGTCATAAAGCTAAATAAAGTGCCCTTCAAGTGCCTCACCTGATCCCAATCCTCTCTCCCAGTTCCCACAAGTAACTGCAGTTCTTAGCTAGGTGTATATCTTTCTGGATTTTTCTCTATAAATTTACTTACTGATGCTGTATATCTATAGAAAATAGGATTATTTTGTGGTTTTTCAGCTTTTCTCTCTTTTTTTATAAATGATATATTGTACTTAACACTGCAGTTATCAGTCAGTGACATCTCTTAGAGATCTCTCCATGTTGGTTCAAAGGGATCATGTGCATTTTGGAATTGCTGCACAATATTCTCTAGCATGAACATATTTCAGTTTATTTATTCATCTCTGGCTGATAAACATTTTATCTCTCAAATTTCACTGTTACAAATAGGCTACATGAATATTCTCATATATGCTTCATTAAGCACATAAGCAAAAATCTTTCTTAGATAGATACAACATAAGAAATTAGTCATGGGGTATATATATTTCCATTTAGTAGAGTCTGTCAACTTGATCTGTAGAGAAAAGCTGGACCCACTAACAGCCACTAATGTTAGTACCCATCCACCAACAGCTTTTTGAAACCATTGTCTTGATATTATCAAATGCTGTGTACAGAATTTTTTACTGTTGTATTTCTCAAGTTCCTTAGTGATGCTGTACATCTTTTATATGTTTATTGAGCATTTTTGTTTCTTCTATTAATTACTTGTTCATGTCCTTTTCTTTAAGTTAAGATTTTTCTTGTTAACTTTTCGATACTACTTATACTCTGATATTAATTATTTGTTTATTACAAATGTTACAAATGTTTTCTCCCAATGTCTCACTTGCCTTTTATAGTATATTTTATTATACATAAGTATTGTATTTTGATGGAGTAAAATGATCAGTTTTTTAAAAATGATCAATTTTTTAAATGACTTGACTTCCTCTCTCCTATGGTCAGAAACATATTATCCTGTATTTTTTCTACTATGTTTACCCTTTATATTTTGGGTTTTAAAATACTTGAATTTATTTAACTGAATGGAGTAAGGAGGTATCTAGCTTTATTTTTCCTTGTAAGTGATAACTGTGTGGAAGCTTTGTTGATTGTCTCCCTAGTACTTTTATTTTTACGTCCTCCCTTGCTAACAGTATTCTTAATATCTCAGCTATGTGGTTTCTATGGGATTACTCTCACTCTCACCTCTTAAAGTGGATCCTACTTGGTTTCAGACAAGCAATTCATCCCATCCCTTGACTATAGGGCATGAATAGTTCAGATGGGTAAATGACCCTTTAGGGCCCGTGATGCACGAAATAATATTTGCTGAGAGCTTCTGAGAAAGAGATTTTCTTTTTACTATTGACTCAGTTGTCACTGACAATTATCTTATTCCCACAAGGGAAGCCAGTCTTAAGATGAACTAGTGCAGTGGAGAGCAAAGAAGAGAGAGCAAAAGAAATTAGGTTCTTGCTGACATCATTGATCTATCTGCTGGATCAATCCTGTTCTGAAATCCAGCTTACCTCTGGACATTTTTTTACATGAACCAGTACATTTTCTTTATTGTTTAAGCCAGTTCGAGTTGAATTTTGTTTAAAGCTAAAATATTCTTAACCAATTTAATAACAGTTGTCTCAGTACTGTTTATTGAGTCATCTATTTCATGTGAAACACCACTTGTGGTAGTCTCAAGCCTGCTTACTGAAAGACCCAGAGTAAACATGAACAAGACTCTTAGTCTAGGTAAGGATAGATAGCCCAAATTACTTGCAACAATAATTTTCAATAATTTTCAGAGTACACATATTACACGTGTGTGATGTGCTTACTGAAGAGCAGAATTATTGCTTTTTTGGTAGTGTAAGCTGTTTCTGGTGCTGAAGTGGGCAGGATGGAAAAAGGCAGTGAGTGCTCTTCTGGGCTTTTCTGACCTGGTGGACATCTCATTCTATACAGACTGCCAAGATCATTGAACTTGTGGGATGCCTTTGTAAAAAGCAGGAAAGGCAATGGGGAGCCACAACTCTCATATGCATCCTCATCTCGCAAATATTCTTGTATCCTAATAGCTACCTCAGGAGTAAACCAAAATGAAAGCATCCTTGAAAAGAGTCCAAGTCAGCATTATCACCTGTCCCTGAATCTAGACTTTATTTTGCTTCATAAATTCTGTAAATATACATGGATCTCTTTTGGAATTCTTCATCTGACTTACTGATTTATTTGCTTATTTATGTACCAGTACCACACTGTTTTAATTCCTCTTGCTTTATAACATAGGGCAAATATTCCACCATAGTTCTTTTTCAAATGATCTTGAATATTCTTCTGTATGAATTTTAGAATCAATCTCTCAGGATCCATGAGAAGTTCTCTAGGGATTTTTATTTTGATAGATTTGGGATAAAATTTATAGACTAATTAGAAGAGAACCGACTTTTGTGGTATTTGGAAAAGCTTTTGGTTTTTTCTTTGTTAATATATCTGGCCACATTATTCATCTTCTGGGTTTTCCGTGAAGAGTCTCACATCAGCAAGAGGTAGTATAGTACGCTGACTAAGAGCACAGAGTCTTAAGTCAGACTACCTGGGTTTAAATTCTGGCTGTGCTGTTTACTAGACAAGTACCTCAGCATCTCTATTATTTAGTTCTTTCATCTGTAAAAATAGGTTTGATATTAATACCTAGGTTATAAGGTAGACTAAATGAGTTAAGATAGGTAAAGCATTTCATAAAGCAAGCAGTAATAACAATCATCACCATCATCATTGATTTACATATTACACGTTTATCTTTTTATTTTTTTCCAATCCTTATAGCTATTATTCTTAATGCACTGGCTAAGACTTCAACAGTATTGAATAAGTAGCATGGTTAACAGATATTGTCTTGTTTCTGGATTTAATGGTGTTTCTTCTAATGTTTTACTATTAAATTGTATTTGCCATAGGTTTTTGGCATAATCCTTAGTAAGGATGCTTCCTAGTAGTCCTAGCATACAAAGAGCTGGCTGAAACAATGAGTGAAAGCCAAGTACTAAGCCCTAGGATAATTTTGCTTGCAGTCTATTAGGCATTAAGTAGCTGGGGCCACAAGAAGTAGAGACAGGACTGTAGGGCTCTAATCAGGCTAAACACCCGCCCTCTTCTTTAGATAAGTCCCATGCTCGGAAGGGGCCTGACAGAGATGTGATTGGGCTGTGCGTGTGGTAAGTTTTTCTGCAGCAATGGAGAGGGCTCTGGCCTGCCTACACAAGAGCATATGCAGGGATGTGTACATGGGTACACATGTGTTCACATTAGTCCTGGTCCCTGTCACAGCAGCCTTATGGGGACCTGACTACTGTGTCTTTTTTGGATTGTCATAGTTTTCTGTGTGTGGCACCCCTATACGCCTTCCCCCATCCCCTAGAGGCAACCTAGGTGATGGCTGTAGCATCAGACCTGTGGTTTCCTTAACAGGAAGTGATTTAGATGCTAAAAGCTAATTTTAGATGAATTGATATAGGGTTTTCAAAGAATATTTCAGGGGTGTTTTCAGGCTCAAGGTTCAGCCCTCTGCTCCCCTCCACTATGAGAGACTGGCAGTTTCCCACTGTCGTCGTCACTGTCTAGCTGGGTGAGTTCATGTCCAGCTGAGAAGAGCTCTCAGGTGGAAAGCCAGGGCTGATTTTCCCTGGATTCCAGGCTGCCTGAGTCATTATTTTTGGCCTTGAGTTCCAGGCAGACTCTTGTGACTCAGCACAGGCTGACTGTAGGCCAAGTTGACACAGGGACTCTTATCCCTGGCAAGGACTGCCTAGAGGCTCCGAGGGTCCTATCAGGACAGGGCCATCCACCCCCACCTAGGCCAGGGATGACATGAGGCTTCTGGGCCGAGAGAGGTATGATCTTAGATGGCAGTCACTTAGGTGGGGTGTGTTTTCCAGGTCAGCCCCTCCCAAGCCTCTTAGAAGGGAAGGCACTCAGACCTACAATGGCCATGCTAGAGATCCCATCACCACTTCGGCCCTAGAGGTTGGGGCTCCTGCTGGTAGCAGCAGACACAAAAGAAGCAGAGGAATAGGCACAGAACTTTCAGAGTCCTGTCCTCCTAGAGTTTAAGCCCCACTGGTTGGCACCCTCAGAGCTGAATGGTCCTATCTCTGCATAGGCCTGCACACAGAAAATAGAAGGCTGGGGCTCCCTGCTCACCTCCACAAGGGTCTACAAAGCCCATTTTCATCTGCTGTCCTGTCCTCTAGGGCTTCCACAGCAATCTCTACAGCAGAGAATTCTGCCACCATTCTCAGGGTGGAAGCTGGGCCTTGCCTCACTAAGAGAGATGGCCCAGGGTTACACAGTTAGTGCAGGCAGCATCAGAGCCAGGATAGGTGCTGGCCCCTGCACCACAGTACTAATGAGATACCCAACATTCAGGGAAAGAGCTTTGCATATCTGATCCAGGCAGCAGGCAGCTATGTGCCCCTGCAATAAGCTTGGGGCCTCTGGAAAGTGGGGGAAAACAATTGAGGTCTCTTCCAGTGCCTAGTCTACCTCTTGCCCTGCCTTAGGTGAAGTGTGACCTGAGAGACGAGGCCAGGCCTCTAAGTTTTGGTTGATACTCAAGACACTTCTCCCCCAGAGAAGATGTAGACAAATGTTTCCAGGGGGAGACAGCAGGCAGCCTTCTCTTTGGCCAGTCAGTACACTGAGGAGAAACAAGCAGTGCAATACTGATGACCAGCCAGGAGCCAAAGCTGGACTCAGACCCAGAGAATAGTAGACCACTCTCACAAAAGCTCTAGTGTTTATAACCTAATGACATAGAGTTAGATGGTGTGAGCTAAGCCTTGCTTTGAGAGTTCCATAGAAGGTGTCTTTGACCTATTTTTAAGGGCTGTGGTGGCAGAAGGAATTTTTGGCCACATCATAAAGAGTTTTGTGGCCACCTCTGATAGACCCAGCTCAGGAAGTTGTAATTTTCCACAATTAGGTTATTAGTCACCAAAATGATCCCTGCCCCCTGCTCCTGGTTTGTGCGCTGTGGCAGGCTGACAAGAGGTTGTACTCCAGTGCGGCAGCCCAGCCTCCTCAGGTTAGGCCTCAGCATCAGTCTAGAAGCCCTGGAAGACCATCAGTAGTATGGCGAAATTGGGCCCTCTGCGTATCTACTATGTTTGCGGAGCCTCACAGCCCCACTCCAAGATTTTAGTACTTTGTCCTCCCCAGGAGATTTAGTTTGGGCAAGAAATCCCTTAATATTTCAGTGAAGGGATGTGAGCAGTGTAGCTCCTAGAAAATGCACTCAGGTTAAGACCCATGTACTCTGTGGTATCAATAACTGTGAGGGCCTAGCCCATAACCTTTCTGGGTCATTTTCATTTTAAAAGAGAATGTCTTAAGCCAAAAGCATACATTAATGGAGGTATTTCATAAAACACTTTTAGAAAGCCATGCAAGGCCCAAAGCTCTTCATTCATTGGAAAGATGGAGCTATGTGGCATTCACACCTGGATCCCCAGGGTGGGCTTCACTCAGGAAGACAGAATTAGGTGCAGCCCACCCCTCTGTGGAGATTTTACCTAGTTAGCCCTTCTTCCAAACTCCTAGGTTGTGTCATCCTAGCAGCTGGGCTCACTAGGTACCTCTAAGGGGCATTCCTGCTCTTGGAGTTGGTGGAGCACTGCCAGGCTGAGGGCTGAGGAGAGCTGGTCTCGAAAGCTATGAGGGACAGTTATGCATTTCAGTTGCCAGCTGGTGGCATTTGCCTAAATGGAAAGGGCCAGAGTGGGGGTCCCCTCGGGCCTCTAAGCAGGCCTCCTCCCTGAGCCTGCAGCTGTCTCTGGCTTGGCCTCTGTGATGATCTCTTAGTCAGGGCATGTGTATGGTGGACAAGAACTCAGGGAAGCAGGAGCTGCTGCCTTTGAGGCAGGCAGGATGGGATGGAGCTGGAGTAACTGGGCTTTTCCCGGTCTTTTTTCTATTAGAAACAGTCTATGGCCACAGGGGTTTGTTTGTTAGTTTGTCTGAAAGTAACCCCTCTTTTTCTGAAGTTTTGGGTGCTGCCTTGATTCTGGAGGGACCAAGGGTTGGTCCAATCTCCCAGATGTTTGAAAGCCTCCAAGGGCTTCCCGCCACACCCCCACCCAGGCCCCTGGTACTGATGTGGGTCAGAGGAGGGATCTGAGAAATAACTTAGCCTCCAAGCTTTGTACTGTCTTCTCAGGGTAGAAAAGTCAGGAAGAGCATGGCTTATACGTGGGGAGGTGGAAATAGCAAACAAGTAGGCACTGCCTCTGGGGAAGGTTTAGAGGAAGACTTGTCAGGTAAATGGTGATTCATGGTGTTCAAACTACAGAGAAGAAATTGAGAGTATACCTGGGTAGGAATGAGGTAGCCACCCTGCCTTCAGAAAAACAGGAGTCTGAGTTCACAGGGAAGTGACTTTTATAAATAACACAGGTGGGCAAGCCCCAGACATTACTGTAACCTTCTTTCATAGAATTCTTTTCATAGCGTTTCTCATATTTCCCCACCTTAAACAATGGTGCTGACGGCAACCAATGCCTTTTGGGGTGACTCAGGGCCTCTACCCAGGCTGGCAATTGTGCATTGAATCTAGGTGAAGATGCGGCAGGAGCTAGAGGTGGGACTAGCCTTGAATGGGCACCAATCTCTAAAGTGTCCCCAGGTTGTCATTTAGGCAAAAGTCCCATAAGTCAGTTTGCTTTTGGATTCCTTGCCTCGTTCTTTCTGAGAGGCATTCGGTAGAAATAGAAATAGATAATCTTCGGAGTCCAAGGGCTCCAATTCCTGACTCTGTCAACCTACTAGTTGTCAGACCTCATTTTGCCCCTGTTCGTTGGTTGGTTGATTGGTTGGTTGGTTGGTTGATTCATTTGTTCATTTATTCATTCATTTATCGAACATACATAGCTTGAGCAACTTCTTTTACCAGATTCTAGTTTATGTACGTGCAAGTCATCAGTAGAGGAAACAGAGAAGTATTCCTACCTTCAGAAATGTGTATCATAGCATAGGAGGCACAAAATAAACAACAAGCCTGATAACATGTGCGGAGGTGATCAGTGCTATAGAAAAAAAATAGAGCAAGATAAGGAGGGTTTGGGGTGCTGGGAGTGATGGTGGAAGAGACTGTAGTCTTATAGGGTGGACAAAGCAGATCTCATTCAGAAAATAACATCTGAGCAAGTACTTGAAAGTGGTAAAGGAGTTAGGCTATTTCAGACAGAAGAGCCAGTGCAGAGGCCCTGAGGCTGATGTGTTCAAGTAGTAGCAAGGGAGCCACATGGCTGGAGAGGCATGGATGAGTAGGGTGGGGCACAGGGGAAGAAGTCAGAGAGGTGATGGAAAGGTGAAGGGGCAGATGATTTTGAGTCTTGTAGGCCATCGTAGGGCATTTTGCTCTGGTAAAATGCAGAGTCATTGGAGAGTTTTGAATAGAGTTTGAATAACCTAGATTGTAACAGGATCACTCTGGCTGCTGAGTTGAGAATAGACTATAGACCAGGGCACGGGTAGAAACAGAAAAATTAGTTAGGTGTCCACTGAGGTATATTATAGGCAGAAGATAATAGTGGCTTGAATCATTGTGGGTGCAGTGGAGATGGTGAGAAATGTTGGATTCGGGACATATTTCGAAAAGAGAGCTATCAGGATTTGCTGGTGGATTAGATGTAGAATATGAGAGAGGACAAAGTCAGTGATGACTCCAAGAGTTTTGCTCTGGGTAGCTGGAAAGGACTTGATATCATCTGAGATAAGCAAGGCTAGGGATGAGGCAGGTTTGAAGGAGAGATCAGGAGTTCATTTTGGAACACGCGAAATGGCATAATATCATCTACTTCACAGGGCTGTAGTGAGAAATAATGTGTGAATTACATGGCACTAGCACATAACTAGCACTCATTGTCACTTTCCCTTTTTCTCTCTCATACAGGCGGATGAAGTATGAGCAACTGGGGGTCATCCAAGCCAATTTGATTAATTGACTTTCTGTAGAAATAATGAGCCAATCAGATGCCAAAACAGTCTCCTCCCAGGAGGTTTTCTCACCCTTCAGAAAACTTTCACTGTTGCTAAAAGGGTCTTTTGATTTGTCAAAAGCTTCTCCATGTTGGTGACACATTGATGTGATAGTGAGTTTCTACATCGGTGGCACCTCGGGGCCCAGGCAGCCTCTCATCTGTGCACTCACCCATTTATATTAGTCACTCTGCAGGTGTCATATGAGCATGAGACAAGACCTCCCCATAACAATAAACAGAGATTAAGGGAAGGAGTTTCTCCACAAGCTACACTTTTTATTATCAAAAGATAGTTAGCTGATATAACATTAGGTCACAACTTTCTCTTAGCTCTTTGAATCATTAGACTCTGAATAAAAGTACTGGCTTGTGGCACGTTACAATTGCTGAATGAACGAAAGAGGTTATAATATATATATTAAGAAATTTTTTTACAAAGGGTGTAAATATATACTTGACTCTGAATGAGGAAAGAGAAGTGCCTGAGGGATGCTAATCAAAATGCCATCTCTGGATGTGGGATGATTTGTACTTTACGTATTTAGGTTTTTTTTTTTAACAATAAACATATCATTCTTAAGATAATAGAGTAATTGCTAAGAAAGCTCTGAAATGTTCAAGTAAGATTTATGTGGAGCCCGTATGATGGATCGGCTTTCTTGCATGATGTTTTCAGTGGTTACATTGCTTCATCTGAGAGACAGCCTGACCCTGCTGTAACCACAATGGGACAGGCCAAGCAGGGGCACGTGAGATGGTGATAGCTTAGGAAAATAGATAACCTGCCTCAGAAGTGCCCAAACTTCTATCTTCTGCTGAGGTTGCTGACTGCCCAGACCCAGAGCTCATCTGCTAAAAGGGTACTCACTCTCAGACAGAGCCTTTACTCCAGGCAGAAATGTATGAACAACTCTAGAGTTTTATTATGTATCTATATCCTGGTTGATCATGTGAGGGCTCCAGGTAAGCATGGGACATCTTTGACGGATCCATGATAACAAAATCTTTGCATCCAGAAGTTCAATTTTAGGGCTGCCTTTTTGACTGGCGTATGTGAGCTCATCCTTATTCTGTTTATATTCTGAAGATTTGTCTCGTGGGCATTTGCCAGTGTGGGCATTAGCAAATGAATCTGAAACACCCAGGCTTCATTGGCCTGTGAAATAGTTCAAGAAACATGCTAAATTTCCACATGGTCTCTCAAGAAAGCTTATCAAATTGTGCAGAAGCAGAACATTTGAGCCTTGGGGCCATCTAGATTGGAAGCCCTGGTATTGTCCTGATCAGACAGTGTTTCCCTGGGTTCATTCTTAAGAATCTAGAGCAGTCAATTTTTGAAAAATGACACAATTCTCATACCTCTGACCCTTGACATCCCACTGCAGAGGATTAAGCTAACTAGAGAGATCACTGGATGGATCACGAAGCCAATACCTCCTGTCCTCACCAAGCCACTGAGGTGTGCTGATGGAGTGACTTCATGGACCACTTTTGCCCCAACATTGAATGCCCTCACAGTGCCTGATATTCCCATTTATGCTGCAAATGTCTTTGCCTCTATTTCTGCCCCTTAACCTTGACCCCTCAGCCCTCCTGCTCTGGTATCTTTGGTATTTTTGGATGCTCAGTGTAGAGGAGTGCTCTTTACAGTGGTGAGCAATGGTGTGAGTAGGTGGCGAGCAGCGAGCCTCTGCTGACTATTGACTGTTCCTCCCCTTGTTGCCAGCACCCAATTCCTGGCTCTGTGTTGCTAACTGCTAACATTCCTCTCCCATGGCCAGGAGCTCAGAAGCTGCTTCAGATGGAGAGGATGCCAACTTGGGTTCCTGGTGACTACATTATCCTCAGGATGTCAGGCTGGATCATGGTCAGGTCAAGGTGCTGAGTGGCAGGCAGTCAACGGACAGCAACTATAGTATTCATCCTTCAAATTTCTGGTATTTCCAAGTACAGGAGCATCAGGCAGAAGAGCACTTGCCGCATCTCAAGTTCAGTTCTTCATGTAACCAGAGGCAGGGGGCCCAGAGAGTGAGGACAGAGCCCAGCTAGATCAGGGCCTAGGGCTCTCTCACCATATGTCCCCTATACCTTCTGAATATTTCTGGTGCATTTCAAGGGCATCTGCCAAAGGCCTCCAAGAGCCCAGGCCAGCTGAGGTGCAAAGCATGGGAAACGTGAGGCAAGGAGCTTCCATGTGCCAAGATCTTGAGCACTGCATCCTGCCTTCCTCCTGTGCTCCATCCTCTGTCCTCTATTTCCCTGTGACCCTTTTCCTGACTAGTTTCCCTCTCCTTACCTCTGCTGTCCAGTTCAGACCATCATCCTGGCAGGGCAGTTATAACAACCTCTTACTGATTCCCTGCTGACGCTTCTGGCTGACACAGTAGCCTGAGTGATTCTTTAAAAATGCAAATCCAGCTCCTTCTTGTCAGTCAGGTCTCAGCCTAATGTCACCTTTTCAGAAAGGTGTCTCCTATTGATCACTCCAAAGTCTCAGTGCCATCATCTGTTTTATTACCTCCATTTCTCTCATCTCTGACATTATCTGGGAATTTTTTGTTTGTTTGTTTACTGCTTTACTGTCTGTCTCCCCCATTAGAATGTAAGCACCAAGAGGACAGAGAATCTGTCTTGTTTCCCACTTTTCTCCAGTGCCCAGGACAGTGCCTGATATAGTAAGAAATAGGTGCTCAATAAGTATTTATTGAATGAATCAATCAGTCCATCTGTTCCTCTGTCTATCTTTCAGAAGAGCTCACATTCCAGTCGTTGGGATGCTTGGCAGTCCTAAGAGTGACCTGAGTGCTGAGTGGAGAAGAGAGAGCCTCTCCTTGGTAGTAAGCAAGGCATGAGCCTCCTATGACCAAGGGAGATGGGGAAAGGGCCTCTTGGCAGGGTGACAGCCAGCCAGTAGGCCATGTGTCTCTTTAAAAGCAGCAGGAAGCCAGGCTCTGAGATAAGAATCGTGACTGCCAGTGTGATACAAGTGGGGAGAGGACCAGAGGGTGTAGAGGGGAGGCTGTTCCATGGGGATGCCCAGACCTCTGTGGCTGGCCAGGCAACACCACATGCTTCCTGTGGGAACAAGGAGAGGAGATCCCCTCTGACGGCCCTGGAGCTGGGGCTGCCCCAGGTTTCTCACCCTTGTCTATGCTGTGGAGGCTACTGTCTCTGTTTGCCATTAATGGACGCTTGGGGCTTGCCTTAGGGAAAGTGTTGGACCTGTCTGCTCTCTGCCCCAGCTCCCTGTGCTCTTCTGTGTTTTAGTCTCTCTGTTTGGTAAAATGGCTCCACTACACTGGTGATTGTGAAGAGTCTGGGATGTCTGAGAAGAGGGTCTCAGTGCAAACTGGGGGCTGGAGGAGCAAGGAAGAGTGAGGCTCTGGAAGATTGAGATATGAGGTATGAGAGGCAGCCTTGGGGTAGAAGATGGGCCAGGCAAGGCTCTAGCTAAGTGCCCTGAGGCAAGCATGGGGCAGACACTTAGAGGCGACAGTACCTAGCTAGTCTCCTGATTCTAAATAACAAAGACCTAGCATTCCTCTCAGTATCTTACCCTGACTAGTTCATGCCAAGTGGCAGGAAGGGTAATGGAAGAACACCTGGCAAGAAGTCTCTGAGATGATTCAAGTCTCATCTCTGCCACTCTGGCTGTGTGACTGTGGACAAGTTACTTTCTTCTTGAAATTGCAGTTACACCAGAGGGTCATGGTCTTTCTCTCACGTGACTGTGGTGAGGATTAAAGAAATGATGTCATTTCAGTGACTCTTCAGCTTCCCTCTCCTACCAGAATCCTCTTCTGGTGTGGGGGTGGTAGAGGATCAGTGGACACAAACTGAAGAAGCCGAGAAACCTCTGTCCTGACTCAGTGGCTTGCCTCACCCTAACCTCTGGCCCAGATTCTAGAGGCCTTAGTCAAGGGGTGGGGGTCAGAGCTGGGGTTTTCCTGTAGGTCCCATGGCACAGAAGCATTATAGTTCTCTGGAAAGCCCTCAAAATGAGTAGAGATAGCCCTGCTGGAGAAGGGCTCAGAACTGCCAAAAGAGACGGGTGGACCAGTTTGACCCACCCCCTGGGGAAACCCAGGCATGAGCTGGCACCTGGACCTGAGCATGGTTCCTGTCCATCCTGCTCCAACAAGGCTCTGAGGAAAGCTTGGGAAGGGAGGCTGGAGTGACCCACAGGTCAAGGGCTGCTCTCACGTAAATCCTGCTCAACATCCAGCCTATCTAAAGATCCCAGTCCCCAGTCCCTAAACTATCCTCTATCACAGACATCACCATCGTCCCCCCAACCCTACCTACCCCAAGGCCCCTGCCAACATATGCCACCCCACCCTGCACTGACTGCTTTCTCCAGGATCAAGGTTTTTTTCTGACCATTTGGTGCTCCCTGCCTCCATGATGTCACCATTCCCAGCTCCCTCCTCTGTGACCAATCCTTACTAGCCTCTTCTGCAGCTGCCTCCTTCTCTGCCCACCTTTTAGGTTTGCAGGTTCCTTGGTACTTGGTTCTGTGTCTCTTCAGCTACCCTAAATGTCTCAAACTTGTGGTCTAAGGGCAAAATCAGGGCCTGTACCTCCAACCAGGGTTCCTGCTTTTTTTTTTTTAACATGCTACCACATAAACAGCGCCTCAGACTCATGGTATTCCCAGATATACTTCTGCATGCTCTTCTTTGGGGAATAATTCCTTAATTATGGAGCCACCCTAACTATGAGCTATTGGGCCTAGAATTCTTCCATCTGGCTTCAGCCTCCACCCCAGTATCAGCTCATCCCTGTCATGCCTTTCACCAGGCCTCCTGCAATGAATGAAGGGCTCTTTGTAAGGCATCCTGTCACAGGCATGTTCTTCCCTGCAATTTGCCACCTGGCAAATGATTACTCCTCCTCCTCCCTTCCTGGTCCTCCTCCTCCCCCTGCTCTGCTCCTTCCCTTCAAAAACTGCCCTGGAACTACCTGTCCAAGGAATTATACCTGACTGCCCCACTGCCTAACCTAGATGGGGCTAATTCTGCTCATTGCCTGATAGATGCCTGTCATACCTGATGGCTGAGGCACAGTGAATACTCAGTGTTAGGGAGGTAAGGTGGACTCTGAAGTTGTGTGTTCTGAGGAATTGGTTTTTGACTTACAATGAGAACAGCAGAACGAGGCCCTTTCCTGAATTTATATGTCCCAATAGGAAGGAGGCTTATAAACTAAAGCAATAAAATCTATCATGGGGAACTCACATGTAATGACAGATAAGTGTGAGGGAATAAAGGCATGGCTCTGTTCCCCATCTTGGTAAAACTCTGAAGAACCAACCATCCCAGAAGATTTCCTCAGGCTCAGCTGGAATCTTTGTTGGGGCTGCATGGCAGCTCAACTTCCCTCTGCCTACCAACCTCTCTTTTTCCCAAGAGCTCTCCCTAATAAAGGTCCTGCATGCTGATCTTTGACCCAGAGCCTGCTTCCCAGAGCACCTAATCTATGGTGTTTGGTTCTAGGAGTGATTTTTGTTAAGGAGGTGCCAAGATAAGATTTTGGAACTGGATTACCCATCTGGCTGCCATTGAGGACCCAGCCCTTCTCTGAGGACAATGGAATTGGTTAACTATTGCTAAGCTTGACTGACTTAGAAAAAAGATAATGAAAAGATTACAGTGATTAATTGGCATTTGAACGCTAAGTATAAAGAAAGAGCTCCCATCTCTTTCAGTGGAAGAGAAGGAAAAAGCTGATAACCAGGACTTACTTGCAAAGTATGAAACTCTATTTGAAGGTTAAACTCCCAATCAAGACAGGTCTTCTATCTTAAGGTTCATACCTGGGATCTCTGTTGCACCTGAAAATATTGAATCTTCAGATTACCCTGAACCCTCTGAGCCTACATAAGTGGCGCATTCAATCCTAGTAAGAGTTGGGGATTCCAACTCTTTCCTAACTAAAAATGATGCAGAGTCCTCTGTCCTGCAAGACATGTTCTCTCATTCTCCCAGGATCTACTCCCACCTCCACTTTTGGCCACTAGGCCAGTAATTAGGGTTAAGTCACAACATAACCTGGCCAGAGATGTGCAGGACCTGCTAAGGGAGGAAAGGATCTATACCTCAAAACAAATGCAGGAGCTGGCTAACAAGTATTAACAGGAGTTGGGAGAATATACACAGGATTGGGTTCTGGATCAAGAGGTATGGAACGGAAATTTGGAAAAAAGAGGTTATGGATATGGGATCACTTTCCAAGGATATAGTATTTAAAACTGTGGCAAGGACCCCAGGAGATGGTACAAATGCACCATTAGAATGGCTCCTAGAAGCATGGGAAAATAGTGAGATGTGCCTGAATTGCTGTGACAGACTGTGGAGGAAGTGGGCATACAGAGGAGATATACTAAGCAAGGTTGGAAAACGCACCCAAGGGCCCATAAGATACCAAAACAATAAAGAATATGCTGGAAAGACGGGCACCAGCAGCAATAAGAAGTCAAGTTGCGGCTGTCCTCTATAGGTCAGGACTGACAGAACTAAGCTTACTGATATCAGTACTGCTCATTCTCTACAATCAAAAGAAACCAGTTTAGGATGATGAGTCCAGTAATCCAAATCAAAAGTCCCTTGCCAAGTTTCCAGATCTGAACCAGTTTTCAATTCACTTCTTTGCTAATTAACTACATTGGCCCTCTTACCACCGGAGAAGGGCCAGTGAATCATTTTGACAAAAATAAATACTCATTCCAGGTATGGGGTTGCCTTTCCTATCTGCAAGGCGCCAGTGAAACCACTATCCAAGGGCTTTCAGAAGTTTTGCTCCATTAGCATGAGATCTCATGTAACATCTTGTCAAACCAAAGGATCCACTTTATAGCAAAGAATATGGAAGAGTGGGTTCATAACCATAAGGTCTACTGGTCATATCACATATTGCACTATCCAGGAACTGCCAGCCTGATAGTGTTGGGCAACAGATTGTTGAAGGCATAGTTGCAGTGCCATTTTAGGAGTGGTACTTTACAAGTGGTACTTCACATAGTTGCAGTGCCATCTTAGGAGCCATCATCTAGAACACAGTTCTCAGTATGTCAGAGACCCTTATGGAGCCATGTCCCAATAGGTATAATACAAAGGTCTGAGAACCAAGAAATAGAAGCAGGAATGGCTCCTTTTACCATCAGCACCAGTGACCCACTTGGGAAATCTGTGCTTCCCATCCCTGCAACTTTGGACCCTGTGGGTTTAGAGATCCTGTTTCCCCATGAGGAAACACTTCCACCAGAGGTCACAGCAAGCATCTTAATAAACTATAAGTCAAGGCTGCTGCCAGGGTACTTTGACCTCCTTGTGGCCAAAGACCAGCAGAAAAGAAAGGCAGTCATCATCTTAGCAGGACCACGTGAGCCTGATCATCAGGAGAAGGTAAGGCTATTGCTGCACAGTGCTACATAGTAAGATCCACTTGGGTGCCTCTTTAATACTCCCTCTATTTTGACAGTAAAGAGGCAGGTGCAGCAACCCTGCACTAAAATGGAATCAGGCCAGGAAACAGACCCCTCAGGGGTTGGGTCATGCCACCAGAGAAGCCAACAGGATGAGCATATGTGCTCAGTGAGGATAGGGGGGAATCTGGAATAGATAATAGAGGAGAAGATGAGTATGAATTGCAGCTATGAGATAATCTACAACAGTAGGGGCTGTCGTTCATCTCAACTAGCCTTCCTGTTCTAAGTGTTCTCCAGAAAGTGAAGCCCATCAGAACCATTGGTGTGCTGCACCTTGAGCTGGCTCAACCTGGCTTGTGAGAGTCCATTGTTAAATTCTTGCCTGCTAGTTTTCAACCCATTAGGAGCTCCAAATCAACCCTGGTGGGGGTGTTTATATCATGACAATTTACAAATGTTACAAATAGAGGTTTGGCCTTTTTTTCTTCTTCAGAGAGCCAGTTGTTAAAAATGTAACAATATAGCACTGGAATCCTAGAGGAGCTTCCAGAACCTGTGAGAAGTGGTTAGATGAAGAAGTAGATCAAAGCAGTTCAAGGTGTGGACTGTAGTGGATGTGATGATGTGCTACCTAGAACACCCTTCAGAAGTCAGGGCTTATTCACCCAGTTTAAGAGTACTGCTGGAAGACATCTCTCTGTAGGCATCTCTCTCTTTGGGGATTTCCTTGGCTAAAAATATTTGCCACACCTAAAGTCATAGCTTTTTCCAGGGACAGCCTACATCTAATTACTGATCAACATGAAAGAATAAAGACTTGACCTCCTCCTTGCCCCAATTTAGAAAAACTCCAAAAGGCCATCTTCAAATCTAGAACTCTCCTGTCGGTCAGCCAAGATTTTGTTGTGACTGCATTGAATCCAGCTTCTTCCTCTGTTCAATCGTACCTCCTTCCCTTTTTCTTTCTCTTCCATTTCCCCTTCCCTTCTCCTCAAGCAGTCCTGCATGCTAATCTCTGTCTGTGCCACAAGGCTAGGAAGAGGAAGTGGGGACAGGGAATGGCTTGATTCTTGAGTCTGGCTCCATGGAAGTGAGGGCCACAGCCTGCTCCCTTCCTGGAGATCATGGGGAAGGGGAAATTATTGCTCTGGAAAGAATCTCTCAAAGCCTGTGATCACAGTGCCAAGTAGGAGAAAATCCAGAAATCGCTGTGGCTGAGCTCAGGACAGAACTACTACCTTTTACCATGACTACAATAGCAGCTATGTCTTAGTCACTGCCAGGAGACAAGGTCTTCTGTCCCTTACAATTTCTAGCTGAATCTGTCTGTCAGTGCCAGGAACTCTGTCAGTGTTTGTCCATCTATTATGGTCAGAAGCCCTGAGCTGTGCCTATTTGTTTGTCCATCACTATCATAGGCCTACTCTGTGTGTTGGCCTGTGACTTGTAGACCTTCATACTGGCCAACTTTGTGGGGGTTCATAGTAATTAGGGGTATTTTTGTTTGGTCATGGAACCCAAGATTGTGTCTTTCCATCCTTGAGTTGTTGTGACTGTGGCCCAGGGACATGGCCTGAGGCTCTTGCACCTTTCTCTGATTTCTACCTGGGTTCCAACACTGGTTGATATGCATTTCCAGGGGTTGGAATGGTGGAGGGAGTTTTAGGGTCTATCTGAGTCACAGCCCTTCTGTGAATCTGGGCTGGGTGCAGCCCTGCCCCCAGCCCTAAGGAGGACTAGAGCTGCTATTTCAGTTGAGGACCTGGGAGGGGCCTACAACAATTGCCTCAGATCCTGGTGGAAGAAGAGGCCTGAGAGCTGTGGGGGTCAGTCAAGGCAAACACCCTGGGGTGTGAGGGGAGAGGGAGACTGAATTATCGAGTAGTTTCTGACTTGGAGCTATGGCTCCAGCAGTGGTTTCCCTGGCCTGCCCTCCTAGCACATGAAATGACTCTACTCTTATCCAGCCCCACTGGCAGAAGAGGACTGGGCAGGAGCCAGGGCTTCCACCAGGAGACCATGGGGCTGCCCCAGGCCTGGGCTGGAGGAAGTGTGACACATTGCCAGGGCTTCCCTCCCTTCTGTTTCCTTTGAGACAGTTCCCAAATCAGTTAAGTGGGAAAGGGAGCAGGCAGCTGTACTGGTGTTAGGTTCCCAGCTCCCCTGGCTCCTGAATGGCCCAAGGTCACCCTGTTGGTTCACCTCTCAGATGTTGTTGATAAGGATAATGATAACATCCCTGGCTGTGTAGTAAGTACCTTATAGCCTGGTGCTTATCTTTGCTCCACAGAGCATTTTCTAAACTTTGGGAAATTTGTCTGCTTTTCCATTCTGACTTCCATAAAACTTGTGTGCATCTCTCTTAATCCGAGGGGAGAAGATATTCACTTTCATTAGACCTTGGACATAGCCACTGCTGGCACCTGTGCAGTGAGGAGACAGAGCAGTAGTTCAGAGCAGAGATCTCACAGTCGCCTGAGGGACAGATCACAGTGCACCCCTGTGGCCTAAGACATGGGAAGGCAAGCCCCAGAGTAAGTGTTGAGGAGGATGCCCCAATAGAAGACATGTCTACCTCTCACTGGACACTAGTCTGCAGGGGGACAGATATCAGCCACTTGGCTGGAATGCATTCCAGGCACAGGGCAGAAGGATGGTGAGAGAGCTGTGGCTGGTTTGTGTTCCTGGGGCCCAGGGCTGCTGTGAGGGAGACAGAGGGCTGTGAGCAATGAGACTAGGGGATCTTGCAGAGGGCATAGGAACCAGACTGGCAGGGTAGGGTCTTAGGCCAGACCAAAGGGCTCGGAGTTTATGCTGAGCCAGTAGGTAGCCCATATGGAACACAACCAGACTAATCCCCTAAAATGTAAGCACTCCAGTGCTGGTTTCCCCTCTGAACCTGGCAAAGTTCCTGATACTTTGTAAGCACTCAGTAAATATTTGTTGAATCAAATAATTGGTGCATGAATCCATGGGGAGAGAAGCAGAAGAGGTCTGTCTAGAGACGAGTACCCATGTGGCATTTGAGTTGGTCATCTGCATCAGAGAGGTAGGCTGGGCCAGGGCAAGGCTGTAGGATTGACTAGGACTGAGACCCCAAGAGGAACCCAGATCACTACTCAGCGCTGAGCCCCCTGGCCTGGTCTCTCCCCTAGGATGATGGCATATCACAGTTCCCTCCGGAGTCAGAGACTTGGGACAATGATTGCACTCTGCAATGCGCTGGCAAGACACCATCCACATCCATGTCAGACTGGGCCCTTCTTGAGCTAGCTCCCTCAAAAAAGAGACACTGGAACTGGAGGTAGCCCCTTCACAACTGTGGCAGCATGAAGAACTGGTGAGTGATAAACTGGCTAATTTCTTCTCTTTTCAATGAGAAAACTTCACTGCAGCCTGCCCAAGCCAAGGTCCCCAAAGGACAGGCCTCACAGCTCTGTGAGCAAGCTCTGACCTTGGCCCAGACTTAGTTGGATTTGGCTTTTGTTTTCTAGCATTGGCTTATCAGAATGTGCACAGTTGGGTCAGACTGAACAGTATAGAGAAGAATTTCCAATAATGATGAGGAAATTTGGGAAGCAGCTTTAGATTGTGTGAAAGTAGAGGAAGAGACCTAGTGTCTGATGGACAAGCAGTGTCTATAAAAACAAACAACAAAGTTTATGAAAGACCCTTCCTTGGAAAAGTGTTTGGCACTACTTACTAAAGCTAAAATATGTATATCCTGTTTCTCCTATGTCCCAGTAATTCCATACAATTCCCAGCATTTCCAACAGAAATGCATATATATGCTCACCAAAATGAGTATAAGCATGTTCATAGTAGCTTTATCGACAGTAGAATGGAAAATACGTTGTGGGACCCAATGGAACAGTACACAGAAACAAAAATAACAAGCTACGACTACATGCAACAACTAGAAAGATTGCACAGATATAGTGTTGAACAAAAGAAGTCAAACATAAGAGCACAGTCTACAGTTCTACTTAAAGTTCAAGAATGAGTAAAACAACTTTATGGCGATTCATTGGAATGGTGGCTATACTTAGGGGAATGGGTACTGACTAGGATGGAGAAAGCACAGGAAGCCTCTGGGGTGCTGGAAAACGTTCTGTATCTTGCTCTGGGTGCTGATTATATCAGTTTAAACATATATAAAAATCCACTGAAATGTATACTTAAGTTTTGTGTGTTTTTTTTCAATTAAATAGAACATAATTTTAAAAAGGTTTTTCCCTACCTCCAGAAGAACTGCAGGATCTTTAAGGAAATGCTGACCTTCCCCTTTGGTGAGAGCCCTGGAAGTAAGTTTCAGGGTAGAACCTGGGGAGTTTATGCTCATCTTCCTTTGAAGTTGAGTTTAAAAAAGAAAAAAAGGAGAAAGGTTTTTTAAGTAATCATCTCTTAAGTTGAAAGAGCAGGTCTAGGCCAGAGATAACATCAGTGGCAGCAACATGAAACTATTTCATTGCTCTTATCTCAAACCACAGTGAAAAATAACTTGTGAAGTTGCATCTTTCCTGGCAGCCATAGCTCAGGGTCTCTTCAAAGGAGGGAAATTGGTCAGCTGTTTGCGAAGGCGAGGTCTGCGCCCAGCAGCCCTTCTGAGGGTCTGGAAGGGGACTTCTTTGGGGCGAGGCCTGAGGATTCTATCTAGCTCACCTTCTTTGTAGTCCTAAGGAAGTCCCTGGCCTCTCTGGGCCTTGGGGTGGGGAGCTTCCAGTACTGACAGTAGGTGAGATGGCCCCTTCACATCTCAGTTCTGGTTTTGGGGGCTGTCCCTGCTCTTACCTGCCCTGTGGACCCAGATGCCATGATCATTCTGGCATCCCTTTTCCTCAGAGAAACAGGGGCATCAGGGCATTCTCATCAGAAACTGGTTTTCCTGGCTCTCCCCTTAGGCCTCCTGGCAGCAGGGCTCACATCTGTCTAGAACTCCTTGTGTCAGGGCAGGCTGGTCTCTGGCTGGGGCATCTTTGTTCCTGCCACAACTCCACTTCACAGATTAAAAAACTGAGGCCCAGAAGATAGCTGCATGCCAGATTTGTTATTCGTGAAGCCTGTGTAACACGATGCAGGGGTTTAGGGCAGGAGCTGCTGGATCCAGAACAATCAGCCAATGTGCCTTCAACACAAACAGCAGCTTGTACAGAAGCCCAGGTTAGCACAGTATGTGCCTGGTCCATGCAGCCCGCCTTCCAGTTCTAGTCATACAAACTGAGAACTCCCAAACATATATGTGTGCAGATGGCCAGGAAGCAAGAGGAGTAAGGGCTCAGGAATACCACACCTGGTTTTCAGGGCCCGTCCTGCCCACTTGGAGCCGTGTGATACAGGCTAGATGTGTAGCCCCCAGCCAACTCAAATATAAAGTTAGTTGAGGATGCCTGGATAGCACTTTACAACTTCCAGGCCCACACAGAGAGCTGTCCTGCCTGACAAGGAAGAGCAGACAGGCCTCTTCTGCTGTCCATACTATCCCAGAAAGAGGGTACCAGCACTCTAGGCTTTGTGGGGAGCAGCCCGCATTGTAAGCTAATCACCAGCCTCTTGGCTGAACAATATTTGGTGGACCAGTTGTTATAATGCAAGCCACTATGAGGACCTGCATTTAGCTGGAGACACTGAGGATGCAAATTTTCTATTAGCAAGGGGACTAACCACATGATGATACCCACTGTCCTTGGCACTTAGCCTCTCTCCTCAGTTCCAACCATGGCCACATTTACAGCTATCACAGGATAGAAAATCCAGTAGAAAACTCATGTGCCATCCCACTACCCAAGGTATCATCCCAATTTCTTTCCAACCCTTGGTTCACACAGGATCATCCTAGTATCGATGCCATTCTGGACCTTTTATAGGTGCCTTGCCATGTTGCAGTGTTAGCCTCATGTCTATCATTTTATTTCATGGACTGAAAGATTGGCTATTTCTGTGGATGAAGCTTCTCTCCTTCAGTGTGATCCCCTTGAATGTGAATGCTGAGTCAAAAGATATGGCCACATTATGGCCTCTGACAGAGACTGTGGCTGCCAATGGAACTGTTCCCATTCTCAAGGTCTAGCATATGAGAGAGGGTTGCACTGCTGCTTTAGTGCATGCCTTTGATATCTGAATCAGTCCTATTGATTTCTGAGGGGGAATGGGGCCCGTAGGAGGCAGAGATGATAGAGAGTTGAGGTGGCCTTTGGGGAGGTCCTGTGAAGGGAGTGGGGGGAACTATTCTACTGTCCTGAGAAATCTTGATGTGTGAATGAGCCTTTCTCCTCAGGCCACCCAGCCCTACTCTCCCTCCTGGTCTAGAGTGGGCCTAGCAAAGTCAGGAGTTCCTCAGGGTTGAGCTGGGCCTGCCCCAGGCCTGCCCATGATTATCTTCTATGGAGGGATATAATTTGGACATATTTTCTGGCATCCTAGGAAAATGGGGTATATAGGGCCAATCTCAGCCAATTGGGGGTCAGGGCCATGCCTCTTGTGCTTAGGTGTCCAACCTTCTAGCTCAGAGCTTATACATCTTCTAGCTCAGAGTTCCAACCTTCCAGTGTACCAGCCTCTCCTTAGATCCTGAGGCAGTAGTGCCAGTAAGCTCCCAGGGAACTATGAGCTCAGGCCTGCCTGGATCTCCGGAGCTGTACCCAAAAGGCCCTCCCACCTGGTCCCAGCCCCCAGCAGGCTCCCCATTACCACTATCCAGATCTGAGCCTAGTTGGAGGGAAAACTAGGGCACATAGAAAACCCAAGTGGCCCTCAATGCACGATCTCTTCATGGGTAGCTGTTTGGTGACCTTGCCAGGGCTTAAGGCTGTCAGGGAGATGAAGGCAGTTTTCACTGTGGTATGACCACCTTCGCACCTATACCTTCCCAATTTTCTTGTTTCCCGGGAGAGGCACCTTCATACCTATACCTTCCCAACTTTCCTGTTTTCTAAGAGAGGCACCAGAGGCTCTCTGTCAACCTCAGTTTCCCTAGAGTTGAGCTAGATGCCCTGAGGCCTTCTAGCTTGACAAAAACCCTGAACTTAGGCTGTGGTCTGGCCTCAGGGGCTAGAGTCTACCTCACCTTTATGGACTCTGGCTGAGAGACTGAGGCACCTGTTCAAGGTCACACAGCAAGCTACTGGTAGGCTAGGCTTATACATCCTCTGCTGTTCCGAACACAGCAGTGAGATGACAAGGATGTACATGCAAGCCCCCAACCTTCTACTGTTAGGTGCCTCAAGTTAAGAGGAAACTGGGTCAGTGAAGTGGTGGGTCTGAGCGACCCTGTCCTGCCATGCACCCCTCAGACTCTACTGCCTGTCACAGAAGAGTGATCTTCAGAACCCTGAGCACCTGTGTGGTGTGCCCAAGGGACAGGAGCTCACTGCCCTTGGGGACTCGACTGGGGTCTTTCTTAGGGCTGAAACCGCCCTTGACCCCTGGCCCCATACTAGCCCTGACACCCAAACCCAAGTCACAGGTCCACCCTCCGTGTTCTGAGATAATTTGACAGCTTTTCTCAGTCATACTTGCTGACCTCTAGCCTGATGTGGCCCCTAGAGGTGGGGTAGCCTAGGAATCATAGAGCGAGGGGTGGGGATGGGTAGGACTGTGGTGGGTCTGTACACTGGCTGCAGGCACAGACTGAGGCTTTACAGCTTGGCAAGGTCTGTCAGTGGGTAGATGTTGCAGACTGCAGGTCTGGCCTGGGCCAAGTTGTGGTTACAGCTTGATACCTAGTTATATTCCAGAACAATAGATTTTTACCTTTCTTGATTTGGTGAAGAAGCTCATGGTCTGAGAGGTTTAAACCATAGTAGGAAGCTGTTTGGATTGTGGGACAATCCCACTCACCTCCAATAAACCGTTCAGTTGATTAGAGTTAGAATTGAGAATAATGGGTCAGAGCTCGGTAGCCTGGTCTGACAGCTCTTCAGGGCCCAAGTAGCTGGCGGATCCCCCATGCGCAGGGCCTTGTGCTCCAGGGGTTCGGAAATTAATAGTCAGGGAGGGGGCCGTTATGCCAAGGAGACACTGGAGTGTGTTGTGAGGAGTTTTGCAGGCCATATGAGGGACTTTACTTTGAAGCCAGATAGCTCTTTGCTGGTCTAGAAGAAGCTGGGGGTTTGGAGCTGTCCGTTGCCCTTGTGGGCCCTACCTTGTTCAGGTCCCCCACTGTGCTCAGTCCTCTGTTAGTAGCCTGAAGGCCCCAGTTCCCCTGAGCCATTAACCAGAGCTGACCTTTCTGTGGCCATACTGAACCCTCAATGTGGGCAATGAGGTGAATTAAACTTAGAGCTCCCTAGGAGCTGTAGTAAAGACCAAAGGAGGGAGGACCTTGAGTATTGAGGCTTGGCCTTTGGGTCTGCGGGTGGATGGGTGCTGACCGAGGTTGGGCAAGGCAGTCTAGGAAAGGATCTGAGGGACACAGGGACAAGTGAGGCAGCAACAAGCTACACAGACATTGATGGAGCTCCTACTGTGTGTTCACAGCACTGGAGGTGTAGTGCAGGGGCAGATAAGGTGGGCTTCCCACTCACCCTCCTAGGCCCCTCCTTCTGAGAGACCCCTGGCCCTCCAGGTCTGGAGCCCTGGTTACGTTACCATCAACCCCACCTCCCTTCCCCTTCCAATCTCTCCAAGCCCCAAGGAGACTGGACTGTATCATGACTCCCACTCACCAGTATTCCCATACCCCAGCTTTATTAAGGCAGTGGTGTTGATGTATCAGTTACAGAAATATTTCTTCAGGCACATCCCCTCCATTTCCCACTTGCAGCCTTGTCTGCCCACCGAGGGCCAGCAAGCTCCCACCCATCCCCGATGTAAGTTGTTCCTGATGCTCCTTCAATCCCATTTTCTGCAGCTCTAACCACGTGCACCAGGCTCCCATGGGAGGACAGAGTCTCAGAGGCTGTCCTAGGTCTTTTTACATGATTTCCATCCTTCTATAGCTATGACAACATTCTGTAAGGCTTCCTTGAACTGTGAGAAATTACTTATCTCAGTAGTACAGTTCTTAGGTGATTCTGTTGGCTAAATAAAAAATATATATTTATCTTCTCAGCAGAAAAAAAATAAAAGCAAACTCTGTTCTCCCAGCCAAAAGGGTCACGTAGTAACCCTCCCATCCCCTAGGGGGTAGCTCAGCAGGCCCTCCCCATCTGTCTTAGGGAGGCCATTGGAGGCCAGCTGTCTGAGGTCCATCCATGGCCCTGGGGAGAAAGCCAGCAGCATGTGGGCAGGTCCCATAGCTGCCCAGGACAGGAACATGAGGATGAGCAGGATGAGAGCACGCAGGGGACTGACTATGCAAGCAGTGGGCAAAGAGAGAGGAGCACCTCAGTCATGTTTTCCTACAACATGCCCCCGCAAACCACTGCCCATCTCCACATTGCCCAGAAGGGGCCCTAAGGGCAGGGCAAACCAGAGCCAGCTTGGACTGGCTGCCCAATCTGGGTTAGCACTGAGCGGCACTTCCCTCTCCCCAGGCTGAGTCTATGACAAGACCTGCTCTGACTCATCTCAGACCTGCTTCACACTGACCCTTGTGTGGGGGGCTTGGCAGAGGGCATGACAGAAACCTTCAGCATGACCTCTGAGCTCTCACTCCCCTAAGTCCTAGCTCCTGTCTGCAAGTGGGCTTCTTTTGGATTGGAAAGTAGTACCACAGGCTTCACATGTGGCAAGTGGGGGCCATAAGATGCCCTTTGCCCTGCTGGGCCTCTGTTTATGATAATAAGAAAAATGATGTCCCAGGTTCCCCTAAGAACAAACAGCAACTTACCTGTAGCTTTGTGCAAATTTGGGGGAGTTCCTTCATGTTCTTATAAACCTTTCGTAGGTGATTATCATCATATTTTGTAAGAAGTTTGTTCAAGGTGGAGATGAAGTCCTTTATAAATTCCCCATAGCATGACTCCTGAAACAGGGTTAGGGGCACTAGGATGTTGGTGGTGCACAGCAGAGCACCAGCTGACCCCTAGCCTCATCCATCCCTAGTCACTTTGGCCAGATGGAGCCCTGGACTCACATTCAGGCCCTACCCTAATTCTCCTACAGGAGAGGTGTGGGCACTGCAAGCTGTGCAGCTGGTGTCTGGTCTCTCCTCAGACCCAGGGCCGACCTAGGATGGTGAGCAGAGAGCCCAGCAAAGCCCAGGACCTGACCATTGCTTCATCTGTTGACTGGGTCGGAGGCACCATCCTCAAACTCTCAGCTTTCTCCCCAGATTTCCCTCTCCAATATCTTTTGTTTGCATATCTGCCCTAGGTGCCAGCTGGGGTTATCCCTTTGAAATGTGGTCAGAAAGGTCCATGTGGTGACTGCTGCTTACCTTACTGGTGTTCTGGGGCCTTTCAAAGGAACCCTGGAAGCAGGAAAAGTTGGTCAGAAACACAAAGGGCCACTGAGAGCCAAGTGATGTTTAATGAAAATCCAGACTTACCTTGTATGTAATGTTGTCAGATGTAAGTTCATGCTGAATCTCAGCACAGACCGCTGTGTGATTGTCATAGAGAGACTCGCTGGTTGTCTTCATCAGGGCAGAATGGCTCTCCAAGCCCCAGAGCACACAAGCCAGGAGTATATACAGGTACATGGTATGACTTAAGAGTGGCTCCAAGCTGATCCGAGCCCTGGGCTTGGCAGCATTTCTGTGGGGAGGGGGTACCTATATATGTGAGTCTAAGGAAACGCTAACTCTCTTATCAAGTCATCACCAACTTACGTGGGAGATAGAGGGGACCTTATCGCTGGGTGAGATGTGCTTTTCATGCATTTTCTATGACCACAGTACACTTCATGGATTCTTGTCTTTGTTGAAACTCAGGCGTGGTCTTTGAGATTTTATTTCATACTCACATCGCAGAGTCCTGACCTTTCTGCCAGCATGTGGGACAGGTCTTTGGCCAGGATTGGTGCTGTCCAGAGAGAGCAGGTGAGATGGAGGGAGAGCCAGTAGGGCCTACCTGTTAGGAAGAAGACTCCCCCTACCCCACTGCCTACCTGACACCTGGAGACATACCCACTTCTTCACAGTCCCCAGGAGGGATATGCAGGGAGGGAGGACAGGTTCAGGAACAAGGCCTCCAGCACTGTTGGCAAAGCAGGGAGAGGGAGGAGAGCTGCTATGCTCTCATCCCAAAGGCTATGAATTTAGGAGATGTATGGATGCAAAACTTCATGTGAAAACAAAACCAGCTCAGAAAAATGCCACACTATAGCCATGTACCAACAAATTATGAATTTACATTCTGACTCTCAAGATTAAGATCACCCATTTTGGGGAATGTTTGGTAAATATGCTGAGTTCTGACCCCTGTGGTTTGGTTTTTCCCCCTGAACAGCTGGCTAGTCCATCTGCTGATTCATCTTAGGAGTGGTCGGAGCCCTGAGCTTGAGGGGCAGGGTGTAGTCTCTGAGGGGCATTGGTGCTTCGTCTGACCTTAGGGGGTACCTACTCAACCAGCGACCAGCCAAGCTCGAGCAAACCCCAGGCCTCCCTGGGAAGGATGATGCCCCTTCTCTGGAGCAGGTTTCCCACTGGCTGGCTGGGTCCCTTGGATTTCTAAGTGAACTTGGAAACCTCCCTCTGGGGTGGGAGCCTTGAGCATTCCAGGAAGCACATCCGGGTATGCAAAACGCTGTGCCGAGGCCAGCTCTCCCCTCCCCTCTGCTCAATAGCACTGCCCCTCTAACAGTGCCCCTGCCCCTTCCCCCACCTCCCTGCTTCCTCCCCTCCCTGCCCTGTGGGGAGGAGAGCACCTCTAGCATTTGCTTATGATGAAAACAACTGCAACACTACACAAATAAGAACAGATTTGTAATAATTTATTATTATGATAAAATATCTGTAATAAATATTAAGTGTGAACTTAAATAAATAAATAAATATTAAAATACATAAATATATAAATAAATATTACTGGTCCCTGCCAATGTAAAAATTTCCTCCCTTCTAGGACACCCATATGGGTCAGCATGGCTCAGAGCAAATCTGTGGCCCCCGTGGCACAGGTCCACCCTGTGGTCCCTCTAAGGTGAAGATCTTAGGCAAGCGCTGAGTTTTCTTGGGCTCCTTGTGGGTGGGAGGGCAGTGGTCTGTGAGGTAAGCTCCCAGGGCTAGCTCTGGAACTGGTCTGCCTCACTTCTGCACTTACTCCCAGCAGTCAAAGGGGATGTTAAGTAGAAAGTCATTCAGGTTCTTCTTGAAATTCTTCAAGGTGATAATCTGGGTTGCACAGGAAGTTTCCTTAAAGCAAAAGAAAGAAAAAAGAAAAAGAAAACTTGAGTCTAGACACAAGTAGGTAATGTGGGGGCATCACTAGCTTGCTTATGTGCTGCCTCTTGGAACTCAGAGGCCAGAAGGCCATCTGGGGTCCACCTGCTGACCTGGGTCAGGTTACATGTTGCCACCTATGTGTTATCCAAAGGGTGCACAGCTCTACCAGTGGCAGCTGGGGCCAGGGACCTGACAAAGTGCCAGCCTGAGGCTGGTCTGCTGGGCAGTTAGGCCGCTGACTCTTTGGTCCCAGGCCAGCACAGAGCAACTTGGCTGCTAAGGTTGGCTCTGAAAGCCCAGAAAGGACAGGGTAGGAGTTATGGCCACAAGCTTCACTCACTTTTCACAGGAAAGGAGTGTTTGGGACCTTTTTACATTCCGGATATGCCTCCCTTCCTGCTTCCATGCAATCCAGGAGCCCCTTGAAGGGCCAAGGGAAAGTCTTGCCAGGAGGTGGCACTTGTGCCCAGGAACTTCCTCTTTATCTTAGGCGAGCCCTGCGTTTCCTTGGGTTTGCCTCACCTCTGACCTCATTAATGACAACAAGGGCAAGAACAGAGCAGCTCCCACTAGGGAGCCCTGCCAGCTTCAGAGTTCTATGCCTTAGCTCCTAGAGTTGAAAATGAGCTGGGCTGCTCCCTCTCTGGAGGGTCTAATCGTTACAGATCAGTTGACTCAGAAACCCTTTGGGATCCTGAACAGCCACACCCAAAGGTCTCTCCCTACCAATTCCTAGATGAGACTTTTCTGCTTGGAGCCCAGGCATGGACACTCACCAGGGTACGGGGACAGTGCTGCTCATAGTAGCTGGCCATCATGGTTAAGGGGCCCTTGAGCCTGGTGAGGCTGCCCCGCAAGCCCTGTGTGTACAGCTTCAGGCGGGTCTGCACACATGTCGGCTCCTGTGGAAAAAGTCCATTCCGTGGTAAGTAGTGGCCAAGTGTCCTCTCCATCACTTCTTCCTGTTCTCATCCCCATTCTCCAAGATTAGGGCCCAGGAGGGGCACAGAATGATTTCCAACTAGTCTCAGGCAGGTCCAGTCATACATACTGCCCTGTCCCCCTGTCCACTGCAGGCATGAATCTGATTCCTCTTCACCACTCAACTCAAGCTACCCTTAGTCAGCATAGCCACATTCCCTTGGCCTGGCATCACTAGAGGGTCTCAGCCCCTAGGAAAGGTGGTTACCATCCCCCAACCATTCAGGGAGAAGGGGCAGGGCATTGCCCAGACATGCTGTGTGAATAAGCAAGGCTTGTTTCTAAAACCCCTCTGTGCCCCTCTGTAGCCATCACCCTGTCTCCACAGGGCTTGGTCTCAGGGCATAGTGAGTGTGCCAAGCCCACAGCCCCTGTCTCATAAACTAATCACTGCTTACCCACCTGTCCCCTGGTGACCCTTGGCCCCTTGAATGCTATGTCTGTCTGTGGCTACTCAGATAATAAAGGAGCTCATGTGACTGCCACAAGGGCAAAGGCCAGGGGCCTTCTGAGCATACCTCCTCTTGGCAGCCAGCTGAATGGAGAGAAAGCCCTTTCTCTTTAGAGGATCATCTAAAGTGGAGCCATCCCCAAGGCAGAGACAAGCATCTTACCTGGGGGTCAAAGATTTCAGAGACGACTTCTACGGTTTCATTCTATAGAAAAGGAAAAGGTGGTGTTATCGAGCTGCCAGGCAGGGCTAGTCCGGACCCGCGAGGTGGACCAGCAAGGTGGCCAAGGCATGACCTGCACTCCCTCTCTCACTCACCATCATATCAGCGGTGTCATTACTGTGGTTCAGAATGCTCAGGGCCTCCTTGATGGCATCCACATGTTGAAAGGGCCGGGTAACAGGGCTGGGTGGACGGGTGGGTGCGGAGATGCTGCAGACCACAGTGCCCAGGAGAAGCAGGTTCTGTAGCCACATCCTCCTGAAGACTTTAGCCTTTCTCTCTGAGTACTGGGCTCACTGGCAAAAGAGCTTTTATATACACAGTTAGAGGAAATGATTAATGGTGACCACAAAACACCAGGAGGGTGGGGGAACTACCTGAACTGTGGAATCTCCTGGCCCTTATCAGCTACACATGGGAAAGGTGAGCCTTTCCCCCAGGTGGTCACCATAGGGGGTTTTCATTAATGAGCCCTTCCAAGAATCAGCAGCCCACCCGCCCGCCTCCTGAGTCTGCTCTCCAGCCCTCCCTAGGCAGTCTGACAGCCTGCTGAAGCTGCCACATCCCTCTGAGGGGCCTCTGGGCACAGTTTGGACTTCATGGCCTGGAGTGGCCAGGGCAGGGCCTGGGAGACACTCAACCAAGCGCCTACTCCCAGGCTCTCCATCCTGCCTGTTACCCCAAGAGGGCTTTAGGCTGGCTGTGCCCACCCTGGGGCCCATTCCAATCCCAGCCTTCCCTTCTAGAGCCGGTGCCTCTGGCCACAGTGAGAGAACTGAGTGTGAGGAGGACTCTCACAGGCCTGCCTCACTGTCCGCCTAGGCAGATTCCAGCCAAATGGCGCAGTCCTTTATAGCTCACCGTGGCGCCAGCCTAGAACCCAGAGCAGTCAGCAAGCTCTGCTCAACCAGGGACCTCTTCCTTACAGCCCCTGTGAGCAGAGGGAATGACAACCATGTGTCTGTTCAGCCAGCAAGATTGCGGAGTATTCCTTCACTGTGAGATCCCATCTGACAGCCAATCCTAGTTTACGTAGCCATATTCAACCCCCCACACTGCAGAGGTGAGTTGAGACTCTCAGCTGGGGTGGGTCAGAACTCTGAGTGTGAATCCTGGCTCCAGCACCACCTAGCTGAGTGACTCTTCCCTCTGAGCCTCACCCCCCGCTGCAGGGCAGATTGCCTCCCCAAGGTGGGTACTGCACTCCTACCTACAGTCCCTGGCAGGTGCCAGGAGCTTCAGGGGCTTGTTGCGGGGTCGTGGCTGGATCCACACCAGGTACAGGGGACAATGTCCTCTCTAACAAGGTCTTCCAGGCTTAATTTCCCACATGTCCCCTGCCCGTGCCTACTTTCAGCTCCAGAGGCCTCTCTGTGGAACAGGAACTGCTTCTGGGAAAGCCACAGGCTCTTGAGGGTCTGACAAGTGTTTGATTTTCACAATGGAGTTTGGAGAGGACAGCACGAGGTTGGGTTTTTTTGTTTGTTTTTAAATTTTTTTATTAAAGATAGTTGGCATATAATATTATGTCACTTTCAGGTGTACAACATAGTGATTTGACACTTATATACCATATGATATGATCACCACACTAAGTCTAGTAATCATCTGACACCATACAAAGGTATTAGGATACTATTAACTATATTCCTTATGCTGTACATTACATCCCTGGGACTTATTTATTTTGTAACTGGGAGTTTATATACCTCTTATTCTCTTTCACCTTTTTCATCCATCTCCCCACCACCTCAGACAGCACATGTTTGTGTTTGCCACCCCATGCTGTGAGCTTCATGGCTGCAGGGGTATGGATCCTTTCCGAGTGTCGGTGTGCCTGTGTGGTTGGATGTGTCTGTACTTACAGGTGTATTGTGGGGATGCATTTTACATGAGGTCATTTGTGTGAGCCCCCATGCCTCTGCAGGTGCCACTCTGATATGAGAGAAGCCCTCCACATTGGGTGCTATGTTTCTGGGTCCCAGAGGCTGATTCAGCCTAGACTGATGGGGTAGGACAAAAGCCAGGATATCTGTTGGGCTCAAATGGACAGCCCTCGAGAGTAGGTAGAACTCTGAACTGAGTACTGGGGCTGCAGGACCTGAAAAGTTTCACTGCACAGCTGAGGCCCACCGTAAAGCCATCCTGCTCTTCTGAACCTGGTGGAACGTTCCTAGAGGGGCAGGCTGGGGGTGAGAGTATGGCATGTCCGGGCCTTGGCCCTTCCTCCACCTTTTCTATGAGGCTTCTGCTCCGTCCCTTACAGGGAGCTCTCAGAGGGCAAAAGGAGATCAGGGATGCTAGATGCCACACAGAGTGGAGGTCTGTGTCAGACAGCCTTGGAGGCTGGGTGGTGGGAAGTGGAGGTCATAGTCGGCAACTAAACTAGTGCCAGAGAGGCAGAGAGCTGGTGTGGGCCCTCTGAGATGGTCACTTTTCTCCAGGAAATGAGTTGACAGTTAGTCAACAAAATTCTCCAGTCTGCACCAGGCCCTGTGCTGGAGAGAAGGTAGATGGGACTTTCCCACTGACCCTCACATCTGGTCCTGGAGAGTCTCAGTCTGCTGGGGCAACAGACAGCTGTAGACACTCCCACTGTGTGTTCCAGGCTGGGATGGGGGAAGTTCAGTGCTGAGGAATTCCAAGGAATCACTTCTCTCAGCTTGGGAGTTCAAGGAGACCAGAGAGCTTCCCGGGAGATGCTGCCTTCCCGTACACCCTGAAAGGACAAGTAGAGTAGTTGGGCGAGTCAGGTTTTGGAGGGAGGGGCAAGGTGGGATGGGGGAAAGCACTTAGAGTGCACAAAGGCAGAGGGTTTGAAGAGCAGGTATGGTGAAGAGGAAGCAGGTTCCAGAGAGATGTAGGAGGTAGAATCTTGGGAAGAATTGGTGATGTAATGGACTGATTCATTCAATGTTTATTGAGCATCTACTTGGTCCCAGCAGGCAAGGGTGATACAAGGATGATGAAAAACAGACAGGGTTCTGCCTTTATGGACTTCGTAGTGCTATGGATGGAGAAACAAGATCAACCTACTCACTCCCTTCCCCAAAGGGTGCTTTTGGATGTCAGTAAGAAGAGTTAGAACTATTCTCCAGGTGTCTAAGGTGGGGACCCAGGGGACAAAGGAGCAGGTCTGCAGGGTCTATGGGCCCATGGAAAGGTTTGGCAATTCTGAGGCTATATGTGCAGGGACAGACCTGGGGCGGTCCATGTCCATGTGATCGGTAAGGCCACAGAGGGTTATTCAAGAAGAAGGGCTGAGAGCCAGAACAGTGGTATTTAAGAGTCAGGGGCATGATAGCTGGGCAGAAGTCTGGCCAGTGGCCCAGGCCCTGGGAGAGCAGGAAAGGAGATAAGGCAGGGGCCACAAGGAGAGGTCCATGCCAACAGCATGCTCTGTGGGCATCGAAGTCAGCACACAAAGGACAGAGGTCTTTTCTGTGAGTTTGGTGATAAGGTTCGTGGGCAGGCGTACATCTTTCTTCTGGAAAGATGACATCAGGGCTGAGGCCATGACATGGGCAGGCATTCCTAGATTGCACGCATGGAAAGTGGCAGTGATAGTGTCTAGTCAGTTCCCTGACTCAGGGGCCCCAGGGGGACTGTGGGAGGGCAGGGGCAGGACTGTGATGGACGGTGTGACTCCTCTTTAGGTTCCTTCCACAGGGTCAGGAGAAAACTCTCTGGAAGGAGTTTCCTCTGAGTGTCCTTCCCACAGACTGGAGGAAATAGGCTTGTGGCCACCCCAGACAGTTATCACAAGGGGAAGGAAATTGGCCTCTGAGTGCCTCACATCTCGTGGGACCTCTCCATGGACATCTCAGCTGAAGTCACCTTCCCTTTGGTGGAGGTCCTTGTACTGGTGGCCCAAATAGTCAATGATGACAGAGACTGGATTTGAACCCAAACTCATCCCTGCTCCCCTAATGTTTTCTACTATCTCAGGGATCAGAAAACCAGGAAATACTGGTCACCTGGCTAGAACAGCAAAGGGACATCCCCCTCAGGACAGTTCGAAAGGGAGACTTCTCCAGGTGTTGGCAGGAAAGCTAAAGTGGCTTGTGACTATCCCAGGGAAGCCCTGAGGGCCAAAAGCAGAATTTCCCCAGCCGAGCCTGCCACCTAGGCTTCTTTATGTCTCAGTCTTGGGCTTTCTGCCACTGACCCCTGGGTAGCCCAAGAAAGTTCCTCCTCCCTGAGCCTCTGCTTCCTCTTCTGTATAATGGGTGTAATTATCGTTGCCTCACAGAGGAAACTTACCTGCCCCAGAAAACTTTGTGGGGGATTCTCCCAGGGATATGCAGTGCTTCAACCCTTCCTCTCCTCTCCCCATCACTTGGGGAGGTATCTGAAGCCCAAACTGGGCAGAGGACTAGCCTTGCTGATGTTTTCAGGGACAGTTGCCACTTGCCCCAGATAGCACCTTTCTGGACAGATATGGTGAGGTAGCGAGACCAGCCTCCAGCCAGATTTGGGAGACCCCAGAGCAAGGACAGCACCATGAGTGGCTCGTCTATCTCTGGGAGGGGGTTCAGGTCATTCCAGGCCACACCAGGCACATAAAGTAACATCTCTGGCCTTTGTGGTAGCAGCTCCAGGTCGACCCCTTCTACATCTCCTGTGCCTAGGTCCCCAGAGGTACACCTCCAAAAGGCCAGGCTGTTCAGGCCAAACCCCATTATGGTCCTGCTCATCAAATGTCCGCAGATCCTGGTGCTGGTGAGTCCTGACTGATCTGGTAGGGTCTGAGGGTAGTTAACTCCCAACCATGTGTGGACTCTTTGTCCATATGGCAAAACTTCCAGAAAGGCCCACCATGTATGTCCCATCTTGAAGCCCCCTGTGTTCAGACCTCACATATGGTGGTCACTTTGAGTAGAGGACAGGGAGGACAAGGCCCGGATTTCTAGGCACAGTGTTAAGAGCACCATCCAAGATGCACACAGAGAATGAACGGCCAGGAGGGGTGGTCATGAAATAGGAGCGAACTAAGTTAAACGAAGGCCTCAAGGGGTCTTGTCGGTTATGTGGTCTTGGGGCAGGAGGTGAGTGAGGAGTCACTGACACTTGGAGTTATGGCTCGGGCAGCTGGGTAGAAAGCAAGGCCATTTGCTATGATTGGGGAGGCCTAAGGTAGGCAGAGAGGTTTGGGCCAGGAGACCTCAGTCAGTTGTAGGCCATGGACCCAGAGGTCAGGGAGAGGTCAGAGTCCAGACATTTGGACATTATTGATAAAGAGGAAGTTCCCAGCACCAGAGGGCTTCATGGAGTGAGTCAGGCCTTGGGGAGTGTCCAAGGATGCCAACTTCTAAGATTGAATAAGGACGATGAGACCGCGTTTTTCCCTTCATTTCTTGGTTCTTGGAGTTTCCTTACTACTTCTCCAGGACTCAGCAATGGCACACTCAGGCCAAGGACACCCCATGGGTACAGTCTTCCCCATCTTGAGGCTCTTCCCCCGCCTATGCCTCCTACCTGCCTACCCAAGTACTACCTCCAGAGCTGAAAATGCATCCTCCACATATGAGTCTCTGTCTCCTAGCCTCATCCCCAGCTGAGAGTGTCATCAAGCATCCAGAAGGGGCCACTGCCTTTATCTGCCTTCTTGGGAAAGAGCTATTGGGCCACATTAAAAATTAAAAGGAGAAGAAATCATTAGACTAGATGCCTTTACAACTTTCCACAGTCTTGCGGGTGCCCCTCATTGCCCTCTATGTCAGGCTGGAGTCCAGGCCAAGGTGCTGGGTGGGAGCCTGGGGACCTGTGCTCAGCTCTCACACCCGCTTCCCTCTGGAGCTGATACACCAGAACTAAAGTTGCAGATGCAGTTTTCCATGTGGGCAGGACAGATGGTTCTGGAATGAGCTTCCTTCAGGACTTTTCTGAAGTGCCAGCCTCCCTTGGACTCTCACTGAGGCCCTGTTTGGTAAGCACGTCTCTTGCTTCTGACTCCTCAGGTCACAGAGGGCCCTGGCCTTGAGCTTCAAGGCCACTTCTCCCTGTTATGCATCCCTTTCTTTCTCTGAGCAACTCCCCCACTTACTGAGGGCCCCGCAGTAGTGATAAAGTTGACAATGAGTTAGGAGTTGCAGGGGGTAGAGGAGAAACTCATAAAGTGTTTATGGGATGGCTGGAGGAGGTCTTCGGGGATCTCTCCTACCAGCGCTAGGGCCACCAACTCATAACTCTCTCTTCATAACATACACCCATTCCTTCTCCCGCAGCCACATCCCAGGAGGGGCGTACCCAGTCCCCTGCTGTAGCCTCCTGGGGTCACAGCAGCTGCCTCTGATGAATACAGAGTTGGAGGTGATAGCCTTGCCTTCAATCTTGGCCACTCCCCACCACATGACCTGGAGCTGTGACTCCCATCTCGGAACCCCAGTTGACTCATCTCCACAAGGGCTGGAGGCCCAGTTTGTGGATTGCAGTAGAGTGCTGGGCTGCATGGAGAGATGTTTTCTGTTTTGCTTGACCGGGTGCTGCTCCCCAGCCTCAGTTCCTTTGCCGTCTTCTGCCCTGGTGATAGGGATGGATTTAGGATTCCATGATTAGGATTCCCTGTGCAAACCATTCCCCAGTGCCTCAATGCCTCCCCATACCCAGCCCAGGAGGCAAACCATGATGGGCAGCTTGGGTGTGCTGAGGTCGGCTGACTAGGAAATGACTCGATCACATGGATTTTCCTAGAAAGAGCCAACTGAGAACACCAGGACAGGAGACTCCTGTCCTGGCTGGAAGGAGGTGGTCCCAGGCTACCAGAGGCTCAGAGCTCTGGCTTATAGGAACAAACAGCCATTGAGTCTGGCCCTTAGCCTGAGAAGAACAAGGAGTCACCCACTGATGTGGGCCTGGCTAGGTGTTTCAGCCCTGCTTTCTGATCCAAGGCTCATAGCTCCTTTAAGGAGCAGCACTGGCTCTCCACTGTTTTATTACTCATGCTCAGGAGGGCCCAGCCTGGCCCACGGGGATCAGGACAAACTCTAGAAGGAGGAGGGAAGAGCACCCACCACCATCACCCAGTGTGGGCCCTTACTCTCAGCGCTCTGCAGCCCATAGCCCACCAGCCCACTCACCACTCCCAGGTGCTCCTCCTATTCTGTGCTGTGGCTGTATCCCCTTGCACCTGCCCTGGCCATGCTGTCTCTCCCCCACCAGGGGGCTTCCCTCTCTATACCTTCCTGACACAGCCCACGTCGGAGTGTACATCTTCATTGGCATAGTGTGCTGTTCCTGGCTGCATCTGGTTGGTCTATGGCATAGCCCATGTATCCTCCAGGGCAGGGATGAGCCAAGAAGCTCACCCAGTGTCTGCTAAAAGAAGTTCCAGGGACAGCTGGAGTCGAGGGCACACCTCCTGAAGAGGTGAGAGGCCTCAGACGAGGATTCCAAGGACCTGGGAGAGCAGGGAGGGCTCATAGAAGGGAAAGGGAGGTGTCACAGTATGAGCCAAGGCTGGAGGTGGAAGTTGAGCCTGGGGTCTTCTAGGACCTGGGTAAAAGGGAGAAGGCCTTGACTGCAGGTGATGGCTATGAGCCAGTTGTCTCTCTCAAAAGCTCCATGAGGTGTGGGATTAGGGGTACAGGGACAAGAGCACAGGGGCCAAGCTCTAAGTCCCGTTGTGTATATGTGGGTGGGAGGGACATGCTGGATGGGAGGAAAGACAGGTGGCATGTAGAGGATTTTGACAATAAACATATGGTGGTATGGTGGATGGAGGATGGAGCCGAGGCACCATGGTTGTGCTGCGTGCCCCTGGGGCTAGAACCAGGAGGTCTGTGGAGCCAGCAAGTACCTCTGGAGGCCTGGATCCAATCAAGGGGAGACCCCCAGTGGGTCCTGGGCCTCAGTAGGCATTGGCCGAAGCACTGTGGCTTAAGGATTCAGATTCTCTAAAGTCAGACTCCTAATTTCTTTGTGCCTCAGTTTCTCTGTATGTAAGATAATGACTTCATTGGGTCATCTCTCCTTAGTCCAGGAGAGCAGCAGCATCTTTGCCTGATTCATCTCTGCCTCCGTGAGCCTGATCTGAGGTTTCCAAAGGGAAAATTGAGTCCTGGCCCCTGATGAGAAATAACTCAGCCCTCCTCGCTATTCTGCAATACCTCTGCCTCTCCCTCCCTCCCACAGTAAGCCCAAGGATCCTGTTCTAGTTGGCTGGCCCCTCTTTCCTCCATCATCTCTCTCACTCTGTCCTGGCTCCTTCCTATTGGCTTTAAACACAGCCATCCTATCTCTGATGTGGCTCCATCCTATTTCTCCTCCTCCATACACCCATAACTCCTCAGGCCATGGTTATCCAGTCCTGCTGTCTCCACAGCAGCCAGGCCAGGGTGGGCTGACCTGGGATGAGGGAGGGAGGAGCCGGGGGAGGGAACCAGGCTGATATCCAAAGGTGCCTGAGGCTAGGAGTGGCTTGGCTCCAGGGGCAAAGGCGGTGACCAAGGGATCTCTAGGGGACCTGCCTCCTCCTGGCAACCTGGCACCCACACTCTAGTCCTATAAACTGCCTAGATTCCCCAGCTCTCCCTGAATTCTTAGACCTCCATACCCTTGCCCCCAGTGCCATCTGCCTGACAAACCTCTCTCTTCCTGACAAACCGCTACTCCTTTCTCAATGTCCTGTGCATCACCTCCTGTGGGAAGCACCTCTGATGAGATCCACAGCCGTCTGTCCATCGCTTCGTCTGCAGTAACCCCCACCACACTGTGCTGGGCCAACTGGACAGGCCAAGAGGTCCCCAGAAGCCTGACCCATTGTCTCCCCAACACTGCCCCAGCCTGGGCAAGCCATGAAGGGTCCTCATGGTGTTTGTTGAACTGAGTCAAACGCAGATTCGAGGCCATGGTGGGGAAGCAGAGCCGCTTCCTGGAGTAAGAAGGTTTACATGGTGGCATGAAGTGGGTGATGCCTTGCTGAGTTCTCTTCTTAGGCCCTCGCCTTCCTGGGAATTTCTCTTTGCTTTATTTTCCTGTATTTCCAAGTTTTTCAGTTAAAGAGCATATATGCTCTCTCATATTTCTTTCCCAATGAAAAGTTATAATTTTCAAAAATCAAAGTAAAATTCCTGGTTGAGGTAGTCTACTTTTCTGCTGAAGAGGCACCTTGAATTTGGGAAGGAGGGAACTTTGGCTTTCTGTTGGCCATCCTTGAATTTACTGTGGGGCTTTGCTGCCTCCTGGTGGCAACTGGACTTATAGACTTGATACTAGGCCTATCTGTGCAGGTTGGTAGAAGGGGATGTATGTGTTTGGGCGGGGTGGGGCGGGGGTAGGTTATAAAACTGACAGACCTGCAAGGGAGAGGTAAGCACCCCAGGGCCTTCCATTGGGTCAGGTGATCATCAGCCGTCTCCCTGCAGGTGCTTGAGTTTGATGTAGAAATGCCCCAATTTGATGGGGGACTGAGCACCACTTGGTTCTGGGCCTCAGCCCAGGGATGTGCTTGGGCCTGGTTTTGCCAGCCCCAGGCAGGGTCTGGGGTTTGGAGTCAAGGGTGAGCCTGAGTGGGCCAGGTCCATGTTCATCTCAGTCTAACCTGGAGCAGGCTGGAGTATTCTATAGGAAGGGCAATGATGAGCCCCCAGAACATCTGAAAAGGCCCATCCTACTCTCAAGTGTGTCACCTCCACTGTCACCACCACCACTCCTACCTTGGGTTCTGGCTATGCTATTCTCCCTCTCCCACTCCCTCTGATCTCCCCACATCAGGTCTGTGTCTGGCCTGACCACTGACCCTCACCTCCTGTAGTGATCGGCCACTAACACAGGGCTTAGGCCTGAGGAGGGAGGGGAAAGAGGCTGAGGCGGAGCTGTGGGCCCCCTACAAAATTCACTCCTACTACAGGTCTTCCCTTGTTCCATGAATGCTTTCAGCCCATTTCAGTCTCCGGATGGTTACACTGTGTTGCTCCCTCTGTCTGGAGCTCTATCCTCTGTGATTGCCACACGGCTGACACTTTCTTGTCATTCAGGTTTAAACCAATATGTCACCTCCTTCCCAGAAGATTCAGTCTAAAGCACCTTCCTTGGACCTCTTGCACCTGTTTAGTTCACTGCCAGATCCCCAGCATCCAATACAGGGCCTGGTATATGGGTGCTCAGCCACTGTTTGCTGAGTGTATGAACTTCAAGTTTTGGGAGGAAAGTAGTGCCGTCCGTCCTGGAGTAGTGTGGACAACTCAGTCAGAGAGCATTTGAGTTGGTCTCTGAAGCAGGAATTCACCATGCTGAGTCGGGATCAGAGCATGTGAGATGAGATGACAGTATGGGTAAAGGTTTAGAGGTAGGAAACAGGTGGTTCATATAGGAAGCCACTATGCTTCTGTTGGCTGGAGCATTGAGGAAATCCATAGCTGTGAGAGTAAGGAAAGAGAAGCACAGGTGGAAGAAGGCCTTTATCCTATCCTAAGGATATGGGCAAGGTCCACAGATCCTGAGGCCTGGAACATTGAGTATCTGACCAGCCTGAGGGGCGAGGGGTGAGGAGGTGGGAGGAGGTGGGAGAGGGCTGCTAAATCATCAGGCAAGAAACTTATTAAGACCTGAGTCACACTGAGACACTCACAACAAAGCAGTTGTTCAGAGTATGGTTTATTTTCACAGATGCATAGAAACTGGTTCAAAATCTGAGATACAGATAAAGATGCCCTTGAATCCCCCTCTTGACTCTTATTCAGAAGGAACAGGACATGGCTCCTTTGCTAAAATAAATACACTTCACATTGCATAAGGTAATAAATAAATACATACATAAATAAATAATCTTGATAGAATAAAACCGAGAAGATAATCGCAAAAGGCTAAATGGGACTGCACATTTCAGAAATTAATAATTAACAATTCCTCTGACTCCACAGAAGAAAACAAAACCCTTCCAGTCCCGGACTGTGTGAGAGACACCCCAGAGTCTTCACGTGTTCTGCTGCTCCCGAGGCCCCAAGGCCCTGTGGTGAGAAGGCCTGAGGGGTAGCTGGACATGGAACCAAAAATTCTAGGACTTCTTGAGGTAGTTCTGAAGGAAGTTCAGATATTTAGTCATTTTCCTCCAGAAATCGTCCCAGTTACCTTTCTTGATATAGATTGGCTCTTCCTGTAAAGAAACCAGGAAAGTAGCGTTAGATGAGGCTGGGGTGGAAGACAGATGACAGGCTGGGGGTCAGGTTATGGCTGGTAGCACCACCTGCAGGGCCATCTTAGTGGGTAGCTTACCGTGGTCATGGGGGCGGACGAGATTGTCTCTTTGAGTTTCTGTGGGAAGAGACCAAGACAGACAGTCAGAGAAAAGGAGCAGGCCCTGCTACCCTCCTCCCCAGAGGGAGGGCAGGGCCAAGGAATGGATCCCAAAACCCCTCAGACAGCTTTACAGACCTCAAGAATTTTCCCAATTCTCATTCCTTTATCCTGCAAATTCTTGGTAGCTTCCAGGAAGGTATCCAGGTTTAGCATCAGAAAGGCCTCATTCTAAGGGGACAAAGAATACATGTAAGAGGGGGAAATTAGAGAGTATCCTTCCCATGGCCTGCTTGAAGTCATCCCCACAGCTTTCTGAGACTTCTTTCAAGGACATCCTTGGACAGTCCCCTCCTCATCTCCTTGCCCAGGTTATCCCCTCAAAGGGCACTGGCATAGAGGTGAGAGCATACCATAGCAAGGCATACTTCCCTCCGCCAGAGCCTCTAGAGGGCCTAGGTGGACCTCTCTGCACTTAGGGAAACAGCATTTTTCAAAAGGAGCTCTACAAAGGGTAGAGGGCTGGCCAAGGGAAATATTTGCAGCCCAGAGGCCAGATAACAGGGTTAAAGCCTTGACTGAGTTAAGGGGTTTTAGGAATCAGGAAGACAATCGCAGAGACTCCAGCACGGAAGTGGGTGCAGCATGTGAACTGCACGTGCCTAAAAGGGGAAACACAAACGGCCAATAAACTCAGCAGAGATTCAGCCTCCTGTTTGACCCAAGAAATGCACGCAAGTGAGATAATCACTAAAGCCAACTGCAGCTAGAAAAATAACTATAAATGATAGTGCCCAGGGCTGGTGAGAGCAGAAACATAACTCAGTTTTTAAGGGAAAGGAAGGAAGCAGGCAAGTTCACGGAGGAATGTTAGTCTGCCAGTCCAGAGGCTGCTCCCTGTCCCCCAAAAGTGAGCTTAAAGCCTTTGGTATTGTTCACCTAGAGCTGCCTTTTCATTTTTTAATTAAAAACAAACAAAAAACAATAAAACCATTTCATATTATAGCTATGGCTGGGAAATACAATGAACACCTGTTAAGCACCACACTGACCTGGGAACTTTATGCACATTGTGCCATTTAATTCTCATAATAACCCCACTGAAATAGGTGCTTTAACCCTATTTACAGATATAAAAACTGAGGCTAGGCAAAGTGGCATGACATGTCTGAGGTATGCCAGGCAGGGGGTGGATTGGGACCCAGATGTGCCCAAGTATGGCGCTGAGCTTACGTTCAGGATGTGTATCTCATTTACGTCCAAGGGTTCCTGTAAAGGAAGAGAGAGAGAAAGCCCATGAGTCCTGCTGGACTGTGGCACCTGCCTGCCTGTCCCCACCCTGTGCCAACCTTGTCCCAGCTACTCACTTGTGGAGGCAAAGGCAGTTTGTTCAGGATGCTCTCAATTTCCCTCATCATCATGTTGACGTATTCCTTGGTCGAGCTCGTCGGCAAGGGCAGCCCCTGTGCTTGAGGGGCATGGGCTGTGAGCAGGAGCAGGAGAAGGTGCAGGATGGGGAGGCTGCTCATCTTTGGGCTGGTAGGATGTATTCTATGTTGTCCTGGTCCTTCGTGGTATTCTGAAGTGTCCGAGACAGCCTCCTTCCTTTTATGCACAGCGGCAGAGTGCCCACAAATGAGGCAAGGGGGAGGCGGGCATCGGAAGAATCTTTATCTAACATGGAACCTCCACAGCAAACCACAGACTTATTCATCACTTTCTAGTACTCGAGATCAGTGAAACTTGGGAAGAAATTACTCAAAGGGTATCTCCTTGTTTTGCCAAGGTGGGTAAGAGATGGGCTAGCCACTGGGCAGAGTTCGGGTAGGTGAGAGGACCTCTCTTACAAGTGAGGGACTGCCTAACTCTGAGCATCCTTGAGCCTCCTGCTCAGTGGGACCTGGAAAGCCCTGACCTGCTGCCCACCCCGACTGGCACAGCCTACTCCTGTGTGGGTGGCCAGGTGAAGGCCCACTGGAATAGACGAGTTTGTCCAGCAGCCTGTCACACAGCTAACCATCCATGTGTGAGCTCATCCACTAAGAAGCACACCTTTTGACACCCCTCCCCAAACTGAGTTACTGGGGTTAAAGCCCCCATTGGTTTGCCTCATGGGGTTTGGGCAGCTTCTCCTTGACACTTTCTGTTCCTGGATGGAACCCAGGCACCAGATGTCCATTCTTTTAAAGGTCTGTTAGCACAGCCCAACTCTGTCCTGTGTTGTGGAATCTTAGCCCCTGCTGGATGCCTGGCTCCAGGTGCTGGGCAGTCCCTCTGGTGGCACAGAGGAGCTGGGCTCAGTGACCTGAGGATAGGGATCCTTGAAGAAGCTATCACTGGGAGATAGGGCTAGGGGGCTGCCCTGAGGAGGTTTAGATGGTGGGATTGGCAAGGTCTGAGGGGTGAAGGAAGGGAAGAGAGGAAGGCAACCCCCTGGTTTTAGGCTTGTGTTGGGGGCCAATTTTGGGCCAGTGTTGCAGGGGTCTGGATCCCAGTCTTTGCTGGAGCCTGGATTTGGTAGATGCAGGCCCAGTGGGAAGGGTTTGCAGAGCAAGGAAGAGGCAGAGACTGACCCTGGGGAAGGCCATAAAGGACCAGGAAAGCAGCAGCCAGATTGGAAGCAGAAAAACCAGGCAGGTGGGGGCTCAGAGGGTAGCTCCTGAAGGAAGAGGCAGACCCTTGCCCCGTGGGGCTGTCAGGCCCTGACACTGGCCCAGGACAGGAGTTTTGGTGAAGGTGTGAGTGTGATGGGGGCGTGGGAAGAGTTCTTTGAATTGACTGGGACTGGGTAAGGGGAAGAAGAGAGGCAGGATGGAAAAGCCAGGGTCGGAGTGCATTGTGACGCACTCAGTGTGGGGAGGTGGGGCAGGTTATGCTGAGGCAGGGGAATTTGGGTGTTTCAGACTTCTGAGCAGGAGCTGATCTGGTAAGACAAGGACCAGGATGTGGCTGCAGAGGAGGCAGGTGAAGAGGCTGTGACCCAGGGTATTGCTGTGAGAATAATGGCCTGTAGCCAAACACATGGCTCCTGGCTCAGCTGTGGGCCAGGCCCTGGGCTGGGAGGAGCCTGGGATCTGGGCCCAGACCATCTTCAAAAAGCACGTAGAGTATCTCAAAGGCACACATGAAATGAGGCCACATATGGGGAGCCTTAGGACGGGGGACCCACTAGGCACAATTTATTCAACCAACTTTTATTTAGCGCTTGCTGGGTGCAGGCACTGTGAATGAAACAGACATGTCCTTCTGCTTAAGAATCTCACAGTCTCATGGGGAGGAACAGACTGAAAGCCTTGCTACTCTCAACTGGGACTTCATTCCTACAGTTTTAGCTTTACCTTGAAGATAGTTACAAGTGCAGACCCTCAGGCTTTAACCCAGGCTTTCTGAATCGAAAATTGCATTTTGACAAGATCATCAGGCAATTCATGTGTTATTTAAGATGTTCTGATTTAAACACTGAGCTTGGATATGGGTAGGGGTCTGGGCTCTAGAGACCCAGGGCTTTTATTTATTTATTTATTTATCTACATCTATCTATCTATTCATTTATTTATTTATTTATTTATTTATTTATTATCTTAAAAAATTTAATTAAGTTTATTGAGGTAACATTAGTTAACAAATTATATAATCTTCAGGTATACATTATCATTTGATATCTGTATATCCTGTTGTGTGTTTACCACCCAAAGTCCAGTTTCCTTCAGCTACCATATATTTGAGCCCCTTTACTCACTTAATTTCCCCCTAAACCCTATATTTGACCACCTTTACCCCGTCTACTTCCCCCTTCCTTCCTCACCCCACTAGTAACCACTAGCCTATAGTCCATGTCCATGAATCTCTGTTTGTTTGTCCTGCTCATTTGTTGCTTTTAGGTTTATATCTCATATATAAGTGATATCATGTGATTTTCAACTTTTTCTGTCTGGCTTATTTTGCTTAGCATGATTATCTCGAGGTCCACCCATGTTGTCGCAAATGGTAGTATTTCATCTCCTCTTATGGCTGAGTAATATTCCATTATATATATGCACCACAGCTTCTTTAGCCAATCATCTATCGTAGGATACTTCGATTGCTTCTATGTCCTGGCCACTATGAATAATGCTGCTATGAACATCGGTGTGCAAATATCTTTTTGGATATGGGTTTTCAAGTCTTAGGGATAAGTACCCAGTAGAGGGATTGCTGGATCATATGGTAGATCAATTCTTAGGTTTTAGAGGAACCTTCATACTGATTTCCATTGTGGCTGTACCAATTTGCAGTGTATAAGGGTTCCTTTTCCTCTACGTCCTCTCCAGCACTTGTTATTACTTGTCCTGTTGATGATAGCTATTCTAACAGGTGTGAAATGGTATCACATTGTGGTTTTGATTTGCATTTCCCTAATAGCTAGAGAAGTTGAGCATCTTTTCATATATTTGTTGGCAATTTGTATGTCCTCTAGGGAGAAGTGTCTGTTCAGGTCCTCTGCCCATTTTTTCACTGGATCATTTGTTTTTTGTTGTTATTGAGTTATATGAGTTCTTTGTATATTTTAGATAATAGGCCCTTATCGAAGGTGTTGCTTGCAAATATATTTTCCCATTTGGATGGTTCTCTCCTTACCTTGTTGATGATTTCTTTTGCTGAGCAGAAGCTTTTTAGTTTCATGTAGTCCCATTCATTTATTTTAGCTTTTACTGCCCTTGCTTTTGAGGTCAAATTCATTAAATCCTCTTTAAGTCCAAGGTCTTTGAGTTTAGTTCCTATGTTTTTTTCTATGCATTTTATTGTTTCAGGTCTTATGTTTAGGTCCTTAATCCATTTTGAATTAATTTTGGTGTGTGGTAATAGACAACAGTCTAGTTTCATTCTTTTGCAGGTGGCTTTCCAGTTTTCCCAGCACCATTTATTGAAGAGGCTTTCCTTTCTCCACTGTATGTTTTTGGCTTTTTTTGTCGAAAATTATTTGCCCATATAAATAGACCTAAGTCTTCTTGACTACTCAACTGTGGCTCGGTGTTACCTTCTATATAAAAGTTTTATGGACTTGTGCACAAAAAATGTGATTTCTTACAGAGGAAAGCCTCTTTTTTTTTTTTCCATGTAAATGGCCTTTTGGGGGGAATTTTAAAGCTCAGTGAATTTTAAAGCAGTGAAAGCTGAACATTCCAGCAAATGTTTCTTTAGAAGTCCTGACTTTGTGTTGTAGCACAGAGTAGTGCTATTTTAGATCTTGACCTTCGTAGAGAAGGAAATGTAGGCTTCCGACAAGAAACATTGGAAACACTGGGGAGCTTTCAGCCAGGGAGGGCTGTGGTCCCTTGAAAGTTTGGGTCCAGGAAGCCCACTCTAGCTACTATGGGGAGAAAGGCTGGGAAGAGGTAGGACAGCAGGGTGGCCAGTGAGGGGACCGTGGGTGGGGGTGGGTCTCTGGACCATAGAGGATAAGGAGGCTGGATCTGGTTGATGCCAGTGGAGATGGAGAGAACTGGATGAAGGTAGACTCTAACAGCTAACTTTGGATGAGCAGCACTCAGTAAATGCCAGGCACTCAGTTCTTTTTATGGGTTAACTTATTTATCTTCATAACAAGTCTATGAGGCAGGTACTATTATTATCCCCATTTTACAGATGAGGAAACTGAGGCTCAGGGAGGCTGCGTTCGTGCAGCCAGGAAGTGACACCACCAGGACTGATTGCAAGTAGGTCTGTCTGATCGTAGAGGCTGAGCACTCACCTCAACAGCACTGGAAAGTGACAGATCAGGGTTTGATGCAGGCTGGTGGGAGGGGGACAGTAGGGTGAGGATAAGATATGGCCTCTGGGATTATTGACAGGAAGGCCACTGGAATGTCGGGGGTAGCAGTTTTAGTGTGTAATGGAGGCAGATGCCACTGGCAATGGGCTGAGTAGGGAGTGAGGGTGAGACAGAGAGAGTAGAAGACTGACGTTTTATTCTGAAGGGAAGGAGAGAGACAGGGGCAACTGGAAGAGTCAAGGAGTCAGAGAAGGAGCTATCCAAACACTGAGGCTTGAATATCTCTCTGCTGGAGATGAGCTGGGAGTGGGTGAGATAGCTGGAAGGTGAGCCAGCATAGTGGGTGCTTGATGGGGACGTACACAGGGAGGGCTCTCACCATCAGGTGTCACATGCCTACCTGAGCATAGAGCTCAGGGAAAGGCTGCCTGAATGGGCCCAGTGTATCTGGTGGGGAAGATGCAGTGGCTTGAGTCTATGGGTTTGGTGGCAGGAGTGGACAATGGCTTCTTTGTTCCCAGTGAAATAGGCAGTCAGCTCCTGAGGGTTTGGGGACATGGGATTAGAAGCATACTAGGTGGCACATTTGGGAATCTGTGAGCTGACTGCCTGGGGATGACCTTGAGGGCTGGCAGCCTGGGGTCAAAGTACGAAGAGGTTGGGAAAATTCAGGGCTTCACTGGGCCAGAGTGTAGAATGGAAGGCCCCTGAGGCAGAATGATGGGACCATGGGAGGAGGCCCTGATGGGCAGGGAAGGGAGCAAGGACGGCCAGAGCAAGGGAGGTAGGAGGTGGTGTACCCAGCCACCCTGGAGAGGCCCAGTGAGTGCAACCCAACACCTATTCCTGTGTGAGGAACAGAGAGTCACATACCACCACGCAAATGTGATTCAGAGAGGACTGCCAGCTGCTGCTGTAGAGGACAACTGGGTACCTTCCATAGCACTTCTGGGATCTCACAGGACCAGGGGACTCTGGGCCTCCCCCTGGTTATCTCCTTGGAGGTTGGCCTTGACTCTAAAGAAGATGCTTTGGGTGAAATCACAGAAAGCTCCACTTCTCTCCCCACAGGCCATAGTCTTGTGTGACTCTTGGGAGAGGCCCGGCCCTCTGTATGAAAATGATTCCACCTTGGCGTCTTCATCAGCCCAGCCTAGGGAGAGCCTCTTCCACAAGCTGGACTGATTGCAGTCAGGAAGGGAAATGAGCTGAGGGTGTCTAGCTCTGGGCAGGCATGAGAGGCCCTCCTAGGGCTGGGGCGGGAGAGCCAGCCCAGGACTGCTGCCTGGGGTCTGTAGGAAAGAGACCCTGAGGGTCTCTGGGCCCTATCTGATGGTTACCTACAGGCCTGGTTCTGTCCCATCTGTGGCCTGGATTCTCTCGAGTGGGGCACAGTGTCCAAGGTCCTAGCCCTTGGGGCTTATCCAACCGGAGGTGCACACTTGCTGCTTCCTGTCACTCACCCCCACAGACCTAGTGGGATTTTCTGGAGTGCTCACCACCAGGGGGGCCCCAGGCCTCAGTCATCATGACAGTCTCCCCTGCCTCCCTCTCCTTGGCATCATGGGTCAGATTTAGTCTGCCCATGATCTCAGTCACACTTCCGCTGGTGGCCCTGACCACATCGCCTGCTTTTGTCAATACGGAAGGCAGCTCAGGACTTGCTTAAGGCAAAAATAAACCTTTCACTAAAGAAGTTATAGGCCAGGGCGTGACTACCCACCAGGACCTGCCCAGTGAGGAATTTATGATTAGATCACTCTGTGAGGTTCCTTCTTTGTAGACACCCTTTTTTATCCACAGAACTTCTATGACAAACATATCAACTTATTCATGATTTTCTAGAACTCAAGATCCGTAAACCTTGAAAAAAAATATTCTCAAATGGTTTCACCTCATTCACCAAGGAAGATAAGAGCCACTGCCCACGGGACAGAGTGGGCACAGATAGGAGGACAGCCTGGCTCTGAGCTCAGCTCGTAACTGGAGGGAAACTGAGTCCAGGGCTTGTGCTGCCTGTTGTGTCAACCAATAGACTGTCATGGGAGTTGTAGAATAAGCATTTATTGTCAGAGCACTGGTAATCTGAGAAGGCAGTAGGTTGACACCTTCAAAAACTGCCTTGCCATCTCAGTCCAGTTTAGGATATTTAAGGGAAAATCTGCGCATTATTCCAGGGGCTACGTGGCAGTAATGAGGGTGTCTGTTGTGCTTCATGGAGCCGTTTCTCTGGCAGTATGGTCATCCGGTGGCATTGGCAACTCAGGAACAAAGATGGAAGCAGTCTGGAAAGAATGCTAGACCAGAAGGATTGTGATCAGTAAGCATAAAGGCATTAACCATAAGTTTCAGGGCAACTTTCTATGGCAGGGGATGTTCCAAGCTTAGGGTCAAGCTGCTGGGGACAATCTATTGTTAAACTGTAGGGCAAGCAAAAGTGAAGCTGAGAATGCTGTGAGATCTCTACTACAGGGGTCCCAACTGGGCCTTTCTTCAGTCTGGGCCTGTCTGTGCCTCTGCTCCACCAGGATCTGGTCCTGCCATCCCCTGCACAGCTCTGACCCTCTGCCACTCCCATTGGCCTCCCACTCTCTTCCCGAGAGGCAGACAAGATTTTACCTGGCAATATCATCTTCATGGCTAATAATCTGTGTGAAGTCTCACCCATTTAGAAGACTACTTCTTAAGAGCCAGGAGTGCTGTGTTACTAGCATTTAAGTCCCAACATTGTCACCTCACAGTTTTTGGATAGCTTCTTTGAGAATGGAGAGTATGGGGCTATATGCCTGTCCCTCCCCTGGCTCTGGGTTTTGTCTGAGATAAATATGATGAACACAGTAGGAATGCATGTCCCAAATCTTTGTGTCCCAAGTGGGAGACAATAGAGTTACGGGCACTGAGTGCCCATACATTTATTAATAACAAGAACATGGTCACTCCCAGTTACCCCAGTATCAGAGCTGTGGCCAGTAGGCTTGAGGTCAACAGACAGAACATTTGCATCCTCAAACCCAGCTCTGCTTGGGAGTACTTCCTCTGTGACATTCCTGGCTCCAGACCATTCTTCAGGTCTTAGCTGTCCCTTCTTTCAGCCTTCCCCGATAGGCCAGGCTTGGTGAGGCTGCCCCATTCCTGGGTTCCCCTACCATCCCCAGGCGTATCATTCTAAACTCAGATTCTCCATCTATGTTCTCTTAGATTGGACGTGGGGAGGAGGTCCTCTCTGCATGGATGGGCCCCAAGGTGACCATGTCCCTGCAGCATGAGCTAGAAAGCTGAGGGTGTACAGATTGAGGCTCTGTAGGCTCTAGGGAAAGACAGAGCTGGTCAGAACAGGAGGCCAGGCCTTTCCATCTGGGCCCACCCAGGCAGCTTTTTCCTAAGCTCTCTGCTCAGGTGGACACGTGAAACCTGATGGCACTGCTTGGTTCTGTGCATCTAAGTTAACAGCTTCTTGAAATAGGTGTAACTGCCCTCAAGAGAGCACATAATCTTGTAAACCATCCTGGAATCCAGTCCCCACCTTGCTTTCTCCCGCCTTCATGCACTCTTCCTTAAGTTCTCTCCTTCATTTCAAATACATAAAAGAAACTGCAAAATTGTCCTCTGGAGCATTTGAGAACTTGCTCCCTGGCAATTGTGGTCAGTTTTGGCTCAAATAAATTCTCCCCACCAATCACCCCATTTCCCACCCTGCCCCCACCACTGGGCCTTTAAGAGAGGATGCAGGCCAGGCCTCTTCAGATTTCTGTAGGGTCAGGGAGGATCACTGCAGCTCCCAGCAGGTCAGAGATGTGGAGATCCTCTTGCCTCCCATTTCTCCTCCTCTTTCTTCCCCTCAGCCTCCCAAACCCCCTGCCCTTAGGCACCTCTGGAACTCAACCTGAGATCTGCTGCTCCCGGTGCATCATCTCTAAATTCACCTTTGTGAGCACCTGGGGCCATGCTGGCCCCAGGTCAACAGCACTTATTTGGTTCTCTATTCACCTGCAGGAAGCTAGAGACTTTAATCAACAGCCTGTGCCCAAAGTGAGAGCTCAGCCCTGAGGGCCCACTGCCTCCCACTGGGTGACTGCCATTATCTGTTGCTTTTTGGGCCAGGCATGCCTGGATGGCCACGCCTGTCTTAACCCTTTATCTGGCATCTTCACTGCAAATACTGCCATCAGCCTGTTCTTTGCTTCATGTGGAGGTTGTGTAGTAGCTGTTTTTTCCCAAGTTTGGGAATGCTAAAATTTTATGTTGGCAAAGTTGGCTTCCTTCCTTTTGGTTCTCTGGTGGTTGCTTCAGAAAGTTTCCCCATTCATCCAGGCCCCTTCCACCACCCACTTGGAGACAGGAGCTGAGTCTGGCCCTGCCTTGATTAGGCTTTAGCAGAATAAGCTGTGATTGCTTCAGGTACTGCGCTCTTGAAGCAGCTGGGTACTTCTTGGAGTCTGGGACAGGACGGAACTAGTGAGGCAGAGAGCTGGGGGAGATGGTGGAAAGTGCTGTGAAGGCCTCCCCAGAAAGGAGGAAGGAGGGATAGCAGATAAGACCACAAGAAGGACAGTTCCTCCCCAGCTTTACTTTATACACACTTTGTCCCTGCAAAACAAGACCCTTTGGAAGTCTAACCTGCTGCCTTCTGGAACACCTTAGAGAAATTCCATCAGTCTCTCTAATTCATCTTTAACCGTCATAAATACCTGAAGAAGCTTGAGATATGTGAGGCTGGGAAGGGTTCCTCTAGCATTGGAGTCTCCACGTACCCAGAAGAGTGCATGACCTTGCCTTGCTCTTTCCCAAACAGGAGCAGCATTTTCACCTTCACCCCTCAGTCCCTACTGTGGATGAAAAAAGTGGATTCTGTGGAAAAGAATCTCACAGAGTGATCTGGTCATAAATTCTTCACTGGGCAGGTCCTGGTGGGTAGTCAATGCGCCAGGCCCATAACTTCTTTCCTGAAAGGTTTATCTTTGCCTTAAGCAAGTCCTGTCCATTATTTCTGGCATCTAGGTTAACACATCTTTGAAATACCAGGAGCACATAATCTTAACTATCCTGTAATCCAGTCCCTGCCTTGCCTTTTTTCCCCTCTTCATGTAATCTTCCTTAAATTCCCTCTAATTTCAAATGCATAAAAGCAGCTGCAAAACTGTTGCTCTCCAGCATGTTGTCTGTCAGTTTGGCTCAAATGAACTCTTGTAAAAATTCTCTATAAGTTTGGACATTTCTTAGATTGACATTACCTCCACTTCTGCCACCAACCCCTCCAGAGCTGGGGCCAGAGCTACCACCAGTACCTTCTTAGTCGCAGAGGCCCTGCAGTTCCCAGTGAGACCCTTGTTACCTTCCTGGCTTCCTCAGAAGGCTGACTGGTTTCTCTTGCCTCTGGCCCGCAGGAACTCCTGCAAACCTTTCTCATACCCACGCCCACATCCCTGGTAAGCTGCCAGGGGCCTGGGGGGGCCCACTGCCCAGGATAAGCCTGACACTTGCCACGCCCCTTCCACCTTCCCTACACCTGACCCAAATTTCTGATTTCTTCAAAGGGAGAAGAGCACATCCTAGCAGAACATTGTAACGAATTCTCAAGGAAGTTGAGTATCTCCCTTAAAACCCTGGGTGATGCCCTGAAGTCCTCACTGAACTGCCCAGAAACTCTCGCAGCCTTGTGTGGACACCCTTAGTCCAGTCCTTCACACCCCCCAGGGCTCAGTGCTGGGCTCGGGTCCTGGTCTTCAACCCGCCTCCTCGATAATCTTCACTCTGTCACAGATCTCAGCTGTTGAATGTCTGCCTTTCTGAACTGGACTGCTCAAGTTTGGTTTCAGTTCAGTTATTAATCATCCCTCCCAATTGGAGAGTTATTTATTTTAATATTGGAGTCCTCTCAGGAGCCCCTGAGCAGAGCTCTGAGAGAGAGTGAAGTCATCTTCACATGTAACTCGGATTTCAAAAGAGTTCCTTCTTCTCTGGGAAAAAAACAAAACAACAACAAAAAAACACTTTATAAAGAGTCAGTTTGTGCCCAGTGTTGCATTTCTAGAGGCTTTTGACACCAGATTTGGGCCTAGGTTGCAGTGTCCACACTCCTCAGTTAGCCTCTTTCATGCTGTGGTTTTGATTCCTGTTGGGACTCTGTTTTTGAGTGTCTCCATGGTATTTTCCCGTGCCGTCTCTTGAGTGGGCCCACCCAGACCCTGCTCCTCCTCCATGGCTCGGTCACCACCATCAGCCCCAGCCCTGTACTCTTCCCTCTCCCCACTACCCACACTGCCTCCATTACCTCTCTGCTCTGTCTGCTTCTTGTCATTCCCAGGAGTACCCCCATTCTGACTCCAGCCTGGCTGCCCAAATTCCCACTGCTCCCAGTTTCCTGCCACTGTCAGAGCAGCCTTTTTGGACATGTCTCTACTCACATCACCCCTGCCGTTGTCCAGTTGGTGACTGTGGTTAGCCCACTTGGGCCAGGCCTCAGGGAAAATGCAGCCCAGTTTTCTTCCTAAGGAAATCCCCATTAAGGATCCATAAGGCTCCTTCCAGTCTAAGAAACAAGTAGGTAGTCCTTGTTAGTTTGGGATCTTGACACCCGCCCCCAAATCCCTTTACTCCTATTTAAGCCTTTGGTTCTGTCTCACCCCTCCTGCCCTCTTCCACCTCCTGGGAGCCATAGCTGGAGGTCTTTGGGATGAGGTGAGTGTAGCCCAAACCACATGATATGAAACGTACTTCCATTTTTCATATTCTAAACCCCTTCTATCAGACTCTAGTAGACAGACACTAAGGAACTGCAATGCTGCCTTCTACCTAGTTAACTGTCAACTAGAGGGCATTTACTTGTTTACTATCCTCTCAAGATTAAATGACAGTTTAACAGGATGCTGAGGAAGCTCTTACCCATTACCCTGGAAAAGACAACCCTGTGCCTCTCTCTGAGCCAAGAAGACAGCCATTAGGACAAAGGGCCCTGGAGCCTTCTGTCCTCCCACAGTTTCATGGAGCAAAAATATATGGTTTCCTATGGCCTAAGTAGGCACTGAGAAGTTAGAAGGGCTTAAATCCCCAATGAAGAAGGCCACCTGCCAGGTAAGGGGACCCATGAAGAAGGGTTATAGGACGACCACAGGGACTAGAGCAAGGGGTTTTCCCTTGATGAGGAACTGTGAAGTCAGGAGATTGCTTCATGTCCTGAAGAATGTGTGCACATGCTCCATGGGGTGCCACAGAGAGCCCCGCAGTCAGAAAAGCCCCATCTGAAACTTAACAACAGATAAGAGGATGACAATAGTATGTATCATGTAAGAGATCTCTTTCCAGTGAGGAAAGGGCCCTGAAGAGGGAGGAGAGGAGAGAAAGATAAGACCATGCCCTCCCCTACCCCCACCATGCCAGCTCTCTGTGGCCAGAGCTGGCCAGCCCTGGAGAGGGGAAGAAATAGGTGTCAAACTGTCTCTAAGCTGCGCTAGATTTTCTTTTATATTGCAAGTGACTCCAGAATTGGGAATCTGTCCAAAAAGTTGACTGGAATCACGAATGAGTGGTGGGAAGGGACCTAATCGAAGGGAGTAATTGGCAAAACTAAACGTGATGTTTTATTCGTGTCCCCACCACGTTGCAGTCATTCCACAGACACTTGCAGTTATAGAGCATTGTAAGCCCTGCCTATGGCCCCTGCTAAAGTTCCTTCCATGCCCTTCACTCAAAGCCAATTATTTCCATGTATTTGCCTCCCAATTCAAATGCCCTAACTTCTGTAGGAGATCTGTCAAGTGTGGATAAAACTGCACTCCTGCAGAAGAGGAGAAAGTTCCCTGAGACTGAGAGAGGACGGTTTGGGTGCATTTTCACCTCTCTATGGGTAACTCCCACAGACCTCCCTATGGGGATCTCTGACTGGCGGGTCCTATCCCTCCTCCTCTCCTCCTCCCCTCCGCACATGGGACCCTGCATTTGGCTTCTTATGTAGCTTATCTTAAATCTGCAGGAGATGAGGTTGAAACATTTGCTTGACTATTGAGCACTGACGTTTTCCAAACATTTCCTTGTGTACTAGTCTCATAGGTTTGCAAGGGACTTTGTCAACTCAACGTCTTCAGATTTAACTACTGCGTCATATTCTTGTCATTCTTGTCATTCCACTGTCCAGTACTCCATGAGCCTGGGATGAGTTCAGGAGATCCATGGCCAGGAATGTCACACTTTATTTCTGCCCAGATGTCTGTGCCAACAGGACCATGAGGTCACTGACAGCAGGTAGGAAGTGGATTTGGAGCCTACGATCTCTCTGATCTTGGTTGTTGTAATGGTACTGGTCTCTCTCATAGTTGTTTTCTTAACCAAAGTTGCCTTAACTCCTTATTTGAAACATCTAGTCTGTATTTGCACACCAATGTTTATAGCACCTATTTTAGTCTGTTGGGCTGCTTTAACAGAACACCATAGACTGGGTGGCTAATAAACAACAGAAATTTATTTCTCGCAGTTCTGGAGGCTGAGAAATTCCAGATCAAGATGCTGGCAGATTGGGTATCTGATGAGTCATCATTTCCTGACTCATAGGCGGCGGTGTTTCGCTATAACCTCACATGGAAGATGCAAGGGAACTCTCTGGGTTCTTTTTTATAAGGACACTAATCCCATTCATGAAGTCTCTGCCCTCATGACTTGATCACCTCCCAAAAGCCCCACCTCCAAAAACCATCACATTGGGGATTAGATCTTGGAGGGACAAAATCATTCAGTCTGTAGCAACAGCATTATTTGCAATAGCCAGAAGGCAGAAACAACCCAAGTGTCCATCAACAAAATGTGGATTTCATACAATGGAATATTAAGCAGCCTTAAAAGGGAAGGAAATTTTGATACATGCTACAACTTGAATGAATCTTACGTGCTAAATGAAATAAGCTAGACACAAAAGGACATATGTTGCACTCTCGTAGAGACAGAAAATACAACGGTGGTTGCCAGAAGCTGGTGGAAGGGGAGAGTGAGGAGTTAGTGTTTAATAGGTACAGTTTCAGTTTGGGAAGATGAAAAAGTTCTGGTGATAAATGGTGATGGTGGTTACACAATAATATGAATGTATGTAATACCACTGAACTGTATATTTAAAAAAATGGTTAAAATGGTAAATCTAATGTTTTATATATAGGTATATATATATATATAAGTATATATAAAACATCATATGTATCTTTCCACAAAAAAATAAAATAAAATAAAAAGCCCAGCCTAGGTGTTTTCTCAATAGAGTCCGAGACTTCTGAGGTTTCCCATTACCCAGGTCTCTCAGTGTAGCAACAAGGCCCTCAGAGTGCCAAGGAAAGCATTCTCTCTACCCCGATCCCTTGTCCTTCCTCAGCCTAGGAGACCTTGGCCACTTGCCAACCTGGGAATGCCTCTTCACCTTGAGACTCAGTTTCTCCTCTCTGGGGCCCTCCCAGCCTCCTCACTTACCCAGAGGGCAGTGCCTGCCTTCCTGTGTGTCTTGGTTAGCCCGTAGTCCTCTCCCCGTTTATGAGACCATGTGTACCAGACCCAGAGATTTCCATGATGAGGCCATGTCAGCTTCCTCCCTGAGCCCTAGGAGTCCTGGGTGTGGGGGAGGGGTAAGGGACTGACTGGTCTGGGAGTCCTGGGATAATAAATATCCTGGGCTCAGACACCGGGCAGTAGGGTGGCAAGTAGGTGGAAGTGCCATGTGAGGATGGCTCTAGTGGCTGTGAACCTATAGCTCACAGCAAGATCTGGCGCAGCCCCAGGGTCTCCTTGAAAATTTGTACTCTGTGTATCTGACACTTGGTAAAATCAGCTAAATAGATTTAGATCTCCCACAGAGCACTCTTAGGGTGGGAGGAAGAGAGGCTGGTGGAAAAGGCAGTGGTTCTGCCATCTTGCCAAACCCTCTTCATTCTAAAAGTTTTCTAGTTCTCTTTGATTTTTCAGTATTTGAAGTGCAAGAAATTTTATTTTATTTTTCACATTTAAAAAATGGAAATAGAGCACACATACAGAAAAGGGTTCCAAACATGTATGCACAGCTTAACAAATAATTATAAAGCAATCACTCCTGTGACCAGTGCTCATCAAAATATCTCCCACTTTGAGGTAACTTATTAGCCTGTCTTTTATGATGATTATTTCTTGATTTTCTTTTTGGTATATCACCAACATAAACATTCTTAAATAATATAATTTGGCTTTACTTGTTTTTAAAGGTTAAATGGATTTGAGTTGTTTCCAGCTTGTATTGCAAACAAATATGCTATGAACATTATTCTGGTGCGTATATTTACTAGACAGAATGATGCACCTCTGCCCTGTGAAAGTTGTTCGTGTCCTAATCACTGGAACCTATGAATATGCTATCTTACTTTTGTAAAAGTGATTAAACAAATTAAGGATTTTGAGATGGGAAGATTTATTCTGGATTATCTAAGTGGTTCCAATGGAATCACAAGTGTCCTTATAAGAGGGAATCAGAAGGGTCAGATCTGGAGGAAATAAAATAAGGGAAGCAGAAATCAGAGAGGTAGAGAGACAGCCAGAGAGAGAGAGGGAGATGGAGAGAGAGAAAGGGAGAGAGAGAGATTGATTTGAAAATGCTACACTGAGTATTAAAGTTAGAAGAAGGAGCCACTAGTCAAGGAATGCAGGAGGCATCTAGAAGCTGGAAAAAGTTCTTTCAGAAGGAATACAGCCCTATGAATATCATGATTTTAGGACTTCTCACTTCAAGAACTGAAAGACAGTTTGTGTTATTTTAAGCCACTAAGTCTGTTATTCTATGTGGTATATACACATACTCAGGAGTGGAATTGCTTGGTTATGGAATACAGTCAACTTGACTAGATAATGTTAAATGATTTCATAATGTTGTACAATTTATGTTCCCACCAGGAGTATTTGAGAATTCCCGTTGCTGCATGTCATTGCCAGCATGTGAAATTGTCAGAAATGGTCAGATTTTCAAAATTTATACCAATCTAGTAAACATAAATGCTGTCTCATTGTGGTTTAAATTTGCCTTGTCTTGATTATCAGTGAGGTTAAGAACCTTTTCATATGTTTATTAGCCATTTGAATTCCATCAAATGTGAAGTAACTTTTCATATTTTGCCCAGTTTTCTCTGAGATTCTGCAATTTTGTTATTTGTAGAATTTCTTTTAATATTCTGGATACTAATGCTCTGTGGATTATATATGTTGCACATGTCTTCTTCTGCTCTTTTTTTTTTATCTTGTCACCCCGCAGTATCTTTTGAGGAATCGAAGTTCTTCGTTTTAATGTAGTCAGATATTTTCTTGTTGGATAGTGCTTTTGTATCTTGTTTAGGAATTCCTTGAGACTATGAGATTTTCTTGTATACTAACAGCTTTATAATTTTGCTTTTCACATTGATGTCTTTAATTGACCTGGGATTGTATGAGGTAGAGCTCTGCTTTAAATTATTTCCATATTAATAATTTAAAGCAGAGCTCTACCTCATACAATCATTTGTTCACCTCATACAATCATTTGTTCATTTCTCTATTAATTTCCATCATTATCTATGTTGTTTTTCGAGGATTCATATGTATGTGGTGTATGTCTCTTTCTGGGGCTTCTGTTCTGTTCCATTAGACTATTCGTCTCTCCTTGAATCATTACCACACTGTTTTAAATAATATGATTTTATATCTAGGTATCTGGTGGAGCAGTTTCTCCCACCTTGACTTTTTTTTTCAAAATGACTTAGCTATTCTTTATTCACATTAGTTTTAAATCTGTTTGTCAATTTCTCCCCCCTGCCATCCCTACTCCACTCCCCAAAATGCTGGAATTTTGAGATTGCATCAATTCTATAAATCAATTTAAGTAAAATGGCATCCTTATAATCCATGAATATAATGTGTCCTTTTTTTATATATCTTTGATGTCTCTAATAAAGTTTAAATTTTCTCAGTAGAGAACTTTTGTTAGATTTATTCCTAGGAACTTGGTTTTTAGGTGTAATAATAAAAATTGTATATTTTTTAAAATTTCATATTAAGAAAGGTCTTTTTCTGGCATAGAGAAATATAATTGGTTTTTATAGATTGATTTTATATCCAGCAAACTTGTAAACTCTCTTATCAATATTAAAACTTTACCTACAGTTTTTTTAGATTTTATACATATATAAATACATAATCTGTGAATAGTAACATTTTACTTTTATTTTTCTTATTTTTGTATTTTATTTCTTTTTCTTTCTTTACTACACAGGCGAAAACATCCTGTACATTGTCAAATAGAAGTGGTGGTATCAAGCATCCTTGTCTAAGTACAGATCTCGAAAGGAAAGATTTGTTTTACCATTAAGTATGATGTTTCTTCTAAGTACATTGCAGATATCCTTTATCAGATTAAGGAAGTTCCCTTCTATTGCTAGATTTGCTCAGCATTTTTTAGCATGAATGAATGTTGATTTTATCAGATTTTTTTTTCCATATGTAGTGAGATAATCATGTGTGTTTTCTTCTTTAATCTGCTAAAGTGGTAACTCACATTCATTTATTTTCTAATGTTAAAATAATTTGTAGTCCAGGTAAACCCATCATGGTTATCATACATTATTACTATTTTTTTTTGTATTGCTACTTTGCATATCCTAATTTAAAAAAAAAATACATCTGTTTATGAGTGAGAGTTAGGTGAACATATGTCCTGATTTGCTTGGTACACCCCAGTTTATAATCGTCATGCTGGCATCGTCATTAATAGCACTTTATCTCCCTGGTTTGGGTGATAAAGTACATAATCACTCTAGTGAGAATGGCATGATATTGCCTTCTCATATTGTCTGTGCAATTTTGGTATCACAGCAATGCTTTCTCATTTTATACTACCTGGAAGCATTTGTATAAAATTGGCACTATGTCTCCCTTAAATGTTTGGTGGAATTTACTGTGGAAATTCCTATTTGGTGGAATTTACTGTGGAAATTCCTATTTAGGGTCAGAGTTTTCTTACCAAATCCATTATTTTATAGGTTATAGGATTATTCATGTTTTCTATTTCTCCTTGAGTCAGTTTTGAGGTTCTAATTTTATGCTAATTTGTCAATTTTTCTCAATTTTGTTAGCATATGGCTTTTAAAAATATGCTCTTTTTAATGTCTACAGCATCAGTAGTGGTGATTCTGATATTGGTTATTAATTCTTCTCTCTTTATTATTTCATAGAGGTTTGTTAATTCTTTTAGTCTTTTTTAAAAACCAACTTTGAGCTTTGTTGATCCTTTCTGTTGTATACTCGTTTTCTATTTCATTACTGTTTGCTCTCTCCTATTTTTTTTTCGCATATTTTCTTTGGGCTTATTTTGCCGTTTTTGCCAAACTTCTAAATGTATCACTAACTCGTTACTTTTCATTCTTTATACTTTTCTAATATATGTACTTAAGGCTCTAAACCAATTTTTTTTTTCTGTAAAATGCCAGTTAATATATATATTTGGCTTGGAAGATATCTCAGAACTACTCAATTCTGCCATTGTAGCACAAAAGCAGCAACAGGCAATAAATAAATGGAAGTGTGACTGTGTTCCAATAAAACTTTATTTACATGGGTTGGATTTGGCTTGTGGGCTGGATTTTGCCAATACTTGCTCTAAACTTTGCTCTATGTATTGCCTTAACAATATCTCACAAGTTTTGATAAGTTGTAGTTTGTTATACAGTTCAAATATTTTCTAATTTCCATTTCGAATTCTTTGACATGTGGGTCATTTTTGTAGTATGTTTTCTAATGTCCAAGTATTTAGAGATTTCTAGATTTTTTTTCTTTCTTTTTGGCTATTAATTTCTTCTCAATTGTATTGTGAGCAGAGAATATACTCTATATCAGTGCTATTCAATAGAAATATAATGCAAGCCACATATGTAATTTAAAATTTTCTAGTAGCCACATTAAAAAAAGTAAAAAGAAGCAGGTGGAAATCAATTTTAATAATGGATTTTATTTAACCTCATATCACCAAAATACTATCATTTCAACATGTAATCAATATTAAAAATCATTGATGCCATATTTTAGATTCTTTTCCTTTTTTCATGCTAAGTCTTCAAAATACAGTGTATATTTTACACAGAGAGCACATCTTAATTAGGACTAGCCACATTTCAGGTGCTTAGCATGTGCGTAGTAGATTTCACCTTAGTCAGTGTACCTATAGATGATACCATTTTTAGGTATTTATTAAGACTTACTTATGGTCTAGTATATGGTCAGTTTTTATAAATGTTCTTTGTATATTTGAAAAGAATCTGTATTCTTTAGTTATTGGACACAGCATTTTATACAAAATATATTTGTCAAAATGTTCATTTGGTCCAGTTTTCTCACTGTGTCGTTTTAATCTTTATATCCTTACTGAATTCTTAGAATTTTTGGTATGTTATTCTGTCTGTCACAGAATGATATATGAAAATCTTTCACCATGATTGTGAATTTGTCTAATTATCCTTGTAGTTCTATCTGTTTTTCATTACATATTTTGAGGTTATGAATATAATATTGTATCTTCTTGAATCAAAAGTTCATTGTTATCAAATGATAATGAATGTTAAAAATTCTTTTGTTTCTAAAAGATGTTTGCCTTAAAGTCTTTATTTCACTTTGTCTTACTTCACTTTCTTTTGGTTATCACTTGCATGATATATCTTTCTCCAGTCTTTTACTTTAAAGTTTATTATGTTGTATCTCTTTTTGCTTTTAAATCTAGTCTGACAGTCTTTATCTTTTACCTGGAATGTTTAGTTGTTTTTAATTTGAATGTAATATTACTGTTATATTTCAAATAAATTTATCATTTTATACAGTGACTTCCATTTTTTCTACCTGTTCTATTTCTTTTTTGTTCTTTTCTAATAGTTTTTTTTTTTTAAATCATTTCCCCTTCTTCTACTAGTTTGGAAGACCTCCAGCTAACCTAGACAAAGGAGGACCCTTCTGTACTGAGATTCCTCAAATCCTTCTGGCCAAACCCTAGGAAGGGACAGGACCTTGGCTTCCATTTTCCCAGGCATCTTCACTCTCCCCTTGGTTGCCCTTACCACAAATGCGCCCTCCTACCAATCCAGGGAACCTTTATCAAGTTGGGCAAGAAGTCTAGCCCTAAATCATCTTGTATCCATTCCTTGTGTCCTGAATACCTTGAGTCTAGGGTTTTTGAAAGTCAAAATCCTTTTCTCTCTTTCTGAGGTGACATCCCTCCCTGAAAGTCCTGTATGCTTCATATTCCAGCTGTAGGAATTGAGGAAGCCTTGTGGGGCTACAGAATTTACCAAGAAAACACAACCAGGTTAATATTTCTTAATGTTCTTCTTTTATGTAATTGTTGTCTGATCTCCTTTCCTTGGCTTCTTGGGAAATAATGAAAGTTAATTAGGAAAGCAATGGCCCAGGGACTACAAGTGACTGAGGTCTGGGTAATAGTTCTCCTGTCTCCAACCTTATCTCTCTTTTTCCTTTGCTCTAGTGTGGTCTATGAGCCCACCACCCAAAGAGGCTGCCATGAAGTGGACACTGCTTGAGGCCTTGCTATAGTTGAAGTACATGGGCATTTAATTTTAGGGGGCATCTGCCCCAGGGATCTCACCAAATGGTTTCAGAATCCTTAGCTGGTTGCCGCAGCCACATCACTGTTCATCAGGCTCCTAGTGCCAGGCCTTCCTGGTTATCTGCCTGACAGCCCCTTTTAGTCTCTATAACTTGTCCCTCTACCTTTGTCTGCTTCCCCTAACAGCCTTCCTTAGGCTTAGTCTTGGGACTCTGCTACTTAGACTAGGACAGCCACCATCCCACAGCTCCTTTACCACCACTAGGCTGTCTCTTCTTGGGTGCTCCATAAGGACCTCATACTCATCTCATTGTAATCTAGGTCATCCTCCACCAGCTGAGTCTTCTCTTCCCACAGTCTTTGTCACCCCCATGAGTGGTATCACCATCTAATCAGAAACCCAAGTCAGGTGGTCATCCTACTCTCACGTTGCCCACTCACCTCAATTAATTTTGTTTAGCATGGTGTAGGAATTTTAACTGGCTTCCCCCTGACCCAAATAGTCATTTTTCTCATCACCATTTCATGAAGAATTGGTTCCTTTCTCATTGATTTGTGATTTGCAATTCCCTCTCCCACTGTAGTTTGAGGAATTGGGACAATTGCATAAATTGTCCTTTTCCCACACGTATCCAAGTCCCTACAATATCCCTCAATTATTTCTGAACATCCCCACAGCAATATCCTATGGTCACATGCAGCTCATGCCCACACACTTGCTCAGATGTTAGAATCACTCACACCCAAGTACAACTGCCCACTTCTAGGTTGGCAGGAGATTTGGGCAACATCTGTCCCATTTACGCAGTGATCCAGGCATTGATAAAGTGGGCAACTATGTGTGACCTACAGTGAAGAGGGCAAAGCCAACCCACGTGGCTACTCTTTCAGCCAGAACCTCTTCCCACTCCATTTTGTTGAATGAGGTCAGCAAGAAAGCTTGATTATAGATGACGGGAGCTTTGAATGCTAGACCAAGGACTAATTTATCGATGCCTGCTCTGTGCACAGTCTTGTGTTGTGCACTGAGTGTACAGAGTTGGCTTCTCTTCAGGTCTTGCTCTCAAGAAGCTCACTAACAAGTAAACAGAGAACAATGATTCATTTATTTATTCATTCATTCTACTAATACTTATTGGTCACCCACTAATTGCTAGGCACTGTTCTAAGGGCTTAGGATACATAAGTGAACAAAATAGCCTAAGATCTCTATTCTTGAGAAGCTTAACAGAGAGATATTATAATAGTAAGGCCCTAATAAAAGAGTTTATGGCATGTTAGAAAGTACCAAATGCTTTGGAAAACGTAGAGCAGAATAAGAGAACCAGTAATGTTGATAAGAGAAGGGAAGGATAGTGATTTTAAATATGATGGTCAAGGTGGCTCTCAGGGAGCCCAGAGCAGTCTCCTTGAGAAGTACAGTGTAGTGAGGGGCTGTGGGAGCAGAGAACAGTGCTCTCTGCTAAACCAATGGGGATTTATGGAGGGCTTCCAGAAGGAGGGCTCCATGAACTGGCTCTTGAAGGATAAGATGAGAAGTCAGCCAAGTGAAGACAGGGGGAAAGGTGTTCCAGTCAGAAGAAGCAGCATGGTGTTAGATAAAATTTCCCAGGGTATAGAGACCGAAGAAAGAGGCTGATAATTTCATTATTACATCAAAAGTATATTAAGGGAACTTATATACTAGGTGTGTCTTTGACAAAAGGACGTGGATATCCTCCACACCATGTGACAGGCATGGCGCTCAAGGGTTACAAAGAGCAGAGCAGGATGGATGGGGGTACTGGGGCGCGACCCACCCTAGATAAGGGGAAACACCTTACATACTTGCCCAAGGCAGGGCCTGTTCCAGGAACCAGCACCCCTGCAGCACAGGGGAGAGGTCTGTCAGACAGTCTCTGAGGAAATTTACAAGAAGCAATTCTGTTCTGGCCCAAATCTAGTTGGATCTAGCACAGTTTCCGTAGCAGTCACGTAATGGAACAATATCTCCTTCACACATGGGCGACAGCCCGGATGTGATGGAGAGAGTGGCTCCACAGAGCACCACAGACAAGTTACTCTGGTGGGAGAGCAGGGGTGGGGTGTGAATGAGAGGTGTCCATCCTGGGGCCAGTGAGAGCTTAGGTGAAGGTCACAGCCTAGGGACATTAGACCGCAGGTAGCCCCTCAGGACCTGTATCTGTGGCCTTGCCCAGTGGATCAGCGGTATGCTCCAGAGTATGGAGCTGGAATGGCAAGTGCTCTGCCCTGCCTCTGCTAAATGCAGGTCTGCCCAGAGCTATCCTGTCCATCTAGGGCCTGTGCTGCCTTTCCCCATGACATCAAGCTGGCTGCCACTAAGTTCCCCACCACCCCACCCCTGCCCCAAATCATAGAGCACCTACCTTGGGAAAGGCTGGGAGTGGGGACAGTGTGTCTCTGAAGCCAAAACTAGTCTGGCAGGGCAGTCACTGAAACTGTGGCTGTGGCTTCTGATCTTAGAAGAAGGCAGGAAGCTGTGGCCAAGGCCCCAGCAACAACATTGGCTCAACTAAAAGGAGAAAGGAAGTGTGTGCCAGGAAACATGCAGCAGCCCCTCTCTGGCCTGAGTGGCTTCAGTTCAGCAGGGTCCTAGGTCTGACTGCGGGCTTGTGATGGCAGCCGTGCCTAGCCTCTCCAATATGGCATTGCCTGCCCTTGGAGCTGTAGTGGTCAAGATGGTCACTAGCACCAGGGACTCCAGGCCCCAGTAAATGTGGAATCTATGACCAAAAGCCTCAGGATGACTTGATACCTGCCCACACACACCCTACTCCAGGGCCTCTCTCAGTTGGGGCTTCCCATGACTGTAGCCACAGAGGTTTCTTGGGCCACTTTTCTCTGACGCTTTTTCCATAGAACATCTGGGAACTGATATAAACCACATTCTGGAGCCCCAGTCCCTAAAAACCTCAAGATTCTCCCCTGACCCATCTCATCTGCCTACACACCTCTGCTCTGCCCAGAATTCTGGCAGAGAACTCTGGACTTCCATTGCAGTGGGGCAGAGAGTCCCATGGTAGCAAGGCCTCAACCATCTTCTACTTCTACGATGGCCACAAACATTGCCAGAATTCACACGCTGTCCAAACAATGAATATTAGGTCATTCAGCAATATTAGGTCATATACAGCAATGAACAAGACCAAACCTGCATCAGGGACATCCCAAGAGAGACAGACAACTAAAAAGTGAACACACGCAAGATGATTTCAGACAGTGAAAAGTGTTATTAACAAAACATATTGACTGGATAGATGCCATGAACTTGGGGTCCTCATGCCTGGGGATGAGAGGGCACTGACTCGTGGGAAAGACACTGTAATTAGGATCAATGTGATTTTGTGGTGAAGGATGTTAAAGAAAGACCCATAAGATGTTCTTTTTCTTTCTTCCCACTGCTCATCCTGTGTTATCTGGATCCCACACTCACTTATGCTGATGTAGCCCTACCTCCATGCCCCCTCACCTCCATTTCCAGAGTAGCCAGCCCACCTGCATTTAGCCTGTCTCCTCTACAGCAGTAAGCAGTGTATTTACAAAAAGCCAACCCCATTATTGAAAAGCCACCCATTACATGTCTCCACTTGCATTCTTTGAAAAAAGATGGCATTTATTTGGTTTTCATTCTGGCTATTACAAATCTAATAATACACGCTCGTTACAAAGAGTTGGAAAACTCAGAAAAGCACCAAAAGAGTACAAAAACCACCCTCAGTCCCAAACTCAGAGACAATCACTTACTTTTGACACATCAGTTTGTGTCTTTCCTGACTTCCTTTTAATCACATCTTTTTAAAAAAATTTAAACCATACCTTATGTTCCAGTTCATAAATTTTATAATGGAATGTAAGAGTCCATGAGAGTAGGAATTTTATTCAGTTTGTTCACTGCTGTTTACTAGCACATGGTAGTCACTCAATGTGGGAAGAATGTATTTCATAACTTATTTTCACCTAATGCAATGTAACCATTTTCTGGCATCATGTGTATTCTCTTATGCCATTATTTTAAATGGTTGCATAGTATTTTGTCCTGTGTGTTTACAAAAACTTATTTATCTAACCCCGTTTTGTTAGATGTTGAATTTGCCCTGAATTTTTTATACTTTAGATAACATCATGCTGACCATCTTTGAATATTCATGTATAGCTATTTCTGTACGTTATTTCCTGAAGATAAATTCCTAGAAGTGGAACTGCTGGATCAAATGTGCTTACTTAAAATTCTGTACATTTTGCCAGATTACCCTTTCACTTACAAAAGGCTGATCAAAACCCATGTCCTCAATTCTTTCCAGTGGAATCTATTACCATGTTTTAAATTTTGATGATTGATAGAAAAAAATTTGCCTTATTTAAGTTGAGTTTGTCTTCGATTACTTGTGATATTGATTAATTTTTATGTTTACTAGCCTTTTCTATTTTTTCTGTACTGCTTAGTCACCTTCTTGTCCCTTATTCTTTTCATATGTTTAATTAATTTGTAAGAGCTCCTCGTATGATAAATATTTTAGGGTTGCAAAATTTTTAAATTTCCTGTAATATTTCATTTAGTATTTGAGCTTTCTAATTCAGTTGGCCTATCTGTTTCTTGCTGGTAACCACAGACTTAATTTTTGTGTTATTTATTTTAATTTTAGTATTATTCTCCTTTCAAAAACATCTTCTGGCCAGTATTGTACATGTATGTACATTCTTTAAATTAAATTTAAATTTATTCTGTTAAGTTTAAAATTGAGATTGCATTAAATATAAACATAACTTTGGGGAGAATCAACATCTTTGTAATATTTAGTATTTTAATACTGGAATATAGTTCATTTCTTCATTCACTAAAGTCTTCTTTTATGTCCTTCTATTAAGTTTTAGTGTTTTTCATCCAGGTCCTGCACATACCTTGTTTATTCTCAGTTACATTTCTATTTTTTGTTGCTTTTGTGAATGAAATTTTTTTTCCTGTGTATTTAGTTATATTTATTTTCTATTTAATAAATATTCAGCCACCTTACTAACACTCTTATTTAGTACAAAAGTCTTTCATTGCTTCTCTTGTTGTTTCTACCCTCTGGGTACTCACTTGGGGTCTTTCTTCTTTCTTTCTTCCTTCCACAGATGGAGCCAGAGCGAGGCTTTAGTACCTCACAGCAGGAGGACTGATGTGCCCAATGCTCCTTTTTCCTTCAAATGCCCGTTGTCTGCCCCTCACCACCTGAGGATATCCTCATCCTTCCTAAGGGCATAGTTTAGAGGCCCAACCTCCCTGTTCCCAAAAGGCCCATGCTGACTCTGCCCAAAAAAGTACTGCCCCAGGGGAAATTGTCCCTAATTATCCACTAGAACAGGTTCTACTGGTACTTAGATCTGCTTAATGATTTTTCCTTCATTCTAAAGTTCTACAACACACAACTCTGATTAAGTGTCTCCTGAATGTCAGATGGCTGAGCAAAAGTGGGTACCAAGTGGAGGAGGCTGCATGGAGAGGGAGCCCTGTGGCTTTCGGTCTGACTCTCCACAGGTGCTGGTGGTTGAGTCACCTCCCTCACTCCTTCCCCACGGTCTCTGGGAATTCACCTTGTGAAATTGTCCTCTCTTCATTGCACACTTGGCCCAGCTTGTCCATCCATCCTGCTGTTTTACATTCCCTTTTTTTTTTTTTTTTTAATTTAGGAGCTTTCATTCTACAGGTTAAAAATATTCTTTTCAAATTATTTTGAATAGGGTTGGAGTTACACAGCACACGTATGCAGGATATACTGGTATTTTGGGTGGATTCCTTGCTGCTCTGTTATCACTGAGAGTTCGTGGTTGGCCCTGGGTGTTTCTACAAATCAGGGAGTATTCTCTTTCCTTCCCTCCAGGGTTTGTCCCCACATTAACCACAATGAGGCTATAATATCTTCAAGGAGGAGAGGAAACACCCTGGTTACTGGGGTTATACTTGCCATCTTTTCCCACTAAAAATATGCATGGGCTCCTGAATTCAAATTTTCTCTTCCCAAGAAATTAACTCTTGCTTTTCCTTTTTTACATAAAAAATCCTCTATTCCTAATTTTAAGAGCATTTATTGAGAAAATATGTTGCATTGTGGATTCCTGTTTATATAATTTTAGTCAATTTTCCTGTTAATAGGTATAACGGAGAGAACACAGGCTTGGGAGTTGGATGGTTTTGGGTTCAAATCTCATACCAGCTATGGGATCTCAGGCAAGTGACTTCAGCTTTCTAAGCCTCCATATAACCATCTGCAAGATTACAAATATTAGTACAAGTGACCATAAGCAATAGTGACCTACTCAAGTCCATTAGCAGCAGTCCCCAACCTTTTTTGGCACCAGGGACTGGTGCTCCTATGAGAATCTAATGCCTGATGATCTGAGGTGAAGCTGAGGCGGTGATGTTAGCACTGGGGAGCGGTTGCAAATACAGATGAAGCTTCACTCACTGCCGCTCACCTCCTGCTGTGCGGCCCTATTGCTAACAGGCCACGGACCTATACCAGTCTGTGGCCCTGGGGTTGGGGACCCTTGAGCTAAAAGTTAATTGGAGGGTCACTGGGAAGTATATCTCACATGCTCCAAATGCAAGAATGTGGCGGGGCCTCCAGGGCACTCTGGACACAGGGATGCGGGAGTGGTTGGAAATGAGGGCCCCTGAAAGTTCAGACCACATTGTGGACTAGCTTAAAATCTTTACCTAGGATTTGTTTTGAAATGCAGCATGACTGGGCCAGAGCCCGCTTCTAGTCTGGTTTTTTGTACTGCTATCTTCCACCCCTCACTGGCACTATAGAGAACTCAACGATGGATTCCTTTGTTTCTCCTCTGCTTCTCTGGGCACACTTGCTTCATTTTTCATGTTCTCTGCACATGGGCACTCTTTACAGCACCAGGACTAAAATTCTAATTTCAAATTCCCAGGGAAGAACTCCAACGAGTCCATCTATTAGGCCAGTTATTGGTCACCTGGACCCATCATCAGTGACCAGGGGACAGAGTCACATCGTGTGAACATGGCAGTCCCTATTATAAATTTGTGGATAGTGGAAGAATTCAGAAAAGGTCTCCCCAGAATGTGCCACTTTGGCATATTAATTATTTTGATTTAAAGGCATTCAAGACCCTGTGGGCTCACAAGAAACTTCTACTTCTCCCTTAGAGAATTTAAATTAGGAGCCTTGCCCATCATGAGCATTATCACCAGAAATAACTTTTTCTGACCTATTTACAGGGCAGGGCAAGCTTCTAATGACTGAACACCTGCTCTTCTTATTATCCTTCAATGACCTTCCTCCCCTCTGAAGCCCTTTTCTCCTCCTCAGCTCAGAATGTCACACATATCTCATTTTAACTTTCTGTCTCTGAACCTCTCATGTATGTGGAGTCTCTGACTCACTCATGTATGTGGGGTTCCATGCATATATGTGTAATTAAATTTGGTTATTTTCTCTAGTGAATCTGTCTCATGTTAATTTCATTATTTCCTAGCTGAAAGAACCTAAGACTGTAGGGGAAAGTTTCTTCCTCCCCCTCAATGGAATGAAGGAGATAGTGAGACCAGTATTTTCCAAAGAAGCTGCTACAGAGATAATCCTTATTATTTTAGATAATAATAAATAATTCTTATATCATATAGTTAGTTGCTAGGGGTAGAACATGAGCTCACCATGCAATTGCTCCTGGATGGTGCTCAGCGAATCTTCAGGCACCACCCCTGGCTGCTTCGTTCATACTAGCCTGGATCCCTGGAGAAAGCTTCTATTTTATTTTAGTGGAATTCAATTTACATATTTAATCCATCTATTTAAAATCTCATTTAGGGTTTTTGTACCTATATTTATATCTGATATTGGCCTATTTTTTTAGTTGTTTAAAATTTTGATGTCACATCAAGTTTTGGATTTCTGTCTACATTTATCTAGTAAATTGAATTGGATGATAAGTAATATTTTTATATGGTTTCAAATAATTTCTATAATATGGGATTATATATGTTTTCAAGTTTAAAAAAATTCTCCCTAGGGAGTAGTGGATAGTACATTAGGCTAGGAGTCAGAATGCCCCAGTTTTGGTTTGGTCTTAGGCTTAATTTTCTGTGGGACCTTGAGCAATACTCTGCCCCTTCTTGGGCCTCTGTAGGATTAGGGAGGATAGGACAGCCTTCTCAGATGTCTCGGGCACCACCCAGTTGGCCTTTCTATGTTCTGCACCTTTCTGGTTCCTCTAGCAGGTTTCTAGCTAGTGGTTTTCTTCCCTCACCTTTGAAGTACTTTGCTTCTTTCCTGGCCCTGGGGGTGCCCTCCCAAAGCACCGGTTTTGTTTTTGATGTAGGCGGTGTCTTAGGCATTGAATTTTTTGGTTCCCTGTAATGAGCTCTGAGGCTGGGAGGCCTCCTGCCTGCCTCCAGGGGATGTACCATCCTCTTCGGGAAAGTCTTTCTCCTTTAACTGCTGTGGACCTAGCCCCTCCTCAAGAGCTCCTCTTTCTACCGCTTCTAAGAAGGTCCACCTCTGCCTCTGCCTCTGCCCTGCTCCCCTCCCTTAACATTTTCCTGGACTGACACGAGCTACTCTGAAGGTCCTCATGGCCACCTCCAGCCCTGACCTCTCTCCCCAGCCCAAGCTCAGTGTGGTTTCCTCATAGCCACCAGAGAAGGGGAGGCCTGGGGCAGATACCAAAAGACCGAGGAAATGAGGAGTCCGGTGTGAGTCACCCTACTCATACCCTGTAGTTTGTGCTGTGTGGGAGGGGACATCATTCTGATTTCTCTAATGACTCTCTTTGACCTGCTTCTCCCTCTCTAGCACCCCAGCCCTTTCTGAACCAAGAGAGGAGTCTAGAAATTACTTCTTATATTAGGTTTTTACTTGTTACAAAAATGTCTTTTCATTGTAGAAAATTTGGAAAATACAGTTAAATTCAAAGAAAAAACTTATAATCTCATCACTCAGTGATAACTACTATTAACCTTTCTTCCATTTTTCCACGAATATATAAATACTTTTAAACATAATTGGAATCATACTGAGTGTACTGTTTTATAACCTGCATTTTTCAATTGGCCACATGCCACAAACATCTCTCTCTGTCATTGTGCAATCTTCTGCATCATCATTTTTGTGGGTAGCAGAGCATACACTGTCCTATGGATGTACAAAAACAAATCAGCTTCGTGATTGGACATTTGGATAGTTTCCAACTTGGTACTATTGTAAATAATATTTCAGTGACAATCCTTGGGAATATATAAGTCCTGATCTTCTTCCCCTTTGTGTTAATCCTGCAAACGTTAAGAATTTTTTAAGGTTGTGTCACACTTTGCCAAACTCCCTTCAGAAAGAGTTTGCTGGATGTTAGCCCCTCAGATGTCCACACTTTCTCCTGATCTCTACCCTGCTTTTATTGTTGAGATCATCTGGCCTTGCTGGTGGACTGAGTTGCTCAGGTGGCTACTAGGAAAAAAGGTCTGGATTCTGGGTAGATGGAAATAGTGATGGTGGGGGCAGGAGCTTCCAAATGAGTGAGGTGGATTTATGGAATGCTGATCCTCCTTCCTCTCACAAGGATTAGCACCCCTGTGACATGTCCGGGAGAGGGGAACCCACCACAGTCTTTGGAAGAAAAGACACAAATATGGATGTTGCCATTCAGGCAGTAGCTTCACGTTTCACGTGGGTGGGCAGCTAGGCAGAGGACAACAGTTCTTTTTTCAATTGCCTGTCTATGTCCTTTGCTTATTTGTCTTTTTCTTCTTGATTTGGGTTACATATCAAACCCATTATCTGTTGCCAGTAGTAGAAATATTTTTTGCAAGTTATCTATTTATCTTTCAGACTTTTTAATGGTGGTTTTTAACATGCAGACATTTAAATAGTCAGATCTTCAAATCTTTTTCCTTTGTGGTTTCTGCCTTCTTTGTTGTGTTTAAAAATATATTCTCTACCCCAAGATGGTATAAATATTCATCTATATTTCAATTTTTTTGTTTGCCTCATTTTCACATTCTTAAAAATATGGTTTATTTCTCATCAAATCCTGACCTCATATGAGTGGGAGACATTCACAGGTGTCTTCTCAGAGACCAGCGCTGGTAGCTTCATCAGCCCTAACTCCCAACCCTCTGGGCCCAGGACAAATTCCAGAGGCTTTATCTTTGTCCTTTTATAACTCTGGGGAAATCCCAGAGGCCCTCTAGTTATTTTATTGGCCTTTTTAAAGGAAAAGAATCTGGTTGCTTGTGTTTGCTGGGCTGGCTCATCAGAGAATTTTTAATTAAAAGCGATCTTCCCAACAAAGGGGGTTGATTCATGTCTGACAGCGGGGCACTGGCATTTCCATAGAGCAGGTGCCCTCCGTGTGGGCAGAGACTTCTTGTTTTTTCACTGCTACACCCCCAATACTTACTCAATGCCTTGCACATAGTGGGGACTCAACATATACTTGATAACTGAATGAGTAAATGAATGACTATTATTTATCCATTTCTTTTTAAATTTAAAAAGATAATAACATTGGGAAAATACTCATGTGGCCATATTTTTAAAAGTAGCATATGATACTGAATAAACTATCCATCATTCATCCATTTAACAAATATTTATTGAACTGTGCCGTGCACAGAGAAAAGATAGGGTTGATGTAAAGATTAAATAAACATACTGTATTAGTCTTCTAGGGCTGCCATAATCACAGACCGGGTGGCTTAAACAACAGAAATTTATTTTCTCACAGTTCTAGAGGCTGGAAGTCCAAGATCAGGGAGTTGGCACAGTAGGTTTCTGGTGAGGCCTCTCTCCTTGGCTTGCAGATGGCCACCTTGTTGCTATGTCCTCACATGGCCTTTTCTCTGTGTGCATGCACTCCTTGGTGTGTCTCTTCTTATGAGGACACTACTCTTATTGAAGTAGGACTCTACTCTTACGGCCTCATTTACCCATAATTACCTCCTTAAAGGCCCAACTTCAAATATAATCTCATTGCGGGTTAGGGCTTCAACATATGAATTGGTGGGGCACAATTCAGTCTATAACGCATATGTAAAATGTTTAGAAATTATGCCAGGCACATACTCAGCACTATATACATGTTAGATAGTATTATTAGGAAATACACAAAATTGCACTGGTCATTATCCTTGGAGAATGAGATTACAAGTGATTTTAGTTTATGTTTTTCTGTATTTTCCAACATGTTTACATTGAACAATTTTATTAATCTGGGGCGGGGGAGGGAGCACTGCTATTCAGTAAAATACATGGGTTGAACATTGTTGCAGCTCTTCAACTGTTTCATCATATATTCAAAGACTTTGTTCTGGATAGAGTTTCAAGTTTTTGGCCTAGCTCTCCAGATTCATGGTTGTCAGAATAAACAGAAACATAGGTCTGGCTCAACTCACCCAAGCCCACCAGTCAGAGCTTTCATCTTTTAGTGTATTCTGTGATGGGGGTAGGGGGCAGCATGCTGTGTGCCCAGCCCTACCTATACCCTCTAGAGGGCTGGAAAGACCTTCAGCAGTGGGACAGTAAGTATGTCAGTCTGAGTTCTTGGCTGCAAACAACAAAATTCATACTGACCATTTTAAGCAGAAAAGGAGCATATTAAAGAACGTTAGGGTCACAGCATATTTGGGAAGGTTCAAGAAACAGGGTCAGTTCTTGGCTCCCAGGAACAAATCCCAAAACTAGCCCCTGTCCACAGTTTCTGCTACCAGCCCTGTGCCAGCAAGATGGAGACTACATGCAGGACTTTCTCCTGCTCATCGCTGACTTTGGAATCAACGAGTCATGACAGTGCATCACACTAGCATAGTCTAAGTCACTTATCCACCTCTTCCTGAAAGGGAGGCTGGAAAAGAGGGTTTTCTGGATTCTACCATGAGAAGGAGGTGCTTACAGTGGAAAACTATAAAATTATAGGAGAGTGTTAAAAAATGTTGGCAAGCTCAAAAAACAGAGGGTCCTCCACTGTCAGAGAATCATGGCCCAGATGTCCTAACTGTGAGAAACCTGAGCCCAGAGTGGCTGGGCCCATCCTTGGCTGGCTTTTAGGTTGGACACAGGGTAGACACTGGGTCCCATAGACTAGAGGGTGGTCACTTGTGATGACAGAGGCAACAGAGTCATGATTAATTAGTCCTGATGCCCAGAAGCCTCTAGATCATCCCCAGCTTGTACCAATGAACACAGAAAGAGGCAGAGGCTTGCCCAGAGCTGCACAGCTTAACAGAATCAGAAGCCAGGACTGGGATTGATATCCTTTGTCCAAATTCGATGCCTGGCAAGATTTGAGGTCCAACTCAAATATTTCCTCCTCCAGGAGGTCTGGATTGCTGTTACTGCTGCTTCCTATTTGTATCCTCCACCCCACCCCCAGTGCCCAGCAGGGGGCAGGACACATATTAATGAACATTAGTTGAATGAGTGTGTAGCGGTATAAGGAAGAAACTTCCTTTTATCCTTCTAGGCTCTTCTGGTTGGTCTAATCATTAAATCAACATGAGAGAGATTAAACAGAGAAAATAACCAGATTTAATTACATATATATGCATGGAACCCCACGTACACGAGAGAGTCAGAGACCCCACATACATGAGAGGTTCAGAGACAGAAAGTTAAAATGAGATATGTGTGACATTCTGAGCTAAGGAGGAGATAAAGCGCCTTGGGGCTTCAGAGGAGAGGCAGGTTATTGCAGAATGATAAGAAGAGCAGATGTTCAGTCATTAGAAGTTTGCCCTGCCCTGTAGATAGGTCAGAAAAAGTTATTTCTGGTGATAATGCTTATGATGGGCAAGGCCCCTAATTTAAATTCTCTAAAGGAGAAGTAGAAGTTTCTTGTGAGCCCACAGGGTCATGAATGCCTTTAACTCAAAATAATTCATATGCCAAAGTGGCATATCTTGGGGAAGCCTGTTTTGAACGTCTTCAAGTGAAGGAATGCACGTGTAGAGGCCAGAACTGCTATATGACCTGAGGTAGGTGCTCTTCTTTGTCAGCTTCAGTCTACTGCTCTGTTGAGTAGGATAACATTCTCAGCATTCTCTGGGCCAGATTCTGTGCCAGGCCTGAAAACATGATCAGGATCCTGCCTGCCTGCTCTCTCAGAGGTGCTGATCTTGGAAGAGATAGATGTCAACAGAGATGCCACTAACATGGCTGACCTTACTGAGAGAGAAATTCGAGGACCCTCCAGCCTGGTCTAGGCATCTTTGGGCCCCAGGTTCCTTCTTGCTGCGTTCCATGGCTGCCACACCCATACAGTCTGGAGGCCTGAGTCACAACTGCCCAGGCCCACAGATGGTCCATAGATAGAGACCCACAGAGAGGAAGGAGACCTCAAGAGCCCACAGAAAAGAACATTTCCCCCTTACACGGTGGTGGGAACAGGCCTAGAGAGGAGAGATACTTGGCTATGATCCCACAGCCAGGCCCAGGGCTTTCTTATCCTCATCCCTTAGGCAGGACCAAGCCATGCTCAGAGGAAAATAGAAAAATACTCAGGTAAGCTGTAATCTGTCACAGCTCCAGCACAGGTTTTTGAATTAAAATATTCACAAGTAGCAGAGACATCTGTAGGAAGAGTAACTGGATGCAACATCCTGCAGGAGGCCAGGCTAAATGTGTCCCATGACATCACTCTACAGAAGAGGCTGCCAGGAGCCACACAAGGGCCTGAAGCAGTTCTGCAGCTGAGTGCTGCAGAGGAGGGCTAGGCCTGGGGCTTGCTGCCGGGCTCTTGGGTCCCTGCTCTGCGAAGAAATGCTTTGCGGGCCCCTGGCTTATGGGGAAATTGTCTGCCAACCTCTCTAGGCTAGTCTAGTCTGGGGATATACCTTCTTTCTGCCCAGCCTTATGGTTCCCCATGGGTCTTCAGTTAACTGCTGCGGAGGGTGTGGAGGAGGGATTCTGACAGCCATGTGACTCTCTCGAAGGAGCCCCACCAAGCCTGGAGCATGAGAGATTCCATCAAAGTCCTGACCAGGCTGCGCCTGAGTTCCAACAGGAGCATCTTTCCCAGGAGTCTAGATCCTACGATGAGGAAGAAGGCGGAGGATCCTGCTGTAAACATGGGAAGTGTCTCACTTGCACCAACAACAGACAGGCCTGGGTAGGTGGTCTCTGGTAGATCTGAAGAGACCTCTGGCTTTTCCATCCCCTGCTGCCTGACCTCAGCTCTCTGGTTTCCTATCCTCTTCCTGGGTCAACTAGTGCCTGCTCCCGGAGGTCTGTATGGGGACAGCGTTGGGCTGCCTAAGCGCTGTCCTCGGTGCTGGAGGCCTAGTAGGACAAGCTTGTTTTGAGAACAAGCAAGTGTGTTGGGAGGAGGTGACTCTGAAATCCAAATATAAGTGCGGCCCACCAGAATATCCACATTTATTCTTTCCAAAGAATGTACACCTGGGCTTCCTCCTTTTAATCACAAACACTGAAACAGAAAGTGTATCCATCTGTGACAGTGTGGCCATTCATTGTAGCTATGTGTTGCCACTTATAGTTGGTATGAAGACCATGATTGCCTGTGTCCTCATGAGACACTTGTGATTTCATGTGTCTTCCTGTGATCTCATATGACCTCATTTGGAAGCCTTCAACTGTATGGAGCCCCGTCTGACCTTGGGTGGCCTCAGATCCAATCTTCTCAGAAAGGGAGATCTAAAGTCGGTTTCCCGGAGAATCTGGGCACTGGCCTAGCCTCCTTAGCTAGTGCCTGGATAGACGCTCACTGCCCCCCTCCTCACTGGCTCGCAGATTTGGCACCCAGAGTCTCCCAGTGTCCGCAAATTAAGGCCCTTGGGGGGCATCTCCGTCAGAGGGCACTGGCCCACAGGCATGTATGCCTCCTAGGACCGCGACCCCTCTGCCAGCTGAACCTGCTCAGCCATGAAAGCCAGTGTCGCGCGGGGTAAGAGTCGCTAATTGGTGGGGTGAGTGCGGCGTCACGCTCCCGCGCTAGTTGCCGGTGCGCGCCTCTCCTGCCGGTTTCCCCAGAACGCCGGGTCCTGACGTTGGGGGCAAGGGCGGAGACTGCCGTTCCGCGCTGCGGCCCGGCCCCTCCCCCGCCCGGGGCCTCGGCGGTTCAGCCGCGCCTCTGAGCACGGGGTGCGCCCCAGACCCGGGCGGTCTGCGGGCAGGCAGCGGGCTCCCGTGCGGAGCGCGCGCCGCGCCCTCCCCCTCCCGCCGAGTCTCTGCAGAGGCACGGGGAGGGGGCGCTGCGGAGCAGGGGGCGGGGGCTAAAAATACCCGGCGGCGGCGGCGGCGCGACGACCGCTGAGGCTGTGGAGCTGCGGGGCTGCAGCCCGGGAGGCTGGACGGGGGCCAGGGCGAGCCCCGCTGACCGACATGCTGACCTTCTTCCTCGTCTCGGGGGGCTCTCTCTGGCTGTTCGCGGGTAAGTCCCCGTCCTGTCCTCGTCCCTGACCTCCAGCCCTCGCACGCTTTGGTGTCCTGGTCCAGGGTGGGGGCGATCCCTCAGCTCCAGCTGCCGAGCGGTCCCTTCAAGGAACACTCCTTCCCCGCCAGGCCGCCCAAGTCACCACCCCCCAAATTCTGGTGGTCTGCGGACGGGTTGGGAAGCAGCTGGATCTGCAGAAATAAGGGGCCTTGCTCTCTGCGACCAAACAACAACCTCCTTCCAGTTATCATGACCCCCCTTCCCTTATGGCGGGGGTCGTCCACTGATCAGACTAGGCCCTGAGCCCACTCGTCCTCCAAGGCCAAGTCCAGTGACAGACTTAATGCATCCTTGTCCGTCTCCAGAGTCTAGAGACTGAGGGTGTTGGTCGCAGAGGTCCTGCAGCAGGTCAGCCAGGTAACCTGGGACTTCCTGATCCCGGTAAGGGGTTCTCCTCACGACCCATCCCTGTCCACCCTTCAGCCAGAATACAAGGTATCTGTAAAGCCAGGGTTCACCGGTCTCCTCAGCCCTGCCCAGGGCTCCGTCTCCCTGCCCAGCACTTCCCCCACACACCTGGGGTCTCAGCACAGGCCCATTCATCCACCAGTTCTGCTGCCTGCACCAGCGGCTCCCCTTTATGAGCCTGGAATAATACTCTAAAGGGTCTCCACCCCACCCCCACCCCACCACCACCATGTCCAGATTCAGACTGATAATGTATGTGAGGTGCTTGAACCTTACACTGACCTTAAATGGGACCTAGCCCAGAGCAAATCCTCTATGAACGTTATAGTGTTTATTATTTCACATTCGAACAGCAGCATCAGTGGAGGTAATAAGGTCTTTTTTAAGCCAAAGAAGGGGAAGAAGTTGACCCTTTCAGAATCCTTACCTGAAACTCTGCATGTATTATTTAATATTCACAGCAAATCCTAGGAGGTTGGTGGTGCTTTCCGCATTTTATGGAGGTTCAGAGGTTAATTGGCTTGACCAATGTCACACAAATAATATCTGGCAGACTGGGGTTCCATCCGAGGTTTTAATTGATCACTTATTGCCAAGTCCTTGGTGATATTAGGCTTGAACCTAGGAATTTTGTGGGCCAGGAGGTAATCACTCTCCCACTCACTGCCCGTAGCCCTGAGTCAGACCACAGGGACACCTCCCCTGAGCCGGGGAGGGGAGCTGGTAAGGCCTCTCTAATCCCCTTCTCTCTCTAAGCTCCTTCTGTCTGCTAGTGTCTGAGGACAGGCCGTGCAGGGCCACTCTGGGCCTGATGTGCTCATCCAACAGGCAGGGTTGGGGCTAGAGCTGGGGATAGGAGTAATGGGCAGGATTTATCAACACAATGACAATAGTAGTAATAGCCACCATTTATTGTCTGGGCAATAGTCTCAGAGCATTTCCCCAGAGCCAGGACCCCTTTGCCCTACCCTTAGGAGGCCTCCACCCGGCCATGGTTTGGTCTAAGGGCAGCTCTCTGGAGCAATGGTCTTCTGTGGCTGCAAGGAGGTGCCTGAGGGCTACAGGGCCACATATGGCAGGAGTCATCAGCAGCCCATGATAAAGAACCCCTCACAGTGCAAGGTCCTTGTCTGAAAGTGGGGTTTAGCAGGGACTGACTCAGCCTGGCCTTCTCTCCTGCTTTGTTGTGGAGCATTTCCCAAAGTGGTCAGGTGCCTCTCCAAATAGGGAAACTGTCTCAGGGACTGTACAGGGGCCTCAGAGTGGTCAAGCAGGAAGAGTCTTGGGGCAAGTGGCAGCTGCTTCTATAGGGGCCGAACTTCTCAGTGCAAACAAGAGTTTCCTCAAAGTTGCCACGTTGGCTGTAAGAGTGAGAGACTGAGGCTGGCGTGTGGTGTTCATTGGACAGAACACTCCAGACATACGTTGCAGCATTCCCAGGTCATGTATCCACTTTGTTTCGAACTTTGCCTGGACCCCAGCCTTTCTCTGGGGGAAGAGGGGACTCCTAAGCTAAAACTGAGAAAATATTCCGCCTTATAATCTCCAGGGTCCCATGGCAGCTGCCAGATCCCTTTGGCTCAGCCAGAAACAGGAGAATACTCCTGAGGTAATATCACCCTTTAGTAGAGTTACATGCTTTTTGCCACTCAATCTTGCCTACTGCAACAAGGGCTGCCTTCAAGGGGCCACAGGTAGAGAGTGACGTGCAAGGTGGGGGGAGACACCTGGAGGAGGAACTGACTATCTGGAGGGGGCAGCAGGGTGCTCTGAGTCTTTGGAGAGCAAGGACTGCATCTGTCCTGCTCCCCACCGGGGAGGCCAGCCCACAGTTCTACCTGTGTGTTAAGTAGTAAACAAGGAAACAGATAAAATATATCTGGCATGAGTCAGATGCTGTGCCTGATCTCAATGCCCTCAGCACTCACGACTATGGGAGCAATGGATTGGTAGTTCTGCCTGCTTATATGGCAACATTGTGCAAAGTAGAAAGAGGCAGTTCTCTTAGTCGATGTATTTCTAAAAGAGCACCCCTTCTTCTAGGCTGATGCAGTCTGGTGCTGTCGTACATGGTCCAGTCTGCTCAACCATATACCCAGCCAGCAGTAACAACCGAATGGGCTTCTGCAGCATATAGGGGTGTTTATCAAAGGCAGGGAGGCCAAAGTCCAGATAGAGAAAGTCAGGCAAGCAAAAGTATGGAGGAAAAACTGTGGTGAGGGTAGGTCTTCAGGGTCTTGTGACTGGGGAGCCTAGGTTGTGAGAGGAAGATGGAGCCTTGATAGGAGGGCATTCTGGAGGAGAGGGTTTCATTTAGGGGGCAGAGAAACCCTCAATTTAGCTGCAGTGGCCTGGCCAAGCCAGCAGGAAGGGAGTGAAGGCTGGGAGAGCAGTGGGAGGCTGCTGTGATGTTGTTTCCGAGAATGGATATGGCCCAAGGATGGCCCATTCGAGGCTGGGCTCCAGGAAGGGGAAGGTAGGAGGCCCCAGCTGTGACCTTGGGGGAATGGAGGATGGCCCTGGTGTCAGAGACCAATGTGGTAGCCTTCTGGCTGTAGGTGTCCTGGGTACATTCAGACTTGCACAGCCTGGCTCAGCTCACCCCTGTCAGATCTTACCCCCATCCTAGGTTCCCATAAGGGTAGGGGACTAGTATGAGGTCTGGGGCCATCACGGGGGGCCAAAAAAGGCAGCTAGGACCCCGACAGGTGGTGGAGTTCTAAGCAGAACAGCTGAGGACACAAAAGAAAGCCTGGGTCTGCACATGGTACACCACCTCAGTGCCTGCTCACCCTCCCCAGCCTGTGGTAGGATATAGAGGTGGTCCCAGTGAGAGCTCACCGACAGCAGGGGGCAGCAGAACCCGGCCATTCTACTCTCCAGCTGGTTTTCTGTTCCTCATGATTGATTATAAAGGCTCCTAGGCTGATCTTCAGAAGGCCGAATTTGACTCAGCTACAGTCCCTTTTGGGACCCAGAGCTGTCCCATACACGCAGCAAGCAGGTTAAGTGAACATGAAGCTCTGGCTTATTTGCAAAAAGAAGCAAAAGTTATAGGTCTTTTTATAACAGAACCTGTGCTGGGTAACTAGCCTGTGCCTGGCACTTGGTAGGTACACAAATATTCACTGAATGAAGTACTGTGGGTGGGGGGAAGTTTTTTATGGTGGAAAGTATTGTTGCAAACATGCTGACTTGACTCCTGTTTCCCTGAGCACCTACCATGTGTCAAGCACTGTGTTCTACAATTCCCCAAGCTTTCTTTTAATCTTCCCCACAACACGGTGCTATGTTATCCCGTTTAATAGATGAGGTACTGAGACACAGGAAAGTTCAATGGGGAAATGACTTCTAAGAGCTGTGAGCCAGACCCCATTCTCAGACTTCTAGTCCGGGAAGGGAGCACCAGGCACGATCAGGCAGGGTCCGAGCCCCTCCAGCAGATTTGTCAAGGGGCACAAGCAAGGGAGTGGTCCTTGAACACGGGAAGGTAAAGAGAAGACAAGTGTAAAATGCCAAGGGCAGGGGCTGGCATACGGGAAAGGGCTCATTAAGTGTTAGCTAAAGTTATAACAACCTGAGCTAAGCTCTCCTGAAAGAGGGTATAGGATTCTGACATGCAGAAAGGAAGTAAGGAAAGAAAAGCCATTCCAGGCAGAGTGACCTGTGTAAGGAAAGATTGGCAGTAGGAATGAATGAGAGCTAGGGACACACCATGTAGCCAATGAGGTGGTGGTCAGGGCTAAGCTCTGTAGGCCCTAGAATGTCAGACCAGGCTGCATGGACTTTATCAAGGACATATGGCCAAAACTGGGCATGTGGATGGCCAAGATGACACTACCCCGGCACTGTACAAGCCATATACCTCTGGTGGCACAGGTTCCACAGAACTACAGTCTTTGGCCTCCTCCACTAGGCCTGTGACCTCCTTGAGGGCAGGGCCAGGGTGTCCTCTCTCTGTGCCCCAACCCAGGGCTGGGCATACAGTATGCATCAGCGTTTATTGCATAAGTGAATGATATGAAGAGTTTTCTGAAAATAATTTATTTTAATGATGAAGTGTTTTATACACTATTTTCCCACCACAAGATAATTAACAAACAACAGACCTTGAATGTGCTCCTACTAGGTACCAGGCTGTATATCCAGCTGGGGGACAATGCCAATATGGTAGAAGCAGTAGAGGAAGGCAGGTGTGAACTCCTTGCATGCACGGCCAAGTCAGCCTTCACTGGAGATCCCTTAGTGCCGAGAACCCAGAACAGAGGAGGTGTCCCAGAAGAGTTTAATGAATGAATGGGTGAGTGAATGAGTGAATGAACGAATGATGGAACCTACAGCTTCAGGGTAACTGGTTTTGGGAAACTTAGACTTCTCTGAGGACGAGATCTCACTGTTTTCTTAAAGCTCCATTTCCTGTCTCCCGGTAGACTGGGAGCTCTGGCCAAGTGGTAGTGAGAGGTCAAGGTTCATGGCTCACTGGCTAGTCTGGTCACTCGCTACTTGGCCTGGCCAGAGTCCCCACTAACCGCACCCATTGGGTCCCAGGAAGGGAACGCTGTGGGCGAGATGCTACTTTGTGCCCTAGGGTTGTCCTTCAGCATGCCCAGGGGTGGTTCCCTGTCGCCACTCAGCTGCTCTAGGAGCCCATGTTTGGTGTGGTCATTCTCAGACTTAGTTCCTTTGTGTGGCTCCTGATTCATGTGAGGCTTGAGGTCTGGCAGAAGTGGGAAGATGGCGAGTGGGTTAGGACAAATTCTGAGCTGAGCTAAGCTAGCTATTCTAAGGCCTAGCCTGTAATCTTAGCACCTGAAGGATTTCAAATCCCAAGAAGTCCCACCTGTGCCTATTCAGTTGCTCTTGCTAGAGACACCTTTCCTCTTTCAAAAGCTACTCCAGGCATTTTTCTGGGGGTATCTGTGGAGAATTGGAGATAGCTAGGTTCTAATTTGCCATCTGCCCATTCAAGCCTGCTTTCTGAGATGCTGTCTCCTGGGGCTTTAGAGCAGGAAGCCAGGCCAGGGTGGTAACAGCGAGAGAACAATCAGCATCTGTTTTCAGACCTTGGGAGAAGCAAATCTGCATTGGTACCTGTAGGGGACAGGAACAGAGCTGGTGATTGATGGCTATTTGAGGAATGAGAGAGGAGAGGTTGAATGGGTGGCGCTGGGACAGATCCCACTAACCATCCCTGCCAGGAACCTTACTTTGCCCACCAACACAGGAGATGGATGGCCATGCTACAAAATCCTGTTTCTGCCTTCAGTGTGTGGACTGTTGTTGGGGCTGAGACTCCCCATGAGGTTCCTCCTGACCACTACCTCCTGCCCCTGCTGTGGCTATAAACCTTTCTGGGCACTGACTGTAGATCCTGCTGAATAGGCAAAGGGCCACTGGGAGGGACAGTGAAGTCAACCAGAGATAAGATAGCAAGGCCAGCTAGGCCACACAGCAAGGACAGTCAGAGACTGGGATGGGAAGTTAGTCAGAGCTGGGACAGAGAGAGCAGCAAGATGGGATGTGGGCCAGCCAGTGAGACCGGACAGGGAAGTTGGCCAGAGGCTGGACGGCGAGGCCCTGGAGGCCAGTGAGAGGAAGGCAGTTATCAGCCTGCAGAAGGATCACTCGGCTGGGCCCCATCCAGACCTACAGTGGCCCCTTGCCTTTGGAAGGTGCAGAGCTTCTGGCCCCCTAGAGCTGAGGCTGCATGAAGCCACCTAGATCCCAGGACCCTGCTCAGTGGTTAGAGGACTTCAGGGTTAATGGTGACTGTGCCACCCAGCAGATGGTTTGGTGTGGCTCTCTGGGGGATACCTTCGACTCACCCATATTCAGCCCCCAACCCTGCCTTCAGGCTCTCTTCATAAGCCTGGCTCTGTCTGGGATGGTGGATAGAACAGGAGAGCAGGTCTTCCCCGGCCAGCGGGCTTGTGGGAGATTTGGGTACATGTGTCCCTGTTCTCTTTGCCCCGGGTCAGACATCAGGGAAGGCTGTCACCTCTGAAGCCCTCTTTTCCATCTGGACTGAGGTGTCCTTTCTCCTCTTCCATGAACTCTGCGCATGCTATATGGCCCCGACTAACAGTGGGAAGACCCTTAGAGGGAGGCAACAGTGGACAGCCTTCAGAGATGAGTGTTTTCTTTGGGCTGAGAGGCTGTCAAGGCCCATTTCCCTTTGATTGCAGGAGGTCTGCAGAGGGGCTGCCACCCCTCCTATTGGTTCAGAAGCAGTTCTTAAGTGGTTTTGTCCTAGATTTCCTCTCAAGCTAAATGATCTTACTGTGTCATTGTCTCCTGTTAGTGGGAATCTGAGTAGCATCCATGCTCCATAGGGTACAAAGTTTGTGCTGTGGTTAATGGACAGCTCTTGGTGACCCTAGCATTTCTGGCCTCTGAAAGTCTGAACAAGATTGAAGTCTGACCTGTCATGGTGCCTCTGTTGAGGATGATGTCCTAAGCCCTGGAGTGTCCCAGAAGCTAGGCTCCGGGTTACTATAAACCCACAGCTCGAGGGTACTTTTGGTAGCAGCGCTGTGGGTGGCAGGCAGAGGGTACATGTGGCCGCCATTCCTAAAAGTCCTCTCTGTGCATTCATTGCAAGGTCTTTTGTTTACCATCACATTTTTCTTCCCATTTCTTTTTCCATAGTGAGAATTACTGAAGTTTCCTCATATTGCTCCCTGAGACGCAGCCATTACTATTTTAGAAAAGGACAAAACCAATGCAGTTTCAGAATGGGCCATCCCATTTCTTGGTCCCACCTCCCCCTGACCTGACGCACTGCTTTCCTCTGCAGCCGCAGAGCCTCCGGCTCCCTCTGGAAAGATGGTGGGTTCAGTGAGAACCCAAGTGCTGGTGCTCTCTGTGGGTCAGTGTGAACAAGGGCTGTATCCCTCCCCGGCCAACCAGGGCCTCATTTTACTTTGGTCTGAAAGAGATTTTTGTTTTCTGGTGAGAACAGCCCCAGCCTGGCCAGGCTGGAGCCAGTGGCAGGAATACAAACCCTTTCATGTGACAGGCTCAGAGTGGAGAGATACAGGCCTGCCAGCAGCATGCCCTCCCCTGCCACTGCTTGGAGGTGGTCATTTGCATATTTCCCATTCACCCTGGCCTTGAAAAGGAGGCCTGAGTTCTCAGTGCTCCCTGCCCAGCTGAGGTCTGAGCTGCTTGAGCCTGGCATTAACCCTGTGGACGCCAGGGGCACTTACTGGCCAGCCACAGGGCTTAGCAGCCAGAGGGCAGTGAGAGGCAGTAGCAGCTGCTGTGTGGCCCTGGCCTCCAGCGGGATGATCCAGGAGGTAGCAGGGTACCATCCCCCAGCACAGCTGAACTGAGTGAAATTCAGATTTGGTTTTTCTGGCATTCAGAAGAGGAACTTTGTCAAAGTATGGGGAAACCAAAAAATAAAGCTATTTATCACATTTGCCAGAAAATTTACCTTTAACCAAAGGGTAAAAGGTAAATGGGTCCTTAGCAGGACCCTCTCTTTTCTCTGCTTATTGTCTGGTCTATGAAAAAACAATGACGCCTAGAATGCTGGGTGAAGGACCTACGTTGATTTCTCGCTATAGCAGCCATTTCTTTGGCAGGGACCTAGGGGCACAGCTTGCCTAGGGCACTGTTGCATCCTAAAACCCCAGGGTACTAGGTCAGGTGAGCTGGTGGGTGCCCTTAGCTTGTGGCTGTGACCTCATAGGCATGAGGCATATATACAGTACCAACCACAGTGTTTTCTTTCTGCAGTGAAATGCTACCCTCCCAGCCTCAGCTTCCCGCCCCAGTCTTCAGTGCAGCCAGGCTCCTGCCTGCTTCTCAGGAGCCCCGACATCTCACAGTCCCTTCCTGTGACTTACCAACCTGCTTGTGTCACTGTCCCTTTCTCAGAACAATCCCCCTTCTGATCCTCTCTTTGCTCCCCCTCCCTGACTGAGGATGTGCCTTAGGTTCTGCCTTTTGTGCATTTATCCCCGAGCAGGGTGTCCCCAGCTGAACAAGCAGGCAAGCAAATCCCTCTCTTGCTCCCCCCACTTCAATAGCCCCAACCATATCTTAGAAGGACCCTCCCTATTTTAAGGAGTTCCCCTCTAGCTAGAGGAGGTCACATCCTGTACCTTGTACCCTGGCCACCTGCAGTTAAGCTCTGAGAGCATGCCAGGAGCAGCCCATGTTTTCTTTACTGAGCTTGAAACTGTAGGGTTTGCCATGTGTCCTTGGTCTGGGCCAGTGTTGAAATGGATTGCTGCTCCTGAGGCCAGGACTGGCAGCCCTAATGGGGACTGGCCAGAAGGGAGGAGAGAGGGTCATGTTGCAGCCCCAGGATTTGGCTGTCTGCATAGTGGGGCCTGGCCAGGGGGTTTTCCTCTGCTTGTGTGGCACTCGCAGCCCTCGCCAGTACTCCAGGGTCATGCCTGCTGTCCCAGGGCTTGGTGTGGAAAGAAGGATGATGAGGCTGAGGTTCATCTATACCATCAGTCCTGGTCATTGTCCCCTGTAAATGTTTCCAAAGGAAATGCTGCCACTGTCTTAGCCTCTGCTGCCCAGCTTTGTTCTGAGAATTTTGTAGGGCTTGATTTGTAGTAAGGACAACGTTTATCTCGGAGCTTGTGAAAGACACTGTGTTTCTCTTTTCTCCTCTGTTCTCAAGGCTGTTTATATTTTTCAGTTCCTGAAAGTGTTGTTTGAGCCTGGTTTCCCGGTGCTGTCGTCAGGAATGTGGGCCCATGGTCCCTGACCAGGTCTTAGGGTGAGTGAGATTCTTGAGAGGTGCTGGCATGAGGATGGGGGGTGGAGGGCAGCGGAGGCTGCTTTCCACAGAGTGTATTGCTGTGGGGGGCTTGTTCACAGTGAGTTTGAGCTAGTTGGGACAGATGGCCCTGCACGGTGGTCAGGTACAGCCAACCTCAGTTGGGCCTTTCACATTCAAGAGACTTAATTGAACCTTCAGAGCTCTAATCAGGCTCCTCGGGAGCTCGGTGGGTAAGCCACCCTGTAACCCAGCAACTTTGCTTCTCTCCCGGGGGATGTGCAGTCGGTCTCACCTGGCAGTTCCTGGCTTGGAGAGGCTCTTGGCCCCATCTCTGCCCCAGCCATCAGTGGTTCTGTGATGCTAATTAAAACCCAAGAGGAAGATGGAGAGAAAGCCCCTCTCTCACAGCAGAGACCAGTGTGGACAGGGTGGATGCTGAGCTAAGTACGGGCTTCCGTGTCTGCGTCTCTGCTGGTCAGGGTCACACAGGTGTTGATGATGAGATTTGTGTTTTTCTTAACCTGGTGACTGGGCCACAAACTTCCTGTGGTAGAACTGCTGCCATGGCCTCGTGTCTCTGGCACCCTGTGTAGTTTTCTTTCAGCCAGGACACTGGTTGTGGCCACTGGATTTTCTGCCCCAGAAGCATTTAATGCTTCTGCCCCTTGAGAAGCATTAAAAGAAGCTTTCATGTTACTTACAGACATCTCTGAAGACATCTAGAGAAAGGTAGGGGACCTGCCAAGAAGAAAGGGAAAAGGGCTTTATGGGCCAAACGTGAGTCCTCAGGTAGTTGTGCATTTGAAAGCTTCCTCCAGGTGGTTTGGGGAGGGCTGGAGCCTGGGGGCCTAGAAAGGCTTGTGCCAAGTTCCCTGTGAGGGCTGCTGGGGCAGGAAGCTCTCCTCATGGCTCACTCCAGGTGGCAGGCTGAGAAGTAGAAGTTGTATCAGCCCCAGAGAAGGTGTTGCAAGGCCTGTGGGCACTAGAGTTGAGAGGCAGATTGTGCAAACAGCTCTGAAGAGGGAGCTCAGAGCACCAGGTCATGGCCTGGGATGGTCTTGCTACAGAAGAAGTGAGTTGGATTTGGGTTGGCAGTAGCCTAGTCCTGGAAGGCTCAGAAGCACCACTTGTGGGCAGGGCCTAGTGGGGGTGGGTGGTGAGCTGGGTCATGTAGCCCGGACCTGCCTTTTACTCTCTAGCAGTAACTGCTATGTGCCTACTGTGTGCTCAACCACAAAGTAGACGTGAAAAAAAGGCTGTACCTGATCCTCACCCCCACCCCTCACCCTATGGAAACAGACCTTGCAGGAATGAGGCCCTGGGACCTTAGGGTCTCAGTCTGTCTCCCAGAGGCCGAGAGAGTTCAGAGCTCGGTTTTGGTTCCAACAGGCCAAGATGTGGATTCTGGCTCCAGGTTGGCCACCCCGCTGGCAACCCAGGAAAGTGGCATCACAGAGGAGATATTGTGCCCAGGCATCTTGTGGAGGAGATGAGCCAGTAGCTTTCACCTGATGACCCTGACCCTTAGTCTGCAGTGTTTCTCTCCCTTCCTGGCTTTTGAGAACTACCCACCACCCACCTTCCATGTGCTCAGAGCATCTCTGAGCAGATGTTTTGTCTGAGACCGTGCCCAGCTTCCTTCCTCTCCCGGAGTACACTGGTTGTTTACTTGTTGGCGTGAGGAGCGGGGGCAGCCCCTGGGAGGGGCTAGAGGTGGAGTCTCTTTGGTGATGGTGCAGGCCTCCTTCAGCACCAGAGACCTGGCATCCCCAGCCCCACTCCCACTCCTTCCCACCACCTCACCACTCCTGCTGGCTGCAGGTCTCCATCCCATGGCTGAGGCCTTGGCACCTAATCAGTGTCACAGATGGATATGTAAAGAGGCTTTGTCCTTAAGTAACCCATTTGGCAAACTCTTCTCCAGGACTGAAGATGGAGTGGGGGTGGAGAGTGCAGAGGGGTGTGAACTGAGGTGCTGGCAACCTGGCAGAATGGGGGTTAAGGCTGGATTGCTTGGCTCTGAGCTGATCTGAGCCAGCACCGCCCAGTGTGCAGATGGAGGGGGTGGGGCAGCAGGGCCCTTGAGGGGCCAGCAGCTTTTCATAGAGCTGTTCTGTGCCCGGGTCCCTGCCAGACCTGCTCCCACGGCTGCCGGGGAGCCTCTGCCACCACTGCTAACGACTCCGACACCATCCGGCTTCTCAGAGCAGGCGGCCATTGCAATCAGCTGTCCCCAGGAGGGCAGACTTGGGGCAGGGCCTTCGCCACTTTTGTGCTTTGATCAAGATGTGGTAAGCTCTCTCCCTGAGCCCCACACACCCTTTATAAATAGAGGCTGGTACTAGTGGGACCAGCTCAGCTGCCTCCCCAGTGCCAGGAGCCCGCTGGAAAGGTAGGATGTGAATGCATGTACTTTTGCAAGTTGTCTTTGAGCCCTAATGGCTGGCAAAGAGACGGAGGAACCGCTTCAGCTAACTACTGTCTACCGAGTCTTTCTCTATGTGCCTGGCACCATACTCTCTGTCCATGAGCTTTTTTTGAGATGAGGCCCAGAGGGGTGAAGTGACTTGTCCAAGGTCATACAGCTATCAACTGTCTGAGTCAGGATTTGGACCCAGGTCAGTTTAGCACCAGAACGCCCCTTTGGGCCCTTTCCCTAGATCATTTCTGAGAACCCTGGGCCCTGAGAGAGATTGTGATTTTCTTTTTTGAGCTATTCATTGGGAGTTGAGCAGGTCCTTTAATGATTTGGTGGCTTACCTTGTGCTTTGCCACTCTTTCTGTAGGCCTGAGAGGTTTGCAGAGGCCCAGAACCCCATCATAAGAACCCCTACTCCACTCCAGGCTAATACAAGGAAGCTGGGGTGATTCTAAGGGGAAAATCTGAGGATCATGGAGGACCTCAGTGGCGGCATGATGAGTTTGGACTTTTGTCCCGAGGTGGTAGGGAGCCGGATGAGGTTTCTGAGCAGTGGCATGTTATAGTCACATCTATGTATCAGGAAAGTAACCGGTATCAGTGAAAGCATGAGTCAGAGTAAGGAGACATGTGACGAGGCTGGTGTGGGGGTCTGGACTGCACTCAGTGGTTGCTGTACCAGGCCAGAGGCCGTGGAGGCGGAGAGGTATTTTGGAGCTGGTCTCGACAGCCGTTGAACTAGACTGTGAAGGTTCAGAATGCTGAGCTTAGGAAGCTGGATCGGCACAGGGTCCTTAGAGCCAAGCCATGGTCCCCAGAGTCATCCTCACAGGGACTGTGCTCTGGGTGAGGCTTTGCCTCTGCTGCCACCTTGGAGCCAATATGCTTCCCGCCAGGGCCCCTTTCCTCCCATTCTCTCCCTTCCTGGCTTTTGAGAACTACCCACCACCCACCTTCCATGTGCCTTGAAGCAGCAGAGGACATGGCGAGTCAGGGGAGCCCCAGGCCCCTAGCCTGTGCCACCACTTGGTATTCTGAACTAGTCTATGCCAGAAAAGAAAGCATAGGCTGTGCTGGAGAAGAGAAAGCTAATTCCTGCTGAGGGCTAGGTCCTCCTGCCAGGTGAATATTTACAAACACTCACAGCCGCTCACTTGGCAACACCAGCACCACTGATTCCCTTGGGTGCCGTTCACCCCAACCCCCCGCCCCAGGCTGTTACAACTAGGAGAGCCTCCTGGGCACAGAAGGAGGTAGCCATGGCTAGGCTCCTAGCGACCACCAAGTCCCATCCCAGGTCAACAGAGAGGGCATGACGGTCAGAGGAGGCCAAGGCCCTGTGAAATAACGAGATGAGACCGGACTCCCAGACCTAGGCTTTGCCTTGTCTCATGCCAAGGGCTTGGTGGTGCAGGCTGGCTCTGAGGCCCATGTCCTCAGAGGACCTGAATTTGCAGCTCTGCCCTACAGTGGCCCCCATTGTCTGAAGGGAATCTCAGGGTAAACGTGAGCAGTCCTGACTCTGTGAAGCCAGGGCAGAGTGCAGGCCCTGCCCCAGCACAGAGCTGCAGCCACCTCAGACGCCTCCTTAGGTATTGGCCACCTACGTAGGAGCCCAGGGAGGAGTGGGTGGCCAGGTCCTTTCCCCACCACTTCCATCGCCCCAGGTGAGTGGGATTCTTGGAGAAGAATGACCCAGCCATGAGAAGATGGCCAGTGCTTGTTGCGAGGCTGGGGAGTAGCCCACCCGTAGTTTGTGCCTGGCAAAGAGCCACTGACTGGCCTGACTGGCTTATTGCTGCTTACAAGCTCTGGTGCCCAGTGCTGCCCCCTAGCACCTGCAGCCTGGGCCTGGGCTCTTCTGAGCAGGTCTAGAGCTTTTTGTTTTCTGTTCATCACCACTGCAAAGGAGAGCATGGGCTGTGGATATGGATGGCGCAGTGTTGGCAGGGGCGCAGTGGTGGTACAGTGTAAGGCAGTGATTTGGGAGGCTGTAGTCTGAGGCTTGAGACCTGACTCCCCGACTCGCTCACTGTGTACCTGTAAATGGAGGTAACTTCTTCAGTGGAGTCTCTGTGTTCCCACTTTATAATGAGTCCATGAGCTCTTGTGAGGATCCAACAGGGCAGTGTGCAGGCAAGGGCTTCCCAGGGCCTGGGAATTCAGGAAGTTTAGACAAGTTCTGTTCTCCCTTCTCCTGGGGACTGTGATACCTGGGTAATTTCTGAAAGCTCGGCACACTGGGGAGACCATCCTCAGACTTGTTGTGCTGACCCTCGTGTAAGATTTCATGGGCTCAAGACTTTACTTCCTGCCTGGAATATTTAGTTCACTAAGTGCTCCATGGCCTCTCTCGACTCCAGCCTTGGTATATTTGCTTCCCTCTGCTTGGGACACCCTTTCCTCTTCACTCTTCAGTCCCTGCCAGAAGTCTGCCCTGATTCTCCATACCCATTTCAGCACCTCCTTTGGCTCCTTATGCCTGATCACAGCCCAAACCACACTGCGCGGCACTGCCCGTTCCATCACGTGTCTCCCCCATGGGACTGAGGGCAGGCCCACATCTGCCTTATCCCAGTACCCAATACTGAGCTAGATGAGAGTGGGGCCATCTAGGTAAATGTGTGGGTGGATGGATGCATGGGATGGATGGGTCGATGAGTGGTGAGCAGGTAGATGGATGAGTAGGTGGGTGAGTGGTAGATGGACAGGAAGATGGATGGGTAGGTGGGTAGATAGATGGGTAGATGGGTGGTTGGATGGGCGGATGGGTGGATGGATGGGCAGGTGGGTATATGGATAAGTGAATACCTGGGTGTGTGGATGGGTGGATGGACAATGGGTAGGTATATGGCTTTGGCCATTCTGGGCTGTGGTCTGTGAAAATCCAGCATTGCAACAAATGCCCATATTCTGCTACAGCTTGGGGCCCATGAGCAACTGCCAAGGACAAGGGACTGGTGGTAGTGAAGTTCTAGGATTCTCTCTGAAACTTTTGGAACCATACAGCTGAGCTTTTAGGAGCTCTACAGGGACATCTAGGGGCTCAGCTTCCCAACCCCATGAGTCAATTCAGCCCATTAGAAGAAACGTCAGTCAGCTCAGAGCCCACCCCAAGAGCTGGTGGCATATCTGGATTGTCCACTATCAGGTGAGTCATTTATCTGATAGACCTTGGCTGTGACTTGGTGTCCCTATCTGCAGCTTAGGAAAATAACTGTTTCAAGAAAGCCAGCTGACCACCTGGCCAGGACCCTTCCAGAGCAGTTTTCCTTGAATTCACTGTGGTCCACAGCTGGGCCCCCACTTTGCTGATGAAGAACCTTAATTTGATCGATATGCCAGGACTGGTTCGTTCCTGTGGGTTGGCTTCAGGACTGATCCAGCTCAAAGCGGCTGCTGGCAAAACCAGATTTCTGGCTTAGAAATTCCATGAGAATGCTCTGGCTGCCTGGGGGCTCACTTTCTCTGCTCCCCAGGGAGCACTCAGAGCCTGTGGGTAGTTTACAAGTGTTCTTGAGACGCAGACAGCTCATTGTACCATCTGTAGAGCATAAACTCCTATGGGGCCACAATGCCGAGGCCCAGCCACCTCTGCCCAGTGTTTGGGCCAGCCTGGGCTGAGCAGCCTCTTTGGTCTGATAAGCACCCCCTTAGCCATCTCTTTAGTCCCGGCATGCCTCTGACTGTGCCAGATGCAGTACAAGGAGCTTTACATGCCTGAGTGATCCCGTCCCCATGGGGAAGCAGAAGTCCAGAGAGGTGGTATATGCTCCATCTTGCATAGCTTCTAAGTGGAGGAGAAGGGATTTGAATTGAGGAGCTTTACTCGCTTGCTCAGCAATGACTTTGCACATCACTGATCTCATCTCTGGTGTGGTGATGTTACAGTTTAGCACAAATACCATTTATTGGCATTTCAGCAGATCTCCACTCTCTTAGGGTCAAGCAGTGGCTGTTTGGCTCACATCCCATGGCTGCGGAGTGGCTGCTGTGGGGTCTCTTATTTCTTCAAGAAGGGAGACCGCAGCCGTGCTTCCAAAAGTCGTGGGCCAGTGAGCAGGATGCCTGTGGATGGCGCATGGCTGCCTGGGACCCACCAGCCTCACAGGGCTAGCAGACCTGTAGGCGTCATGTAGCACTTCTAGCCTCAGGTCCTACTGGGCAGTGACACCATGGAGGTCCTTGTGGGGATAAAGGCATTCAGTGCCTGGCCTGCCCAGGCTCCCTTCCTCAGTCCTGGGCATAGCGCAGAACCCTGAGCCCAGCTGGCTGTATTTCTGCCCTGCCAGCACCGCTTCACTTATCAGCTAACAAGAGGATGTGGCAGCCTGCTCTCTTTGAAACAAAATCAGTCATCAGTGCTTCTCGGAAGTGCTCCCACTGCCTACCCTGGGGCATCCTCCATGTCCCCCTGATAGGCCCACTGTGTCCACCTGGACCGTGGTGGGTGAGCGTGGCGCCCTGACCACCATATGCAATATCACAAGAGATGCTGGTTACCCTAGGATTGTACAAGTATTTGCTGAGCTCTCTTCCTCTGAGCCTTGGTTCCTTTCCCTTCCCACCAGTTTAACACCTGCTCCTCTCTGCCACCTCCCTTTTCCTCCGGACATTAGCTGACGGGGTCCCAGGGAGGACAGCACAGGTGGGGACAACTGCTCCTCTTGGCACTTGGTCTGTGGCAGTGCAGAGCCACAGTGCACAGTGGTCAGCAGTCTGGGGACAGCTAGTCCTCAGAAAGTTGGCACCAGCATCACCTCTGACCCTGATAGGTTTTTGGCTCCAAATTTTCTATAAGGCGAGCCCATGGGAGGCCAGGATGTGGGCCTGGGGGGAGCCTGCTGACTACTACCCACTGAGCCCTTGTCAAGTAGTTCCTAGCCCTCACATCATGAGGGCTAGAGGTGTCTGTCAGGGCTGGTCTGTGGGCTCTGCCTGTGTTGCCTTCTGTGTCTCCCTCAGGGTCAGGGCCTGGAGCTGGGAGCTTTGAGGTGGAGTGGGAGGAGCCCACACGCCTTCACCCCACTCATTCTGGGCACTGTGCCAGGCATGCCTGCTGCCATCTGTCCTCTCCACACCCTAGGAGCAAAGATAAGCAAAATACTGTGACCACACAACAGAGGCAGAGCACTCAGGCCCTGAGGCTCAGGAAGCATTGACTCAGAGCTTTCACAGCCCTTGGAAAATATGGAAGCAGTTGTTAGCGGTGGCCCAGGGCCTGAGCATATGGTTCCCGGGAAAACCGACTAGATGTCTGACTGCAGGTGTGACTGCTAAGGGTTCTGGCCTGTCACCGCAAAGGCCCTTCCAGGAGACTGGCTGTATATCCCACAAGTCCAGGGCCTGCCCTATAGTGTATTTGGCCAAGACCTGGCCAAGGTTGTTGTGTCACTTGTCATCCAAGACAGGTGGGAAGACATACACCAAGGATTCTCCCCCTCACCTGCCTCTTGTTTCCTGCAGAATTCATTCTCTCACTTCTGGAGAAAATGCAGACACAGGAGATCCTGAGGATGCTGCGGCTGCCCGAGCTGGGTGACTTGGGTCAGTTTTTCCGCAGTCTTTCAGCCACTACCCTTGTGAGTATGGGTGCACTGGCCGCCATCCTCGCCTACTGGTTCACTCATCGGCCAAAGGCCTTGAAACCACCGTGTGACCTCCTGATGCAGTCAGAGGAAGTGGAGGTGAGTAGAGTGGGAGCGAATGAGCTGTGGGAAGTAGTGGGCAGAGGACAGGCATCTTGAAGGTAGAAGTAAACTTGTGGCTTGTTTGACCTCAAATGAGAAGCTCAGGTTCCCCTGGCAGCCAGCCAGCAAGTCCCAGTGGCCTTGGACAGGGTCTCCTACCAGGTGCTCCTTCTGCCTCTCCTAGAACCTGAACCCTGGTCACAGCCTGACCTTGGCCTTGCCCTGGTCTTCTAGTTTGCCCGCTTTTTAGGTAGGGACCTTGGCTCAATGGTGCCTGAGTAGGAGGCCTAAGCAGGTTCTCAGGGGGCTGCCAGGTAAATTCCCTTGCAAACTCTCCCTCTACCCAGCCCTGGTCTGGCGCTAAGATCCAGAGCTGAGCCCACCGCAGCACCCTGACCTCCCTGAGCACACAAGGGGAAGAAGGTGCAGTGGCCCAGCCTAGACAGAGGTGTTCCGGGCTCAGTCTAGAAGGACTGGTGAGATTTATTTTCTATTAAGCTTATGGAATTTATTTTGCCCTTTAAAAATTGCCTTATTTGAAATTTTAATTGTATTCATTCTGAATAGATAACATATCCACACTTTTGAGAAGAACAAAAGGACACATACTGAAAAGCTTCCCTCTTCTTCCCCTGGCCTCCCAGTTCTCCTCCCCTGAGAACCGTGCTAACAGTTGTCCCTGAGCAAGCACACAGATACCCGCACCCCCTTTTAAAATGATATCACTCTATGTACACTGTGCAGCATCTTGAGTTTTGCTCTTAACAGTGCATCTTGGTGATCATGAGCATGGCAGAATTTTGCCTGGTAGGAGAGGGCACAGGTCAAGGTAGGGCCAGGACCCTCAGGGCATTTTCCAGCAGAAGGACCAACATGTGAAAAGGTGGAGGTGTGAGAAAATGCACTTGGTGGCTTTGGGAAGTGGTGATTCGTATGATTGGGAGGTGGAGAGGGGCTACAGGTGGGCTAGCAGGGTGGTGGCGAGAGTGGCCTTTGGTGACCGGCAGCCCTGGCTGTGCCTCTTGCTAGGCATATGGTCCTTAGCAGTTTCTTAATTCTCTGAGCCCCAATTTCAACAGTAAAGTGAGTAATAAAAAGAGTAGAGATGATCCAGAGAAAGCACTAAAACTGGTTGGTTTTGGTAAGCCTATAATGACAACTCACCTGAAGAGGTCAACAAGGACAAAGTCACATGAACTGGGCAGGGCCCCTTGGGGTGGGCAGCATGGATTTATTTTGGGTTTTCAGTAGTAGGGAGAGACAGGGCCGATTTCTGCTGTAGAAGGGTGGCTGTGGCGTGGGCAAGCGTCAGTAGGTAACTGATGCATCTGGGCTGGAGGTGACAGTGGTCTGGATAAGGTCTTGATGGAGAGTGGCCCTGGCTCAGTGTGTGCGGGCCACAGTTACCTCATGGGTCTGGCTGGGAGGACAGCCCATGGCCACAGCTGAAGCCTCCCTTCCTAGGAAGACTGAGCCCTCCCTCACCTCATCCCCCAGGAGCACAGAAAGCCAGAGTGGCTACAGTGGGGCAGGCAAAGGATTGAGTAGGAAATGAGGTGAGAGAGGTAAGAGGAGCCCAGGTCATATAGGGACTGGTAGCATTTACATTGTGTGCTGCAGGGTGAGAAACATAATTTGAATCGCGTCGTTCACCCCAGCTTAAAATCCTCCCCTGGCACCCATTGTCCTAAACCTAAAGTCCAGACTCCTCGCCTTCATCTGCAGCCTCTCTAGCTTCCTCCTTTACCACTTGGAGCTCCATGAATTGCCTGCAGGTCCCTGAATGCATTTGTGTCTCCTCCCCCACGCATTTGCACTTGCCCTTGCCTCAGGCAAGACTGCCTGGCAAAGCCTCATGCATCCTTCAAATCCCAGCTCAGCAGCCACTCCCTGATAACACTCACCGCTTGAACCCTTTCTGTTCCTGGCACGTGGTCTTGCTCTACCATTTCTGACACCCTGAGTGCTACCCAAGTCTGACGGCATATGCCCCCAGCTTCCCACACAGGTCTTACATGGGCCTGGTGCTCAGGAAACACTCACTAGCCAAACATAACTTTCCACTACAAAACACTTGAGAGCCACCTGTGGTTTCGAGTTTGGCTCTTTGCTTTGTGACTCTCCGAGACATTTTCCCTCAGACCCAACGTTTCAAGAGGTGCATTGGGCCATGGGCTAGCCCAATGCAGCCGAAATTAGGCTTAGCGAAGAGGTGGAATGCTGGTACTGGAGAGTTCTGGGTTTGGGGAGCCCTAGGAGGGGAGACAGGAGAAGCCCAGCTCCTCTCCCTGGCCCGAGGCATCGAGAGTATTTGCTGCCTTCCCACTTAGATCCCCACTACTGAGGACCCAGGAACTCACTGCCTTATTCCCTCCACAGCCTTCTAGTCCTCTGTTTTTGGCAAAGTACTGTCAGCCACTCCTCAAACTAATTCACACTATCACGTGAATGATGGATGGCACCTAAATAATTCTTAACCTAATGGCATAGCAGCAGCAGATGGTGGGATAGGGGATACCTTGGCAGGTTGATCCTGCCAAGGTATCCCCTATCCCAAGGATAGTTAGCCTATCCTTGATCCTGACACAAGGATAGGCTAACTCCAGCCAACAGTGAACCACAGTAGTGTGAACAGCAATTGAAATTCTAGACATTTTGTATATGCTGACCTAAGGTGTGGGTGCTGTGTGTGTGTATGGGAGATGAGTATGCTGGGCCTGTGTGCATGAGCCAACTGTGAGTGGGGATGCATGCGGGTCAAGTGTATACAAGCCATCTGTACATGAACATGTGTACAGGTTGTGTGTGTACAGTCCAGGTGAATATAGGCCATGTGTGTTAGTGTACACAGAGCATGCCCCAGCCCCAGCTGGGTGGTGTGGCCTGGGTGTGTATTCAAGCTGTATACGGCCTGATGCATACTGGTGCCTCCTCCTGATGCCCCTGCCTGCCTCAGTCAGCTTCTCTGGCCTGTGTTTGGCTCATAGGACAGTGGTGGGGCCCGGCGATCCGTGATCGGGGATGGCCCTCAGCTGCTCACTCACTACTATGATGATGCCAGGACCATGTACCAGGTGTTCCGTCGTGGGCTTAGCATCTCAGGTGAGAGGGGCCATTGGAGTCTGAAGGGGCTAGGGCAGAGGTTGAGCCAGTGCGAGGGTAGGGGCGAGCCAGCACGGTACTGGGGCATGGCAAGTGAGTGGTGCCCAGGCCCAGAGGGCAGTGGCCACTCTTGGCCCTCCTCCTACCCAGTCAGAGAAGTAGCTACTTTCTGTGGCTAAAGGCCTGACCTCAGCTTTGTTCCAGCCCTAGGACTTCCTGAGCTTGAGCCAACTCTTAGCCTACACTCTGTATCTCCCATTGGCTGCCCCTGGTGAACCTTGAACTGCAAGGCCACAATCTGGCACGGTTCTGAACCTGAGCTTCTGAGGTGCCTGGGTGACCCAGGGTATGGGGCCAAGCAAGGTGGTCTCAGAGGTGCCACCTCTGTCCAGTGGCCCCAGGTGTCCATGTGCTTTTGAGGCTGTATCACACAGGTCATGGTAGAAACCAGCACTGTGTCAGCCCCCATTCCTGGATCTCCCTGATCCCTGGGGCGATGCCGTGCTTGTGGACTTTAGGCCTTCTGGGGTTTCAGCAGGCCAGAGAGGGCTGTGGACCACCCCACAATTATAGGGTGTCCATCCAGGTGTCTGATGGGCAGGTGCAGGTAGAATCCCCACCCTGTCCTCCTGCCTTGCACAAAGCCTGCTTTTCTCTCTTCAGGGAATGGACCCTGCCTTGGCTTCAGGAAGCCCAAGCAACCTTATCAGTGGCTGTCCTACCAGGAGGTAAGTGATAGAGGACAGTCTCCATCTTGCCTGCGCGTGTAGACCTGGCACTTGTGGGGGGCTGGTGGGTACCTTTCTGCGTCTCAGAGGGTCATATTTTCCTTGCCTGGCCTCTCAGCCAAACTCCTGGCGGCAGTCTCGCAGAGCTGCCAGCATCCCTGGGTAGGGAGTTGGGGAAAAGGTCTCTCAGACCTGTGGAAGTCCCACCTGGGGATCTCTCTTCCCAGCTGAAGAGTCCTTGCCTTCTTGTCACTTTCTCATGACTGTGTGCAGGTGGCTGACAGAGCTGAATTTCTAGGGTCCGGACTTCTCCAGCACAATTGTAAAGCATGTACAGATCAGTTTATTGGCGTTTTTGCCCAAAATCGGCCAGAGGTGAGCATCTGCCTTGACTGGTTTTAGAAGTATCAGTGGAGAGGGGTTTGGGTACCATAGAACAGCCCTGGCCCCACTAATCGATTGTAGGGCCTGGGAGAAGAAGTAAAATGGAGATCCTTGGTCCATGCCATGCCACCCACCATCCCGCCCCTTCCCTTGGCTTTGCCCCTACTTGAGAATGGACATCCCAGCCAAGCTGCATCCACACCCGACCCAGCCCCATATACAGCTGCTCCCTCAGCTAGTGGGGAGGAAGGACTTCCGCCTGGGGCTGTTTGGAGTCCCAGAATTCCCCGGGGCGAGCATGGTCTAGAACACTGGGTGGGCAGGCACAACCCATTAGCTTCACAGATTCCTTGCCACATGCAGAGGGCTAGAACAGAGCCCCCTTGGTATAGGACCCAGAGCATGGTTCCTGGTTGCTTGGGCCTGAAGGCAGGACAGCCCTCCTATCTGCTCTTTGTTCCCCCACCCCTGACCCGCGTGTCTCCACAGTGGATCATCGCGGAGCTTGCCTGCTACACGTATTCTATGGTGGTGGTCCCTCTCTATGACACCCTGGGCCCTGGGTCTATCCGCTACATCATCAACACAGGTGAGCCCACCACTGCCTCCTCCCTGCCACTGGCAGCCTCTCAGGTTGTGCCAATTGCATAACACTAAAAAAAGCACTTTCGTTCCACTACCAGAGAATGCTAGGGGCTTCCATTTTGGCCCCTGAGTTGGCTTCCTGAGTCTAGCTGTGTCCAGTAAGACTTTATCACAGGCTCCTTCCACAGGTCTGGCTGCCAGAAGGAGCCTCTGCATTAGCCCCCACAACAGGCTGCCCACCCTATGCAGTTCACTGCAGCTTAGGGCAGATGCTGGGGTGGTAAATACCTCAAGCTGACCTGGGATGATGGGGGCTGAGCCCGAAGCAAAGGGGAGCTCAGAATCCACTCCAGGAGATGCCGCAGCCTTCTGCCCTTGGCTCCACAGGCTCTGTGCACCTTCCTCTGTACATAACGCATGGCCCACGTGGCCTGTCTTACTATTCATTTGCACACCAACTGTGGCACGCACAGCCCATAGTTCTGCTGCCCGCTATGTGCTGCCCACAGTCACGGCCTGTGCCTGCATAGCCTGACTCTCCTTGATGGTCCCTGCAGCTGACATCAGCACCGTGATTGTGGATAAACCTCAGAAGGCCCTGCTTCTGCTGGAGCATGTGGAGAGGAAGGAGACTCCAGGGCTCAAGCTGATCATCCTCATGGAACCATTCGAGGAAGCCCTGAAAGACAGAGGGCAGGAGTGCGGCGTGGTCATTAGGTCTATGCAGGCTGTGGAGGTGAGGCGCTGCTTCTGTTGGGGACGTTTGCTGGGCCACAGCTAGTTGGCCACCAAGCCAGAGATGCTGATTATCTGCCCCTCTCCTGCCCTCGGGTGGATGTCGTGGGCCATCAGGATGTGTCAGGGTTGAGATGGGCAGGCTTCACAAGAGCTGGTGGTGGGTGATGGGGTCAGTGCCCACAGCATCCTCTCGGTGACAGGTTCGATTGGCTGGCACAATTAATGGCACAGGCGCCAACAGGTGGATGGTGGTACCAGCCTCGAGCCTCCTCATTTCCAGCCAGCTGTCAGCCTATCTGAGCCTAAGGATAGTAGACGTGAGGTTCCGGAGCCATGGAGAGGTCCTTGCAAATGTGTCCCAGGCCCCCAGCAACCAACAGAAGCAATTTTTCTGTGCATGACCTCCCCAAAAATGTCAGGTTGGTGGCAGCTTGTGGCCTGCTGGAGTAACACGGAATGTCCTGGCCTCCAGAGCTTCAGGCCCAGCTCAGTAGCGATTGACCTCAGTTCTGCCATATGGGGTCTGTGCCCCTGGGCCCTCCAATTCTCCTTCTGCTCCTGACGGTACCTGTAATGCCTGTGCGCTTGCAGCCTCTACAACTTGAGGGGCCACACCTAAACTGGCAGACCCCACCTGCCCCTTCAGCCCTGCCCACTAATCTGGAAGCCCAGGCCACCGAACCACTCTGTCTTGAGCTTGTATCCAAATGTACCATGGGCACCTCAAGCCTTCTTGCCCTGTCTGTAATGTGGGGGGCGGCCTAGGCCTGGGCGTGTATCTGAGAAGAGGCGACTGAAGCGATGTTTCCAGATGGGCCACATCTGGACAGAGAATCCTGAACTCTGGGCTTGGCACAGGAGCAAGGCACGCTGTGCTGAGTTGTTTTTTTGTTTGTTTGCTTTTTGTTTTTGATTATTTTTTTCTTTGATTAATGAGAACTTTTGAGCACTTAAAATCAGTATTTTCCTCTTCTAGGACTGTGGCCAACAGAATCATCATGTTCCAGTGGTAAGCTCATCTGCCAGCAGGTCTTTATTGAGCAAGACGGTGTGCGGGGCACATCCTCACAGAACCCCTCCTATGTGCAGGGGTTCAGCAGAGAGGCCAGAGTGGCACCCCAGTGTTAACTCAGCAAATACCCATCGGGCTCCCAGGACCTTCGTGGGCAAGGGTCCAGAGAGGGACCTGGAACAGGAGTCAGTCGTTTGGGGGTGGGGGAGAAAAAAGGACAGCCAATCCTGGCTACCTTTGGTTCTCCAGTAACCTTTTCTTTTGGAAGTCTTACTTTTTCCCTTTGAATGTAGTGAACTCTCCAGAGGATGGGAAGGACAGAAGCAGCAACAGAACCAGAAGTGGACCCCAGGGCCAAGGGGCCTTGTGGCATATGCTGTCTTTGTTCATCTTTACTGTGTGAACTTTTCTGTGTGTCATCCCTTAGCGATACCGCCTGGGGTCGAGTTACCAGTGAGGGTCACTGCCTCCTGCGAGGAGCCATGTGGGGGTTTTCAACTTTCTAACAAGGCCTCTTGCCTCCAACCCTCCCTCCAGCTTAGCCTTCCCCACACCCCTCCCCACCCCACGGGCTTTCTCATCCTTGGGCCTGAACAGGTCACATCCTGTCTTCGCAGGGCCCTTCAGGTATCCCCTGGTGTGTGCCCACCTCACACACACTGTGTCCCAGCTGTAGAAAACTACTCTCTGATCCATCAGCGTGCCCTTGCCTTTGTGCCTCCGCCTGTGCCCGGGCTAGTTCTTCTCCCTAAATGTCCATCCTCGCTTCATCTGAGAGCTAGTGCTCAACTTGTGTCACCTCCTCTGGGAAGCCATCCTTTATGTGCAAATGGTCATGGTGGGCTCTTCCTGGTGACTCCAGGACTCTGTCCCCAGCACCAGGGCAGGGGCCTGATGCAGAGCAGTCTTGGTGACACCATGGGCAGCTCAGTTCCTATTCCCAAGTCCAACCTCAGCCATTTGGGAGAAAGTGGAAAGGAGGGAGGGAACTGGATTACATCCTTTAGAAAAGGGAGATCTTTGGGTGAGGTTTAGTTGTGACCACTGCAGCCTGATCCCACCCAGAATTCACTCAAGGGGGTGAGGCAGTGGGACTGGGTTTAAGGTTGGTGGGACAGGTCGATGTCCATGCTCCTGTTAGGTTTCCCCAGCTTCTTTTTCCCTTCCTGGGGACTTGCCTGCCCACTTTGTGACTGTAGCACACAGGGGCATGCACGTGCACTGACACACAGCACACACGCAGGGGTGGGGCGCACAGAGGGGCTGGCTGGTGGGGGAGCCCAGGGGTCTTGGACCCCTCACCGGGTCTCTTTAACACATGTCTCTTTTCACTTCTGCAGCCCCCGAAGCCCAGCGACCTCTCCATTGTGTGTTTTACAAGTGGCACGACAGGTAAGTGGAGGCACTAAAGGCCACCAGCCAGGGCCACTTGCACCCTTCCCTGGCAGCCTTGGTGGGGTGACTGCAGAGGTCAATGGTGCCCTCTATGGGCATGGGTTGAGCCTTATCCTGTGCCTGACTCCAGATATTGGGTCCCTCCTGCTACTCCCAGTGCCCAGCGCAGGGCTGGATATAGATGGATAGTGTGGACTGGGAGGTCCAGGGGTAGGGGGGTGGTCCGCCACTACCAGGAACTGGAGCCAGAGGAGGGCTGGGCTGCCAGGTGTCATCAGGCCTTTATGAGAACTGCTCTCAACCCTCTGCTTCCTGCCCCTGCCTGGCCTTTGTGTCAGGGACTGCAGAAAGAGTGTGGGGTTTGGTGGCTGACAGCCATTTGCTGGTAGGCTACAAGCCAATCACTTAACTTCTCTGCCACCACTGTCCCTGATTTCTCAACTGTGACAAGGGTGGTTAAAGGTGCCAAGTAGGAGATGGAACAGTATGTGAAAAGGCAGTGTAAGTGCTCTGCCGGCTGGATCTCTTGTGCCATGGGCAAGGCCGTCAGGAAGAGGATGAGCATAAATGACATACTGCATGCCTGGTGCTGACAGATGGCCACATGCACCAGCATCGGCGGGAACAGCCAAGGAAGACTTCTTGGGGGAGGTAGAATGCGCCTGAGGACCATGGTCACAGGCACAGCACTCTACAGTCTGTAGTGCCCTGTTCACCCTCTCACTGTGCCGCTGGGGCGTCAGCATGGCCTGAGATGAGCAGGCATGGGGACTGTCCAAGGGGACATCACCAGCAAGTGAAGGCAGAGGACTGATACCCTGCTCTCCCAACTCCCAGACCAGTGCTTTTTCCGTTACTGCCGATCTCATTTGATGACTTGGGAAGTTGCTTGCCCTGCCCTAAACAGGCAAGAAGTTTCCAGCCTTCTTTTTCTGGACCGGGAACAGCCCGCCTTGATGATAACACTTGGTGGGCAGTGAACTAGGGCTCCCCACACCTTCTGCAGACACAGCCTCTAAGGCATCTGGCAGATCCACAACTAGCCCCGCAGGAGGGGCTTTCCATGTGGGTGGATCATGATCAACATGGCTTTGGTGAATCGAGATGGATTTTTTGCCATTAACTCAGGTGGGTTTGAGGATTTCCACACACCCTGCTAAACCATGACAGAGGAATGACACAGCCCTCGCTCTCTAGGAGCTGATATCCAGACCCAGCCCAGAATTCAAAAATGCCCATCAGATTTATGTTGCTTTGTGTCATGAGTTTCACTACGTAAAACTTTGGTGACATGTCCCTTGGCCCTGAGTTGGGGAGCAGGTCACTACTGTGGCCTTTAGTTTTGGACCCTTGTCATCAAGAGTGCCCTCAGGCTTTTAACAGATCATTTGGTCACAGATGCTGCCCCCATATCTGGAAAAGATCTTCATGATGCAGAAGTGTGTTTTGCCCAACTGGAGAGGGCAGGGCTCATGTACAGTGCCTTTCCAGGCTATGGAATCACAATTGAAAGCTAAGCCATCCTGCCTGTGCTCTGTGTGGTAGAAGTGGGATGTATGGAGCCTGGAAAACAGGTGGTAATTAATGCCCAAGCCTCCCACTCCAGCTCTGTGACTGGTGCCAGGGCAGAGCTATGGCAGTGAGCAAGCCTCTTTTCTGATGTCACCCTGCCTGGCTGCACATATGGGTTTCCCTGGCGTTAGTTTAAGCCTGTGCTATGCCTCTGGTCATCATCCGCTTGTCGGCACACCAACCATGTGTGTCCTCAGCATCACCAAGCCAAACACAGCTGCCCTGCTACACCAAATGTCCTGACTCCCAGCTTTATCCATAGCCACATTGTTCTTTTGGTGGGGAAAGGTGGAAATATGATCTTAACCTGATATTTGGCTCATGATTCTGGTGGTGGAACCATTTTGGGAAGATTTTCTTCTTGGCATGTGATGAGACGTAATTCGGAATTGTAAGTGTCAGCCACTCTGCTTCGTTGAGACTTCTCTAAACTGGCTGCTGGCTTGGTGGGGAAGGCGTGGTCCGCCTTTCCTCTCTTCCTCTCTGGTATTTCTCTTCCTCTTGCTAATGAAGATATCTACCCTCTGCTACCAGGTGGAAGTCGGGAGGGAGAATGAGTGGGAAAGGAAAGCAGGGAGATGGTTTGTGGCAAACGTTTAAAACTCACTCTTTGTTTCATGGACACTTGCTGATTTAGTATAATACTCTCGATCTCTACTTAGCTCTTTTATTTCCTATTTCTTGGCGAGGGTTGCAAAGTTAACATATTGGTTTGTTATTTCTTGGGGAAATTCTGCACGCGGCCTGCCCCTCTCTTTTGGGGTTTTACAGCTATTGTATCTGCTGCCTCAGAGGAAACATCTAATTTAACATCTTTTGTACATGGATTGTGTCCTTAGAGCATATAGAAGCCCTATGAGGTGGGTATCACTGTCCCTATCTTACAGGTAAGGAGAGAGAAAGAGGAGAAAATGGCTTGCTGATGTCACACTGGCAGTGAAAGGCCGGGTCAGGATCAGTCAGATCCACACAGCAGCCGCTGTGTTGTGTCCACTCCAGCATGAAATTGTGGCCAGGCCAGCCTCCCTCCTCAGCCTCTTGTGCCCTGGGTCCCCACCAGATCTCTGTCTTCTGTCTTCTGGGTCATCCTAGCAGCCCTGGGCTTCCTCACGAGCAGTAGCGAAAGGTCATGCCCTGATAAAGCAAGACCATCCATGTCCCATCCCTGCTAACAAGCAGGCAGGAGGGGCTGCTTCAGCCCTCGGACTGCCAGCCTGGCTTGAGCCCGGGCCTTTCCAGGTGCTGGATGCAGCAAGGAAGTCTGCTAGAAGAGTTGGCCACTTGTATTTGGAGAGAGGGTCTGCTGAGGCCCAGAGAGCATCCTAGGGTATTGGCTGTATATGAGACTGGGAGCTGAGAACTGTGCTCCCTGAGGGAGGCAGGAGAGGGTGAGGCTCAGGCCACAAGTTGCCAGCCCCTTGAGGCACCCCACATATGCAGCTGTGTCACTTGCCTTCTGGTCCTAAGATACTGGGAGCCTCCAGGTAGGCCTCGTGTGTCTCCAGGATAAAGGTCCCCGAAGCAGCATTCATCTGAAGGTGGCTGTGGACGAAGGCCAGAGGCCTGGGTGGACAGCGCAGGATGTCTGGGACTGCCGACTTGGACACTGTTCTTAAGGAGTGGCCCTTGAACTTCCAACTAATTCGTCTTCCTGCTTTCTCTTTGCAGGGAACCCAAAAGGTGCGATGCTCACCCATGGGAACGTGGTGGCTGATTTCTCAGGCTTTCTGAAAGTGACAGAGGTGAATAAAGTAGACGCACTAATGCAGGTGTCTCTTGAGGATACCTTCAGACCTGAGAGATTTTTTATGTTTGTTTCCTTTTTTTCCTCAACATAATCTGGACTGCCTTTCACAGGCAGGAGTTTCTATTTGCATTAGGGCAACCCCACTTTCACAGACACTTTTAACCCCAAACACTGAAATGATCCACACCTATTCAGTTGATTTTTCTAAGAGTGCTAAGATCCGAGAAGGAAAAACACATAAATATGTTTTTGTATTTTTAACTTCAAAAAGTGAGTTACCTGAGGTTTTGTGTGTACCTTTTTTTAGAAAGTAATCCTTAATAACCTGATTTTCAGGTCAGAGTTTAGTTCAGTCCCTTTGTGTTTAAGGACTGCTAGAGTCTGAGAAACAACGGCAACTGCTAATTTATTAGGCTCTAGTTAAAAAGGTGAATGTAAAATCAAAAAGCTTGATATCTTGGTCTGACAAAAAGCATATTAGCATCTTATAACTGGCTAAGAGAAAGAAACTTTTTCCCATAAGTGGCGAGTATCCGAATGTCCTGCAGTTTCCTTAAGGAGAAAGCAAAGCCCTTTTTCATAGAAGTTAGGCTTTTTCACCACTGCGGAGAAAGATCACTAACCACATCCATGGTAGGTGGCATAATGGAGCACATGCCCCAAACAGTTATATATTTTGGTGCAACCCAAGTCAGGAACCATGAGCCAGGTTCCCAGAGCTTTTCCAAACTTATCCAAAAGTCAGCCCAGGAGAATGCAGGCATCTGCAAATGACAGAGAGCAGCGAAGTCCAGCAAAGGAGAGCTCCCGAAGGCATGGCCTGTCCTTCAGCCCAGGCCTTGTGCAGGGCCCCCACCTCCGTCCCTGTCTCTGAAGTCAGTCCATCTATGAGCTGTGGACTGGGCAGACACAGCAGGGCTCCCTCTCGGCTCCCGTCTTAAAGGCCCTGTTTCCAGGCCATGGCTTGTGAGGCCTGACTCAGCCATCTGTTTGGGGCTTGGCCTTGCCCTCTCCTCTGTCTGGGACAGGTACCCTAGCCACGGTTGCTGTAGATCTAGGGTTCTCTGGGTCTCTTTCTCTGGAAAGAGGACTAGTATGTGCTGACAAGCCGGGACCTCTGAATCCCTGCCCAGGTGGCTCCAGGAGACTGGTGAACTGGGGCCCGTGGGGCAGGAGGCAGGCCGCGGTCTGGTGCCGACTGACTACAAGTGAGGTGCAGGCCCTTCCCAAAAGGAGACTTCACTGCGGAGCTCGGCTCTGCTGGTTTATGTGTGCTTCATTTGGCTCTTTGCTTCTGCAGATAACCTAGACCCACTGGCGCTGTGACCTAACGCTCCGCTTCCTATGCTGCCTTGTCACTCTCCCTCTCTCTCTTTTTTTCCTTCAGCTTTTCTCTTCTCTTCTCTTCTCTTCTCTTCTCTTCTCTTCTCTTCTCTTCTCTTCTCTTCTCTCTCTCTCCCTCTCCCCTTTTGCCTCCTCTCCCTTCCTCCCTCCCTCCTTTTCTCTCTCTTTCATCTTTTTCTCTCTCGTCTCACCTCTCTGTCTCCCCTACCTCCTCATCTCCCTTCCCCCTCTTCCTGTTTGCCCCCTCAGGACCATTTTCTCTTTATTGTTTTATGACTCTCTTGTTGTCTTCCTGTCAGTGTTTCTTTCCTTTCTGTCTCCCATGCCCGTCACCTGCAGAAAGTGATCTTTCCGAGACAGGACGATGTGCTCATCTCCTTCCTGCCTCTGGCTCACATGTTTGAGAGAGTGATTCAGGTAAGATACCCACCGGACTGACCGGGCCTTGCCTGGGCTCCTTCTGTTTTCTTGCAGAGTCAGTGGGCTCCCACTTGTGCGGATGTGCACATTTCCTATTTGCCTTTAGCACACATGTTTGAGCGAATGGTGCAGGTAAGGCCCTGGCTTCAGGGAGGCACAATCTGTGTCCAGACCTAGAACCCTAGCAGGATGTATCACTTGTCAATGGTGCCAGGGAGTAGAACTAAATTGCCCTATCTTCAGAAGATTCCACAGGGGCCAGAGGGGTTAGAGGACTTTGGCTACCCCATCTGTCCCTCCTGGGAGCATTGCTCCAGGGAAAATCCCAAGCCTGATCTGTCTTACCTGTGGACACACCTGGGCTGAGAGAGGCCCCAGCGTATGGCATCTGCTCAGGGAGCCCCACAGCTTTGCAGAAGTGCTTTACCATTCCAGCGCTGTGCAGTATGGCTCCTTGATGGCCAAAACACTGATATTCCTCAACTTAAATTACCCAGGAATTTCTAAAAAAGAAAAGACAGTGAAGTTGGGGAATCAAACTGTCATGATCCCTCAGGCTGTAGATGGGACTGGCATTATGATCAGCCCTGAGACAGGTCTTATGGGGGTGCAGAGGGAGTGGGAGAGAGGTGTCCACATGCTGTTGACAAAGAATTTTCCATGCATGTGTCACTCAAGGAACTAGCCTGTGAATAAACTATATCTTCCTGGCCTTTCCCTTCTTGCCCTGGGGGATATCTAGCATATCGGCATGCTTTCCAGCTTTCCAGACCTAGATTAGAATGCCAGCAATTACTGTAAACTAGTTTTGTGACTCTGGGCAGGTCTCTTTACCTCTCTGAGCTTTGCATTCCTCATCTGTAGAATGGAGATATAAATACTGTCTTGCTTACTGGATTGCATTAGAGAAAGAGTATATCTTAGGCTCCTGGCACACTCCCAGCCCCATTAGCAACCAGCCAGGCTCTCCCTTGGCCTTCCACCCAACCTCAGCAGCATATCTAGTACACATGGGCACTGCACACCCTTTCAGAGTTGCAGAGATATCCCAGGAAAAGCCATAGACTCTCAGACCTGGAGCAGACCCATTCATAGGGTCTAGTACTGCTCAGTAGATCTGAGTCACCACGGAAGGCCCCTGTCCAGGGTTTAGTCATGAGCAGGAGGGACAGGCACAGTGAGACTTTCATCTCCCAAGGGCTCTGATTCTACTCTGTCTCCTGCTTCTCCCCATGCCTCACTGGGTCTAAGTGGAAGGTGGTGAGATGAGTGGGGAGGGTGTCACCTCAGATGGTATCCAGTGTCTCGTGGCAGCAGCCAGAGCTGGGTTAGGGGGTCCTGGGCGCCCTCCATGTAGGGCAGAACTGTGGACAGCTCTGGACTGCGGCCAGGAGTGACCACCCTGAGGGACTCCTCCTTTCCTGTCCTCTCCCTCCAGTCCGTCGTCTACTGCCATGGAGGGCGTGTCGGTTTCTTTCAAGGAGATATCCGTCTCCTTTCGGATGATATGAAGGCTTTGTGCCCCACCATCTTTCCTGTGGTCCCACGACTGCTGAACCGGATGTATGACAAGGTGAGCCCAAAAAGGAGTCTCTGGTCAGGCTGAAGGGCTGGCTTTCTGCTTGTATGGATGGGGTCTGGAGCCCCAAGCAGACTTTCCTCAAGCTCTAGAAGTCACCTCTCTCTTGTATTCCTTGACTCTCACCCTTCTTTTTCCTGTTTTCTTCCTGTTGTCCAGAACTCTCATTTGGGAGATTTTTTTCAGGAACTTCTATTTCCACAACATGTCCAGATCTTGGTAGTGTTAACCTTTAGCTGGATGTCACACATTCACTGACCTTTGGGGCAAAATGGAGTGTGGCTTCTCTGTTGGCCAGTCTGGGCCTTCTTCCTGGGGTAGTGGGGTGGGGAGCTGGGGATGGGTATGTCTAGAGATGGGACACACAGGGCTGACAGCTATGTCCAACTTCTGTTCCTCAGATCTTCAGCCAGGCAGACACACCATTAAAGCGCTGGCTTCTGGAGTTTGCAGCAAAGCGTAAACAGGCCGAAGTCCGGAGTGGAATCATCAGGAATGATAGTATCTGGGATGAACTCTTCTTTAATAAGATTCAGGTAGGAAAAAGAACAAGTGATTATAGAGAGACACTCAGATGTGCAAAGGATGACCTTACAGAAAAATCAGAGAAATTTGCCCCCAGTGGCCTGTAATAATCATTCGGTCATGAAATCAAAGCTTAAGCTCCCTATCAAAATCTTAAAGGACTTATTTTTGTTATTTGGAGTTGTATTATATTTGTCAAAAGGCAACCAGCAAGAGGGACTTCTGAAAAGTTGGTCTCTTGGCCTCCACAGGTATTGGGTAGCTTTGCCCTTGGGTGTCAGGTCCACCCAGGAGCTCCTGAGGCCTGAGGTTCTTTTGGCCCTTTCTGTGGCCTGACCACGGTAGCTTTCCAGCAGTACTAGGTTCTAGACAGATGGCTGAGAATCTTCCTTTCTCTTCTTGTTTCCTTCCAACTTCTCCCAAACCAGGCTGATCATGAAATACTCATTTCTGGATCCCCACTAAAAGCTTTCAAGCTTTACATTACCCAAGGAATTTGTAGTTACTTGCTTTTTTCTTACTACTCTATTTTTAGCTATGAAAATTAATATTTAAACTATCTTGGCTCAACTTAAAGAAACAATTTGTTTAAAGAATTCCTTGTCCTCTGCAGTGCATGGTAAATATAGTGGAGCATGGCATTGATTTATAAAGGACATGAGGCCAGGCCATTGAGGTGGCAGTGAGGCGGAATTGCCCTCAGTAACTGTTTTGGGTGCTCACAAACGATGGGGGACTGAGGGAGTAGCTATGTGCTTTAAGGAAAGATCCAAAATTATGGAATGCCACATAGATTAATGGCACTTATCTCAAAGAACATAAAAGAGTTAGCCATATTGTGGGTTGAGTTGCAAAGCTGGTTGGGTTGGTTCATTTTGAAGGAGAAGGGATGTCCTCAGCTCATGTGTTGTACAAGCTCAAGCCTTCCATTTGATCCCTATACGAGGGTCCACGTGTGGTCCAGTTGTTGAATGTTGACCTTTGGATGAGTCCCAGATGGGCTAGATGTCACCTCTAGCAGCACAAACCTTGGCAGGTTCTTCTTTCTCTCCACAGGCCAGTCTTGGCGGGTGTGTACGGATGATTGTGACTGGAGCAGCCCCTGCATCCCCAGAAGTCCTAGGATTCCTCCGGGCGGCTCTAGGGTGCCAGGTATTGCCTTTCTGTGGCCTTTCCTAGGGACAATGAGATGTGTGCTAGGGTAGGGCCAAAAACCCATCAAACCCTTTACTATACAGAGAAAGATCCTGGGGGTAAGATTTTAGTGGGAAAAAAACTCCCTCCTCTAAAGATGAAAAAATCCCAGAGCCAGTGAAAGCCAGGATGACCTTGAGACAGCCTGGAGAGCCCAGGTGTATCCACTTTGGGAAAAGGGATTTGATAAACTCTATATGGATTATCAATGTGCTGAAGAACCTGTACCACACCTGTAACAGCATCTCTGCATTCTCCAGCCTGCAATATATCGCCCAATCCAGAAAAAGAGCACAAGGGAGGGGATGATGAAAGTCCATTTGTGTTTGTCATTTGGTTCAATAGGTTTTGTCATCTCTAAGAAATCCATTCCTTCATTTATCCATTCAATTAATATATATTAAGTTCCTACATATGCAGAGTGTAGTAACATGGTTGTGACTGTTGGGTTTTAAGTAAAGTAGGCACACTGTTTCATCAGTGTGCATGCTGTAATTCTTATCCTTTTGAAGCCACATCCTCCTCTTCTGCATCAGTACGGCCCGATCACTGCTAAGGACAAACTGTCATGTGGTGTAGTCCTGCAAACACATGGGGCTCTGGAGGGGAATATCTTACAAAGAGAAAATAAAACATAGGGTAGATTTTAAAGTATTTGTCTTTAATGCATATTATTCAAATGAAAAATAGCATCAGTGGTTGAAAATAGGTCAGAAATATTTACCCCCAAACCACTTTATCTACTAAGTGTCTGTGGTAAAAATAACACTCCTTCTATGCAAAGTAGCCACACCCGTTGTCTGCGTTCAGCTTCAGCTGTGGTTCCCTACCTCCAGAGCACCTCCCCTCTCACTGTGCCCAGCATGGAGCAGCCAGATGTTAATTGGGAACTTAGCTGGCTGAAGAGGGAGGCCAGCCAGCTTCAGGAGTGTGTGTGCCTACAGTGCAGTTTCTGTGTTTTGGTTGAAGGTTTATGAAGGTTATGGCCAAACTGAGTGCACAGCTGGATGTACCTTCACCACACCTGGGGACTGGACCTCAGGTAGGATGGATGGGAGATGTGGGAATGGTTCATGAGGCACTGCTGAGTTACAGTGGATCCCAGACTTTCTTATGGACAGTAAATTTGCATGGGCACTTTGGAAGAAAGCAACAGAAATAGAAGAGCAACACTGATGGTGGTAATGTTTGGGTTGTAGCATTATGGATCTGTTCTCTTTGTTACATATTTTGTATTTTCCCACATATTTTTTGTATTTTTCCATTTCTTTTATAGAAGATAGAAGTCATATAAAAAAAATAGTGGATCACAGGTGGAAAAATGATTATAATATCAGTAAATGTCAGTATGTTAAATTTCATAGAATCTAAATACCACACAGCCTTGCTTACAGTCGAATGAAGGAAAGCAGGCTGTGAATTGGATATGATTAAGGAAGGAGGGGCAACTTTCTAATGGCCAGAGCACTATTTCTCAAAGGGCCCTTCGGGAATGACAGTCTCTGTAATGTTAAGGTCTAGAAGGCGGTGGCAGCCTCAGGAAGGAACAGCTCCTTCCTGTCCAAGCCGTCATTCTAAAGCCACTCCTCTTTCGGGGCAAGAAAGAAGCAGTAGGTAGCCCCTGTATTGTCTATCACAACTTTAGACTATGAACTGGAAAAATCTGAAAACCGTTCTTCAAAAGAATCATTCTGGGCACTAACTTTCTCTGTGAGCTTGGGGCCACTCTTTATGCTTAAGTTTGCTCAACTACAAACTAGAAGACTTGAGACAACGTGCATACACAAGAAATATGCTCAGTAATACAACACCTGTTTTCAGGGCACCTTGAGGTGTTCAGCAGAAACACGATAAGTGGATTCTAAATAGAAATCATATTTGGCCAAATCAAGTACAGAAGCACTTTTTTCCCCCTGAGTTTTACCTCTTAAACTCTAGTTGAATAAAGCCTTTTTACATATAAATTCTTTGATCTTTCTACCACTGGCAAATCTACCACAAGAACTGTCTTCTGAGGTCCTGGTTCACTAACTTTTTCTTATTGCTGACGTCACATTTACAGATCACTCTCATGTATACCCTTCCTTTTGGACACTTTCTTCCCTCTGTGTCATCTTCTCCATTTTCCTGTGTAAGACTTTTGAGGTGTTGCCTTTTTCATTCAACCTTTCCATGAAAACTTGCAAAGGCTATTGAGTATGAGAGGATAGATATCTTTGTACAATGATATAAAAGATTTTGTGACCTCTCATTTAAAAGAGAAACCAAAGTGTCACTGCTTCATTCACCTACGAGGCTCACTCTTCTTTCAGGACCTTGGCCAGCACCTAATTAAAACTCCACCTTGCCAGTGAATTCTCTAACCACAAGAAAATTACTAGAAGATGACTTCGATGTAATTTTGTGGTTGTAATATATAACACCAAGAAGATTTGAAGTCTTATTTTTCAGGGGCGAGTTACCTTATCCAGCTTTCCATTCCTTTGTTACTCAAAGTGTAGTCCGTGGACCAGAAACATGACGTGGGTGCCTGTAAGAAATGCAGAATCTCAGGCCTCATCCCAGACCTACTGATCAGAATCCGCATTTTAACAAGATGTGTAGATGATTACCATGCACATTAATCAACAGTCTGGTGACGGGAGGAAAGTTCATGGTGACTATATTTTATGAAAACCAAACTGAGACATGTGATCTGACAATGGGGAAAATGTTTTAATATGTGTACTGTTGTAACATATCCTGACTGTATGGTTGCTGTGAGTATGAGCCCCACTACGGACCCCATGTAGGTTGGTGCTAGGCCAACTAAGCCTGTCCAGCTCTTTAAGAATCAGGTGTAAAACAAAGGCCCTGCAGAGGTTGGCCTTTCCTTTTTCTAGAATCTTATTTTATTGTGAGTGCTTGCCTGTGACAACTGCACATCTAAAGGTATATTGCTTTCCATCCATAATTTCCTGACCACTTGGGGGATTTTGCATGGCATGGAGCATCTTCGGTGATGAAATTGAGCTGAATATATTGCTTTGATCTTCTAGGGCACGTGGGCGCGCCTCTGCCCTGCAACCATATCAAGCTTGTTGATGTCGAGGAACTGAACTATTGGACCCGCAAAGGAGAGGGAGAGGTAAACTTCAGCATTTAGCCATTTATGTCTAAGGATGCTACATATAGTGAGTAAAAGAAAAAAAAAGTAGAAATAGAATTATTTTCCTTTTACTCTATGTGTAAGGTCACTTTAAATTACTAATGAATTTAACTCAACTGAATCAGCATTTCCTCTCCTGTTAATGAAACAACGCTGAGACTGGGCCAGTCTAAATCAAGATTTGGAATTCCTAAGTTTTTTTTTTTAAATCCATTTTTTCCTAACTGGCATGGCCTGCTGTTGCAGATCTGTCCCAGCAGAAACATGACCATTTGCAAATAGGCCAGATGGGGTAGATAGAGCTGGCCTGTACTTGTTCATTCAGAGGGAGTGACTAGAAGGTTGATTGACTGCCTGGTCATGAAGCAGGGGGCTTAAGCACCTCTGGCAGAAGCAGCCAGCCACTAGTATCTGATGAGACCCTATCCAGTGACACAAAGCAACACATGCCAAATGCCAGGGTGTCCCCGAGAAAGAAGGGACGGTGGAGGGAGGCCTGGGGTGGCCAGGGCCGAGAGGAAGGATGGAGAACATGCTGCCTGAGAGAAGCCGGGAGACAGTTCAGACCTCCGGTGGCTGTTCCTGTCCTCTGTTTTCATCGCTGCAGTTTCCACAGTGGATTTCCTGAGGGACAGTGTACATTATTCTACACATACCTCGTGACAGCCTCACATCAGGAACCCTTATGCTGTGGCTGAGAGAAGCCGGGTGTTTGTCCCTACAGATATGTGTGAGAGGACCAAATGTGTTCAAAGGTTACTTGAAAGATCCAGATAGGACAAAGGAGGCCCTGGACAGCGAAGGCTGGCTTCACACCGGAGACATCGGGCAGTGGCTGCCGGTGCGTACGTTTAGAACCATGGAGCTCCAAACATTTGGGTGGTGGGAGGGTGTAAATCTGATTCATTCTGAGGCAGGAGCCTTTTCCATGTTCTCCCTGACAGCTAGTCATTCAGGAACACCTCCAGTGCTTGAGAGGTTCTTTCTTACCTCACTCCCAAAGCTTCTCCTCCACCCTCCTGAGGCAGGTGATAGGGATCTTGGTGGGAGGGTAAAGCTGGAGTGTAAGACCCACTTCCCGCCCTTAATGGTTTTCAGAAAGAGGCCTGACAGTGCTGTGGAGTCCAATGGGTAGAGGACGTGGAGCAGGGGTTCAGAGCTCTGGGAGGTCTGAGAAAGGCACGGGCTGGGAGCCCACAACCACAGCCACCAGCTGAGAGGAAAAGCTTGGTAATGGGCAGAAATATGTCTGAGTTCCTTTGGCTCTGCCAGCAGTTGCTCTCATGAATGTGAGCAAAGACTCATCTCTCTCCGGGACTCCAGATTGACTCACTCGTTGAGTAAGAGTGTGAGACTACATAGCATTGTTTGGCTGTGGCCTCCAACTGTTAGCCCACACCAGTTATTGTGCCTCATTCTGTCATTTGTAAAATAGGGATAATACCATTGCTTACCTCTGTAGTTATTGTTGTCAGGAATGAATGAAATCATACCCGAAAAGCACTTAGCACAACGCATGGCACACAGGAGATGCTTATGAAAGCTATTGCCAGAAAAAAGCCGTCACTGAAACTGAGAGCCCTTGCCTGATGCAGCCCCCACCCCCTGGCCGCAGGAAGCTTTTCTGGGTCTCCAGGAAGGTGCTACGGTTTTAGGTGGATGTTCTGAGATGCTGAATTTTCAGGCATGTGAACAGTGTTGAGCTCTCCAAGGGTCCTCTGGGCTGGCAAGCTGATTTTCCCCTGCTTGGATCTGAGAAACCCTCACGCCTGCAGCAGACACAGATGTGTCCTTGGTGTGAACCCTGGGCTAGGGACTGACTGTGCTCAGGGGAGAGACGTTTCTTTAGACGGTTTCCCACCCAGTGCGGTGGACATGAACTCTGGGCCATGCCCTCCTGAGGAGAGGGGCAAAGGAGGACAGGCATCTGCTGGATCTGAGTCTCAGGATATGAGTCATGTTCTGAGTGAGAGGAGAGAGTGAGGACAGTCAGGGCAGGAGTAACAGCATGTGCACACTGGAGAGACACTAGGTGTGAAGCAGGCAGTTCTCAGGGCCCACAGGAGGGAGGCTGGAGAAGTCAGCAGGACCCTGCACACTGGTAGAGGATAGATTGTCCTGTCAGCTAAGGAAGCTTAGGCTTCAGGTCCCCTCACTTGCATAAACCCCTTCCAAGGCTCTGCACTTTATATTATTTTTCTTAAAGAGGGCCCCCAAAATTGGAAAAAACTTGGCTCTGCCACTGATGCCTTGTAACTTGGATGAAACCATCTGCCTTGCAGAGGGTTGTGAGAAGGAAGTGAATTAATTCATGTTGTGCTTGAACTCAAAGCCCAAGACAGCAGGCAGGCAGTCTGTGGGAGTCAATTTTTTAAAATTATTATTATTTTGAAATAGTATTAGTCAGATCAAGAAAATAGTGTAGGCTTCTAATCCAGAAAGACCTGATTCAAATCCCTGCTCCCCTACCTCCTAGCTGTGTGGCTTTGGAGGAGTTAAGTAACCTCACTGATCTTCACTTTCCTCATTGGTGAAATGGAGGTGGTGATACCCAGCTCATGGGGTGCCATGAAGACCAAAGGAGCCAGTGCAGATAAAGCACATGATGTCCAGCCTGGATTTTAAGCAAAACAGGGCCTACTTATTTTTCTCTTCTGTAGAGATTGCTCCGGTTCTGGTGGATGGAACAGATGGAGCAGGGACAGATGTAGGCAGAAGTCTGGTCAGGAAGTGGTTTGGATGGGAAAGGGAGGGAGATGGGAGAGGGATTTATGAGTGAGGATGGATGAACCTGACTGCTAGAAGTCCCAAGAATGGCAAATGGCAAGGCCATCTCCAGGTTTGGGGGTTGGAGTCTGAAACAGGCATGAAGAGGACGTGATGAGCTTCCCTTAGGGCATGTTGCATTCTGCAAACGGCCTCGCTTGTGAAATGTTCTGAGGACTGTTAGGTTTTGGGTGTGGAACTCAGTGAAGAAGTCTGGCTGGAAGCTTAGATAGACATGGGAGTGGCCAATGAAAAGATAAGTGGTAGTTACCTCAAGGAGAACTGTCAGTGGAGGTGAGGAATGTGCAACGTTGAAGAGTTGAGCCAAAGGAGAGAGACCCACCTAATCACCTGAGAAACTCAAAAAAGGTCGAGGGGAGGCAGGGAGGTGAGTGGGAGTCCTGGGGCGGGGGGGGGTGGGGGGGTCCACAAGCACTCACTGCCCAAGGGCTAGCCTGCCTGCTGCAGAGGTCCTGGAGGGTGAGGACTCCTAATGCCATCTGGCTCATCAGATGGGTGTCACTGGGGGCCTCTGCCAGAGCTGTGCCATGTGTCAGGGTATGGAGAGCCCGCTCTTGGAGGGGTGGGAGCAGTAGCTGGGGCAAGAAACCTAAGCATGGCTTAAGGGAGTGAATCTGAAGATGCTGGTGAGAAAAGGGACAACTAGAGCAAGGGGCCTGGGGGAGAGGATAGCCCAGTGGGAAGGCAGGTGGGCCTTCTGAGGAGGAGGACACCTGCTGCTGGGTGTGGGGGTGGCAGGACTAGGGTCAGGGAGTAAGGGGGGTCGATACTGAGGGGAAAGAAAGGACTGGACACTCAGGGCCCAGCAGAGCTCAGGAGCCATCAGCCTGCGGTGCCTGGTGGCTCTCCTGCTGCCTGGTGGCTCTGTAAGAGCAGAGGAGTCAGATGGAAGAGCATCCGGGTGGGGTCTGCAAGGTGGGACAGGACAGGAGGGAGGGGCTGCAGCACTAAGGAGTGAGAGGTTCAGGCTCTGAATGCCATCTCTTTATAAAGCTGTTTGTCTAACTCTGCAGGCAGGAACTCTTAAAATTATTGATCGGAAGAAGCACATATTTAAACTTGCTCAGGGAGAATATGTCGCACCCGAGAAGATCGAAAACATCTACATCCGGAGTGAGCCTGTGGCACAAACCTATGTCCATGGGGACAGCTTAAAGGTGAGTCCCCTGTGCTTCAGCCCTCCCACAGTCACTGGGCCTGCTGAAAAATCTAGTGTTGTCTCAGAATAATTTCATATGCATTTGGTATTTAATTAAAGTGGCAGACATTAATACCTAATCTGACATACTAGCTCATGAGAGAAAATTCTTTTTTGAAGGAGAAATCTTAATAGCTTATAGTAGTATAAATTGTAGTTAGGTAAATAAGCTGCTTAGAGCAGTTGTAATAGACACTCCCAGTACTTTTATCTTATGCTCTACCTACTTACAAGAGAAATTTTGGGATGAGATGCTAAAGCAAGATTCAGGGTTCCTAATGTTTTGATTTTGAAACATACAGATGAACTTTACAGATAAATGGATACAGTATTGCAAATAATGGCACTGATGATAATATAGCTTAATATATTAAGCTAATACATTAATATACTTCAAGATTAAATTATTTGGAGAGGATTTTTATTCTGCTTTCAAAATCACTTAGCTTCAAAGTCAGACCACTGTGAATATATTCTGTGCTATCATTGGCTTTATATAATTAAATATTATTAAATTATTTTTAAATAATGAACCATATTAATGAAATGGAGGACCATATCGATGAAAAAATTTTAAAATGGTCTGGAAATCTTGAGAAATATATGCTTTGGTTCATAGAGTTGTTTTGTTAGCAACTTGAAGATGTACTCATTTAAGATTAGCATGAGACTCAAAGGTACGTATAGGCCTAACCTAACTGATTCTTAATATCCTTAAGCTTGTACTTTATTAATTTTTTAATGAAGTTAGAGAAATAGAACATAAAATAAACAGTCAAGAATATATGATATATTGGTAGAAATGTTTCATAACATAGGCATATACTTATTTTTAGAAAAGGGTGGAGTCTGAGAATACTAAGAGATTATTTTTAATGCTGGACCACAAATAACCACTTTAAAAGCTTCTGTCACTAATATAATATCATATGCCAACTGTGCTCTAATAAAATATTTTTTTAAAAATAATAAAATGTTTTCATGATTTAAAAAAGCTTTTGTCAATTTTGGTAATTGTTTTATCTTGGTGATTGGTATATCTTGTACTAATATCTTTAATTTTGTATCTATATCAAATTTTTCATAAATTTTTTTAGAAAAAAAATTTGAAATAAATATGGCAGAGTGAAAAAAAGCTTTCATCGTGACCATGTTTCTTTGCTGGGATTGCAGGCCTATTTGGTGGGCATCGTAGTGCCTGACCCTGAAGTCATGCCCTCCTGGGCCCAGAAAAGAGGAATTGAAGGGACGTATGCAGAGCTCTGCACAAATAAGGTCTGTACTGTGGGACTGTACGCTAAAAGGTTGCTGGACCTCTTATAATGAGGGGACAGATAAACAGTAGACCAGTGAAATTTAAACGCGTAGGGAAGTTTTTAACTTTATAAGTAGTGGGAATCCTAAAACACAAGTTCATCTGTTTTGTTGTTGAAGGGAGTCACATTTCTTCTTAGAAAGTTTGATAAATTATTGAACAGCACATAAAGCTTGTCTAGCTCTCTTATTTTGCAACTTGCAGGAGAGTCCAGAGAGGGTAGTGGGTTGCCCAAGGCCATACAACTGGTTAACAGCGGTGTCAGATGTGAGCTTAGGCTTTCTGACTCAATGGCCGTGCTTTCTCCACATGTGAGGTGGATTTTGCATCTACTGGGCTTAGAGAGACGGTAATGGAATTGAAGAAGCAGCAGTCCTTCCTGCTTAGAGCATTAGCCACTCACACTTTCCGGAAACCTTCTCGTGGCACATGTTGGGTCCTGTGGAAGAGGACCTCTGTGCTTAGCAGCGGCCCCTCCAGTCACCTGGCCTATTTCTCAGCAGCAGCCATGGGCCCTAACATTCCCACTGGGCCCTGGGCTTTTCTGGGGGTGACAGGGACCCTGGGACTCTACAGGCTGACCAGAAGGTTACTTAAAAAAAAATCAAGTGGTCACTTAGCCTGTTTGTGGTCACTCTTTTGGCCATGCCAGGCACTTACTTGCCAGATAAGAGGTGGTAATTGGCACACAGCTAGGGAGTATCAGTCCCAGTTGGGGAGAAAGGGAGCATGTTGGTGTAAAATGTGTGTTTGGTCTTGTTAATTTTACCTATATGGTTTAATTCAGGAGCTGAAGAAAGCTATTTTGGAAGACATGGTGAAGTTAGGGAAAGAAAGTGGGCTCCATTCTTTTGAACAGGTAACTATTACCTTTCCCATACTTATTACAGCCCTTCATGCAGTGATGAAAATTAAGTTAACCCACAGTGACCCTGACCTAGATTCCCCACTCCATGCTGCGGCCTGCAGTCCGTCTGTATTCCAACGGACCCCTGAAGGCCTTTTCCAGACTGACTTTGTAACAGTGTGCATCTTGAACTAAAATATTAGGTCATATGTCAAGTGAGACTGTCCTTATAATCACAGACGTTCATAAAACTGAAATATTACTCTAGCCATCACTAGTACATCACTTGTACCTGGTCTGTCTCCAAGCTGCCTGCAATTCTCCAGGCCAGAGTCCTGTCTTATTTTTATTTTTATGGGGACAGTCTTCTTGGCTGTAGCAGGCAAGCTTACTTGCCAGGGCATGGGAAAAATTGTGGCCAGTGATCTGTCAGCCCAGCATGACCTTTCCAAAAAGGAAAAAACAAAGAATATATTAGGAGAGGACACAGCAGTTCTCTAAGACTTTCTGTCCTTGCAAGGCTGGGGTTCTTATTATAATGACGTTCATAAGCGTACTTCGTCCTTCATATACCATTTATACATCCTCTTTAGTCAAAAATTCAAAAAGAACAATTCAAGCATAAAAATATTAATATACTGATGTAAAGTGTTCCTAGTTTGTAATTAATATAATTTTTTCATAAAGCTTTGTTTTTCTAGTAGAGTCCCCAAATATAGCATTAGGGATCTGCAAGTTTTGTGAGAATTTAAATTTTTTGTATGTTCATTTTGATAATAGCCTAAGAACATTTTAAAACAAGTTTTAAATACAAAATTCTCATGGCAATTACTTGCAATTAAAAAACATTGCCACAGATTAAGACTAACTTTTTAAAGTTTCAGACTGAGGAAATCTAAATATAGTTTCAGGGACTGAGAGAATTGTTTTTCTTTTGAAATAGATCTTTACATTAACCTATTTTGAGAAATACTGCCTTACTCTCATCTGACAGCATGTTTTAGGGCAAATAAGACCTGAGTGAATAAATCTTCATTTTAAAAAATTATAAAATCCGAAGCATTCAGGCAAGTTTTATTTATCTTTCCAAAAGAAAGGTCAGTTCTGGCATCATAATTATTTCAATGTTTAAATTTGGTAAAACTGACTTCGTTGTTCTTCCATGAAGGGGAGCTGTTGACCTGATCACATGATCCATGTAGAACAGAGGCCACAAATTGGTGGTCAGAGACCTGGCTGGTCTGGGCCTAAGTGTTGATCTGAAAGGCTGGCTCATAAGAGCATGGGGAATGCAGGAGGCCTGGGGGCATGGCTGCTAAGCTGGTTAGTTCCTGTGATTCCTAAGGCCTGCACGCCCCCTGCTGGGTGTGGGATGTGTGACCTGCCTCAGGGCTGTGGGGAATGGTAACATCTAGATTCCTCCTCCTGGAAAAAAATACCAACTCTTAAGATAATGCTTAAGAGGGACCTTGGCTAAGTTTCCATGTTAACTATTTGCTCATGTTAGAGCTTTCACTGAAAGGACACTTGTTCTTGACTTTCCATTCACCTCAAGCAGAGTTACTGCTCTAATACTCTGCCTTCACCATGGTAACATCAAATACAGAGAAGTCATGTGGCATCCCAAAGGCCTGAGTTTTGTTGCCAAGACTGTTACTTCTTTGTTGGTCGGTGGCATCCTCCCCACCACAGCCAGCATGTACCCACAGGAGAGCAAGGGCCAGGCCTCACCCCTGAAGGCGGTCCAGTTGTGTTGCAAAGCTCAGTGTTAATTGAGTTAATTCTCGATCCATTGTCATCTTGTCCTTTTCCTTTTTTCCTCAAAAATGAATGATCAGTTAAGGTTTAACACTGATTTTTTAAAAACCACACACACACACACACATACACATCACACATACAGGTACACTCCAAGCCCAAGCTTAAATCATTCAACAAAAACTTTAAGAATTCAGACTTAATGGGCAAGATTGATATGAATTAATCTTTGAATTAGGTAAAAAATTAATGTAATTTAATTTCTAGAAACAAACAATTCCTAAAACTAAGCCAGCCAATATTAATTTATTGAGATCTTTGGAAGGTATATTTTAATAAGTAGATAGCAATAACTATCAATAATTAAAATATGCAGGTACCTGGGATGTATTTGAGCATATTTAACTATGATTTAACCATTTTCTTGATATTTTATGTGCCTTGTTGGTTTGCATAGGCAATACAAAGTGAACTTTGACACTTGATAGATTTTTCAAATTCTGACCGGGAAGCCCTCACTAAAAATATTTTATTGTATTTCCTGTCATTGAAATGAATATGTACCTAACCAGTTTGCCTTTAAAATAAAAATGAATTAAGCATTTTCCTAATTAATTTAAATGGGTTTTTAAAATTTTATTCTTCTGTCCTAAATTATTCACTCTGTGTTTATTATCTACAAGCAATATTATGTGTTAAGGTATTTCATTGAGTAATACCATTGAAAAACACAAAATACTATGTTTCTTAAAAATTATGAAAAGTTCTGTGCTTTAATGAGTTGACATAAATTGACACTTTTCAGGTATTTTATTCCAATACAATAGTTAAATGTTTTCTACAGTATTTCTAAATTTAACTTTTCTTTTTCTGAATCACTTTTAAATTTAACTTTTAACTTCTGAATCACTTTTCAGTGACAAGAGTATAGTTTCAGAAAGGAAGCTAACATTAAACATCTTTCCTCAACAAAAAGCTTGTTTATTTGCTTATTACAAATTGGAAAATGAGTTTCACGTTGTGTTAAGTGTAAAGGGACATTAAAGATTCTTGTTCCTTTTTTTTCCCCCACATTTAACAATATAATGTTTTTCTCTGCTCAGACAGAGACTATTTTGTAGAGTCACATTGAACTACATATTCCCCCATCATCCTTTTAGGCTTGTTGCAGAGAGCTGGTTTGACAAATATTCAAAATCTACCTGTTGATGCAGTCCTTTCTTCCTAAAACTATAATGTTTTCCTTTACATTCTAATCACCATCTAAATAGTATTCTGTAGCTCTCCCTCTGAAATCCATCTTTCCTCAACTGTATTGGTTTTAGCTTCTCTTGTCACTACCGGATTTTCAAAGGTGTTCACCTCAATCCCTGTACTGAACATGAACTCATGTCCCAGTTGCACAGTGTTCTCCACATGCTATTAGGGACACAGAGGAGCTGAAACCCAGGCTGAAATCCAGAGCTGAAATCTAGGCAGTTGCATCTCTTTTTAAATTTATATTATTTATTTCATTTACAGAAGAAGGTGGATAGATAGTTTGTATTTAACCGAAAGTCTTTTTTTTTTTAAAATTTTTATAAGAGTTTATTGAGCCAAACTGATGACATATGCCAGCAAACAAGATTCAAATGCTCCCCCAAAAGTCTTTTTTGTGATACTATTTCTATCAGAAGAGAACTTTAAAAAAAAATTAAGGACATTAGCACTGTCAGTTTTTCAATTTTTCATTTTATGACAGTTACCATAAGTTACTGAATTAAATCACTGAATCTAGAATTGAGTTTGATTTCGATTGTGTTTGTGTTTTCTTCAGGCTACTAGTTTTTTGTCAAACAGTGATTTGTTTAAGTAGCAGAACTTAGATGACACTAAACATAAGAGCAGTGCTGTTCCGGGGACTTCAGCCTCTCTTCCACCTACTCAAGCCAACCACCTCATTTCATCCCTCCCCCACCCCACAGCCTCCCCCACCGCATCTCACCCCTACCTGTCCACCTCCACGCCACCTGCAGCAATAGCCATTACAGTACCCCTAGTTCCCAGCACACTGTAGTCTGAAAACATTTCCCTTGGGACCTGTTTCCAGTGAATTTTGGGTGGTTTATGTTGATAAAAACAAATGAGAAGAAAAGTATATTCCAGAGGTTACAAAAAACGGCAGCCATGTTCCCTACCAATTCCTTGTTTCTTTGACTATCAAGAACACTAAGTTTTTAAACAAAATGCTTTTTTACAAAAACCTTAACTAATTTTGAAACATTCGGTACCTACTTATAGCCCAAATTTCCAGCTATTTATATGGGATATCCAAATAGAAATCCTTTCAATGTGTAAAGTTGAGGCAGCTGCCTGTAATGTGAGCTCTAGTTTTAGCCTAAAGGCCCCCACCACACATATGAATCCTTTAAAATTCTGTTCCTCTTATAACAAAAGTGAAGTCTTCATTTGAACAAATTTCTAGGAGACTAAGTTAAATCTGATTTATGAATGCTGTGCTCATTTGAAAACTTTCCTATTTAAGTTACAAGCATGGGTTTAAAAAAGTTAGAATTTGTTAGAACTTTTCTTAGAAGCTTTTAGGAAGCTTTCATATTGAGTTTTAGGAAGTTGGAAATATAGCTGTTTTAGAGTTCTTTGTATATTGAGTTTCTGATCTGAAAAATCAGTGAATCACATCTCAAAATACTCTCCTGCTGGGGCACTAGACTGTTAGCATCAGAGATTTTGAAAACAATCAGTGACTTGTTGAATTTTTGCCACTATTTGCATATATTGATTTTTTCCCCAAATTTTTACTGTGGTAAAATACACATAACATAAAATTTACCATTTTATATATATATAAAATGACCAAGCCTGGGTTAGGTGCTGTATCAGAAATGTATTCAGTTCTAACAGAAAACCTACATACATATATACATACATACATACATACATATATATATGTATGTATGTAATATATTATGTAATATATATAAATGGAACACTTATATAATATATATAAGATTTTATATATATACATACATATATAAAATCTTATATATATTATATAAGTGTTCCATTTATATATATTACATAAGTGTTCCATTTGAGGGATATTAGATATATTTATAATGTACAACCATCACCACCATCCGTCTCCATAACTCTTCATATTTTAAAACCGAAACTTTGTACCCATGAAACAACTCCCTATTCCCCAATCCCCCAGGCCATCATTCTGTTTTCTGCCTCTATAAATTTCACCACTCTAGGTACTTTATATAAATGGAATCATGTAGTATTCGTCTTTTTGTGACTGGCTTATTTCATTTAGTATAATGTCCTCAAGGTTCATCCATGTTATAGTGTTTGTAAGAATTTCCTTCCTTTTTAGAGTGAATAATATTCCATTGTATGTATATAACACATTTTGCTTATCCATTCATCTATTGATGGACATTTGGGTTGATTCCACATGTTGGCTATTGTGAATAATGCTACTATGAACATGACTATACAAATATCTGAGACCCTGCTTTCAATTCTTTTGGAGACATTTTCAGAAGTGGAATTGCTGGGTCATACAGTAATTCTATTTTTAATTTTTTGAAGAACTGCCGTATTGTTTTCCAAAGTGGCTGCACCATTGTATCGTCCCACTGACGATGCACAAGAGTTCCAATTTCTCTATATCCTCGCCAGCATTTGTTATCTTCTTTTTTTGGTTGAGAGCCATCCTAATGGGTATGAGGTGGTATACACATTAATCTTTGAGATTAGTCATTTTCCGATTATGTCCATTGATTTTATTTACATTTCTCATGTGAGAGTAGCATCCGATACAGTGACCTCTCTCTCTTGTTTTCCCGGCTTTTGTAACCGACACTCCAGTTCCTTTCTACTTCTCAAGTCACTTCTTCTCTGTCTCAAGCCCAGGATGCAGCTCTGTCATACATACTAATACTTATATAGCTAATGTCCAAAGACCACCTGAAAGTCTGAGAAGCATTTTAAATCTAACATGAATATTTGATCTTCCCATCTTCAAAGGATCTTTCTGTTCCTTCTCCGGTTTTTCTCCTCAAGTAGAAACCTCAAGCCATTTTTATTATCTCTCTTTACTACTTACCCAAACCAATTGTAAGTCCTGTCCTTTCTACTCCCTAAATCTCTTTCCATCTACATACACAGCCAACTTTACAGTTCAAATCACCATCAGTCTTGCCTCTTGGCTGGTCTTCACCTTCCACTTTTATCTCACTTCAGTCCATACGTAACTAAGAGTAATTTTTCTGACGGGCCATTGGCTCTGGCTCTCGCTGCTTAAAAATTATTTAAAGAATCATGTCCAAACTTCCTACTTTGGCATATTGATTCTTTATCATTTGGTTCCAGTCTGTCTCCCCAGCCCCATCTCTTTCTTCTTCTTCATTTTTACTATATGCTTTTCAGCTTACACTTGTAATGCCCCAAATATGCTTTGGCACATGTTGCCTCTGCTTAGAGCATCCTCCTCGCCTCAGGCCATATAACAGTCACGCCCTCTCCCTTGCTATATTCACCTGGCTAAAGCCTTCTTGTCCTTCAGAGTTCATCTCAGGCATCCTTTTAATGAATCTTGACCAAGCCTGGGTTAGGTGCTGCATCAGAAATGCATTCAGTTCTAACAGAAAACCCACAGTGTCTTAAATACGTAGAGTGTGTTTTGTGTTTTATCTTACATAAAAATTCAAAGATAGGCAACCCAGGGCAGGTACAGGTCCTCAAAGACCTAGGCTCTGCCTGTCTTTCCACATTCCATTCTTAATGTTCACAAGGTGGCTGCTCTAGCTTTGAACATTGTTCATATTCAAGAAAAGAAAAAGGGAGAGTGGGTAGATATAGCTATCTCTGAATCTTTCATTAGGAAAGAAAAACTTTCCTTTCTTATTAGCCAAAAATATATCCCATGGCTACCCCCGAGCTGCAAGGGAGGCTGGGAAATGAGGAAACAGGAATGTCATGATTAACATAGATTATTTTGGCCCAAATTAGGGTCATAGAATCCAAATTAGGGTTCTATTAGCATGAAAGAAGTAGAGAATGGGTACTAGGAATGCAACTGACTCTGCCTGCCAAAGATGCCCCTCTCTGTGCTTGTCCCTGTAGTAGCATTTCATCTCTCATTAGATGATAAGCTCCATGTGGGTAGGGACTGTGTCTTATTCTTTTCTGTATCCCTAGTGCCTAACACAATACCTGGCGCACAGGAGTTGCTCAATAAATATCAATTACACAAAACAACAAAATGAACGTATATGTGTATTTAGCATGTATTTTGGATTAAGTTTTAAAAGTCTACATTACAGCAATTGGTAACCCTGTTTGCTATTTAATGATCTGGGTCTATCATCTCAACAAAATCATTGAAGTTAGACTCTGCTGTCAGTCAGGATGCAATTTCTTAGAGACAGTGCCATTCCAGGATTCAGCTGAAGCCCAGGTTATGAAATTCTCATAGAACTGACAGTGACCTTTTCAGCTGGAGCCCCATGTGGGAAGAGCCTACTCAGGCCCATAGATCAATTCATCTGTCACTGGCCTTCCATTCAGCCTTGCAAAGAGACTTTGCATGGGGAGGCCTCATGGAAATAGGCAGTGTGATCACTAAGTCTGATCCCTCCGTGCTTCTTTCCAATAGAAGCGATAAAATTCCATGGCAAACTTTTTTGTAAAGGTTGACTCATCATGTCCCGCCTAGACTTTATATTCCTCCCGTGAGCGGTACCATCATCCATGCTGAAAACCTGGGAGTCCCTGAGGCCACCTGCCTCCCTCTTCACTATGTTTTGCACATTTATCTCTGAATCATTCTTAGAACTGCTATTTGTTTCTGCTTCTGTCACTGCTCTAAGTGTAGGCCCTCATCTTCTCTGCTGTGATCAGCCAGGTCCTTCTGATTGGTTTCTCTGCTTTGAGTCTTAACGTTATTAAAAGCCATTTTCACTTTTCTCTCGAGAGACCTTTCTAAAATGCATATTCAGCCATGTCATTTCCCCGTATAAAACCCTTTAGTCCCTCCGTGTTGTCTTCAGCATAAAGTTTGAGCTCCTTCATAAACTGCCCCATCCACCACTTCAGCTTCATCTCTCACCCCCTTTACCTCCTATTTTATGTAATTATAAGAAACCACTCGGATTTCCCTTCTCATGGTCAGCCATTTCTCACTTCTATAGCTTTGTTCTTTGGGTTGCCTCTGCCTGGAAACCCCTTTTCCTCCCACCTCTCTTCCTTTGCTGGCAAACTCTTACTCATTCTTTAACACTCACCTGGTTGAGGAAGCCTTCCCTGACTGCTCCTCCTGCTGCCCTGCAACAACAGTTCAGTGCCCTTCATCCCGTGCATACCCTATTGTCTAATAATTGCCCAGTGTGTCTGCTCTACTGGATGTGAATGTGCACTCCCTGAGGACAGGGGCACTCATGATTCCTCTTTGTGTCCTCAGTGCCTGGCACAGAGCAACCAATTCTTTTCTGTTGACTGGCTAAATGAAGAAGGAAGGAAAAAAGGTGGCTTTCAGACACATCAAATAGGCTGAAATGTTATTAACATAATTTTGACTTTTAAATAGTCATAGTGTTTTTATGTTAATATATTTATTCTCATAAGCCTGTTTATTTTTATCATGTATGCTATAAATGCTGTTATATTCCTGATAAAGATGTATTCTGCATTTGGTTTTTAGGTTAAAGCCATTCACATCCATTCTGACATGTTCTCAGTTCAAAATGGCTTGCTGACACCAACATTAAAGGCTAAGAGACCTGAACTGAGAGAGTACTTCAAAAAACAAATAGAAGAGCTTTACTCAGTCTCCATGTGAAGTTCAAGGGAAGTTCTTCTCAGTACAATGGACTGTGTAGCAATATCATAGTTATTCTTGAAAGTAATGAATCAGAATGATGCAGCCGAAAATGAATAAGCACGTGACCTTATGACTGAGCCTTTTCCTGCCCCGAGAGGTCTTTAACAATATTTTCTCTATCATCACCGAGTACACTTTATTTTTATTAAAATGATATTGTAGCAAGCTGCTAAAAATATTGCAAATGGCAATGTAAAAATCAAGACTTTTTTCAAGAACTGTGTACCACTAAAAGATATATATTCTCAATGTTCAGAGCACTCCTATTAAACATAAAGGAAAACATAACTGATATATTGTACTTAATTATTTGTGGAATAGTAACTAGATACAGCAAATATCTAGGCAATGTGGACTACCTCATTCAATAACTGATTGGCAAAATCATAATTAAATCACACTTTAAAACTAGGTGTACGGAATCATGATAAAACAAAACATGATAGCTCACATATACATAACTTCAGATTCCTTAAACATGACAATCCTTATTGATGTGAAAAAGTTTTCCTAATTTTTACTTTTCACAAAAAAGGCAAATTCAGATATTCTTAAAACAAATGTTATATTTATATAACATGTTACAAAGATCTTTCAATACATTTTCTCATTTAAAAGCTCCTTAAAATATTCAGTAACTACCTAGAAAAAAATATAATATACAACGATACTTCAAGAATAGTATGTGCATATTCATGAACTTCTTACCACATGGATTATAAAAGAGGTCTGCTGACTCTACAATGAATGGACCTTTGGGGAAGACTTGGCAAAAGAAACCCAGAATTATTTCTCAGGGTGGGCAGCAATTAATGTAGCTATGTTCTTTGCTGGGTTCTTTCTGTCTTCCATTCTCAATATGTCCATGCTAGGCCTGGGAAACCCAAAATAGCTATAATTCTGAATAGTTTCATTTTTAGTAAGACTATCAAGGCAGGATATGGGGAGGAAAGAGTGTTATTTCGAAATAAATTAAATTTTCAACAACATAATTTTGAAGAACGTTTTTAAAATACCCCAAGAAAACAATTTTAAGTCCATCATAGATAAATATCTCCTTAGGGCATAATTTCATTCATAAAATCTTTAAATGCTTCTAAGTTCACCACAAAAACCTCCTCTGTTGCATTATGTATTTAGATGCTTCTTTTACCTGAGTGTCAACACCTTTATATAATTAAAGCCCACCATAGACAGCAATTAAGTTCCAAACTACAAACTGTCCATCTGTAGAAGGAACTGTCCCTAGGAAAGTGTTTAAATTCTTTAGAGACAAGACTCTGAAAGCAGAGATGGAAGCATTGTTCACAGTACAGAAGCTTCTTCCTCTCGGCGCAAATCCAAACTGTAAGTAAATGCTATCAGTTAAAAGCCGCATAATCACACAGGCCTACTGGATGAATCTGCATCAGTGATTAGACACTTATATTTCAGTCTTGGCCAGAGTGGACCACAGCTTCATAGGATGTATTTATCCATTTTAAATATATTCCTTTGGCATCTTCTCTTTTCAGACCCATTACTTGTACTTACAAATTTGACTTTTCATACATGAGCTCATTCTACGCACATTAATTTTTAAAGGCATTTCTGACTAAACAAATGATAAAAAACGTCCAAGGCCATATCTATATAACAATTTTTTATATTTAATACATACTTGACTAATGAAAAGGGAATTGGATATTCATACTATTTTAAAGGCAAGTAACTTCACATCTTGAAGAAAATGAAGCTGTTTTCCATTGTCCTTCCACTCAACATAATTGTGTAGCTGGCTTTGTTTCCAAAAGGATTTTGACAATGTCCTATAAGCAATAATTTAAAACTTATTTTGATTCTATTTATACCTCATAGTAATTAGATATGATTGATTTTGGACAAGTTAAGATTTCTTTTTCTTGCTTTGAAGATCTTCTGTTTCTACTAGCCTTCCTGATCTATGTGAAATCATCACAGTTGGGCCAATAAATAGGTAACTGCGATGTGCTGAGGAAAGTAAACAGAGGGCCCTAAATATATTGCACATACATTGATCTACTTTCCTGTTTGACTCCACTGATTTTTTTTTTTTTAAATAAAGGAGAAACAAAACAATATGTTAATGGAAAAATTCTTCTTGCTTCAGATTTCCCAACTTTATTTTGGGGTAAAAAGTTTGTATTTATTTTTAACCAAGAAAAAGGCTTTTAACATAGAAAAAGGCTATGTACTTAAGATGCTCATATAGATAGTAAACATCAGATCTGATTTAAGTCTAGAGGTATAATAGATCAATTTCTTAAGCATAAACATATTCTTAAATATTTGGCCTTTTATCTGTTTCTCATTCAAATGTATTAGTAATTCTCACATTTTACAAACTAATCTTGTATATATTAGAAAATAGGATATACACCATTTTTTTCCTTTTGCCATAAAAGACATCTTTTCATTGTACTGTAATTCCTCCCCAGGTGAGAGGAAACTCTGACCAGGTGTGTTGTATAGGCCTAGTGCCTCATATTAGGATCCCCAAAACTGAAGAGTCCAGGGAATGAACATACCACATCTCCCTTACATGAGCAAGTCAACCTTTTATTCCTAATTTGGGTAAAACTGCAAGCATGAGCAAAAACAGAACTTCCTATTGCTATTTTTATAGTCAGGTAATGTTGAAGTCAGCACTTAATTGTATTACCCATCAAAAAACCGATAATCTTTTATTTTTCTTCAGTAAAGAAAATGAGTTACTCTTTATTTTCCAAATGTGTAAAGCACAAATGTGATATAGTTATTTAGAATACAAAATACTACAAAATGAATATAAAGAATGAAAAAATGTATTTTTGCATGAAAATAGACTATTTACAAACTTGCTTAATATCTCAGGAAAAAAAGAATGAATAATCACATGTAAAATTGATAAACTGTATCTTGAGCTAGGTTGCTGTATTTATTTGCCTGTTTTTATTTTAAGGAAGCATATACATGAAAAGAAAAACCGATCCAGGTACTCTGAATTTTCTCTCGTTTGCTGCATAGTTCTCTCTATGAATCTGCAATTAACTGCAGTGAAAATGGAATTAGCACTCAAGTGAGGACCAAGCCCCAAGTGAGAAACTCCAGATAGAACACAGGAGTGGTTATCACCCAGAGGCAATAGATAAAAATACCTGGAATACAAGCATTTCTAAACTTGGTCCCAAACTGAAGAAGTTTTTGTGAGATGACAGTAGCTTTTAAACATTCATTTGACTGGCTATTTTAATTTTCCTTGTTAAGTCACCGCGACAATTGCATGGGGGGGAATGGATATTTTTTGAAGAATTGCTTATTCTTTCCATTTTTAAAAATGAGATTAAAATATTCCTTTTTAAATATGCATAAAAGTACTTTAACTATAATTATATTTTAGTTGCTTTGTTATAATAGCATGCATATCAAATATAAAATGCATTTATGAAAACTTTTGTAAAAATAAAGATTTTTTGTTTCTCAAAGTTGCTTATAATTACTATTTTTATATATTTGTATATAATTATATAATACCCTGATGTTAGTATATTTGATAATCATTGATCATAGTGCTTTTGGTAAACATGATATCAAGGTGTGTCACCAGTCTGCATATTCTTCATCCTCTGAAGGGTCCCCAGACTTCAAGGACTTCTGGTTCCTCAAAAGGCTCTCCTTTGCTTTGTACACTTGCTATTTCCAAATGTGTCCTGGATTTAAATCATTTTTATACTTTTAAAAGAACAAAAACTATTCAAATTTTCCATTGTGATGGCCCTTAAACAGTATTTCCATGATGTCTCTTGCCCAAATACAAGTTAGCAGGTACACTTTCTTAAAATGGTGTAATCTGCCATGGCTAAATTATGCAGAATCAACCTTCTCTATATATTTGCTATCCACTCCTATTTTCACAGCTTTTAGTGTAGTTGGCGCCACTCTCATCTTTTGTCTGGAATATTATTGTGCTCCCTTAATTAGTCTTCTTTTTCTACCCCAGCTTCCTCAAATTTCACCATCCACATTTCAGTCAGGGTGACCTTTCTAAATTGAAAATCTGGTCATGCCACTTGCCCGCTTAATATTCCTTCAATGACTTCCCACAGTTTCCAGGATAAAGTTCAGAGTCCCTGGCTCAGCACACAAGGCCCAGTACCTCTTCCTCTACCCTTCCCCCATGGAGCCATGGCTCTAATCATACCAACTACTTTTTGTAGTGCCCTAAAAGCATCATGTTTTTCTGTGCCTCCCTGCAGCACATCCGTTTCTCTTTTCATAGAATGCTCTTTCCTTTAATAGCTGTAACTCCTACCATTCATCTCTTCAACTAAGCTCAGTTATCCTTTTCTCTGAGAAGCTTCTGACATGGTCTACTGGTTGATCATCCCTCTGCCCCACTCACACTCAGATTGTGAGTTACTCGAGGTTGTAGCCCCGTTGTAGAAGATCTTGCCTATAATGGATGCTCAATAAAAGGCTATTGAATGAAAATCCCCTTGAGCTTTTTTCGTGTGTTGCACAGCATTAAGACTGCAATACCTGAAGGTACATTTTATTTATCACTGCAATTTTTTCCATTCTTGTCAGCTAAGCAAAAGATAAACTGGTTTTCAGTTGGACCCAAGCCTGTGGATGGTACCACAAGTTGCTCGGTGGGTCACTCCATAAGAAAACATTCAGAAAGTTCTCCTCTGGACTCCAGGGAATCCTAAACCCACAAACTGGCTGTTTTCCAAAAAGCTTTCTTCAGAAATCTCTTCAAATTTTGGAATTTGATCTTCATGACTGTTCCAAACCTAATCAAACCCATTATTTAACTGAGAGGAAACACTGACAGCAGGATCCTGAGTCTAGATTTGGGAGGACTACAAAAAGGAAATGGAAGAAGTTGATTTAACAATTATGACTGAATGCTTACACTGGCGTTTGTGTATTTAGGGATGCAATGAGGGGACATAGAGATATGACGGAGTTGAGATGTCTCTGCCCTACCTCACCCTTTTGTAGGGGACACATTTCCTTCCCCTTTCATAGGCTGTCTCTAGGTAAAGCTTTCTTTAAACAGACCAAGTCTGTCCATAATCCCTTGCCCTCCCCTTGCTACCAAGGGCTTCAAGTTCCCATCCTAACTCCTCCATCCCCTTCCCAGTCATGCGCTAGGAGGAACGAGAGCATTACAAGCACACTAGCCATGCAGGAGGCCAGTGCCACTTATGCCAACCACCTGTCAAAATGAGCCTCCTTACACTATAGTTTCTTCAGTTGAGGGGGCAACTAGATTAAGGACCCTTTCTGCTCAAGAGATCATAACAAAGGTGATTTCCAGTTTTGAAACTCTGTGCATTAACTCTTATAAATCTTTACTTGATGGCACTTCAATGAATGTAATTCAGTACAGTCAGACAGAGTTCTAGGGAATAGGGCCACCAAAAGGGCAGATCAGCTTTTGCTTTAAGCTGTTTTCCTTTTTCAATGTTTCTTCTATTTCTAGGCCTAGGGCTACCAGGACCCAGATCTCCCAAAGATCATTCGAGAACTCCAAAATATTTTTTTCACATCAGTCCTGAAAGGGAGTGAGGGGAGCCTAGATACCTGGTTTGTAAACTAGAGACTGTTAGCATATCATAAATGTGACTAAAGAAAGGATGTTGAAATATGCTCATTGCTTTATATTGCAACAAAACTGTGAGATCCTTTGCTGAAGGACCATTTCTAATTCACCTCTAGTACCAGGACGTACCATAATGACTAATACAGAGTATGGTGCCAAGTAAGTATTGATTCAGCGACTCTAAGCACTATATCTAATCAGGTAAGAATGACTACCCTCTGTTCTTCATGAAGTTAAATTTTAATGATTCACATATATTAAATCAATTGTCATAAATGACTTTTTATAAGCAGATTTTAAATAAAAAATTCAGAGTGATCTTAAAAAAATATTGTGGCTATGTTGCCAGGCTATCATCCAAAAGACCCTAATGTTTTTCAATACCTGAACTGTCACCAGCTATGCTTGCTTGCAGGAACTGAAAAGGACTGACTTCCACAAAGACCAAAGTACTGAGTGGAAAGACCAAGATGGCATGCGGCATCACGTGACAAAAAAGACCTTGCAAAAGGGCTGGGTAGAGGAATAACTATGCATGCCTGAAAGAATTTAATCAGTCCAAGCCAAAGCCTATAAATACAGAAGGCTCCTCCCAGTTGAGGAGTAGGTGCCCTTAGAGCAGTGAGTGACACTTCTTCCTTCGTTGATGAAAGAGTAAAATTTCTGCTCTGGTCTGCTTAACTCAGTCTTGTTCTACTGATGCAAACGGGCCTTAGATTGGATCCCTGACCCAGAAAAGTCGGCAACAGCTATATGTTTATATTTACACACGTAATATTGGAGCATTACAGAAAAGTCTTTGAGGTTTTTTAATTTCATCTCTACAAACGACATTTTTAATATTGTGAAATGTCATTTTATAAAATAAGATGGTTATTATGTGCACGATATGCTTATGAGGGGAAGCCAGGTGGTTAAGCCAGGTGGTTAAACCTGGGTGTATGAAGGGGGAGGCTATTCCTATGTGCCTCCTATTGAACAGAGCAAAAGAGCTGAGCCCCAGGGCACTAGGAAGGGTACTCCTGTGGAATTCTCTACCTCGACACAAGGCTGCCCAGATATCCAGGAAGTTGCTCCTGGGTAAGGACTTCTGGCTTCTGCTTGTCATTGAGAAGAAATTTCTGGAACGCAAGATTTTCAATGCTTGGTTAGACTCTCAGGTACCATTGTCGCCCAATTGACTAAAGTTGATTGCTCAAGAGAACACTCCCTGTTGCTTTAAGGTGCTTAAAAGCATATTCTTCTCTGACCTTTCTGCACTGAGACAGGCTGACCCCTAGCTAGATTCCCTATGGTCAGAGATCTAAAACTCCAACACCAATGCCTTACTTCAGTGTTGGTAAGGAGAGTCAGTGAGGCATCAGTAGCACATGTTGGACCTATCAGACTAATGAGAAAAAAGCAAAGGAGCAAACTCCTAAAGGAGGACGAAGGCTTTTTCCAGTAAGCTTCCCTTCAGTGTGAGGCGAGGGGCCTAGGAGCCACACTGGGCCACCGTGAAGTACCTAGGCTCTGTGCCTCTAGGAGGGCGGAGCTGCTGCCATCTTACTCCGTATTCCCAGAAGCCTCCGCGCGGCTTGGCCGACATAAAAAGGCGGGAGTGAGGCAGGCGTCTCCAGTCCAGCGCTGGGTCGGTCCTGCCAGCCTTGGGGTTTTCCTTTTTGTACTCCTTTGAGGCTATTCTGGAGGCCACCCGTTGACCCTGACACCCTCCAGCAGTAGCTCAATTCCTCAGGAAGGTGACGACACAGGCAGTGGCGGGCCAAGAGGCCCCCTCGACGCGTGCGGGGTGGGTGGCAATGTGGCCACGACGGGTCTATACCCGCAAGAAGAGAGCCTGTCCGAGGCTTAACCTGACCCCAACGCTGGACCTAGGCCCGTCTGCGACAGCAGAGGTCCCCCCAGGTCCAAGCCGAAGGCTCGCTGCCCAATGTAAGCCCTGCCAGAGAGGCCTGGGGGGCAGGACCCGGGGTGGGCGAGCGTGGAGGCCAGGGTGGCTGGGCCTCGGCCTCAGGGACTCCTGAGGCCGGAAAGCCGGCCTCCAGGGCTTTTGTCCTGAAACGTGCTGCTTTCCTTCAGGCTGGAAAGGAAATGGTAAAGCGCTTGGTTTGCAGAAGATCATGGAGAAAGCGGAGCAGAGTGGCCTGGGAGGTAGCAGCTCTGGGCTGCGGAGGTGCGTAGCCACTAGTAATAGCCCCCAGGCCTTTTGGCCTCCTCAAAATTTCAACCATAATTTTAATTTTAATAACCTCACATTCTCAGAGTTAACGAAGAAAATAGGTAGAATGCTCTGATTTCTCTCTACTCAAAACATGGACCCAGAAATTTGACTTAAAATGTTTATATTATATAAATATGTATATAGAAGAAAATCTTGCCAAGTTGCCTAAAAGCGGGTGAGATAAAACCTCCAGGAAAGCAGTTGTAGCCTCAATTGGGTATTGGTACAATTCACCCGCTCTGGTCCTTACCTTTTTCTGATGATGTCCCCAAAGAGTCTTTCAAGAGATTCTGAAGACTGTAAACGGTGAATAGAAATGTGTAGAGCGAAGTCCAGACAGTGCAAAGTAATTGTGTTGTTTGTTCGGTAGCTCTCAGTTACAAGTTACAGAAGAAAAAAGCCTGCAAGAAAATAATAATAGTGAAGAGACCAAGAATAAGAAGATTGCTCCATTGAATGTATGTATGTTTCTCCTATGATCCTTGGATACACTTAGTGTACAGACCAGCAATACCTGATGTACCTCCAGATGAAAATATATATGGTTTTTGTTCTATATAGACTACATAGTTTTCTAATGTTTTTATAAACTGATACTGTGTCTTTAGGCAGGGCTTTGAATTTCTGATTCTAGTAGATTCATAGCCATGCATTTTCACTTTTTCCTTGACAAAAATTTGAGAAATGTCTATCACTGGCTAATTTTCTGCATGACAGATATAAAACATTTCTTATGTTTGTAATTTTCTTATGTTTGGTAGCATTTAAATATTTTAAAGCCATTTTCATGTTTTCCCATTTGACTTTCCATTAACTAGAAACAGAAGATTCATTATCATTAGAATATTATATAACTTCTTGATCTGTATTTCATATGGATTCCTACAATATTTTAAAGATGTCTAGCAGTAGTTGGAGAAACTCAGGTTTTAAAAATTGTGACTCATCTGACATTAACATTAAATTTTATAGTTATGTTCCAATTTACATATTCTTCTGTAACATGTTTTTTGGGGGAGGGCAGTTTCAACAAAAAGCATTTTTTAAAACGGCTTTTACCCCAGATTATAACAGTGGTAAGTGTTTCTTGTAGATGATTCAGACTATGCAAAAACAAAGAGTTTAAGTGGTTTCTTCTAATTTTTGTATATCTTTCCATTCTTTTTTTCTGTGCTTTTTTTATTTTACAAATTATTGTATATTCCTCTAACATTAAATAGTCTTCAAACATATAATTTTTAGTGTCTGCATAGTGCTTTGCCTTATAGGCAGATATACTATAATTTTCCTGTGGTTGGGGGATTGAGATTGTTTCCAAGGTTTTGCTGTTGTAGGTATTATTGAACATCCTACTGCAGAAGATTTTTTGTGTATCTCAAACTGTTTTCCTAAGACAAATACTTTGCAGTAGGTAAAAGGTTAGATCATGTTTAAAGGTTTTGATTCATGTTGGCAAATTGGCATCATCTTACTTAAAACTTAAAAAATGTCCACACTATTATATTTTAATATTTATTTTTAGATTTAATGTTAAGTATCAGATCACATCCGTGATCAATAAGCTGAATCTGTTACACAAATGAAATGAATATACAAAGTTGACATTAGTTTTTCATTGTCAAAATAACCAAATCAGTGCAATATAATATAATATAAAAATATTTAATTTTATAATTTGTGTTATATCTTTAATTCTTATTTCACATAGGAGTCTGTGACTGATGACCTTCAAGTTGACAGTAGTTCATCAGATAATGAACTAGTATCAGGTGAGACTGTCAAATATGAACTCTCCTAGTATTCTTACAAATATAAGCATCCATTTGTATCTCTTCCATCTCTCCATCTCAGTGGAAGGGGTGTCTTCTAGTCCAAGGTGAACCCTTCAACCTGTGCTCTGGCCCTTATCCTCAAAGCTTTTAAACACATACCAGTAAATTACAGTCTTGATAAGTGCTATGAAAGAGAGATGGACTTTAGTGTAACTGATTTTGAGTTGGAGAAATTAGGGAAGGCTTCCATGAGGGAATGGCAATTTAACTGAAATCTGAAGAAGAGTAGAAATTAACTACACAAAAAGATTTGATTAAAGAGCAATCTAGGCTGAGGAAACAGCATGCGCAAAGATGCTAACGTGGGACTGAGCATTATGTGTTCAGTGAACTGAAAGAAGCCAGTGTGTGTGTAAGTGCAGAAAAGAAGAAGAAATGTGATAATAAGGTAAAGTTGGACAGACAGAGGCCTTGCATAGCCTTGCAGTCCATGTCAAAGCTACTGGTGTTTATCTTTGAAGCAGCAGGAGGCCATTGAAGTCTTTTAAATAGAGAATGATATGATCACTTTAGCTACGGTATGGAAAGAAGCAGAAATGGATGCAGATAGACCAGTTAGGCTATTGTAGTAGTTTAGGGGAGAAACGATAGCACTTTGTAATAAGGGGTGACATTGGGAATGGAAAGAAGTGGACATATCTGATGGCTAGTTTAGGAAGTGAAATTGGCAGAATTTTCCAAGTGAAGAGTGAAGGAGTTGGAAATATCAAAGATGACATCTGTTTCTGGCTTGCATAATTGGATATATAAGGAGGTGTCATTCACGTGAAAAAAAAATTTGAGAGAAAGATCATAAATTTCATTATTCATATATTAAGTAATGGGTGCCTTTAAGATGACTAAGTAGCAATGTCAAATAGGCATCCAGGTTGTTGCTGATAGAAATTTGTGAGCCACCTACATATTGGTGTAATTGAGTTATTTTTAAAAACAATTAAAGATGCCATCAGCATGCCAGAAATACTGAGGAATTCTTAAAAGCAGATGAGATCAGATTAATGAATATATCAAGAGCAGAGAAAAACCACTGCAGAGGTAAGAGTAGTTCTAGAGATGATTAAAATGCTTGGTCAATAAATGCAACGACAACAACAAAAAACTATAATGGAAGCGACTTTAAAGGAAGTGTCAAGGTGATGGATTAAGTACTACATTGTGGCACTACATGACCTGGTGTCCTTTCCACATTCCCTTCTCATGTTGAAAACACTGGCAGCTACCAGTACCTGTTGCCAAGATAAAACCCTGGGAACTACTCCCAAGCAAAGTGAACTTAGGGGTTGGCTCCTAAGGGTCAATGTTGGGGCTGGAGTGAGAAACAGAGGATAGTGTGAAGTAACTCCAGATTTCTGCAAGGATAGCAGAGAGAGAAAAAAGTAAAAGAGGTAAATTATGCTTGTGCTTGTTAACCCCAGGACAAGGATATAGTCTGGCTCTCTGAAGTGGGAATTCTGATACAGGAGACTTCCAGTATGGACACTAGCCAGACAATTAGGGCAGTGCCCCCATGTAACCTATAATACCCAGAAAATAGAGGGGAATATCCCCATCTAGAACATAAGTTCCCTGAATGTCTCATCACTCTTCTAAAATCTCCAGAGTTAGGCTGCAGAATTTATACTCACTGCCATACAGAGACTCTCAAATAGAAATATGACCAGACAACCAGGAATAGCGAAACTTTTGAAGAAAACCAGTGCCATGGAAGAGAGGCAACAAATGCAACAAATGAAAGGACTAACACTAAGAAAATGGCAGAAAACTGTAAATATCTCTTTAGAGACAATAGGCCATTGAATTTATAATATAACAGCCTACTGTAAAAAAATTATAGTCCCTGGTAACTGAAAATAAAAAATTAAAAACTCAGTAAATTCAGCTGAAAATCAAATTAGCAAACCAGAAGATAGGATAGAGGAATATTTCCTAGAATATAGTGCAGGTGAACATGGGAGGTGCCGGTGCCGAACAAATGCTTTTTTCTCCTTCTTTCTCTCCTTTTTTTTTGAGGGGGGTCTGGTTAAGTCCTACTTTTTCTTCCAAAATAAATTCAGGTGCCATCTCTCTGGGAAGCCTCTCCTGACTTCTCTTCTCTCTTTCTAGATGAGTTGTCCCATCCTGGTAGTCCTGTGACATTGTGTATACTTCTATCATAGGACTCAGAATAGCAGTGTAATTGTTTTTGTTGCTCTTGGCTATAAAGCCGTTGAGAATAAGCACTACTTTTTATCTTCCTATCCCATACTTGGGGCATAAGGTAGTTTCAGATGCTTATTGAGTGAGTTTTGTACTCTATTTAGAGAAAATAAACCATTTAACCATAATCAGTATTTTCTAATATCACTTAAATATATGATAAATGTCCTTGGTTACTAGATTTATCAAGTTGATGCGTGAAAGATATAAGGAAATAGAAAATAGATTATCTCTAATTTACGAAATAGTTGTATTTTGGCTTAACAGACAAAAGGGGGAGAGGGTGCCTAGAATAAGAACAAACAGAAGCAAACTGACTTAGGCAGTAGGTTCAGGAATTAGAGGATCACATATTTCTGGAGAAATGAGTATAGTATTGAAAATAGGAGAATTTTTGGTAATCTTTAGAAGGAGCAGTTAGATGCTTTGATCCCCTTCCCCAACACTGTGTAGCCAGGCAACCACTCTTTTTCCCACCCTGGCATTCCAGAGACATTGAAGCAGAGATTCTGGACTCAAGAGTGTTTTGTTGAAAACTAAAAGTGGGGGTGAGGGGAGGAGGGATAGGAATTAGTAAAGTCTGTATACTTACTGTTGAAACTGCTATTTGTTCTACTCAGGAAGATACACCCAAACTTGGAGACTGATGGGGTTATTTTGAAACTTCTCTGCCCAGGAGAGGACCTATATTCTGGCAGTAATGACCTGGTTCCTGTATAAATATCCATCAGTAAAGCTCACTACTTCCTAAACTCCACTCATGAATCCAGAGTTTCCAACTGCCATTTTAGTACCTCATTCTTGAACATTCAATAATTACCAGACATTTAAAAAAATAAAAGATAACAAATACAAAGAAACTTGAAAGACACAGACAATGCAAGGAAAAGAAAAATTTTAAAAGCCATATTTTTATTATTATCATCAGGATGATGAAAAATGTCTATGAAACAGATGCAGTCTGCTTTAAAAAGGAGCATTCAGAGAACAAAAATAATCTTAAAAACAAAAATATTAAATCAGAAATATAATCTATGAAGAATTAGATGATGAATTTAAGGAAATATTCTAAAAGTTGAACAAACATTAAAGAGAAGATGAAAGATAAAAATAGCATTGGGGACACAACTCTAAGTATACGGAAAACCACCAAACTGTACACTTTAAAAGGTTGAGATTTATGGAATATGAATTTTATTTCAATAAAGCTGCTATATAAAAAATAAAAATAATTAAATGAGTCCAGGCATTCTAACATCTTGAAAAATAGTAGTTTCATACACTGTAAACAGAAAGGAAATTATTAAACACTTAAAACTATATATCTTTCTGGAATTAAAAAGTCATGAGTGTACATACTGAAAGAGCCCACCAACTGCCTATTACAATGAATGAAGAAAGCCACACCAAAGCACAACATTTTGTAACTTAAAAATCCTCAAGACAAAACCTCAGTCTTCTAGATAAGTAATTGTTGATTGCAAGTAAGCAATCAAGAATATGAATGGCATTGTACTTCTCAAGAGCAACTCCAGAAGCTAGAACATGGTAGAAAAATGCATTTAAAATTCTGAAGAGAACTGATTTTTCAGAGACAGGATAGGTCCCCACCCAAAATTTGGTTTGGAATTCTACACTGATGATGCCACCCACATGCCAAGAGGGAATGGAAAGGTTTATTACTCATGTAATGAGGCTTTCTGGAGAAGAGGGCGTATCCCAAGCAGGACTGTAAACGACTTGAGAGAAAGGAAAGGAGACTGGGTTGGGGTTTTTATGTGGTTAGAGGATGGAACTGGGATGAGTTTTCCTGAGCATGTTTTTAACTCACTACCATTATCAAAAGATGGAGCACCAGGGCTTTCTTACCATCTTGCCCAGATCAGGGGCAGAAGGGGAAGGGGGAACAGTAAAGTTTAATCTGTCAAACATCAAAAAATGGAATCAGTCTTTTTAATATATTAGTCTAGAATTCTGTACCCAGCCAAACAATCACTCAGGTGTGAAGAAAGTATAAAGGAATTTTTAGACAGGTCTTTCATGCACCTTTTCTCAGGAAATGAAGATACTCCAACAAAACCAGAGTAAATCAATAAAGAAGAAATCATGGTATCCAGAAATCAAAGACTCTAATAGAGGAAAAATGTGAAAGAATTTCTTAGGATAATGGTAAAGGGAAACCTTCAGAAGACACCTGTGCAGCATGTCTAGAGGACAACCAATCCAAATTTGAGCAAATGTATTGAGATCTCTAATTGCAATACTTTTTTTTTTTAAAGGAAAAAATAAGGAAAGAGAGAAGAGGCGAAAGAGACAGAGAGGGAGGAAGAAAGAAAAAGAACAAGGAACTGATAATCTGTTTTTTTTTTTAAGTACTGAGAGGAAATTTATACTTTTTCAAGAAAGGAGATGAAATAGTGTTAGGTACTTAGAAAACTAATTTAAAATTAGATAATTGACTCCAAGAAAAAACAAAAACTTGTAGCAAAAAGGTGATTGATATAGCTCATAGTACATGGCTCAGCTGTAAATACATTTGTAGTCATAATAATAGAATTGTTGCATACATTTAATTTAGAAATATAAAGGTAGATATTAAAAGAAACAGTTAATAGACTAAGTTAAAAGTAGTTGTCTCTAGAGGATAGAGAATTATGGAGTGGTATGAGACAGATTGTAGTTTTTGTTAAAAACGTATAACTATTTGACTTTTTAAAACTGTATAGTATAATTTAATATAAATGTAATTTTAAATGCATTTATATTTATAACTTGTGACACCATGCACAGCCTTCCACTGATAATAGCCATGCCACATTTATTTATTTTCTCTACCCAACAACCCAGAAGATGAGCCTGAGGCTTTCCTAAATTCTGAGTCTGAGTTGAGTTCTGAGGTTTAGTGGAAAGGATGGCTCTCCTGTGAGTGGTATTCATGGAATTTTGAGAGATGGAAGGCAAGAAGAGATGTAACAACATGTGCATGGAAAAGGACAACGATAGAGTGAGAAGAGTAGAAAGTAGCAAGTATAGGGATAGGGCACTCTAGGGCAGCTGGAGTAGGGGAAACAAAAAGTACTCAGAGGGATAACCTACCTCTGACATCTGGTGAAGAAGGATGGTAGATTGGGTCAATCAATCTCAGTGTTGCAGTGGTAGCAGGAGGAAGTGGCCAGGTGGGAAAAAGTTGTCAGCTTTAACGAGGGGATTGGAGTAGGAGAGAAAGGTGTAATGAGTTCAAAGTAAGAAAGACAGTTCTCTCAGGTAGATAGTGGATGAGCAGAGTTAGGAATAAGTCAGCTCCAGAGCAGGAAATAACAGGTTTTTAGAGCAGTGCTCCCCTTTAATCCCTTAATCCCCACCCCTCCAGTTTCTATTAGTCTTGACCTCTTTTTGTCAAGTTGGAAGTGTTTAATAAATGCTAACTAACTGTAGTAGAATATGTTTTCCCTTTTCTTACTAAACCTTCTGGTTCTTTTAGTACTAAATTCTATCCCTATAATTTATTGGAAAATTCTTCATTCTAGTCCACTCTCACAAAGATGACTTTAAGGTCTCTGAGTCTGGTAGGTTCTCTGTTCAAATATTTTTCCCATTTTCTTATTGAGATATTTGTTTTCTTAATATTGAGTTTCAGAGTTCTTCATATTTTGGATTCCAGTCCATTTGCAAACATTTTTTCTTAGTCTGTGGCTTGTCTTTTTCATCTTAACAATCTCTTTTGAAGAGTTTTTAAATTTGATGAAGATCAGTTTATCATTACTGTCATTTTATGATTCATCTTTTCAATGTTATAACTCACTCTGTCATGAAGATTTTCTCTTCTGTTTTATTTTGTAGAAAGTTGTGCATTTTGAAGATTTACATCTAGGTCTATGATCCATGTAGAACTAAATTTTTTATATGATGGAAGGTATGATTGCAAGTGTTTCGTTTTTGCTTTTGCATATGGTTATCCAATTGTTCAGCATAATTTTTTAAAAAGAATATCCTTTCTCCACTGAATTGCCTTTGCGCCTTGGTCAAAAATCAGTTGTTCATATATTTGTGAGTCTTTTTTTTTACTCTAGTCAGTACTTTTGCTCTATCTTTGTTTAGGCTCATTGTTTTTTAAATGGAATAACTAGAATCACTCTTCTCAGCTAGTTAGCTTATAATCAGAGGGTTACTTACATATAAAACTTGGATTTTTAAAAAATTAATAGAAATTTTTATTTTTCAGTTATAGTTGTTTCAGATGTATGACATAGTGATTAGATATCTATATAACTCACAAAGTGATCACCCCAATAAATCTCGTGCCCCTCTGACACCATACATGGTTATTACAATATTATTTGCTATATTCCTTATGCTGTACTTTCTATCTCCATGACTATTTTGTAACTACCAGTTTGTACTTCTTAATCCCTTCCCCCTTTTTCACTGGCCCCACTAACCCCCTTTTCATCTGGTAATCCTCAAAATGTTCTGTGTATTTATGAGTTTGTTTCTGTCTGTTTATTTTGTTCTTTAGATTCCACATATATGTGCAATCATATGGCATTTTCTTTTTCTATCTGACTTGTTCCATCAGCACACTACCCTCTAGCCCCATCATGATCTTTTTCCATCCAATTACTTTTATTCTGTATGTGTCTTTTAATCTGAAATGAGTCTCTTGTTGGCAGCATATGTAAGAGTCTTGTTTTCTTATCCGTTCAGCTGCCACATCTTTTGATTGGAGCATGTAATTCTTTTTCATTTGAAGTGCTCGATGATAGATATGTAGTTATCGCCATTTTTTATTTTAGACTTTTGATACAATTTTTTTCTTCTTCTTAAAGAAGTCCCTCCAGCATTTTCTGTAATATTGACTTGGTCGTGATGAACTCCTTCAGCTGCTTCTTGTCTGAGAAGCTTTTTATTTGTATTTCAATTCTAAATGATAACTTTGCTGGATATAGTAATCTTTGTTGTAGGTCCTGGATTTTCATCACTTTGAATATGTTATGCCAAGCCCTGCTGGCTTGTAAAGTTTCTATTGAGAAATCGGCTGATGGTCTTATGGATGCTCCCTTATGTGTAACTAATTGCTTTTCTTTTGCTGCTTTTGGCATTTTAATTATGGTGTGTCTTGGTGTAGGTGTCTTTGAGTTTGTCTTGTTTAGAACTCTCTGAACTTTCTGGGTTTATATATCTATTTCTCTCATCAAGTTAAGGAAGTTTTCCATCATTTCTTCAAATAGGTTTTAAATTCCTTGCTCTCTCTCTTCTCCTTCTCGTACCCCTCTGATGTGAATGTTGTTATGCTTGATGTTGTTCCAGAGGCTTCTTAAACTATCTTCTTAAACTATCATTTTGGGGGGGATTCTTTTTTCTTGTTGCTGTTCTGATTGAGTGTCCTCTGCTACTCCATCATCTATGTCACTGATTCAATCCTCCGTTTCATCCACTCTGTTGATTCCTTTGAATGTACTCTTCTCTCAGATATTGTATTCTTCATTTCTGACTGGTTCCCTATTATGTTTTCCATCCCTATTTTCATCTTTTTAAAATCTCTTTGATAAAGTTCTCACGGAGTTCATCTAAGTCCTCCCCTAAGTTCCTTGAGCATCTTCATAACCAGTGTTTTGAACTCTATATCTGGTATACTGCTTGTCTCCATTTTGATTAATTCTTTTTCTGGAGCTTTTTTCTGTTCTTTCATGTGGAACATGCTTCCTTGTCTCCCCACTTTGGCTGCCTCCCTGTATCTGTTTTGATGTGTTAGGTAGGGCTTCTTAGTCTCCTGGTCTTAGTAGAGTGGCTTTCTGTGGGAGGTGTGCTGTAGGGCCCCTTGACACAGACCTGGGAGAGGTTCAACTGCAGGCCAAGTTCAGCCACAGCCTGTGCACCTCTGGGGCCACCTGTTAAGAGTCACCAGGCAATTTGCATATGACTGATACTCATGCTGGGCTTATAGGTGCCTCAAGGGGCCAAGTCAGAAACGGAGGCTGGCTGCCACTAGTGCAGGGTCTAGGGCTGCTCAGCAAGAGGTACAGGACACACCAAGGCCAGATGCTGCTGCTTTTGGTTTTGTCTTTGAGAGCCTTTGAGAGTTTTTATGAAAGTTCTCCCCAGGAACCAAGATAGCCTGTTGTAAGGAATAAATCATGGAAGTAGCTTTATTGGGCCCACAAGTTGGAAGAGGCAGAGTCTCAGGGAATACCCTGGGTAGAGAAACCTGTGTTATCTAGGTTGATGGCACCTGTGTCTGCATGATGGGAGCGGGGAGGGCTCAACAAAGGAAGAGTGGCTTCTGCCTGCACCTCTGTCCGGGAGCAAGGCTCCAGCCCTTGCCCTGATACCCAGCAGCTCAGTGTCTCCCTGTATGTCCCCGGCACCCCTTGAGCAGCTGCCCCAGCACTGGAGCTCAGAGTGAGCAAGTCCATTAGCAAGTAAGGCCAGGCATTGGTCTTTTAAGAGGAAGGTCTCTGCTTTCCACAACCTTCTGTCTCACTTAGCTGCAACCTTCTCTGGTTTTCACAGCCTGAGGTTATGGAGACTTCTCTTCCTGGCACTGGATGCAGAGCGCAGTATGCAGCCAGGACCCCTTGCTCCTCAAGTAGGGGAAGCTCTGCAGACAGCATAACCCTCCCGATTCTCGATCACCACACACGATTGTGAGACCGGGCTGTTTTGCCACTCCGCCCCTCCTACCTTTTTGAGGGGAACTGTTATTTGAAGTGACCTAGTTTTAGGGCTTCTGTTCAGCCAGACCTCTGGCATCTCCATGTATAGTTATAATTTTGGTGTGATTGCTAGAGGTGACATGTACAGCCTCTACCTTCTACACCATCTTGAATTGTGTCTCAAAACTTGGATTTTTGAGTCAAAAATCACAACTGAGCCAAAGTAAGGGAGGAATTAGTTATAAAACTATGAAAAATAATAGAAAAGGATTATAATGTATTTTCTCTATATTAAAAACATAATTATTGTCTAAGATTGAAGTTAAAATGATTTACAAATAATAGCGTGCCTTTTCAGTTGTATGTGGAGATAATGTTACATTTTTAGCATACTACTGTACATATATTTCTACAAATTTGAATTCTTAGGATTTCAAGCTTGTTTACTATTAAAACATTTTACTCTTTTTGTTTATTCTACAGGACTAAGTTTGCAACATGATATTACCAGTTCTATTCTGAGCTATTCAGTCACAGACTCTTATACAGAACGCAAAAGTTCTGAGGAGAATTTAAGTAGCTTCTCATCACCCGAACTCTTCAGAGGATCAGATTATTTTGGTGAGAAAATAATTTCAATCCTAAATTGCTCCACTCTATAAATTGTTCCTTTGTCTACAAATCCTGTAACGGATATATTTTTTTTTTTTGAGAAGGTGTGCTTGTCTTCCTCACCAAAACCTCCTTTTCACTCTTTGGCTTTGGAGTTGGTCATGTGACTTGCTTTGGCACTAGGATATCAGTAAATAAAACATATGCAAACCTTTGAAATATGCTTACATGGTTGGACTTGTCCTCTTACACTTTTGCCATCATGAGAAGAATATATCTTAATTAGAATATATCCCATTCAGAAAAGGACCTCAGAATGAGAAGTGCAGAGCAGAATAGCCCCAGGCAAACTGTAGAGCACAAAGAGCTGCCCCAGTTGATTATCAGACCTGTAATATGAAGCAGAGCTGTGCGAGCCAACCAGAAGACATGGGAATAAGAAATAAATGCTTTCACTTTATGCCACTGAGATTTTGAGGTTATTTATTACACAGAAAACTTCTTTGGGTACTATATTGAACACAGAAGAAGGGTAATTAAATTAAATTGTACATTCTAAATTGCGAGGCCTGATCACCCAATACCTGCTTGTTCCTATCCCAGCCCTATAGCCTGTTTCTCTGCTCAGTTTCCAGAAGACTGGCACCCAAACTTGAACTTTCCAGTCAGGGGAATGGAAGATATTTTCCTGAGGAATCTGAGCAACCCTAAAGAAAAAAATCTAAAGATATTGACCTCAGTAGTTCTTCAATGAAACTGACAAGAACACACAAATTTTAAAAAGAATCGAACAGAAATCAAGTAAACTAACTATGTGACAAGCCGCAAGCAGGCCACTGAAATTCCAGAACAGAGAGCCAAGGATCACCGGACTTCTGAGGAAAGCCTCTATTATGAAACAGATCAAAACGAAGCAAAATACGGGAGTGACATCAGAAAGATATTGGAATAGGAAGCCCTGTACCCTCCTTCCCTCATGGACACACCAGTTCAACAGCAATATATGTATTAATTCCATTTGTGAGAAATCTAGAAACAAGTTGAGGAGCTTCTGAACCCCACGCAAGAATGAAATAAGCTACATCAAAGCCAGAAGGAAAATTCAAGACACTTCTTACCATAAACACTACCCTCAGCATAGTGCCTTATAGTTGGCAGCAAATTCCCAGCTCCCAGCTTCTCCCTGGAGAAGGAAGGAAAGGACTGAGCTATATGTCAAATATTTTAAATTTTCTGGGAGCTACCCAAAAGATTGCATACTGTCTTGCCTGTTCCAGAGTGCTGATGGGACCTTATATACTCTAGAACCCTGATGGGTGCTGAGAACAAAGATAGTAGTTCAGTCTAGCACGCAGGTATTCACTAGATCTCAGCTTCTCTCTGAGAAGAGGAAGAGTTGGACTGTGTGTTGGACATTTTGGGGGCTGCCAAAGGAAATAGCTTTCATATCACTTGTCTCAGAGCACTGATGGGACCTGGTATACTCTAGATAACCTGGTGGCTACTAAGAATAAGGATGGTGGTTTGAACTAGGAAGAAGGTTTAAGAGGATACCAGAATTTCTGGTTGGGCTGTTTGGTGAGAGTGTTCTGTTTGAGGGCAGTCCGTGAAGACTATGAGAGGTGGCTGTTTTTTCTAATATGCAGATACTAACACAAAGAATCAAAGAAAAAGAAGAAACAAGGAAACATAATCCCAAAAAAAGGAACAAGATAAAGCTCCAGAAACTGACCATGATTAAATAGAAATATATAAATTATCTAACAGAGAATTCAAAATAATCATCATTAAGATGATCAGTGAGCTCAGGAAAACAATGCTTGAAAGAAGTGAGAATTTCAAGAATGGAGTAGAAAATTTTAAAAAGAAACAGAAATCTTAGAGCTAAGGAATGCTATAACTGAACTGAAAAAAATAAAGGGGTTCGACATTGGACTAGATCAAGCAGAAGATAGAACTAGCAAACTCAGAGACTGGTCATTTGAAATTATCCAGTCAAAAGAACCTCAAATAAGATGAACCCAAGAAATCTACACTGGGATACATAAAGAAATTGTCAAATGTCAAGCAGAGAATTTTGAAAGCATCAATAGAAAAGTGACTTAATGTGTACAAGGGAACCCCCATTAGACTGTCAATGGATTTCTCAGCAGAAACCTTGCAGGCCAGAAGGTAGTGGAATGATTTAGTCAAGGTGCAGAAAGCAAAAACCTGTTAACCAAGAATACTATAACCAGCAAAACTATCCTTAAAAAATGAAGACGAGATAAGGACCTTCCTAAACAAAAGCTGAAGGGATTAGTCATCACTAGATGTGACTGACAAGAAATGTTAAAGGGAGTTCTTCAAGATGAAACGGAAGACTCTAAACAGCAGCATAAAAGCATATTGAAAGCATAAAACTCCCTGGTAAGTGTATAGATAAATACAGAATACTTAATATGGTAACAGTGCTATATAAATCACTTTTAATTCTAGTATAAAATTTTAAAAAGTGTTAAAAATAACTACAATTATAAAAATGTTAATGGGTATATAATATAAAAGATGTAAATTGTAACATCAATAACAAAGTGTGCATGTAGAGAGAAGTGAAAATAGAGTTTTTGTGGATGATTAAAGTTGTTATTAGCTTAAAAATAGACCATTAAAACTATGTTTTATATTTAAGGTCCATTGTAAGCACAAAGTGAATACCTATAGAAGATAAACAAAAGAAAAATAGAAATTCATCAAAACATCAATATAAAAAATCAATAAAACATGAAAATGGCAAGAGGAAAAGAGGGGCAAAAAGACTACAAAAACAATTATAGAAAACAATTAACAAAATGCTACTAGTAAGTCCTTTCCTATAATAATTACTTTAAATGTAAGTGGATTAACCTCCAATCAAAAGACAGTGGCTGAATGAAATAAAAAAAAAACAAGATCCAGCTATATACTGTCTGCAGAAGACTCACTTTAGGTTTAAGGACACACATATGCTGAAAGTGAAGGGATAGAAAAAGACTTTCCATGCAAATTGTGACCAAAAGATAGCAGAAATGGCTAAACTTAGGTAAAATTGACAGTAAGTCAGAAACTGTCACAAAGATAAAGAAAGACATTGTATAGTGATAAAAAGGTCAATTCATCAGGAACATATAACAATTATAAATATGCACCTAACATCAGAATATTTAACATATAAAGCAATCACTGACATAACTTATGGCAGAAATAGGCAGCAGTAAAATAAAGGACATTTCAGTACCCCCGCTTTCAATAATGGATAAATATCTAGATAATAAATTAACATTTCTTGATTTCAAAATACATTGTAAATTATATTTTACAGTAATTATAATAGTATGGTATTGGTATAAAGACATATAGATAAGTAGAATAGAGAAGTAAATCCATGTTTATGTGGTTACCTGATCCTTGAAAAGGATGGCAAGAATACACAATGGGGAAATAATAGTCTCTTCAACAAATGATGTTGGGAAACTGGTTATCAACATACAAAGAATGAAATTGGACCCTAACCTTACACCATACACAAAAATCAACTGAAAAGATTTAAACATAAGACCAGAAACTAAAACTCCTGGAAAAAACACAATAGCCAAGAGCAGAGACAATTTAAGTATCCATCAATAGATCAATCGATAAAGAAAATATGATATATACATATAATGGAATATTATTCAACCTTAAAAAAAAGTAGGAGATCCTGCCATGTATGACAACATGGATGAACCTTGAGGACATTATGCTAAGTGAAATAAGCCAGTCTTGGAAAGACAAATACTATATGATTCCATTTATATGAGATTTCTAAAATAGTCAAACACAGAAGTAGAGAATAGAATGTTGGTTGCCAGGGCCAAGGTAGAGGGGGAAATTGGGAGTTGCTATTCAACAGGCCTAAAGTTTCAGCTATGCAAGATGAATAAGTTCTAGAGATCTGCTGTACAATATCGTACCCATAGTTAACAAATTGCATTATACACTTAAAAATTTAAAAGGATAGGTCTCATGTTAAGTATTCCTACCACAATAAAATAAAATATTAAAAAGTAAAAGAAACCAGGCAGAAACACAAGGAGAGGTAGATATTAAAAAAAAGTCTTCATTGAGATAAGAAAATATATGCTGCATCCATTAAATAGGAATAAGATGCTATAAAAAAGGGACTGTTGAGAGAACAAATACAGTAGCAGAATGGAAAACTCTGTAGAAGGGTTATAAGATAAGTCTGAGGAGATTTCCCAAAAAAAAAAAAGAGAAAAAAATCAAAGAGAAAAGATTGCAATTTGGAGAAGAAAGATTAGTTAGAGAAGTAGTATGCGAAATCAATATCAAATAATAGGAGTTTGAGAAAAACAGAATGAAATAAACAGGGAAGAAAATTATCAAATATATAATTCAAGAACATTTTCTAGAGCTAAAGGATATGATTTCTGGGTTAAAAAGGCCCACAGTATGCCTAGCACAATAGATGAAAAACACCAAGATAGAATATTATGAAACTTCAGAACATCAGTGAATGGAATAAATAGAAAGGATTCATACAATTTGATGGAGTTTGGGATTAAATAGATAAAAAAATACAGAGAAAACCAAACAAAAGGGCTTTTCTGACTCCAGGAAAAACAAAAGGTGGTCATGGTATACTACACGAATGAATAGCATTTTTATAGCAATTTACCATCATAATGTCTACATTGAATGTTGATCTAACTAAATATGTGATATAATAGTATAAGGGCAATGGGAAGTGTGGGAAAGATGGGAGCAAGGGGATATAAGAGAATAGCTTCATTATTCCATAGTGGAAAGTCAATGGAAAGCTTAAAACTGACATCAAGTGATAGCAATATGTTATTTAGTGATATGATAGTTAATGGGACACAGGTATGAGTTATACATAAAATATGAGAGGCAGCTCCCATGTGTGCTATCTGTCCCTTAGATCAATAATCTTCATGAGGCAAAAATCTGTAAAAGAAAATGGATTAAAGCACCAGTATAAGTCAAAGATTATTTACTATCCTGATGCCATCAAGGTTTGTCTTTTTTCTCTCTCTTACCCAAAACTTTCTTCAATTATCATAACTGGGTATGGGCCGGGGACCTAAGTTGGAATGGGTAAAGGTAACCTGCCACTTGTGTGCTGTTGTTCAAAGTTTTGTGCCATTTCTCACTGCTTTTTTAGATTGGGAGTGTCCCAAGTTGGAAGAACACATGCAGTACAAGAATTCCACTCTTTTGGATACCAGTAAAGCAGTAGCAATAGAGAAGGCACCACAGTTTTCAAATCTGTCTTCAATTTTAGGTGAGTTTTCACATTTTTTTTCTCATATCACAGGGAACCCCACCCCTCCATCACTTGATTAAGATAGTGTCTGCTGGTTTTCTCTACCAGAAAGTTACTAGTTTCTCTTTCTAGGTAATAAATATCTAGAAAAAGACATTGAAATTCTATAAATCTTGTCTCTCCTCAAACTTTCGTTCACTGGTATTACCAGTTGTCAGAGGAACTTGACAACAGTTACTGCTGTGGTGTTCATCTGATGGTGCTTTTTCTACTTCATTCTTTCCTGTTATATTTATTAATTGGAATTCTACTGTAAAAGAACTGTCTCTTTTCTGCCATTTATTCAGTTATTTATATCAGTATAAACTTGTGTATTTTTATTTTATTGGTTAAAACCGAATACTTTTATTATTTATTTACTTATTTATTTAATTCTAGTACACACATAAAGAAGTGTTAGAATTGTTAAGCCAGATCTCTGTGAGAAACACACTTATTAAATAGATAAAGCAATTATGTATATTTCTTTTTGTCTTTAGCATTACAGCATCCAATCAAAATACTATTTTCCAAAGTTACATAGGTTAGTTCTTTTCTTCCTCTCCCTGTCGAGTACAGTTGTTATTCACTTTTCTTTTTAATTTAATACAGGCATACCTTGTTTTATTGCACTTCACTTTATTGTACTTCACAGATGTTGACGTTAGTTAATAAAATTATATAGATTTCAAGTGTACAGTTCAATAATACATGATATGTATATTGCATTGTGTTATTCACTTAATATAGTTAGATTTATGTGTTAGTGTTGGATTTAATTTTTGGTTCCCCCTATCCCGTTTTGTTTATTTATTTGGAAAAAGGGAGCTATGTGAAGAACCATAGTAATGGTTCTAAGAGTCATAGCTATACAAAAAAATATTCTCATCAAAGTATTGCTTCCTCCTTCTTCCTTTCCGGATGGAAACACTGCAGTATTTCTAACAGTGTATGAAGGCCTTGTCTTTTGTGTTACGTTTAATTTGGCAACTACTTTGCTGATATAAGTGCCCCCAAGAAATAGTTTCTCTTTAGCAAGTATTTCAATTAGGTTCTTTGTCCGCTGCAAATGAAAAAAAAATCTGCCTCAAACTATATTAGGTGTAAAAGGGCATTTATTACCACATGTACTTGAAAAATTCAGTAGTAAATTATAGGCACATACAACTTGATCCAGGGTTTCAAATGATATCAGCAGGGCCCAATTCCTTTCCATCTTTCAGCTCAGGATCCCTTTGTGTCAGTTATACTCTCAGCCAAGATCCTTTTCTGTAGCAACCCTTTTTAGCTCCAGGCTTATATGCTCACAGCCTCACAGTCAATGGACTAAGTGCTTCTTTTTCCCAACGATTTGAATAAAAGTCCTGAGTCTTACACATTGGCTTAAATTAATTCATATGCCTATCCCTGAACAGTAATTTTGGCCAGGACGATAAAGGGCTCTTACTGCATTGAGTCACAGGCCATGTCTGGACCATCCAGAGAAAAAACAGGAAACTGTTATCAGCAAAAACAGAATAGATGCTGTTCGATAAGTATCCACCACAGTCCTTTATGTTTTTGGAACCTCTCTTTCAGGGAAATGGTTTGCGAGTATTGGAAGGCACCATTCACTTCACTTTCACTTCACTTGGGATTTTTAATTCTAACTTAATGTAAGCAGAGTTCTGCAGCTGCTGAGGGTTATAACTCAGAAGACTACACCATAGTCCTTTACGTTCCAAGTAATAGCCTAGTGTACCTAAGCAGTAACATGTTGACTGGTAGGCATTCTCTTGACTAATCGATCTAACATGTATCTATATATTTAGTTCTAGACTAAGAGCCATGAGACCTGAGTTTAAGTCCCAGGTACACAGCTGTCAGCCTTACAACTTTATTAGTTTTATTTTTCTTATATGTAAAATGGGGATAGTAAAATGGTGTTTTCTTCACAGGGTTTTTGTAAGAATTACGTAAGATAATAGAGATAAAAGGACTTCAAAAATTACAAAGAACTATCCAAATACAAGGTGGTAGATTCCTGCATGTCATGAAATTTTTCAATAATTTTATTTTTGTATTTTAAAAATATTTTTACTAATTAAAGTGGCAGACATACATAAAAAATATAAAACAATAAAAATAAAAAATAATCTGTACTATCACCATATATTTTAGAGGAAATATTTATTTTTACTTAGAGTAATTTTAGACTCTGGTCTGTGTTTGAATTGTATTTCTGATTGGTTGGTATTTTTCCTTTCCTAGATACCTCTTCAGAAGACTATGAAAAACAACATAGAAAAATGTAAGAACTAGTATTTTAAAACTTGTGCTTTTCAAAACCCTGTGTTCTAGTAATTATATAGAAAATGTGATTGTTGGCCCCAAATTCAGGTATTCATTTATTCAATATTTGTTGAGGACTCACTATGTGTCAGAACTGTTCTAATTGCTGGAGATACATAGTAATGAGTGAAACTGATTAAAAGCAAAATCTCTGTCTTCCTTGAGTCCACAGTCTAGTTGGAAGATATGAACAATAAACAAATAAGCAAGTAAATTTATACTGTTCTATATGGTGATGAATTCTATAGAGAAAAATAAAGCAAGATAGGGGGCTAAAGAGTATTGGGATGGAGGTTTGCTATTTTAAGTAGTGTGGTGAAAGAAACCGTTGTCGAAAAGGTAGAATTGGAGCAGAGGCCTAGAGAAGACAGACACATTGTGTAAGTCCCTGGGGAAAAGAGCATTCCACATGGAGGGTATGGCTGGATCAAGACCCTGAGGCAAGAAGGTCTAGGCTTCTCGAGTGGGGTGAGGGAAGAGGAGGGAGGTAGGGGATGAGGGAAGAAGCAGGAGACCAGATCATATAAGGGTATTATAGATGAGTATAAGTGAATTGGTGAGCCTTTGAAGAATTTAGAAGGATGCTATGATATGACTTATGTCTTAAAAGAAACACCATGACTGCTGTGTTGAGAATAAACTATAAGGAAACAAAGAATTAGGGAGATTATAGTTAGGAGACTATTGCCTAATCTGCACAAGAGATATGGTAAGATGTGGTAAGAGTAGAGGTAGTGAGAGGTCAGACTTTGGGTATATTTTGAAGGCAGAACTAACAGGATCTGTTGATGGACTGAATATTGGAGTATGAAAGTACTCAAGGCTGACTCCACAGCTTTGTCTTGAGCATCTGGAAGGACGGAGTTGCCATTTATTAAGATAGGGAAGACTGAGGAGAAACATATTACTGGGGAAAGATTGAGTTTGATTTGGGGTATGTAAACTGAAGAGTAAGGCATATGTGAGAGAGATGGTATGTAAATTCAAGGACGTGGTCACAGTCTGGATCATGAATGGCTTAAAGGCTTGGATTTTTGTTTCTTTCTGAATGTGATGGGAACCTCTGAAAAATTTTCAGTAGTTCTATAAAATATAATGACATTTTTTAACACCTTAATCTTAAAAGATTGAAGGAACTTATAAAAAATTCATAGAAGTTTAAAAACAGTCAGTAGACATATAGAAAGTGAAAAAGCATTCTATAGAATGGGAGAAAATATTTGCAAATCATGTACTTGATAAGGGACTTGTATCTAGAAGATACAAAGAACTCTTACAACTCAACAATAAAAGGACAAATAATCCCATTTAAAAACAGGCAAAGGAACTGAACTGACATTTTTCCATAGAAGATATATAGACGGCCAGTAAGCACATGAAATGATGCTCGATATCTTATCCATTAGGGAAATGCACAATTCAGTAGGCTACCACTTCATATCCACTAGGATGACTATAATCAAAAGACAGATAATAACAAATGTTGGATGTGGCGAAGTTGGGACTTTCATGCATTGCAGGTGGGAATTTGAAATGGTAAAGTTGCTTTGGAAAATAGTTTGGCAGTTCCTCAAAATGTTACACATGACCCAGCAATCCGCTTCTAGGTATGCATGCCTAAGAGAAATAAAAACATATGTCTACACAGAAACTTGTCCATGAATGTTCACAGTAACTTTATTCATAATAGCCAATAAGTAGAAATAACCCAAATGTCCATCTACTGCTGAATGGATAAATAAAAGTGGTATATTCGTAATGGAATATTATTTAACAATAAAAAGAAATGAAATTCTGATATATGCTGCAACATGGATGAACCCTACAAATATGATGCTAAGTTAAAGAAGCCAGTCATACAGGACATATATTTTATGGTTGCATTCACATGAGGTATCTAAAATAGACAAATCTATAGAGACAGAAATCAGATTAGTGGTTGCCCAAGATTGGATGGTTCGGTAAGAAATAGGTTTGACCACTAATAAGTACAGAGATTTTTTGGGGGGGTGATGAAATGTTCTAAAGTTGATTGTGATGATGGTTGCACAACTTTGTGAATTATACCTTTTAAATAGGTGAATTATGTAGTATGTGAATTATATCGATAAAGCTATAAAAAAAAAAAGGACCAGAAAAACCCCAAGGAAATATAATTTTTTCCTGTAATTTTTTTTCAATTACAGTTGACATTCAATATTACTTTTTTTAGTTTCAGATGTAAAGCATAGTGGTTAGACATTTATATAATTTATGAAGTGATCCTCCTGACTAGTCTAGTAACCACCTGGCTCTATACATAGCCATTACGATAATATTGACTATATTCCCTATGCTGTACTTTACATCCGCCTGACTATTTTGTAATTACCAATTTGTACTTTTTAATCCCTTCCCCTTTTTCACCTAGCCCTCCAACTACCCTCTCATCTGGCAACCTTCATTTCTCTGTTTATATGAGTCTGTTTCTGTTTTGTTTATTCATTTATTTTGTTCTTTAGATTCCACATATAAGTGAAATCATATGATATTTGTCTTTCTTTGTCTAAATTATTTCATTTCATATAATACCCTTGAGGTCTATCTATGTTGTCACAAGTGGTAAGATTTCATTCTTTTATTTATTTATTGTTTGTTTGTTTGTTTAAAATTAAGTTTATCGGGGTAACATTGATTAATACAATTATATAATTTTCAGGTGTATATTATAATTTGACATCTGTATATTCTATTGTGTGTTTACCACCCGAAGTCCAGTTTCCTTCGACTACTATATATTTGATCCTCTTGACCCACTTCACCCTCCTCCTATCCCTCCTATATTTGACCCCCTTTACCCCATCTACCTCCCTTCTCCTCCTCTACCCCCTACCCTCTGGTAACCACTAGTCTATAGTCCATGTCCATGAGTCTCTGTTTGTTTGTCCTGGTCATTTGTTGCTTTTAGGTTTATATCACACATATAAGTGATATCATGTGATTTTCAACTTTTTCTGTCTGGCTTATTTCGCTTAGCATGATTATCTCGAGGTCCATCCATGTTGTTGCAAATGGCAATATTTCATCTCTTCTTATGGCTGAGTAATATTCCATTGTATATATGTACCACAGCTTCTTTAGCCAATCATTTATCATAGGACAATTCAGTTGCTTCCATGTCCTGGCCACTGTGAATAATGTTGCTATGAACGTCGGTGTGCAAATATCTTTTTGGATATGGGTTTTCAAATCTTTGGGGTAAATGCCCAGTAGAGGGATTGCTGGATCATATAGTAGATCAATTCTTAGTTTTTTGAGGAATCTCCATACTGCTTTCCATAGTGGCTGTACCAATCATATTGCTTTCCATAGTGGCTGTACCAGTCCCACCAGCAGTGTATGAGGGTTCCTTTTTCTCTGCATTCTCTCCAGCATTTGTTATTACTTGTCCTGTTGATAACCACTATTCTAACAGGTGTAAGATGGTATCTCATTGTGGTTTTAATTAGCATTTCCCTAATAGATAGTGATGTTGAGCATATTTTCATACATTTCTTGGTCATTTGTATGTCCTCTAGGGAGATGTATCTGTTTAGGTCCTCTGCCCATTTTTCGATTGGATTGTTTGTTTTTTTGTTGTTACTGAGTCGTATGAGTTCTTTGTATATTTTGGATATTAGGCCCTTATTGGAGGCATTGCTTGCAAATATATTTTCCCATTCGGATGGTTCTTTACCTTGTCGATGGTTTCTTTTGCTGAGCAGAAGCTTTTGAGTTTGATGTAGTTCTATTCATTTATTTTTGCTTTTACTTCCCTAGCCTTTGAGGTCAAATTCATAAAATCCTCTTTAAGTCCAAGATCTTTGAGTTTAGTTCTTATGTTTTCTTCTCTGCATTTTGTTGTTTCAGGTTTTATATTTAGATCAGAGAATATGGTTGGTATGATTTCAACCTCTTATATTTGTTGAGGCTCTCTCTGTGTCTCAGTATGTGGTCAATTCTTGAGAATGTCCCATGTGCACTAGAGAAGACTGTATAAGCAGCTGTTTTGGGATGGAAGGCTCTGTAAATGTCAATTATGTCCAGTTGGACTAATATGTCATTTAAGTATGTGATTTCCTTATTGATTTTCTGTTTGAATTATCTGTCCATATCCAACAGTGGGGTATTTAGGTCCCCTACTACAATAGTGTTTTGGTTTGTCTCTCCCTTTAGTTCTGTTAGTAATTGCTTTACATATTTCGGGGCTCCCTGATTGGGAGCATAGATATTAATAAGTGTTATGTCTTCTTTATCATTATGAAGTGTCCCTCAGTATCTTTCTTTACCTTTTTTATTTCGAAGTCTGTTTCATCTGATATTAGTACCACTACTCCCGCTTTTCTCTAGATGCCATTTTCTTGAAATATCATTTTTCACCCTTTCACACTGAGTCTACATTTGTCTTTGGAGCTGAGATGTGTCTCCTGGAGGCAGTGTATGGTTGAGTTTTGTTTTTTGATCCATGCTGCAACTCTGTGCCTTTTTATTGGTGAGTTCATTCCATTTACATTTAGGGTGATTATTGAAATATGAGGTCTTCTTATAGCCATTTTATCTTTTGCTTTCTGGTAAATCAGTGTTTCCATTGCTTCCTTGTTCTTGTGTTTCTGTTTTCTTTATTTTGGTTGGCTTTTGTTGGTTTTCTCTCTGGTCCTTCTTGTTTTATGTTATATATTTCAGTTCTGAATCTTTGGAGTGTGGTTACCATTACGAATATGTAAAGGTGAGTTATATATACACTTACCCATTTTCTGTGCGTGCCTTATCTCCATTCCTCTTTGCAAATTTGGATCTTTGAATCCTCCCCTTTTCAGTCATTGTCTCAATTTGTCCCTACGTATGCTGAACATTCATTATTATCTTGCTATAGCAATTCTTTTCTTATTATTTAAGCTTATAATGCCCTGTTCTTAGTAAGGGTTGCACTCCTCTGCTTCTATTTGCCCGATAGTCACTTTGCTCCTAATCATTTTTTTTTTGTCAACTTGTTTTAGGTGAGCTGACCTCTTTCACTATTTCCTGTAGTGCAGGCTTCGTAGTGGAGAATTCCCTTAATTTTTTTATGTCTGGAAAGGTCTTAATTTCTCCTTCATATCTAAAGGAGAGCTTAGCTGGATACATTATTCTAGGCTGGTCGTTCCTTTCACTTAATAGTTTAAATATTTGATTCCACTCCTTTCTGGCTTGTAAGATTTGTGCTGAGAAGCCCGACGATAATCTAATGGGTTTTCCTTTATACGTTACCATCTTCTTCTCTCTGGCTGCCCTGAGAATTCTGTCTTTGTCGTTGATTTTTGATAATTTTAATACAATGTGCCTTGGTGAAGGCCTTTTTGGGTTGAGATAATTGGGTGTTCTGTTGACTTCTTGAATTCCAAGCTCCAGTTCATTCATTAATTTGGGAAATTCTCTTCAACTATTTGTCTGAAAATACTTTCTAGTCCCTGCTCCTTTTCCTCACCTTCAGTAATGCCCATTATTCTTATGTTTACTCTTCTGATGATATCAGCTAGTTTTTGTATTTCTCTTTCATTATTTTCATTCTTCGGTTTCTCTCTTCCTTCTGATTTATTTCTAGATTTCTGTCTTCGATATCACTCATCCTTTTCTCCAGTTGGTCGACTCTAGTTTCCCAAGCTTGCTATTTCATTTTTCAACTCTTGCAGTGTGTTTTTTATCTCCAGAAGTTCTACTTGGTTCTTTTTGAGGGTTTCAGTCTCCTTGCCCTGTTCATCTAGTTGTTTTTTCCATTCCTGAAATTGTTGATATGATTCATTTTGGAACTCACTGAGTTTTTTTTAGAAATATCATCCTGCATTCTCTGTCATTTAAGTTGCATATTTTTATGTCTGTAAGCTCATTTTCTGGAGATTTTTCTCTTTCTTTCTGAGATCCTTGTCACCTTGATTGTTCATGGTGTTTAATGGACCATTTCTCCGCATTAATGGAAATGTGTTCTGCTTTTTTTCCAGAAAGAAGATTTATTATACAAAGGTCTCTCTTTAGTCTGCTGCAAAGAAGGCACTTTTCTTTTGGTTTCCAGTAGGTGGCGTCTAAGCCTCTTGGATCCCTGCTTTATATAAAGACTTAGCAATACCTTTATATAATGTCTTTATTTTCTTGTAGATATTTAATTACACTTGCTACCCTCAGTTTCAGTCCCCGTCAGTGTTAGCAACAGTTTCGGTAGCATTTGCCAGATTCCCTGGGACTCTGCGGTGATAGGTCTCGGAGTGTATGGTAGGAGGGGCCCTCTGGGTTGGGAACTGCGGCTCAGCCTTGGTTTTGCAACCATGGCCTGTAAAAATCAACTGTTGTTTCTCTGCCGTTGTGACCGGTAAAAATCAACTGTTGTTTCTCTGCCATCTGCTTCTCTGCTTTCTGCCCTGATGACTAGGCCCTGCCACTGGCTTCATGGAACTCACAAATTCTCCCAGGCAGGGCTGTTCAGGGAAGTCACTGCCTCTTCTCCCCTCCCTCTCCCGCTACGGAGAGCTTCTGGTGCTGTGAAAGGGAGCGTTCATTATAGGTATATAAAATGTAACTGAGTTCTGGATATTATTTTTTTTATACTGCTACTTTACTGAATTCATTTATCAGTTCCAAATTTTTTAGTGGAATCTTTAGAGTTCTCTGTAGTATCATGTCATCTGCGAATAATGACAGTTTTTCTTCTTCCTTTCCAATTTGGATGCCTTTTATTTCTTTTTCTTGTCTGATTGCTGTGGCTAGGACTTCTGGAAATATAACTTTTCATAGAAGATATAGATAAGAAAGGAAATAGATCAAAAATAAATAAGCCATAGAATTAAGAGTCATATGACTTAATTGAGCCATATTTTGGCTCTGGGCTTCTTGAGTTGCAAAATAAAAGTCTATAGCCATTTGATAAATTTTGTGTCCTTCAAACAATCATATACAACTCTAGTTATTATCTTATAACTAGATTTTTTTAAACCAGAATTAAATGGCAGACAGTGCAATGTTGTCTTCTTTTGTAGGGATCTATATTGTGTAGGTATTCAGTACTGATGAGTATGTTTGGGTGAGGATTGATATACTTTTGAGTGCAAGTTTCTGTGGAATTTTTACATTTCCCAACCCAAATTCTTGCCGGTTATCCTACCTCTTCACAGAAATGTGCATGGTCATAGTTCTGTCTTAGAACAATTACTTTTGCAGCAAAGAAAAGATGGGATAGAAGGAGTGATTAGACTGAAAGGATGACTATTGTAGCATTCCAAGTAAGGCATGGTTAGGATTTGAACTTTAACAGCAAGGATAGCATAAAGGAAAAATTTGAGAACAATTCTCAAGGGATAATAAATAGTTTTTAGTGATTGATTGGTTCAGGGAAGAAGATGGTGTCCCAGTTGGCCTCCAGCTCTATGACTTAGAAAACTGGATGAATGATGACTCATTCACTTGATGAAGGAAAACAAATAGGGCCTGAGGTCCTGCATTGCTGATTTTTCCCTCACCTTTGCTTTTGCTGCTACCCCAAACACCTTGAGTCTCATTGAAGTCTTCCATCTAAACTTTGACCTGGTTACCTTTCTGCAACCTTTGTAATAGAGTCACCTTACCATAGCAGCCCTGTGCCAGGTGTTTTGGTTCTAAATTTGACCACTTTCTTCATCGCCCTTAGTGTGTGCAACCTTGAGAACTTGTTCACAATATATAGGAACTAAGAGAATCTCAGGAGGGCTAACTGTGAGGCTCCCTCTCTGTCTGAACATCCCAAGCTTTTATTTTTATGTCGAGTTTTTATCCTGTGTGGTCATCTCCTCCCAGAGTTCTAAACAGGTAGTTTGGCAATGGCCCCTCTATTTTTGGCTTCTCTTCGCCTTTTCTAATGTCATTTTCCTACCTATTACTCCAACTACAGATTTTGGGCTTGAGGGAGAGAAGTCAGTTCCTATTGTCTAACTGCTTGTTTCTTAAGCCTCTGTCCCCTTTCTCATCCCAGCCATGCTCTACACTGGAAGGCGTGAAGGAGGGATCTATCTGTGGTTGCATCCTGAGTTCTTTCTATATAGTATGGCTAGTAGTAAAACTCTGTGGCTAGGTCTACCAAACCTTAATCTACATATATTAATAGGAACTTGAGAATGTCGCAGGATGTTAAATGTGGCTTTCATGTAGTCTTAGAGTTTGGATAGTAACTTCAATAGATGAAAACAAAATAAAAATGACAGTACATCCCATTTTCTATTTTGTGTAGAACCATATTTGTAGAATTTATGTGAGGCCAAAACCCAGTTCTTCCAGCATTAGCCCATTACCAATCTCCAACCTATTTAAGAAAAGGTTAAGGAGAAAATGACCAAGAATGTTTATTTCTTTGACAAGAGTTATTAGCATCATATACAAGGACAGGTAGAGACTTCTTCCTCACATCAACGTAGGAGAGGAAGCTCCAAGAGAACCATTTGGAAAGTTTGACTTTATGTCCTCTGAAGTTTGGTTTCTGACTCATAAATGAAAAGTCTAAAGGCAAGAGGGTCTGTTGGATGCTTTATAATGTCAGAATAAAGAGGAAGCTAGATGTACTTTCGGAATGTGACACAACAAAGATTTGTGCGTAATGTACAGAAAGGAGCCAGTTATGAATCAACTTGAAAAGAATCATGCCCAGTATGACTTCTGCAAAAAAACAAAGTAAACTTAATTGAAGGAGATTGGGAGTTCTATCATCATATGCAATAGCAGCAAGTGAGAGATCCCTAGGCATAAGGAAATCATATAAGTGAACCCTTCAAAATACTTCTGGTTTGAAAGAGTCAGCATTTGGTTATCTGTCACATCCAAAGGGCACCAATGGCATATTATAATAGTATCAGTCAAGATCGAAAGAGACCTTCCTGCCCCTTTCTACAACTTTCCCCTACTCCAGTGCCAGGGGACCCCAAAGAATAGTTACCAAATGGGAGAGGAAAAAGAACAAGAGATAGAGAAGAAACCCATGATGATTGCTTTCTTCACTGCAGGTTATGAGTCTAAATCACATTTAAATTGGGAAAAGGAAGAAATTTAAAATGGATGACAAGAATTTGGTGTTGTGATATTAAGCTAGGCTTTTCATTACCTAAAAATAACTGTATTATAAGAGAATACTACAAAAGCAGTGAAATACACCTAAAGTTCATTCAAGGGCAAGAAGGTACTATTTTGACAGGATGAATTTAAAGGGGAAATACAAAAGGATAGATTGTGTTTTGATTACTGAGTTCAACTATTAATAAACCTGTAACTGGAATTTAGAAAAACATCTTACATTTGGTTTTCAAATGCATTATCCTTGCTAGGGACTGAGAATCCCGTTTTGATGGTCAAAGGTTGAGCTGTCATCCTTTTGTATTCCTTTTGTAATAGCTAATTCTCTTCTACACATTTGGATAGAATTGAGAGTGGTCTCATTTGTGGAATAAGTGTAAAAGAGAAAAGGATATTAATTTTTAAAAAGTATTATCTCTCATATTACTTGAGATTCTTACCACAAAAATCCTGGGAAACAAGATTGCTATTCCTTTTGTATAAATGAGGGAACCAAGACTCAAGACAGGTTAAGTAACTTCCCCAAGGCCACTCAAATGTGAATAGTAGAATTGTGCTTTAAACCCAGGTCTGCCTGATTCTAAACACTATGCCTTGGCCTCTACACATATTCTCTCACACTGATAAATGTATAAATATATTGCCTTTTATTAAACTATTCATTCATATAGATATGGTAACATCTTTTTCTAACCAGTTATATTTTTTCTACAGGATAATTGTTTGCATATAAATGTCCTCATTTTAAATATTTGAGGATTCTCAAAAGTTACTGAAAGGTTAGAAGAGTACCATTTACAGAGAACAAACTAATGGTTGCCAGATGGGAGGGGCGTTAGGGGGCAGGGTGAAAAAGGTGAAGGGATTAAGAAATACAGATTGGTAGTTACAAAGTAGTCACTGGGATGTAAAGTACAGTATAGGGAACATCATCAATAATATAATAACTATGCATCATGCTAGGAGAGCACTAAACTAATCAGGGTGATCACTTTGTAAATTATATAAATATCTAACCACTATGCTGTACACCTGAAACTGATATAAAATAATATTGAATGTAACTCTAATTGAAAAATAGAGTTAAAAAATAAGTAAAAATAAAAGAGTACATTTATTTGTTCCTATTATAGAGTGATGACATTTGCGGATGGAAATTTTTCTCCAAAACCTAAGAGTACTACAAATTCAGAATCAGGTAATAGTGAAATGAATCATTTTGATAAATCTGTAATTCTTTATCTTTGTCACAAAGCAATATATTAAGAAAATTGGTAGCCCAGGAAACAGTGCTTTTAGCTTGGTTGTATTTAAGAAATGGTGATCTGAGGTTAGTAAGTGGGTCTTAATTCTCACCACAGCACCCATCATTTATTCACTTAATAAACATTTACTGAGTATGTACTCTGTACTAGGTATTGCCATATGTGCCAGTGGAGAGTGGTATACATTCCCTGCCCTCAGAAGTCTCAGCTGTAGGAGAGGAAGATAATCAGTAATCAGATATATTGGAGTTATATATGATGAATGAAAAATAAAAGGATCAACAAAGCCTCTTGCATCATAGGTACTCTATTATTAGGTTTTTATTAGAATAAACTTAGCAAGACATTTACAACCTTTTTAAGCTCTGCTATGTCTCAGATTTCTATTTTCTTTATTCCATACAAATTTTAGAGCATCTATTTGAGGGTAAACTTGAAAAATTGCTAGTTTTGCTCCTAATGGGTATAAATGTTTATATCAACTAAAAAAAAAATTTTGTGTGTGTAATTTCACTTTAAGAAGTTGTCTTAATGAACATTTACTAAATGCCAGGTGTTATATTAGGTACTATAGGTTTAAAAATGGTACAGATAGTTTCTCTTCTAAGGGAAATTTATCTAGTCATCAAAACTAAACTTGTAAAAGCACACTTTGGAAGAAGTAGCACCTACCACCCGGGAGGGTGAGCATTAGAAGGAGGATTTGTTTTATAGAACAAAGAATAAGGGAACTTTCGAACAACAGAAGAGAGGTAACAAAAGGAAAATGGTAAGAGTACCAAAAATGATTATGATTTTACCTGGATCTTGCCCGATAACAGGTTTTGTTTTGGCTGTGGAAAATATTATTTATAAAGCCTGGTAGTAAGGCAGAATAGTGACTCTGGAGTTATATGCTTTCGTATTCTTCTATGTGGTCTATTGACTTAAAACTAAGTAAATCATATTTTGCTCTAGAGGTATTTTTTACACATTCCTTAATTCAACAAATCCAACTGTGTTCTAATTGTGTGTCAGCCTCTTTACTAATTATTTACTAACTATTTACTAACTATTAGAAAACTGAGATATCTCTGCCCTCAAGGAGCCAATAGTCTAGTAGCAGAGACAAAACAAAAAATTACTTCTCAGGCAACTCCTGCTCAGTTTGCTTTGCAATCTTACCTACCGCTGTTAGCCATTAAATGTGAGTTCTTCAAGGCTAGTTCCCAGACTTTAATCTCTTTTCAATCTACCCCTTGACATGTATAGGTGTCTTGTAAAAGCAAGGCTTCCAAATTTTATCTCAGTCTAGACTCTCCTCTGAGGTTAAGACTCTTGCGTGTAGGACATCCGGATATCGCCTCTTAGATGTTTCAGAAACACCTCATCTCACCATTCCTTAATCCCATTAATTCAGCAAATATTTATTAAGCACCTACAGCATGACGCAAACTGTTTTAGTTGCTGGAGAACATGACAAAGTCTTTGCCCTAAGGGAACTTATGTTATAGTAGAGGAAGAAAGATAATAAACATAATATATAACAGTATCAGAAATAAGAGTAATGAAGGAAAATAAAGCAGGGTAAAAACAGAGTATGATTAGGGATGCTCTTTTAGACAGGATAATCAGGACAGGGTTCTCTGAGATGACATTCGTGCAGAGCTTGAATGAAATGAGAGAGTGGACCATGTGAAAATCTGGGGGCAGAACATGCTGATCAAAAGGAACAACAAGAGAAAAGGCCATGTGTTGGGAATTTGCTGGCATATTTGAAGAAGAAGATAGAGGTTAGTGTGACTGGAGCAAAATGAGTAAACAAATGAATGGTTGAAATTGTGGTCAGAGAGCTAGTCAAGTGGTATAATATAGATATGCCATCGTAAGGAGTAGAGATTTTATTGTAAATGTGCCGAGAAGCACATCTTAGAGCAGAGGGATGGCACGATCAGATATATACATTTTAGAATCATCACTCTGGCTACTATGTGGAGAATAGACTATGGGGACAAGAGTGGAAGCAAGGAGACTTTGTTAAACTATTGCAGCTAATTGTTAAACTATTGTCAGATAATGGTGTATGAAACTAAAGTGGTAGCAGTGGCCTTATTTGGAATATATTTTAAAGGCAGATGTATCAGGATTTTCTGATTAGGCTAGATGTTGGATAAGAGAGAAAAATAAAAATCAAAGATGAGTCTTAAATTACTGGACTGAACAACTAGATAAATGGTGGTATCATTCCTTGAAATAGGAGCACTGTAGGGTGGAGCAAATTGAGAGAATGATTAAGAGAATTTGTTTTGCCCTTATAAAATTTGACCTATCAGCTCACATACATAATGTTGCACAAAAGAGCACAGACACGAACACGTATGCTGCGTCGTTCCACATATATGAAGTTGAAGAACAGGCCAAACTATTCTGGAAGTCAGAATAGTGGTAACCTTTGGAAAGGGAATGTTTACTGGCAAAAATACATACAGGAAACTTCTGGGGTGTTGAAAATATTTTATATTTTGATCTCAGTGATGATTATATAGATTAATACATATACATATAAAATTTGTGACCATTACTGTATATATGTAAAACTTTGAGAAAATATTAAAACATTAAGCGGTTTATTAGCATCAAGTGGAGATGGCATGAAATAAGTTTATCACACAGGAATCTGGACTTTGAGGCTGAGACTTAGGCTTTAGAAAAATATTACAGCCAAAGTATAGATGTTCTAAAGCCATAGGATTAGATTAGATTACCGAGGAAGTACAAATAAATAGGAAAGAGACGTGTGAAAAAAAAAAAAAATAGAACACTCCAACATTTAGAAGTCGCTGTAACAAAAGTTACCAAGAGATTGAATAAAACAGGGATCGAGGACTGAGAATTGTCACAACCAAGACCTAACCTGGTCCTCCTCCAGTGTCCTCCTTCTCAATTAGCAAACCAGAAACGCCCTCCTCTTTGTCACTTACTTTATCTAATCTATAACCAAATCTGGGTAACAGTTTCATCTCTTAATACCTCTCTCTGCTTTGGGAGACGAAGATCAGAGGAATGATTAGCTTAAAGCATTGCCAGTTTTAGCAAATAAAGATATAGAATACCCAGCTAAATTTGAATTCAGATAAGCAGCAAATAATTGTTTAATATAATTGTCACAAATATTGCACGTTTGTACTACTACATGGTAAATACTTATACTGAAAAACTGTTCATTGTTTATCTGAATTTTAAGTGGGCATCCTATATTTTATCCAGCAACCTATTAGCCTCTGCAGTGAGGCTGGGTATATGTAAAATATAAGGATCATAAAAACCAGGATTTTGCATGTCATGTTAAGGAGCTTGCATTTTAATTCGAGGGACATAGAAAGCCTTTGAAGAGTTTTAAGGAGGTGATATTATATTAGATTTTTATTTTAGGTACACAGTGTGAACAATGAATGCAGAGGGAGATGAATTGAAAAGCTATTGGAATAATCTAAAAGAAAATCCTTCGGTGCCTTAAATCAAGGTACTGGTGTTAAGGATTTTAAAAAGCCAAGTTTGCAATATTAAGTACATATAATAGGTAAAATTGACACACAGCAGACATTCAGTAAGTACTTACTGTTTTAAATTGATTTTGGAGAATGAGGAAAAGGTAAGAGTCAAGACTGAAGAGGAGCTATAAAAAGGGCCAGAGAGGGAAGATATTCATACCTGTTGTACTGAGGGTCTAGTAAGGTAGGACAATAAAGGTTTCTGCTCATATTGGTGGGAGCTGAAACTAGAATGTGTGGGTTTGGGAATAAATAGGAGGAAAGGAAATTAGTCTATGTGGACAGTTGTCAAAACTTACACATAGATAAGAGGAGAGAGTGGAAGTAGCAAGCAGGAGTGTGGGGTACAGATAAAATTTTTAGTAAGGTGAAGAGACCTGAGTATGTTTTAAATGCTGATAGAAAATTTGCAGTAGAAAGAGAGAGCCTGAAAATATAGGAGAGTTGAAATGGAAGATTAATTAATGAAGAATTTTAATCACATATACTTTCTCTGCTAATTGGAAAGTAGATCTTTTATACAGTTTATTTATTCCTGTGAAACCTGGAGCTCTTGAGATAAAGATATTTTAAAGTGTACTTTCTGCTATCTATAACAAGTCAGATTATTTAACATATATTAAGTTTTTCTTCTAAAACCATTACAGAGGCACAGTTATTCAATTAGTTTTTATTCACATTTAAGTTCTCTTTTCTGTACTTATAGTTAATGACTAGTTAAGTAATTAAAATACTAATGTATGTTTTTATTTATAGATAATGCAGCTCCTGAAGTTGTACTTGCTGAGGAAATTTACCCTTCGACCCCTGAAAAAAACAAGAAAGAGGCAAGTATTGAAGCAGAATAACTACATAAACAATAAATTTCATTAAGATAGGATATACTTTTAACCAATACTTTTATAGAAATTATTTTTCAGCTATACGAATCAGTAAGTTAAAACATTTTTGGAGTTAGCAATTAGATTACATTATTGTTGCATGAATATATATTCTATATGAGCTTAATGGAAGAGAATTAAAATTTATAATTTTCCAACTTCCTTTAAATAATTGAATGTCTATTAATCATTAGTTTGAGATAAAAATAAGATATTTGCTATATATCCAGAGCAGTGTTTTATACTGAGGAATACATGTGAATTATTACATTAGGCCTAGAATCTAGAGGGTTATGGACTTTATTTATGTAGCAGGAGCTACTGTTTGAGTGGTTACTCATTGCTAAGCATTATTCTAAGCATTTTTCATTAATTATATCTTTCTAGCGTTCCTATCGGGTAAACTTTTTTGTATATTTGTTTTGTTTTTACCTTTTTTGTAGGTGAGAAAAATGAGATTTAGATGTTAACCAGTATGTTTGAGGAGACTGTGGCAGGTCTTTCTGGATCTAAAGCCTGTACTCTTTCTCCTACAGCACACTGTCATTGTATATACTGGGAGCAAACTGAAAAGGCAATAGTGGCAGCAGGAAAACTCAGTATAAAGTTGCAAAGATTTTGGGTGTGAGATTGTGGTGGTTTTGATTAAGATGTAGGAGAGATGGAGAAATGTGCATGGATTCAAGATAATTTTGCCTGTAGAGTCCATGGATTGAATATAGAGGATGAAGGAGTGAGTGAGAGGTGTCAAGAAAGACTTCTAGGTTTCTGTCCTGAACAGCCTTCGTGGATAAAGGTGCTGCTTAATGTGATAGAAAAGGCAGGAGGTCTGAGGGCATATTAAGATGAACATGTTGGAAGAGCCATTGGCTATAAATCTGCAGATCAGGAAAATAGAAGAGGATTATACAGTATTATAGACATTTTTAAATTTATGGAAATGGGTGAAATTACCTGAGAAAGAGTATCTATAGAGTGCAGAAAAGAAGGAGGTCCAGGATTATAAAGAATTTTGAAAAATTGGAAGACTTCCAGTTTCCAGTCCAGCATGTAAGGAACTTATAAGTCACCACTCTGTCCTAACAACAAGTAAAAATCTGAAGAAACTGAAAAATAAGCAATCTTTTTAGCTCCATCAGAGTAGTAAGGTCACAGGGAAAACTGCTGCACCAAAACTTAGAAAGACAAACAGATGGATACAGAGAATCACAACTTAAGCAAAAATACATGAACAGAAACCACCCTGAGAGCCAATGCTGGAGTGGGAAAACCAAAAGTGTGATTGACGAATTGCTGGGAGCTCAGTTTGGACAACTCTGAGAGTTAAAAACTCAAGGGGGACCCAGTCATTGGTGGACCTTCATATTTTTGTGAGTTTTACCACCAGGATCTCTTTGAGATCCTTGCAGTGAATATCAAAGAAAAATCCTTTCATGCTTCTAGTAGTGGGAAGGGAAAAGGAACCATTTTAAAACACACCATAGTATTCTGTACTTTTTAACAAAGCCTGCCCTCAAGAGAAAGTATTTTACCAGAGTCTAAATTGCTAGGGTATCATCAGAGCCTAACCTACCTGGGAGAATCAAGAAGGAAACTGATGACTTTAGCAAGAATAATTTTAGTAGACTAGTGAGAAGCAAGCTAGATTGGAATAGGTTGAAGAAGTGTAGAAAATGCAGAAGTATCAAAATATAAAAAGAAATAAATTGGGACCTCAGCAACATAAAATGTGTGGGAAAAATAAATGTAGACTTTTTTATGCAACTGAAGTTAATTTGTTATCAGTTTAAAATAGACTGATAACTATAAGATATGAAAGTCCTATAGTAATCACAAAGCAAAAATATGTAAGAGGCATTACAACTGATACCAGAAGGGATCATAACAGTCCTGTGAAAATTATATGCCAACAAATTAAATAACTTAGAAGATATGGATAAATTCCTGGAAACATATGACTTACCAAAACTGAATCTTAAAGTAATAGAAAATCTAAACACACCAATAACAAGCAAGGAAATTGAGTTAGTAATCAAAAATCTCCCCAGACATTAAAGAGACCAGATGGCTTCACTGGTAAATTCTACCAAACATTTAAGAAAAATTAATACCAGTCCTTTTCAGAGTCTTCAAAGAAATTGAAAAGGAAGAATACTTCTAAACTCCTTCTACTAGGCCAGCATTACTATAATACCAAATCCAGACAAAGATACTGAAAGAAAAGAAAATTACAGGCCAATATTCCTGATGAACATAAATGTAAAAATTCTCAACAAAATACTAGCAAATCAAATTCAAGAGCACATTAAAAGGATTGTATACCATGATCACATGGGATTTATCCCTAGGATGCAAGGATAGTTCAATGTATAATAATCAAATTAATGTGATACACCACATTAACAGAATGTAGGACAAAAATCAAATGATCATTTCAATAGATGCAGAAAAAGCATTTGAAAATTTAACATCCTTTCATGATAAAACTCTCAACAAATTAGGTATAGAAGGAATGTAGCTCAAAATAATTAAAGGCCATATATGACAAGACTACAGCTAACATCGTACTCAACAGTGAAAAGTTAACAAGCCTTTCCTCTAAGATTGGAAATAAGACAAGAATGTTTTGTCTTTTGTCATTTCTCTTCAACGTAATACCAGAAGTCCTAGCCAGAGCAGTTAGGCAATGAAAAGAAAAAGTCTAAATCAGAAAAGATGTGAAATTATCTCTGTTCAGAGATGACATGATCTTGTATATCAAAAATCATAAAGACTCTGCCAAAAACCAGTTAGAATTAATAAGTGAATTCAGTGAAGTTGCAGGATACAAAACAACATACAAAAATTTGTTGTGTTTCTATACTTCCCTATAATTCTCAAAAGAAGATATACAGATGGCCAATAAGCAATGAGAAGATGCTCAGTGTCATTAGTCATTAGAGAAATTCAAATCAAAGCTACAATGACAAATTATTTCATATCCATTAGGATGACTATAATCAAAAAGACAGATAATGACAAATGATGATGTGGAGGAATTGGAACCTTCAAACATCTTGGTGGGAATATAAAATGGTGCAGCTGTTTGGGAAAACAATTTGGCTGTTTTTCAAAATTTTAAACATAGAGTTACCATAGGACCCAGCAATTCTACTCTCAGGTTTATACCCAAGAGAAACAAAAACATACATTCTCATGAAAACTTACACATGAATGTTCATAGCAGCATTTATTTATAATAGCCAAAAAGTAGAAACAACTCCAATGTCCATCTATTGATAAATAGATAAATAACATGTGATATAGCCATACAATAAAACATTATTTGGCAAAACAAACAAATAAGGAAATGAAGCCCTGATACATGCCACAACTTGAATGAACCTTGAAAATATTATTTAATGTGAAAGAAGCCAGTCACAAAAGACTGCACATTATATGATTCCATTTATAAGAAATGTCCAAGATAGGCAAATATATAATGAAAGACATAGATTTGTGGTTACTTAGGGCTGGTGGGGATGGAATGAAGATTGACTGCTAATGAATACGGGGTTTCTTTAGGGGGGACAAAAATGTGCTAAAATTAGGCTATGGTGATCATTGAACAACCCTGTGAATATACTAAAAACCATTGAATTTTGTTCTTTAAATGGGTGAATTTATGGGATGTGAATTATATCTCAATAAAATGTTTTTAAAAACTTCTGTATGCTATTATATGGAAGAGAGAAGTCTTTGAAAAAATGGGGAGGGATGGTATCCAGAATGCAAGTGGGAAAACTGGCCTTCAGAAGAGGAGGAATATTTCTACTGTGGTACATTTGTGAATGTAGTGGTAGCAGGACAGGCTTGGTGCTTAGAAAGACCCCACACTTCATTTAATGCTCTGCTGTCACCATCTTAACATTTTTAATAGTTTTTTTTTAATAAGGGGCCCCACATTTTCCTTTTGCACTGGGTCCCCAAAATTGAGTCCTAAGTGTTTGCATCCTGTTGATGTCTGCTATTGTTGCAGGAAAGTGTAAGGTAAGGCTGTCATCTGAGAATGGTAGAGGGAAAGGACTGGAGGTTTAAGGAAAATAGGCTGAGTATGAAATAGTTATGAGAAGCTAGAGAAGTGTATAAGTTGCCAGTCTATGGCTTCTCCTTTTGAGTTTGTGGTGACTTTGATATGCCAGATTGTGTAGTTTTCCCCAGCACTCACTTGCATTGGGGTCCAGAGGACATCAATGCCAGGGTTCATCTAGGGCTGGGGATTTGTCAGGCATCTATATAGGAATGGGAAGAGGATAAGGTAGTGGTTATAATGATGCATGGCGATAGATACAGAAGGAATAAGGAGAAGGATCATGGAAGAAGATAAAATGGTAGGATCCATAAATTGGACATTTTGGTGAAGGAAAGTTTATTTCATTAAGATAATTGAGCAGTGGGTGGGAAGATATAAGAAGCTATTTGCATTGGTGATTCGGTAGTTTCTATTGACGGTACGGGCTAACTAAGTTTGATGAAGGAGTGACTGAAATGGCATGAGACGAAAAGGTTATTGGAAAAAGTCAGTGGATGTCAGTAAGTACCTCACTCTGATCCACACTCTTGTTCTATCCTTTGCTTGGAATACAACTATACCTCTTCTACTTTTTTCTCCTCCTCTTTCTCTACCATCTTCTCTATCCCCTCACTGTCAACTCAAAATCCTGCCATTCATTCAGGACCCAATTCAAATTGCACCTCCTTAGTGATGTTGAATATATTTAAACTTCGAATATTATTTTAAATACATCTTGAAAGCATTAGACAAGTTACATAACTTAGGACAGTCACTGAATAGTCATAGTTTTCAGTACAGAGATTAGTTGATAAAGCAACACACTTTCTTGTAGTTACAGCTTCCTGATATCTTTGAGAGGACTTTTGGCTTCTTAAATGAAGATTATTGCATAATGACATTTATATAAATCTATTTAATGTTTTCTCTAAAATTTGATTTTAAATATCGATTAATAGATAGATCTCATTATCATTTGTTTTCTTTTCACAGAACACTTTTGGGGAGATGTTGCCTTAAATGTGGTAGGGAAAGTTTTAAGCCAAGTATATTTCAAACTCTTGTCTTTCAACAGATTTTTTTCCCTTAAATATGTGGAAAACCTCAATTTTTTAAGAAAAAGATTAAGTTTAAAACTTTTTTCCAAGTTGAGAAGATAGATAGAATAATATATATATATATCCTATTTTAATTGTAACAATTATAACATTACAATAAAAATAGGACATCTGAGAAGTTCTACAAATGATTTTATAGACTGTGAGATGTATTTATGAATTTATTTCAGCCTGAAAAAAATTCTGAAACTAGAGATACAAATTTTCAAACAAAGTTAAGCTCTCGTCATGTAAAAATCAAGATTCCATCATCTCACCAGAGGTCTGTTCTTAAAAGCATTGCAGGTAAAGCCGTTACCAAAGTTCTGCTGCCTCAGCCCCCACAACCTGCATTGGTAAGCACTGGCCTTTTACTAATTCTTTTAAAAGACTATAAAAAGAAAATGTAGTTATTGCGAATATTTAGATATGCACAATTTCTTAACAAACTTAAGGGAAAAAGCAGAGATGATATATATTTACAGCTATATACAGGCAGATGTTTTGTAAATGGACTGACAGTTGGTAATTGTGTCACTTGGGACACAGATATTTAGACAATTAATTCAGGTGGTGTAGTGGAGGGTGTAACACCTGAGACAGGAAATTAGGGAGGAAGCAGGGTGAGGCAGAAATAGCCTCAAGTCCTCAGTGCATATCTGACAAAAGCTCTCCCAGTGGGGAAGACGGGGTCAGAGATTGTCCATTACAGGAATCTTTGTTGGGCTCCTGTGCTCAGACATTGGCTGAGGGTTGCTGGAGAAGATGAGGGCTGCAGCCTAAAAGCCAAAGCAGATTCTACCGATGTTGCAGTTGGGGGCTATCAGCTAACTATACTCCTTACAGTTGGAACAGCAGGATCTTTGTTCAGGATCTGAGCAGAGCACTTCCATGGCTACCACAATGATGATAATAATAATAACTATCAATGAGTATCTCCTACTCTCCAGGCACCACAGGTTCTCTTTACATCTATTATTTGTAACCTTTGCACAGTAGTCCCTAGGGGTAGAATAATCCCCTTGTTCAGATGAAGACATTAAAAGATAATATAGCAAATAAATTAGAAAGCTGACATATTCAGTATACCACATAAATATGCCCATAAAGTTTTTTGATAAAAATTTTCCTAATAAACTGTTCTAGATTATGTTTTGAACAAACAACCAGTTTAAGAGATTTTAAGCTAGAAAGAAAAGAGTGAAAGGAAGAAAATGGAAAGAAAGAAAGAAAAAAGCTAACTTTTCCAGTGCTGTTCAAGTTTTAACTCTGAGTTCGAGTTCCAGACTTGGTAGCATGTGCTAGACACACCAGTTCAAAGAGACTTATCAGAGAGGCATGGTTGTTTCCTGGAATCCAAGAGTTGAAAAGGCAGCCGAATGCTAGAAATAAAGCAGCCTGTCTTCTCTCTTTGACTCTATCACTGTTTCTTTCTGTTCTGCCTCTCTACCTGTTTCTTTGTCACTGCTTTCCCTGGTCTCAAGCTCTGTCTCTCTCTTGTCCCTGTCTCTGTCTTGATCTCTATCTATCCTGTCTCTGATTCTGTTTCTCTGACTGTCAATCTGTCTTTCTGCTCCCAGTCTCTGTTTGATCTCTGTCCTCTCCATCTCTCTTCTCCCTCCCTCTGTCCTTTCAATCTTCTTTTTTTCTGCCTCTCTATCTTTTGTCTCCTCATCCTCCCTCTCTCTCCTTTCCCCCTCCCTCCTCTTTTCTTCTTTTCTCTCCCTTCCCTTATCTCTCTCTCTGCCTCTCTTTTTCTTTCAAACTCCTTAGCTCTCTGATCCTGTCTCTTTTTCTTCTCTGTCTCTCACTCTTGATTTGTCCACCTGCCTCTGTCTGCTCCTTTACATCTTCAAGAAAGAGAAAATGAGTCTGTATCCTACTTTGTAACTTCTTTAACTTTGATGCTCCATTAATGAAAGTATTATATACATTTAAATGTATGTATTTTAAACCAATTATCTTTTCTGCATATGTGTTTTGACAGCTTCAGAAATAATTTATAATTCCTTTCCATAAAAAGTAGAGTATATACTAGGAATTAAGCAAATGCTGTAAGTAAAATACCTTTCTTAGGATAATCAAAGCACCATTTCCTAATTCAAAACTTTAATGTACTTTTCTTCCTAAATTAATAGTGATTTCAACCAAAGTATTCTCATATAGTTGTTATGCCACACAAAGTTCCTTTGGGAGTTTTTTGACCTATCTCGGGCCAGAAAATTCTTTAGTTACCTGTCTAGTGGTTTAAAATTCAATTAGCAGATTAAAATTTTGTTAATATGACACATTATGATTTAGTCTACTAATTTTAAATTGTGTTTTTATAGTATTAAAGTAATTTATTTCTTTCTGCTATTCAATCCCCTGTTTTACAAAACAATGATAGAACACAAATTCCAATAATCATGATAAGAAAAGCAGAGGCCCGTTAACAAGTACACCATCTTCGCAAACAGCTGGTTTAGAGGTAAGTATCTGCACTTGTAGTATCTATTTTCTGGCTCCACTTTCTCCTCATTATTCTGTTTCTGTCACACCAGGGAAATATTGCCCATAGAGGATAATATCTGTATTTTTCTGTTGCATGAACACACTTCCCCTGAAAGTACTGTATATACTGCTATGCATAAAAGGAAGGAGGAAAGATGAGAATATTGCAACACCAACCAGGGTTCTTCTCTTTCTTTCTTTCTTTTTTTATTGTGGCAAAATATATGTAACATAAAATTGACCATTTTAACCATTAAGTGTATAGTTCATGTACATTCACACTGTTATGTAACCGTTACCACCATTCATATCCAGAACTGTTTTCATATTGAAATGCTAAAACTCCATATATATTAAATAATAACTCCCCATTCCTCCCTTCCCCAGGCCCTGGCAACTACCATTCTACTTTTTGTCTCTTGGAAATTGACTGCTGTAGGTACTTCATATAAATGGAAACATATAGTATTTGTCCTTTTGTGTCTGGCTTATTTCACTAAACGTAATGTCTTCAAGTTTCATCCATGCCTTAGCATGTATCAGAATTTCTTTCCTTTTAAAAGGCTGAATAATACTCCTTTGTATGCATATGCCACATTTTGTTTCTCTGTTCATCTGTCTGTGGACATTTGGATTGCTTCCATCTTTTGGCTATTATAAATAATGCTGTAGTGAACATGATTGTACAGATATCTCTTCATGCCCCTGCTTTCAATTCCTTTGTATATATACTTCAAAGTGAAATTACTGGATCATATGTCATTCTTATTTTAACTTTTTGAGGAACCGCTGTTCTGTTTTCCATAATGGCTGCACTCTTTTCCACTCCCACCAACAATGCACAGGGTTCCAATTTCTCTACGTCCTCACCAATACTTGTTATTGTCTGTGTTTCTAAAATAATAGCCATCCTCATAGGTGTGAGATGGTATCTCATCATGGTTTTGATTTGTATTTCCCTAATAACTAATGATGTTGAGCATCTTTTCACATGCTTATTGGCCATTTGTTTGTCTTCTTTTGAGAATGTCTATTCACGTTCTTTGCCCATTTAAAATATCAGATTGTTTATTTTGTTGTTGTTGAGTCATAGGAGTTCTTTATATATTCTGGATATTAACACCTTATCAGACGCATGATTTGCAAATATTTTCTCCCATTCTGTGGGTTACCTTTTCATTCTGTTGATTATGTCCTTTGATTTACAGAAGTTTTTAATTTTTTTGTAGTTCCATTTATCTAATTTTTCTTTTGTTATCTGTGCTTTTGGTATGGTATCTGCAAAATCAAATGTTATGAAGCTTTTTCCCCTCTCTTTTCTTCTAAAAGTTTTATAATTTAGCTCTTACCCAACCTGGCTTCTTAGGTTCAACTTGAGCAACAGGAATACAGTTTGCAAGCAGGGCAGAATCAGGTGTTCCTTTTCAGTGGGAGCAGTACTCCCAGAAGTCCATGCAGCAGCTTACAAAGCAGTCTGGGGACAGCTCAGGTACAAAGAGATGAAATCTAGCATCTTCTGTAATAATACACAGACATAGCTTCCAGGGCCCCTACAAGGGACATGCCTAATTATAAGAGTCAGAGAAATCCAAAGTACGGTGCCTTTTATAGTATTTACTTATATATAGTGCATTTACCTGGAGCCTATCTCCAGCACTCCAGATTTGGGGATCTGAACAATTATCACCACCCCACTGGCCGTTTGGGTTGGAGAAGCAAGTGTCCTTTCTCTTTTGGAACTAAAGAGAGTGTAGTCTCTCATTTACCTAGCAAATATTTTTTCAGACTCCTAGTAAGCATGCCACAAAAAGCCAAAGCCTTTTTTCCCCTTTCCCTGGGTTATTTCAACCCTTATCCACCTCAAGGACTTTCTAAGAACAGCTCAGATAAAGTCATGGCCTGCTACTTACAGTGAGGAGGCCCAGAATTCCAAGAGAAGGCTCACACAAGTTTATTCAGTGCAAGGCGGGGAGCCAGTGGGGCACAATGGGCTCTTGCTTGTACCTAGCACCTGGTCCAGGTTCACAAGGTAGTCCTGGATGAGCTTCTTTGGAATCCTGCTGAACTGTGCCAAGTAATTGTCGATGTAAGAAACATCCAAACTTGGAGAGAATTTTTACGAGTTTATTTGAGCCAAACTGATATATGCCAGGGAGCAAGATCTCAAATGCTCCCTGTATCTAGATTCTTTTAGGAGATTAAGGAAGAGTTAAAAGTTTTTCTTGAATCTGCTGGGTCTTGATTGCCTTCAGCTCAAAACAGTCCACATACCAGAGTGACACATTTTGGGGAGACTTATTTTGAACCCCTGCACACCCCACTCCCCATGAAGTGCAGCTGGGATCTATGCTGACCTAGCCTAACTTCAGGCCAGATTGCTCTAGTCAGACCTAGTTGCTGGTCAACATGACAAAGCTGCTTGGAGTCCCAGTCTAAAGAGTATGGATCATGCATCTGATTTTAACTACTTTGAATTTCATGTAGAAATATGTGGTAATTTCAGTAACCTGATAGTGATATGGATATACAGTGGAAAGAGTTCTGTTAGAGAAAGAGGTTTTTAAATCTCTGGTGTTCAATTGGTAGGCAAGTTGAAGGCAAGGACAGAGCACTGGGGAAGGCTGACATTTAAGAGAAGAGCAGGGAAAATTATTCCAGGAGGTGTGATTTCTTGGTAGATGAATTTCATTTAGTAGGCACTTGATAAATATTAATTGGATGAATAAATAGGAAAAAAATTGCATGATGATGTAGCTAGTGAAAATAGTTATTTAAATAATAACTTTAAAGCTAAAGAGTCTTATAATCTTCTTTATAGACTGATTTGTCCCTAGTTAAACATACACCTTTTAAAGGAACATTTTCAAATGTTGGTAATTATATTAATTCAGAAAAAATTGTTCATATGTCAAGATCAGAAGAAAATGCTTCTAATAAGATATTTCAACTTTCCTTTAATTACTTAAAAATAATTGTTTTTGCAATATTGAACTTCTACAAAAGAGTAATATATTCTTTTATAGATTAATCTGTCCTCAGTTCAAAAAGCGTCTTTTGAGGAACTATTTCCAAATGTTAGCAGCTATGTTAATTCAGATGAAATTGTTCCTGTGTCAAGTTTGCAAGAAAATTCTTCAAATGAGGTATTATTTCAAATTTTCCTTCAATTATGAAAAGAAATGATTACTGTTATATTAGATACTTTGTATATGAGGTACTTTAAAAAATCTGTTAAGGCTAATATTTACATGTGGATTCAGCTATCAGTTATGATTCCTAATAAAGGCTTTTAGGCCCAAATCTTTTGCATCATCAGGACTTGAGGGTATTAAACGAGAGGAAACAGTATCATCCTATTTCGATCCAAAATTCAGTTTTTGTCTGTATCTATAAATTGTGGTCACCAACCCCATTGTGTTATAATGGAAGTACTATGCTCCATTAATAAAGAAGACATAAAGAGCCATGAGTTGGTGGGAGTAGAGAGAATAAATGAACAGAAAAACAGAGAACGGAAAGAGAGAGGGAGAGAGAGAAAGGGCCAGAGAGAAGGGCAGTGAGGCCAAAGATACAGAGAGAAAGACCGTAAGACAGGAAAGAGGCAGAGAGAAAAAGAAACAAAGAGGTAGAACTTTAGGGATGTATAGTGGGTGGTTCAGTATAGCTAGAGCTTTTCAGTGTCACCCAGGAGTGTGGATAGGAATCCAGGTGGGGATGAGACAGCTAGAGATGAGATTATAAAGATAAACAGGGGCCAAAAATGTAATTTATATTAAAGAATTGGGATATTTTTTTTTCTGAGGGGAGCCTATAAAGGATTCTGAAGAGGAGATGATATCAGGTATTCTTGTATAAAGTTTATTCTGGCTCCAGAGGTGGAGAACAGATTGTAAAAGGCTGAGACTAGAATTAGAGGGCTGATCTCCAGAGAGAAAGAGAGGAAGAGGTAGGGAGAAGAGGAGAGGGAAAGGGAAAAAACATGGGGAGTGGGGGGTGTTGGATAAGAGACTTAAGGAAAGTAAAAATAGTTTGAAATAGGAGTTTGAGGGAATGGAAGAACTAAGGAAACACAAGATTATTAGCACATTGTTGAGAGCCCAGTTGAAACTGGAAACTATTAATTTTTTAAAAAGAATCTTTATTGGGATATAGTTGACATGTAATAAATGGCACATATTTAAAATGTGCAATTCGATAGTTTTTACATATGCATATGCCTGTGAAATTACCACCATAATCAAAATAATGAAAATACTCACCACCAAAAGAGCCTTGCTAATGTTTTATGATTTCTTCCTTCCTATCCCTACCCTCCTTGCCCAAGCAACTACTGATCTAGTTATTGTCATTATCTAGTTATGTGTACATTTTCTAGAATTTTGGAGTCATTCAGGAGAGAGGAGAAGGAGTGGGAAGGAGAGAGAGGTGGAGAAAAGAGGTGGGGAGAGAGTCTTTTACTTATATCAGCAATATTAGAACTTTCCTTTTGGACTGCTGAGAGCAGGATCTTTCAATCTCTTTCCTGGAGAGTGTCGGCCTTTTTGGACTGGGGGTCTCAGCAACTTATTTTTAGCAGAGCACTTCCCCTTTCAACTGCTGGAAATCCCTCAGAGAGGAAACCATCTGTTATACCCTTTTCATAGAAAAATCCTTCAGTCTTTTGCTTGAATTAGGGAAGAATAGTTACTAGAAGTAGGAGAGTAGATCTGGAAATCTGTCATTACTTTGTCTTTAAATTATCCAACCTCTCTAGACCTAAGTTTCCTCATTTTACAAATGGGAATAATCTGCCTTGCTTGGTTAAAACATAAGCAAATGTTTTAAAACCAATTAGTGTTTGGGGTGGAGTAAACATTTCATAAATGCTTTCTATTATTAATATTTATAAAATATGGATATTAAGACTTTGAAATAAGACAACACATAAACATAGTACCTAGAAGAATTATACAGTATCTGCCTTTTCTTTTTTTTCAGGTTTCTTTAAATACATCAGAAATATGTTATATTATTAGAGCATCACCAGGAACTAGACAAGTGAAAAGTAAAGGGGTTATTGTAAAGAAGAAGAAATATTCTCTTCCTAAAGATATTCCTCAAGGTACTGTTGTGGTATGAGTGCAGAGCCTACTTTTTGAAAGATATAAGACATTTTTATTGCAAATTCCTTATGTACACAAGAAATTCAGTTGTAAATTGTATTCTGAGAGTTCTTGAACAAAGTGGAAATAGTAAAAGTATAAAAAGTTCAGTCAGATTTTATAACCTGATTAAAATAATTTTTTGAAAGTTAATTACTTCATCTTTTAAAAAATTAGCTAATGTTATTGGTTTAAATGTATTTAGGATACTTCCTCTTAATAATTATTTGAAATTTAGTGTTGTTGAGTTTTATTTTTAGTAGCATTCTTTTTAAAGATATGGAGATATTTTTGCATTCACTTAACATTGGTTGAGTACCTCCTCTGTGAAAGGCACTGAGCTAAGCACCTTCTTATGTCTCATTTATTTTTCACTATGATTTTAATGATAAGTAGGATGTATGTTATTATCCTCATTTATATATTATACTACTTTAGACTCTGATACTTAAATTAGTATACAATTTGTCCAAGATCATATTGTAACCAAGTGGTAGAGAGGTGTTCAATCTTTCAAGGCTTCTAGACTCCAAGTTTAGGTTTTTCTGTACTTCCCTCACTGCATATCAGGCAGAATACTTATTACTTCATGGGTCTTGGGAATCTTTTATATGTAAGCAGGCAATGAAGCAATTGAAATTTAATAGATTACATATAACTTCAATCCAACTAAGCTGTCTACTCTTGATTCTTGTACCCATTTCTTTCACAGAGCCTGCCCTGATTATTCCCTAAGTCCACAGAGATTTTTTTCTTTTTTCTAAGCTCCTCTTACATTTAATTCAATGCTACTCATTTGACACTTAATAATATACTTTACCTGACATAATTTACAACACTGATTTCTTATATTCTTTAGATTATGAAGTTTTCAACGACAGAGACCACATAATAGACTTCTTCCTATCTCTATCTCTGATAACATTAGCATAGTGGTAGGGAATAATAGATGCTGTATTAGTTAGGGTTCTATTAAAGAAACAGAACTAGTAGGATGTATATACACACTTCAGAAAATTGAATTATGCAATTGTAGGGTTTTGCTGAAAACAGTAGAGCAGGTGCAAAGCTATTGGTCAGATGATGTTGATGATGCGATCCTCAGGAGGAATTTCTTCTTCTTCAGAGAAACCTCAGGTTTTCTCTTAAGGCTTTTCAGCTGATTGGATGAGGCCTACCCACATTATCCAAGATACTCTCTTAAAGTCAATTATTATAGATGTTAACCACATCCACAAAATATTTTCACAGCAACACCAAGATTACTATTTAAGATACTTGAGTAATACAGCCTAGCCATAGAACTAACCATCATAGCCTGCTCTATGTCAACTATGCATTCATACACATCTCTTTAAACCATATTTAATCTCCAAATAAAGACAGTAACAAAGTCATACTTCTGTCTAACGTAGTACAACTGTCCTACATACAACTGAAAACGTGCTAATTCCTTCCACAGGAGAGGTTACAAAGTCTTTGGGTGATGTTGCTTTTCTCTTTAATATCCTCTAACTCAAGTACTGTGATCTAAAGTTAACTGTTATTAATACATCTTATGTTGGGTGATATGGTCATAAGGGAAGGAGGAAAACAGATATTTGCTTAACTAGTCATGTTGGTCATAACTGATATTTATAACTACCTTTCTCCACTACCCATTTCATATTCCCCCTGCCCTCAGCAAACACCTCAGCTGATCATGGTTCTTTAACTGGTGAGGTAACACAAACCCCCATTTCTGAGGTGTCTGGAACATTACTGGTTCTGCTTGGATTGGATTGTTGTAGTTTTCCATTGACTTTAATCACAGGGCATGGTAGTACTGTGGAATGCTTTAAGGGATCTCCTGTATCCCATACATACTCTTTCTTCCCTCCATTGTGGAGTGGTAGTTTAACATCCCCTTGGTCATCAGGATCAATCACCCTACCCAGTACAGTAACTCCCTTCTTTGCTTGTTGACTCAGAGATACGAGGAGCTCAAAGTGGCCAGTTGTCAGTCTTAACTTCCAATCCAATGGAATCATTTGTTGTATCCCCTGGTGAAAGCATTCCTCCCTTTGGAACTAAGACCTCTAAAGCAGCAGAGCATAAAGTCATGGAAACATGAAACAAAAATTTTGCTAGCAGGTCACCAGGGGTAATATTGAGTGGTTCCACTCCCATTTCCAATTTTTGGACCTGTATATCCTGGCTGTGGAGAAACAGTACCATGTATTGGATGCTGATTCAGAGCATATACAGCCTTCTGGAAACCTTGCCCCAGCCCTCCAAGGGCTCCCACCTAGCTGGAACTGTAACTGAATCTTCAAAAGGCTATTCTACCATTCTGTTAAACCAGTTGCTTCAGGATGGTTGGGGTCATGGCAAGACCAGTGAATTCCATTAGCATAGGCCTATTGCCACACTTCTTTTGCTGTGAAGTGCTTTCCTTGATTAGAAGCAATGCTTCTAATACCATGATGGTGGATACCATGATGGTGGATAAGGCATACTGTAAGACCTTGGATGGTGGTTTTGGCAGAAGCATTGAGTGCAGAGAAGGCAAATTAATATCCAGAGTAAGTGTCTAATCCAATAAGAATGAAATGCTGCCCCTTCCATGGTGGAAGTGGTCCTATGTAATCAGCCTGCCACAGGTAGCTGGTTGATCACTCCAGGGATGAGGTGTTGGTCTCTGTTGCTGTAGTTAGTAATGGTATTCCATGTTGCTGAGCTCAGCATAACCTCCATCCCTGCCACCATGGCCACTTTATTTCTCAGCTCACTGGGCGATGGCAGAGGTGGCTGGGGAAAGAGGCTAACTGGTTGCCACAGAAAGAGTTATCCACTTGATTAGTGAACTCCTCTGCTGAGATCACCCTTTGGCGAGCATTCACATGCGACACAGATATCTTCATGTTTTTTGTCCATTCAGAGAGGTATGTCCACATCTCTTCCTTAAATTTCCTCGTAATCAATTTTCCAATCATGTCCCTCCCAAGTCCCTGACCAGCTGAACTATTAGCCACAGTCCATAAATTAGTATATAATTGCACATCTGGCCATTTCTCCTCCAAACAAAATGAACAATGATGTGTACTGCTCGAAGTTCTGCCCACTAGAAGGGTGTCTTTCAAAATTTCTTTCAGAGATGTCTCAGAAAGGAACTATAGGTGTTATAACTGTCTATAATCAGGTAGTGCCTGCATATCAATCAGAACCATCTGTAAATCAAGCCTGAGTTTTCTTTTCCTCAGTCAGCTAATTGTAGAAAACTTCCCATGATGCCATAAATGCAGGCTGGGAAAGAGAAGGTAAAGTAGCAGGAGTGGAGCCATGGGCATTTGGGCCACCTCCTCATCTAACTTACTTCTGCCTTCAGGGCCTGCTCTAGCCCAATCTGATATATACTGTTTCCATTTGATAATGGAGTGCTGCTCTTCACAGCCAACTTTATGGCTTGGTGCATCAGACAACACACAATTCATGATATGCAGCTCAGCTCCCATTATAACTTGGTTACGTATTCAGTCTCTACTAAGGCCCAATAACAGACCAAATGCTGTTTCTCAAAAAGAGAGAGTAATTATCCACAGAGAATGGCAAGGCTTTGCTTCAGAATCCTAAAGGCTTGTGCTGTAATTCATCTACAGATACCAAAAAGCATCTCTATTTGCCACTGACACTTTAAGCACCATTGGATCTGCTGAATCATGTGGTACAAGTGTCAGAGCATCTTGCATAGTAGCCTGGAACTGTTGCAGAGCCTTCTTTTATTCTGAGACCCCCCTCAAAATCAGCAGCTTTTTAGGTCACTTGGTAAATGGGCTAGAGTAGTACATTCAAATAAGGAATATGTTGACTCCAAAATCTAAAAAGGCCACTAGATATTGTGCCTGATTTTTTGGTTGTAGGAAGGGCCAGATGCTCAGATGCAGCAACTTATCTTTTACCTTAGGATGAATATCTCTCATTTCATGGAGGTGGAAAAAGACCCAGTAATTCCACTTCCTGGAAACCTGGAAACCCACCAATTCCACTCCCAGGAATATATCCAGCTATAATGTGTACATGTGTTCATCAGAAGATTTGACTAGAATGTTCACAGCAGCACTCTTGATAATAGCCCCAAACTGGAAACTGTTCAAAAGCCCATCGGCAGTAGAATGAATGAATAAACTGTGGTATATTCATTCATTGAAGTGCTTTATAGCAGTGAGAATTAACAGTATACAGTCACATGCAACAATATTGATGAATCACATAAAGAACCAGACACAAAAGAGTGCATTTTAATATTACTTATATTTAGTATACAACTAGGCAAAACTAAACTATGATGGAAATCACCATGGTGTCCTTGTGGGGGACAGAGTATTACCTGGAAAGGGTTATGAGAGGGAATTCTAGGGTGCTGGTAGTATTCTGTTTTATTATCTGGATGCTGGTTATGTTGGTGTATTTCTGAAAACCCATAAAACTGTACACAGTACACATATGTGTACTTTTCTGTGTGTATGCTATACTTCTATAAAAAGTTAAAAATAGAGAAACTTCTCTTAATTTGATCTTTTTGACCTGTTATAATGGTTTCTGACATCAGGAAATGTCACAATTATAGGTTTAAGTATGTAACAAATCAACACTAAAATGTATCTGGGAAGTTTTTTGACTCGTTCAGACCAAAATTTTTAGTTTAATTCGCAGAGAAACTCCCTGATGGATGTTGAACCAATTGTGCCACCTTCTGGCTTCTTTCTAGGCTCTCACCTCATTTAACTGTCTCCTCATTTAAGTAATTCTCTTTCAGTCTCAGGCCACTTGTCTCTGCCTTTCCTTTAGTAAAAATAGCAAAGCCCCAAGCTAACTAGTGATCATGTTATTTTAAACATGCAGCAGCCTATTTTTAGTCCTGGCATTTAACATTTTAACATTACTGCTTGTTTGGCAGTAATCTAATCAGTACTGCAGGGCGAAGCTCACTTTTGATGGTGTAGGACCCCTGTTCAGTATACTGCTTGTTTATTAATAACTGGCACTGTACTGTTTAATGAAAAAATGTGGTAAAAGAGGAGTCCAAAAGAGATGTGATAGAGGAGGCTGTATGGGTAGAAGAGGCCTTAAAATATGTCTAGTCCAAGGTTTCTCAATGTGTGTTTCTCTGACCACCTGCACCAGAATTACTGCAGGCCTGGTAAATTGCAATCTCTAGAGATAAGGCACAGGAATCCACAATTTGATGCACTTGCAAAGTGATTCCGCAATTTGATGCACTTGCAAAGCACTAAAATTTGAGAACCATATAATATTCTAGTCTATTTTGCTCATTTTACATAACAAAAATGACTGGCCAGATCAGTAAGTGACTTACTCATGTTCACACAACTAATTACTGGCAGAATAAGAACTAGAACTTAGCTTTCCTGGTTCTCAGTAGTTTGACTGGGTAGCTGTCAAATAAGAGACAGATGTTGGAGTAGATAGGGCTCTGAGTTTCCCAGTTCATCCAGACAGCAGTTTTGCTTCTCTTTGCTTTAACTATTGGGTTTTTGTATTCTATTTAAACAGAGTTTTTTTGTTTTGTTTTTTTGTTTGTTCTTTCCAAGAGACTTGGTCAATCATTGCTTTGTATTTCTTACAGTTATAGCAGTGGGTGTCTAAAATATTGGTACATTATTTTGCCAGCAAGCATGTATTAGGCATGGCAATATTAGCAAGGGATATGAATATGTCCTTAGCCCTCCAGGGCTTACAGAGTAGTGATAAGATAAACCTTACAGTCTTCTCTGCAAGATGATAAGCTAGAAGTGGAACAAGGCACTATAGGAACCCATGAGGGGATACTTCTAACTTTGCTATGAAATATCAGGAAAGACTTCTTAGCTAATAATACCTTTTGAAAAATCAGACATAACCTGTGGCTATCCCTGTAAGATTTAAAAATTTCTATTTTACTTTGATCTCCAGAAGAGATGATAAATGGTGTGTTATAAACTCTTATTTCAAGGATAACAACCTAAAAACATATATGTTTTTAGTTGAGGAGTTTGAGTTTTTAGATAATAACAGCAGACAGACGTATCACACAGAAGTGAGCTGGAAAAAGATTTGAGTATCTGAGGGATGGTAGTAGAAATCACTTAAGAATAGGACAACCTTGAGTTCAAATCTAGCTGTTACATGAGAAAATTTTAACCTCCTATCTGTAAAATTGGCATAATAGACATTCTTTTCTTAAAGAGTTGTTGCAAGAATTAGAGATAATCCGTGTAAAGTGTCTGACATATAATAATCACTCATTATGCAATAATTATTATTTGCTTCTATAGGTTAGATTAATTCCTCAAGTCTAGCTTACTGTATTTCTCTTTGAAAATGATTCATTTGCTTTCATTAAATTGCAAAAAGCCTAAAATATATTGCGTGATTATTGTATTTGACGATAAAATTGGTTATGCCAACAGACACATTGATCTAATACAAATACAGAGGTGAAGTATGCCAGTCCTTGGGGAAAAGGAATCAAACTAGTTTGACATAATGGAGACCTTTTAAGGCTATCTATTTGGGGTCATGTAGCTATAGAATAAAAAGATGAAGTTTTGCAGTAGATTGTTTCATTCATTCAGCAAACATTTGTTATGTCTGGATATCATATGCTAGATGCAGTTAGTTGCTGATAATGTTGAGATAATTGTCTTTATGAAGTTTGTAATCTCACAGAGGAAGCCAGATATATAAAACAAGTCCAATGGAAGCATAGATACTTTCATAGAGCTCTATGTGGGACCCTTTTGAGGTGCATAGGGAAGGTGGGAAATCCTCTGAAGGATGATCTGAAGCCTTCAAGGACATCCTGAGACATTCTAGGCAGAGGCACTGTGTAAATAAAGGCACAGAGGCTTAAAGCATTCTCAGGTAGTTAAGGAACTGAAAGTAGTTACATTCAGCTGGAGAAGAGATTGGACTCTCTTTGAGATCAGATCGTGGAGAACCGTACTGATTTTTGACTTTATCCTCGTCAAATTGCTTTTTAATTTGATCATTCTGGCTACAAGTGTAGAAATAACTTGGAAAGAAGTGAGCCTGGAAGCAGAAACATCAGGGAGAAGTTTTGCAAAAGCCTTGATGAACAAAGGTGAGAAAATACACTCAGCTAATGTATCTCAAAATGTGGTGTTCAGACCACCTGGGGAATTATAAATAATACAGATTTCCAGGTCATTGCTTCAGGGATCTGGTGAGGAGTGCTGGGGTTTGAGAACCAGTCTGAACTGAAAATGTTAATGGTATAATTGCCAGGGCTTAGTGACTGATTAGATACCGGTACAGGGTAGTGAGGGAGAAGGACAGTTAGAGGATGACTCTGGTCTCTAGTATGGTAAAGTTTCAGAAATTATGTATTCTAGGCGATGTCATGGGGGAATACAAGGCAGGGCCCTGGATGTATAAATGAAGGCTGAAGAGGGGCATGTGAGACTAGATAGTTGGGTGGGATGATTACCCACTTGGGAAGTTATTCAAAAGTTGATGTGGAGAGAATGACTGTGGCCCAGTTTCCAAATTCTTTAATAAATAATCAGACAGTGTCTGAGGTCAAGGAAAACAACAATAAGGAGGAGTAGAAGGTAGAACAGCTAGTGCTTCCCAGATTTTAATGTACTGGTGACTTGCTTAAGGCTCTTCTTAAAAATTGAGATTTTTATTCAGTAGATGTGGAATGGATCTCAAGGTTCTACATTTCTAATAAACTCTTAGGTGATGATGAAGGCCATGAACCACACTTCGAATGGCAAAGATATAGGTCTCTGGCATTCAGTCTCAGCTGCACATCAGACTTTCCTGGATATTGGAGTTCCTTGCCCAGAGGTCCTGATGCAATTGCTATGGAGTATGGCCTGGATATCAGGATATTTAAAGGCTCAGTTAATTCTAAGCTGTAACAAAGTTTGAGAACCCATTGATATTAAATAGGCTGATTAAGTCAGGGGGTAAGGTGTTTTATAATATGAAAGTGCCAATAGGAATAGGTAAAGATGGCTCCACTCTGGATCTCCTGATACAAGATGTGGAAGAAAGGCCCCAAAATCCTGTACTGGGAAGAACAGCAATGACCAAGAGTAGGAGAATGCAAAGGAAGAGTGGGTAGGAAAATGTGAGGGGCTTCTGCCTGTGTAATGGCTGAGGAGGACAGGGATGAGAAGTACAGCTGAATTCCTCCAGATTATAAGGCTGGGTTAGAGGCCTTGTGATGGCCACTGACAGCTGTCTTTGCTGGGCTTTCCACTGGGATGTTTTGAGCAGGTCTCTTTGTGTCTCCAAAGAGAGTGTCTTTAGCATGTCCAGGAAGGAGTGAGCCAGCTATTCCTTTTTATTATTATTATTATTATTGGCCTCTAGATTTATTTCCTAAGGTAATGGGGTGAAACTAAAATGACCTGGGCATCAACTCTCTCCCCCAGTGTCTGGTTACTAATAATTGTTGAACATCTGCTTGTGATGTATATGAAGTAATCTATTGTTATATTTTTTCTCCAGATATTATAATAAAAACAAATGGCAAGATGTAGCAGCTGTGGCTGAATTTTCACTACTTTGAAGACATGAAAGTGAAGTCAAATCCATAAAGCAGAATGTCTACCTGAAATTATATGAAATTCAAAAATCAAAATCTCTAATTATTTGTGACATATCCCGGTGTTGAAATTCTATTGAGATCCTTATAATTTATTCTTAATAATTTAAGAAAGAAACATTCTCTTGTATGCTTCTTAAACATATGTATTTATATTGTACAATAAGAATAAATATATTAGAGGACTGTACATTAAATAGATAATTTCAGCTAATTTATAAGGACCAACACCAGAGTACTATGTGACTTCCTTTGATTGTTCTGCCCCCCAAATTTATCCTTTGTGTGGATTAAAATTAGTAAAGTTGTTGAAGCACTAAAAATGAAAATGCTTATATTACGAGCTATTTTTAAGAGAACTTAATTGAAACCACATGAGTGAGAGACCTAATTCCAGATCTATCTGAAAGAAACTCTGCATTCAAGGTTTGCTGAAGCAGGAAATGTATATTATGCACAATCAATCATACACTAAATTTTTAATGTATTACCTCATCCCCAAACAACCTTCTTTAGCTAATACTATCTATGAATTTTTTTGTTTTTGGATTTTTTGGCAATATAACTTGTCACATCTCAACAATGCCCATCCTAAAAAGCAGTGATCCTGTTGTCAGTTAACATAGGACAGTTGTATAACTATTGGTGAGATTTTTAACTCTGATGATTTTACTAATATTATACATAAAAGCAAATAAGAGTCAGATTTTCTAAGATGCTTCAATAAGAAAGAAAAATTTTAAATCAATGAATTTGAGGTTATGTAACCTACATAGTATTCATTTTTAAATAGGAATCTCATAAAGATATTTTCGTAAATGATTTGACAGGCCTTAAGCCCCTAACAAACTACTTGTGATTTCTGTTTTACATTTCCATCTGCAGGTGAAATATGGGAAAGTTGTTAAGAAATGCAGAAGAGCTCTTTAATGATGGTGGCTAGAACCAAATTTAGACCTGAAATCTAAATCAGTACTCAACTAAGTCATTATCTCCTGTGGTTGTTTTTAAAAGCAGAAATGTGATAAGCAGTGGGAGAAGAAGAAATTAAATGGCTTATTTTCAAGGAGTTTATAATCCAGTGGGGAGGGGAGAGAATGAGAATGATAATGGATTATTTGATAGTTTAATCAGGCAGTAGGCACTTGTGAGAAAGAATGACACCTAGTTCTTAGACTGAGCCTAGTGGGGCTGGAAGAAATAAAGATTTGATAGTTTTGTACTGCTGTTAGGAAAAATTATAGCTAGCTCAGAGAGATAAATCATTTGGCTAGGATGATATAATTTAGGATGCAACAGAGTCAGGATTGGAAAGCAGGACTATTTGAGTCCAATATTTTTTGTTTGTTTTTTTTGTTTTATTGGTTAGAGCACAGGGAAAGGTGGGAAGTTGGAAGGAGTTATAATCGACATTCAAGGCTTAGGGGTGGAGGACATAACTTTAGTTATGATTAAGAAGAAGGAAAGTAGAATAAGCTGGCATGCTGTCAGACATGAGAGAGTCCAAAGAGGATTCCTGTTGGCTAGTCCTAGGACAAGGTTGTATTCTTACTTCACACCTGTGGGTAGGTCCCATACATCTATTGGTGAACTTCCCTGGAAGAGCATCAGAAAAGGAGTTCATCTCTTTCCGGAGGGAGAGTCACTATAGTTTTCATCACATTTCCAAAGTAGTGTGCAATCTAAAAAATATCAACAATGAGACTGGATCCCTTTACTTAAGCATATAACAATTAAATTTCATTTTTAAGCATTTAAAATTATATTTTCAAATTATACTTGATTAAAAAAAATTCAGGTCATGAGTACTCAAGAAATTCAGTAAAAAATGCATGATGTAAATTATATTTAAAAAATTTTAACTCGAGTGTACTTTTTCACCTCTCCAAGGTATAATTCATCATGGTTTGTTCAGTTATGAATAGTCTCTTCATCTCATATTGAGTATATAGCATGTATGTTTATATGAAGAATGTGATGCCCAGATTTTCCAGATAAAAGATATCTTCAACCTCTGCTGCTCTACTGGTGCTTTCTAACCTGCAGTTGAAAATGTTCAATTATTTTACATCTTAAATCCTCCCTTTACTTTTATGTTCTTCTACCTAATCATTCTTCACCTTCTTACATCCATGTTTCTTCAAGAGTGCTTTCTGTCTTCTTACCAATCTCTCACTTCTCAACCCTTCCTCTTCCTCTCCCTCCCCTCAACACACATAGAGTCTGGTTGGCTTCAGCTCTGGTTTTCCCATGACACTGATCCCCTCAAGGCTACCAGCAACCCACTTGATGTTAATCTAAGGTTTGTTTTTTTTGTTTGTTTGTTTCTGATTTTACCCAACCTCTCCCAGCTGATGATGTTGCAGACTAATACTCTTCTTGAAAGCCTCCAGTAAGGAATGATCTCTCTGAAACATTACTCTCTAGGCTTTCATGTCATCTCTCTCTCTTTCTCTTCTGTTTCTTCTGAAGGCTTGGTTTCCTCTGTCTTTAAATTTTTGTTTTCCTGGGGTTCTAGTCTAGGGCCTCTTCTCATGTTACATAGTCTCCCTGTGTGAGCTTATCTACCACTGGTTTCAGTTACCATCTCTGTGCAATTGACCCCAAATCTTTGTCTTTAAAATATTGCCATGGATATTGATAGTGGATGTGTGTTGTGAGTGTCCCTGCATCTGTCCCCCAAAAAGGTTAGTTGTGTTTTCTTATATTCCCACGCCATCCTGTACTGGCTCACATCATAACTTTTATCACAATGTACTATAATTGCCTGTTCTGTTTTTTCTTCCCAGACTATAAATAAGTTCCTTGAGTGAAGGAGCTATACCTTGTTCATCATTATATTTCTATACCTCTCTCCTTCCATCCTAATTAGAGTGTGAATTTCCAAGCCACGTGGGTTTAGGTAGGATTGATGCCACTCTTAGTCTGAAGAGTGGGCCTTTAATGGCTTAAGTCAATTACAATAGCCTTCCCAACTCTGGCACGGCGATTGGTTCAGGAATGGATCCAAGACCTAAACTGATCCTATTGGATTAAATCGCAGAGCTTTTTCTGGAAATGCTGGGATCCAGACTTTTTGCTCTTGGATTTTTACCTGAAAGGAAAGCCGTTGGCAGCCATCTTGTGTCCACAAGTGGGAATGGAGTTCACACTAAGAAATTAGAGCTGGGATGGAGAAACCAGATTCTTGATTTCATTGTTGCAGTCACTGGATGCAGCTGTGCTTGAACTGTTGTCTATTTTAGGTCCAGTTATGAGAGCGAGTCAATTTTTTTTTCTTTTGGCTTTTGCTAATTTAGTTTGGGTTTTCTATCATGTGCATCATAGACCATCCTGACTGATGGACTCAATCAAGGCCATTCTAGAAGTTCTAGATCTGTGTGGCCAAATGCTTACTTGTCATCACTGCAGGGGGTCTCATGATGTCTCATATGCAACATATCTCAAACTGAACCTATCTCCCCCCTTGAAACAGTTCTTCTGTTATCCGTTTCAATGTTAGATATCTTCATCCATCTCAGTTACCCGAGCCAGAAATTTGGCCATCATCCATGACTCCTCCCTTTCTCTTACTTTCTAATGGGCAGCCAATCATGAAGTGCTGCTGATTTTGAGTCCTAAATATTATTTTCCACTCTCTTCCATTCCTGTGGCTATTCTCTGAGTTCATACCAGTACTTTCTTGCCTGGTTTAGTGCAACAACCTCCTCACTAGTTTCTCAGCCTTTATTCTTGTACCCTGTAGTCAATGTTCCGCAATGCATGCAGAGGTAGCTTTCTAAAATGCTCATCTGATCACGTTTTCTGCTTAAAATTCTTTAGTAGCTCTCTAGCATCTTCTGGATAAAGTCTAATCTTTTATATTTAGATTTAATATTTTACCTAGTTTTCTTAATTAATCCAGTTCAATTTTACCACTAGGTTATATTATCGGTCACTGAATTTTTATATTTTCTCTTCCCTCCAAGCCTTGAATGTGATGCTCCATCTGCCTGAAACACATTTTCTTGCTCACATCCTCTTTTCTTTAGCTTCTCCTATTTTTATTTTTAATCTCTATTTATTCTTTCCTATTCTTTCCTCCAGATAACTTTCCTTAATTCCCCCAAAAGGTTAATTGCCCACATCATAGCATTTATCACAATACTATAATTGCCTGTAAATTTCTGGTTTTTCTCCTTAGACAGTAAGCTTCTTGAGTGCAGGAACTACATCGTGTTCTTCATTGTATTTCCAGGTTCTAGCACAGGTGCCAGACATATATTAAACATATTAAAGTGTTTGAAAAATATTTGTTGAAAAAATGTTTGTCATAGAAGTGTGCCATTATATAAAGGACCTTCTTTTGTATACTTCTAATAGAATTCAAGGTGAAGATTTCCAGCTTGTTTATTTTATATTGAAGGTACAAGTTTAGCACTTATCACAATCTGTAATAACTTGCTTGCTTGTTTACTTGTTAGTTTCCTAAGGGCAGAGGTTGTACCTGTCTTGTTAACGTATTCTTAGTGCCTGGAATATAGTAGGTGCTTGATGTCAAATTTTCCATTAGATTATTTCCAGTAGTGTTTAAAATTCTCTAATATCTTTCATCTTAAAGAAAAAAAGAGGAAACCCAATTTTCCCTCCTCCCATTTCTTCTCGATCTCATTTCTCTGCTTCCTATCTCAGCAAAACAGAGGAGGTATCTATACTTGTTTATCATTTCCTCTCTACCCGTTCTTTTTTGAACCCACTCCATTCAGGCCTTCATTCATGTGACTCCATTGAAACTGCTTTTGTCAAGATATCCATGTTGACAAATCTAATGGACACTTACATGTTCAGAAACATTCAATACAGTTGACCCCTTCCTCATTTTGGGGACATTTTCTTGTCTTACTACTGATCCTCCTCCTTTTCTGGATCCTTCTCTTCAAGTCCAATAAGTGTTGTTCTTTTTGAGTCTTAGTCCTGGACCCCTCTTCTATATATATATATATTTTTATATATATATATATTTTTTCCCCCTGGGAAAACTCATCTATTCATATATTTTAAATCCTGTGTATGAGCTGATGCCTTCCAAATTTCTCTTTCCCATCCTGACTTCTTCCCATACAGTCTGCTCAGAATATATTTAGATTTAATATTTTCAATTTTTCTCTTCAAACCTGTGCTTTCCCTGGTCTTTCTATCAGGAAATGACTTCTATTTAGCTGCTCAAGGAAAAAACCTAGGAGTCAGTCCTTGGTTTTTCTTTCCTTCACTCCTGTTAGTTGTATCTCCAAAATAACCCTAGTTAGTCACCATCAGATCTTGCCTAAAATATGCAGCAGGCTCATAGATGGTGCAATAGCTCCTAGCACACTTCCCATGATGATCCTACATAATCTGGCCCCTTATATTTTTCTAACCACATCTCAAACATCTCCCTCCCAGAGTGTACTCAGCAAGTCTGGCCTACTTTTTCTTCTTCAAACAGGTAAACTCATTCCTGCCTTGGAGCCTTTGTACCTTTTCTTCTCTCTGCCAGAATGTTCTTCACTACTTTCTTCTCATGCTGGTTCCTTTTCCTTCTTTATACTTCAGTTCAAATTCCACATCTTTGGAGAGGCCTTTCTTGACCACTTATCTAAATTTGGCCCCCTCTCGTTGCTTGTTATCAACTATTTCTTTCCTAGTTCCTAGCACAACTTGCAAACATCTTGTTTATTTTGCTACTTGCCACTAGGAACTAAGTTCCTGAGAGCAGGGACTCTCTTGTTCAGTACCATAGCCTTAGTGTCTGAGACCTTGGAGGGACTCAGAAATATTTGTCGAATAAATGAATGTTTTCTGGTGCCTCAAACCACTGCGATTCCTTTATTGGATAGTAGTAAATCATTAGTTGGTTTAAGAGATTTTAAATCTGAGGTATTGAGTTCATCTTAGTATGATTAGGCAGTTTTACTTGATCATCTTGATTCTAAATGTCTTTTTCTGAGATGTTATCAATGAAAATTTGTTTCAGGAAAATTCAGCACAAATTTAGGCTACGGTTATTTGCATGGTGGTTAAGGGAGCAAAATTACAGTTTTATTGCCAATTTTTCCTGTATCTGGTAACTGGAAGAGAGTGCCCAGTCTTTTATATTATTGGAAGCAGGTGAACAGAGACACATAGGTTGTTCGAATTTGGGGAGAGGCTGAATCCTCTACTCTCAAGTGAAAGTGTAGGCTTTATGTCTAATCTAACTCAGAAGTTCCACATTTATATAACATTAATGAATAAATAATAGTTATTTTATCTCTCACATTTCCTCTTTATTGACTTCCTAACTTAAAGAGGCTACTTTAAGACACCTCAGTTGCTTTGTGGGAAAAGGTAGTGTTAAGTAAAAGGAAAAAAAGTAGTTTATATCATTATTGAACTTAAAAATATTTTTAATCTATATAATTAAGTATAGTTACATGTTTTTTTATGACAAATGTATCATTTCAGCGCTCCATATTCTGTAATTTGAGTATTATGCTATAGCGAAAAGGAAGTGTGATGAATGATAGCAAGTAAATTTAGTTTTTTCTATACCTTTCAAGACTAAATATGACTATAGAAAAGTTATTACATGATTTGAGAGTACTAAAAGAACTCTTATCCAAGCAGTAATGTTCTTTCCCTTACGATTAATATCTGTAATTATCTATGAAGTAACTGTTTTCTAAGATGAAAGCACACAAAGTTAATGTATCTAAAACTTTCTTCTGAGGGGACCTGGAACTACTCTGTGCCAGCCACGGACCAGCCATGAGTCTTCAGTGTCTCTAGTCCTATGTAGATAGGCTTCAGACTGTTTCCACCTTCACACTCATTTATTGTAAATTGCTAGTATAAAAAAACCTCCAAAACTTCCCAAGTGATTGATTGATCAATTTACTTATAGGATACGCATTTTGTCACTTCTAAAAATTGCATTGATTTTATTTTATTTTTTACATAAATTTTATACTATGTTCGCATTTTGTGAGAAAAATATACATAACTCATTTTGCCTTATTAAGAAATCTTTCAGCGTTTGGCACCAGAGTCCAGAGGATTAGCTTAAGTTTATTGGTGAAACAGTCCTGCTATTTTGCTCCGGTGTTGCCCAGTAACTTCTGGAGCTTGGGCAAGAGGAATTTTGAATGAATCTTAACCGGAGCACCTCAAATGTGACCTCAGAGAGACCTTCCCACTCATTTCATTGCTTAATTCCTTTTCAGAACAGTAGTCTAAAGTTACCTTGTTTACTTACTGTGACCTCATATAGAAAGTTAGCTCTGGCTCTGTCTTTTTTGTTTGCTTTGGATTCCCAATGCTTAGACCAAGGACACAAACATTTGTGGTATGAATTAATTTCTTAATCATATGTATGCTTTTACAAGTATTGTGCTATTGAAACTCAACCTGTTGACTGATAACATTCTCAGATATATATTCTGATTACTTTTTTCTATACAAGACCACTTATTTTATAGCTTAAACTCTAGCTGAAAATTCAATAGGAGTTGGTATCCACTTAAAAGACAATTTGATTTGTATGCCTAGTTAAATGGAATTCTCAAAAAAGTGTTTTTATCTAACTTTCCAGCCACATGCCAGTCATTTCCTGACATATTTGTCGGAGAACTGCATCCCATGGTACAAAATTCCTGATCCTGAAGGGGGAGTGAGTGAATGAGTGGAGGGGCTGAAAATTTATAAAACCAATTTGATCCAAACCCTGATAAATTTTGGCTCCCCGGGTCTAAAATGACTGCAAGGTCATTTATGAGCAATATTTTTCTTTGGAAAAAGCTTTTCATCCTACCAAATCCATTTGTTTACAATTCCACAGTTCTCTCCCTCCGTATCTAGACATTCAGATTGAGCCTAAATCTCGAGCACTATCACTAACGCTTCCAAGGGAATAATTCCCGGTGTCAGGGTTCGAGTCACAAACTCTGAGGGCAGCTGCCCGCAGGCCTTGGTAGAGGCCATCTCTACAGGAAGTCATGGCCGTGGCGGGTGTCTTGGCAGGCCCCTCCACCAGACCTCGTGAGCCAGTCCTGTGCTGTCACGTTCTAAGTCCACACTCTTGAGTCCGCTCGCGGCCAGGCACCAGCGGGCCTGTGGACCCGGACTCAATGTCCAGCCTATGCTGCGGCCCCAAGGCTAACGCTCGCACGCCTTCTCTGCTCCAGGAGCCAACAAGACTCCGGGAGGCGCCGGGTGGAGGTGTCTGTCGAGGGTGCGCGGAGCCAAAGGCTTCTGCGCTCGGGAGTCCCTGGCATTGTCTCCGCGCCACTCCTCGGTAGACCCAGCAGCTGACAGATTCACAGAGGGCCTGGACCCGAGCGCGTTGCCGCTTCCGTTCCCCAGCTACCGCTCACTCCTTGCCCCGCCCCTCCCCGCCCCTCCGCCTCCTACCCCTTCGCTCTCCTCTCTTCTCCACCGCCTCACGCCCTCCCCTCCTCCCTCCCTCACTCTCCCTCCCCTCCGCCTCCCCCGCCACCCATCCCCTCCAGCTCCTCTCCCGGCATTGCCGAGTCCCACCCTTCTCCACCCTCCATTCTCCACCCCCTCCACTCCAGCTTCCACATGCATGTCCCGCCCCGTGAGCTGCCACGTGAGGGAATCACTGGCCCGCCTGTGGGCGCCAGCTCCGCCCCAAGCCCCCTCCTTGCCCCCTGCTCCGCGCGCCGCCACGTGATGCGGCTCACCGCCAGCCAATGGACACCGGCCTTGCCTTGCGCCCCGCCTCGCGCGCCGTGGCCGTTTGAAGTGACTAATTTCTGTCATATGACTGAGGCGCCCATGGGGGTGGCGGGGCGGCTCTAGGAGCGGGGGGCCTAGCAAGCACCCAGAGAAGCGACCCTGGTCTGGCTGTGGCCAGCATGGCCCCTACGCTGTTCCAGAAGCTCTTCAGCAAGAGGAACGGGTTGGGTGCGCCGGGTCGGGACGCGCGGGATCCAGACTGCGGGTTCAGGTAGGGTGCTGCGGGGCTGGGGGCGCGGAGCCGCGAAGCCGCGAAGCCGCGGAGCCGCGGAGCCGACGGCCTTGTGGCTCCGCGCGCCAGATGTGCTGGGGCCTTCGGTGTCCACGCCCGCGCGGCAGCGCTGCGCTGGGACCGGGACCGTGGCCACGGTCGGGAGGGCCAGGCAGCTGCTCTGGGGTGTATGAGCGAGGTCCTCTTTCCCCACCCCCAATTCCGCAGATGCCCCTTCCCCCTCCTCCAGGTCGGTTTGTTTACGTCCTGTTCAGAAGCCACGCGCGGCCCTGTCCCTCCGGACCCAGCACCGCGGCCTGAGCGTAGGGTCCACAAGCCTTTCGGGTGTCAAGGAGAGTTGGGCGCGGGCTAGATTGGACCTCAGCCGCCGTCCTCCGGGCCGAGTTCTCCCCTCCTCCCCGTGACCAGTCGCCTTCTGGGTGCTTCATTCCGGCTTGGTTGGTGGTGTGTAGAGAGCTGCACGTTTTGGCCAACCTTTTAATGTAGAGAAGGCTGGAGGAGCGAGTGAGCAAGGTGCCGTTCTTTCAGGATTCTTGGAAACTAAAATTGGAGGTGTGCGGTTACGGGACCGAGCCCTCTTCATGTTATGGAAGAAAAAATGTGAAGCTTAAGAGTTTATGGTTACTACTGACCAGACTGAAGCAGGACCAAATCATATGAAGCTTGGCTGTAGAATTGGCCATAGAACCCTCCCCTTGGAATGTTACTAAAGAGTCTAAAAGTTGAAAACGATAGAAAAAAATTTTGTGTTACATACAGGCTTTGTTAATTTTTGGTTGCAGTACCTGTTGTCAGTAGAAAAACTTTTAAAATTGTAAGACTTAATGTAATGTAAACCTGAATTCAGAGTAAAATTTAGTCGCCAAATTGCATTCGAGGAGATTATGTCTTTCAAACAGCCTTCATACTTGTTGCGGTGTGGAAACTTATATATATAGCCAGGCTAAATGTCAAATATCACTCATACCTGGTAGAATAGCAGAGAGCCCACTTGTACAGTGGTAGTAGGAAAAAATGAGAATCTCTTAAATTTTGCAACAGGCAAAAGTGTGAAATGACTGTACTACACTGGTTTAAAAAGTTTTGGTATTAAAATTTTTCACCCACTCTGGCTAATGCAGATCACATTAGTAAACATGCAGTAATCTGTGTAGAATTGAAGTAGTAAATGGAAAGAAGTTTAACTTTGGAAGAGGAAAACTCTCAGTTGCAAACATCTTGGAAAAGTGCTCAATAAACTACAGTTTTCTAGGTTTTGGTCTTTTCCACTGGAAGTTAAATGTCTTGCAGTGCTCATATAATGACTTTCTTTAAACATTTTTTCAGTGTTTTCCTTTTGAAAAATGAAAGGGTAGTCTAGATAACACTACACCAAGCCATCCAGTAAACCAAGAGTCAGTAGAAAGCAGATTCAGGAAGAATATTAAAAAGATGACAATTGTATAAGTTTTCTGTTTCTGGGCAAAGATTGACGTTGGGGTACTCACGTTTCCAAGGGTCTCAGGTCATTCATATGGGAAAACATTTTCATGTCTATTTTTTAAAAATGTGAAGTCTACTATATAGTTGTGTTATACTACCTTAGAGTTGCCAAAGCACTTTCTCATTTGTTATCTCATGTACTATTTCACAACCTTGGGAGATAGGACAAGAAGAAGTCTAGATAACTATGTCACCCTTTTCCAGTGGAAATAAGAATTAAGTATAACTGCAGTAAGTGCAGTACATAGACAATTATTGCTTTAAAAATAAAATTCTTGAAAAAAAGTTTAATTTGGTGAGATGATTGTTTCATAGTTAAAGGTCTGTAGGACAGTTCATGTTTTGTTCAAACAACAATATTCCGTAGTTTTGTTTTATTCCTAACGCGTGAACATTTGCTCATATTGCCTGTAGCAGGAATTCTTAACCTGTTGCAACAACTTCCTAATTGGTCTTTCTGCCATCACTCTGGCCTTTCTCCTAACTACTCTCAACACTTCATCCTTTAAAAAAATGCAAATTCTGATCATGATCAGCAGGCAAAATGGTATAGAATTTAATGTCTCTATTATAGTTATTTTAAGGATTCAAAGAGAATAGTTATGTCAAATACTTAATGTAGTGCTTAGTACAAGGCTTTCAGGAACCAGAAATTATTATTACTTTGATGATCTCATGCTTACCTATAAAATCATTCAGTTTAGGCCCAAACTTTTTAAAGCGGCCCTGTATGGTGTGGCTTGCAAAGTCTCTATTCCCCTCCTCCCCCTTAAAGTTCCATAAGGTCATTTTTTAAAACATAGACAATATTCTATTATACTTAACAAAATTAACAGAAATTTTAAATATCATCTATTCTTTGTCTATATTCAAATTTTCTCATTTGTCTCAAAATGTCTTACAGTAGATTTGTTTGAATTAGAATCTTAAGAGGCTGAATTTGCAGTTATGTTGCTTAAGTAATTTTTATTCTATAACAGCCCCACCCCCCACACCTCTTTTAAATATGATTTGTTGTTGAAACTGGGTTATTTTCCTGTAAAACTTCCCACATTCTCTATTTGGCTGTTTGCTTCCTTATAGTTTTTTTTAATTCCTTGATTCTCAGCAGTCTGTTTTAACAGGCCCCCTCCAGGTGATTGTGATGCCAGTTAGAGAAGTACTGCTATAACCTATTCTCTATTTCCTGAAAACTGGTAGTTAGATTCTTTGGTAGATTCAGGGTCAGGTAAAAAAAACAAACAAACAAACAAAAAACTTCATAGATGTTGCTGTGTACTTTCTGTCTATCAGGGTTATATAATGACTGGTTGTCCCACTTTTAGTGATGCTAAGATTGATTAGTGATTTTAAGTGGTATCAGCCTTATTCTTCATTGTAAAATTCTCCTTTCATTAATGTTTTTTTGTTGTTGATTTTTGATTTTGATCATCTTTTGTTGATTATTGCCTGAATTCGAATTCATTATTTTGTTAGGGGTTGTGAAATGGTGATATCCCAAATCTTTAATTTTTTCTGTATTTATTTCTTGGAAGAATAGTCTCTTATTGCCTATTTGGTTACTCATTGCTACAGGAAAGGCAGCATAAAAGTTCGTTTCTCTTTATCATTTTTCAGAATAATTTATAATGAGTTATTCAGGGAAGGTTTTCATTTTAATTATCATTTTATTAGTATCATCATGAGCTCTTGGATTTTAATGTCTTTTAATCCATTATAGTCAGATTGTCTCATATTTGGCCATTGGAAAACTTTTCATATTAAGTGCTCTTTTGACATGATCTCATGAGTCTTTGATAACTTCTCGCCTCCTTTTGTCCTTATCTGAATCCCCTTTCCCTCTCCTATGATTTTATCACCTTGAATGTGTTTTAGATTCTGGGATGTGCCATGACTTTTTTGTTTAGCTTTTTGTAGTGGTCATTTACGTTTATCCTAATTATTTCTCCTACAGGAAGCCTTTTCCGATTTCTCCCAGACTGAGTTAGATTTCACTGTAATTTCTTCCATAGCTTATTGCATTTCCTTCTGTGACATTTATTACATCTCTCCTCTTTGCTTGCTTGAGAGCTCTTCAACTTCAAGGTATATTTTGGAGTTAGAACCCTGTAGAGCCCCTTGATGGGTTGTTAGTCGAGAACAGAGACTTATGTTTCTGGCTGGAGCAGTTAGGTGGACATCATTTTCTGAGGACAGAATACAATATCATGGAGTGCTATCTTGAACACCCTATGAAATTAGCAGTTTTCTTATTCTCTATCAGAACACACTCTTTACATCCTTCACAGCCTTTTTTACAACTTATGTCTCCCCTAAGTTCATATTGTTCACAGTACCTGAGCATATGCTTAGTAAATATTTGTAGAATGAATATGTGAAATAATTTTGAGGGCAGAGGGAGAGAGTCAAAAGTTCTGTTTTGGACATTTAATCTAGTTTTAATTGCCAGTGAGATACCTACTTAGAGATATCCAGTTGACAGTTTATTAAAGTAAATCTGGAATTCACAGTAGAGGTTGAGACTAGAGAAATGAATTTGGGTTTATTGTTAATATTAAAACTAAGGGGATGGATGAGCTCATCTAGGAAAAGGGGGTAGATACAGAATTGGAAAGAACAGGACTGCCCTGAAAAATCTAAAACGTACAGATGTGGGAGAGGAAACTACAGTGAAGAGGTAGTGGGCAAGCCCAGGGGTATGTGGTGTTAGGAAAGCTTAGAAAGGCAAATGATGGAATGATGAACTGTTTTGTATGCTGATTGCTGACAGGTCTTGTGAGATGTGAAACAGAAAAGTATCTATTGATTTGTCAAGTTGGAGATAATTGATGACCTTAATTTTTTTTGAGGGGGGCATGTTTGGGGAAGAATGTGAGATCAATGTGGAGTAAATGAGAGGTGAAGAAATTGCTTCACTACTAAAGTTTTCTTTTTATTTCTGTAGGAGAAGCAATCTAGAACTGAGTTATTTTTTCACTTTCCGTATTCTGGTTTTATCTCACATTTTGAGCTTCTGAAGTTTTTAAAAGCTACCTTCTTAATAATGGCAAATCATTTCAGAAGTTTTGTTTTTTCAGTGTGATTTTTATAAAGATTTGCTGCATTCACAATGAGTTTTCGTTATTTTTAAAATACTATCCCTGCATAACTTGTACCTTTTAATCTTAGAAGTGATAGTCATATATGTTTTTTTCTGAGAATCCTGTGGAATCATATCTTTTTTCTTAAAGTGGGAAGTTGAGAATTTTAAGTAATTACATGTGAATGATCTGTGGTATCAATATTTGGTCCTAAGAATCTAATTTTGCAGTAAGAAATGCAAATATATTTTATTGTTAATTTGATTTGCTTTTCTATCTCTAAGTAGTGGTATTAAATTTTTTAGAATCATGTTTATTGAAAGAAAATAGGTTAGAGAAAAAATATAACTTCGATATTCAGTTTATAAAACTTAGACCTCATTTCTTACTAATATAATAATTATTGTCTTAAATCCTGCTGTATTTAAATTACCTTATAGGAAAGACTTGTATTAAAAACACTCCCTGTATAAAATGCAACAGAACCTTCTTTATTTAAGGAAGTCTTAAATCATCCATACACGGTCCTCTGTTCCTGTTCCTGGCACCACCATTCTCTTAGTTAATTATCAGAGGATCATCTTTTACTCCTTCCTCTCTCTGATGAACAACATTTGGTCATTTGTTGAGTCCTGTTGATTCATATTCTGCAGTATCTTTGTTCTTTTCCGTTTTTCACTGTCATCATCTCATTTAGACCTTTAATGCTTTTCATAAAAATTGGCCATAAGTTTCCCACTTCTTGTGTGTTCCCCTCTACACCATTCTACCTGATCTTCTTAAACTCTAATTCTGATCAAATCACTCAGAAATCTCCATTAACTTTCTCTTGCTTAATAGGGGATTGTTTTGTTCCAAGCACTGTTTTAAGTGCTTTACACATACTAATTCATTTAATTCTCACAATAGCTTTATAAAGTAGGTCTGATTATCCCTATTTTATAAGTTAAGAAATGGAGTCACATAAAAGTTAAGAACCTTCCTTCAGGTCTATAGTAAGTGATGAAACTGAGATTTGAACTGACATTTGAGTTCCAGAGCCTTTGTTTTTAACAAAGTTCAGACTCCTCAATTTGGCTTATCCTTCTCCCTTAGAGTTGTAGCTTGGTGTGATGGACCTGAGTTCAGATCCCTGCCCCGATAGTTTCTGAATGTATAACCTTGGGAAGCAATATAATGTCACCATTAAAGGTTGGGCATATGTATGTATATCTGAGTAGGGGAGTGGATACTGGGGATACAGCCCCAGGTGTTCATTGCACCTACCATCTTAAGTTGTTTTGAGAATTAAATGGTATGGGAGGCACTCACATTTTAGAATTCCCTCCCAAACTCCCTCACCCCTCATTTTATCCTTTCCAGCCTTCTAGTTTTTTCTCTAGCTGAGGATTCTGAATCAGACTACTTGATGTTTCCTGAGAATAATCAAGTTTGTGTTTGCACACTACTTGGAATAATACGGCTACAACACATCATTCTTTAAAAGTCCAGCAGAAGTCATATTTTCCCTGCATTTCCCATCATAGAAGTTATTTTCTTGTGTTGTCGTTGCTTTTTATGAATCTATATCCTTAATTAGATTGTAATTTCTATTGGGGCACAAACTTTGTCTGTTTTGTTCAGTGCTGATTCAGTGCCTGGTTCACAGAAGGCATTATATAAATATTTGATGAATGAATGAATAAAATTAGTCACTGAATTGAAAAAAAATTAATTCATTTAACAAAAGTGTTTTTGTTTTGGATTATTTGCCTCAAGTAGTTATTCACTTAATGAGTGGTTTAAGTAGATTTTTATTTGACATCAATGTTTACCAATTAAAGGAAAATTACATTGTTATTTTGATTGTTTTGAGATAGCAAGGATGGTCTGATTTTCCAGAAATAAGTTATATCCTCCATTTATATTCCTTATGACACCTCATACTTTCCTTTTCTACCACTTATCACATTCAGAATTTGTGTGTGCATGCACACGCACGTGTATGTACACAAAGATGTCTTCCCTGACATACTCAGTATTTGCTGAATGGAAAAGAGAATAAGTGAACTAATTTATTCTCTTTGGTAGTGGGAGTTTATTTCAAGAACACAAGAGGTTCCGTGTACTATGGGATTCCTTTTCCATTTGAGCATTCTGGGTTCTTAGACCCTGTAAGATTTTTAAGCAGACCTTATGGGGAACTGGAATAACAATTTAACCTAGCTCTTTGGAGATACAGCCAGAACTCTGGGGACCAGCTTTCTTATACTCACACTGCCCAATATAGAGTATCCCTTGATACAACAGCATTTTATTCCAAGTTACCCCAGAGGTGGTTTGCTGCTGTCATATGCTGTCAGTTCTTCCCAGTCAAATCCTAATGGTTGGAGTGACAGAGTTGGTTTCAAGAGCATGTGGATAACAAGCCATTTCAGTTGATGCAGTTTTGATCTCATTTGTAGGCTCTTTGCAGCTTTTTGGCCTTCTTTCTTCTCACCCTGTTGTGATCTGTTATATAATTTTTTTAAAGATTTACATTTGTGTTAGAAACTACAGATCGTGAAGTTTATAAGGTGAATAAAATAAAGGTATAATATGACTCCCACAGATAGGGATTTTGTATTTTTGTATTTATCTTGATTAATTGTTAGTTAATTTACAATATAAAACATATATGCTATACTTTTATAAGATGCAGAAATATAGAAATTATTTGTGAATAATTTTAATAGTTTTAATTTTTATAAAAAAAAAATACCTGAACGTAGGGACAGTAAAATACCATGTTAATCACCAGCTATGACATGAGTGAGTCCTGGACCCTTGAAACACCTGACTGGCTAGCTAGGCAAGCTCATCGCTTGTGATAATCTGACTCTTAACATGTTGAATTTTTTGCCCTTGCCCAACAATACAATGGTAGGAATTTACCTATAGTAAACCGTCCTGATCCTAGAGGCAACTGCTTTTTCAATTATTTTGCTGTTTCTTTTGAGCATTTATTTTCATACGTATAAATAATATGAATGTACTGTTTTTTAAAAAAATTATTCATCTTAGACATTATATATTAATTTCTTATATGAGTAAAGACTTAGGTCTTAAACATACACACATATACACCCATACCGTTCCCTTTCCTTCATTCTTTCAGTATTACAATTTTGGGTTACCTTAAATGATCAAGGTTAGCTATGTTATTTTATCATAAATGTTCACTACAGAGCTAAGTATATTTTATGTTTTACTTTTTCTTGGTGTTAACTGCCTTTTTCTGGGCAGGGGTTGGTTTACCTTGTTTTCTTTTAAATCATTAGCCAAGCATTTCTACATCCTTCATAAAATACCTTTCAAAACAACCTATCTCTTAGTTATCTGTCAGATAATTGATTAGTTCATTTTTTTTCCTCCTGCACATGTCCTTCTTGGAGCCCTCTGCCTTTCTCTGTCTCTAGTTTGGACTGCTTGCCCTGTAGATCTGCTCCACAACATCTTCATGAGGCTTCCTTTACCTTCCTCCTGGGAATTTCTTTGACCTTTTTTTGTTAGGATCTCCTGTGGACTGGTTTCCATGACTTTTCCTTATTGGATTATTCTCTTGTTTTGGTGGCATATATCCCTCCAGGAGTTTCCTGAGAATGAGTGCTTGGGAGATAAATTTTTCAAGACTTTGCAAGTCTGCAAATGTCTTTATTGTTATGTTTGGTTGGCAGTCTTGAAGATAGAGAATTCTATGTCGAGAATCATTTTAACTCAGAAATTAGAAGGCTTTGCTCCATTGTCTTCTCAGTGTGTTACTGAGAAAGCCAGAGCCATAACTCTCAACCCCCAGGAAGCTTTTGAGATTTTCTCAATTTTCTTATTATTTTTTTCCTGAAATTTCACAGTTTTGTACTTAGTTTTTTGTTTTTTTAAATTATTTGTTAATACCTGGTGGGCTTTTCAATGTCTGGAAACAGTTTGGGGAATTTTCTTAAATGATTTCTTTTATGATTTCATCAACTCTTTCTGAAACTTTTTAATAAAGTTTTCCAGGGGAAGGTTCTTGTACCGATCTTTCAAGTTTCTTGATTTTCTTTTTCTTCTCCCAATTTCTGTCATCTTTCTATCCTGATTCTGGGAGAGTTCATCAACATTACTTTTGGATGAATTTTTGTATGTATTTTTATTTCCGCTATCATATTTTTAATTTCCAAGAGTTCATTCTTATTCTTTTGTATAAGCCTATTTTCAGCCATGTGTCTCAACCTCTTTCACTGAAGTCCCTAATGACCTTGAGGCTGGTGCTTCTTTGTCAGTTTCCCAGGAGAGTAAACATCTGATCTGTTTAAGGGGTGGGACTAAGAGAGACGGGAGAAGGCCAACTTCACATCCCCTGAGGATATACTTTTTGTTCTTTGCCTCTCCACCACCTTCCAAAGTGCCTTTTGTTCCCAAGGCCTTTGCTTCTCAGGGATTCTGAGGGGACAGAATCTTTCAGTTACTCATTAACACCCCCATGTATTAACATTTAGGTTGCAGCTGCTTCTGTTTTTGAAAAGTCAGTTGCTACTTTTTATTTTTCAAATAATTATTGAAATCTCTTTATCCTTGAAAATTCTCTTGTATTCTCTTTGTCTTAAAGATATATGTGTGTATTTTATTTACTATCATTTTAATGAGATTTAATGTAGCTGCACCTCGCTTAACTTGGATTTTATGAAAAATTAAAAAAATTTTATTATGTAAAATTTCAAGCAAAAAGTAAAGAGAATACTACTATAACCATACTCAGCTTTAACATTTAGTTAATCAACATTTTGGTTGTGTTTGTTTCTCTCTGTCCCCCTACCTTATTTTAAATACTAATACTGATGTTTGTTGTTGTTGGAGTATTTTAAAGCAAATTGTAAATGTTTTGTCATTTCACTTGTGAATACTTGAGTATGAATCTCTAAAAGATTATTATTATCTCTAAAAATGAACATTGATTCCTTAATATTTTATGCTCAGACCATGTTCAGTTTTCCATGATTGTTTTAATAAATGTCTTTGTAGAGTTGGATGTTTCAAGTAGGATCCTAATAAGGTTCCCATATTCATTTGTCAGTACAATGTTCCATATTTTGGATTTGGATCTGATTTCTTCCTCACTGTGTCCTTATCTAGTTACTCTCTCCACCTTATTTTCTTTAAATTGAGAGTTAGATCTTGAACTTTTAAATTCGAGGGGGGCGGGGTGGTGGTGGTGGTGGTGTGTGGTGTGTGTGTGTGTGTGTGTGTGTGTGTGTGTATGTCATTATTTCCTAAGACTATTTCATAGGTGCCCTGTATACTTCACATTACATTTTATCAGGAAGCACATAACCTCTGGTTGTCCCATTTCTAGTTGTGCTAAGATTGATCACTGGGTTCAGGTGGCATCAGCCTGATCTCCCCCATTTTAAAGTTGTCCATCTTTTCCACCTAATGGTTTTAGCTTCTATTGATGATGATAAATAGATTATTTCAGTGGTTCTCAAACTTTAGCATGCATCAGAGTCACCAGGAGGGCCACTAAAAATGTATATTGCTGGCCTCTACCCACAAGAATTTATATTTGTAACAAATTTCTAGTTAGTGCTGAACCACTGTATTACTTCATTAGGAGTTAGAAAAGGATGATTTTCTACTTACATTTCTTCTGAGATTAGTTTGTAAAGGAAAGGAAAGATGGATGTTTACTGATTCAAAATAATGATTTGGTGTTACCTTCAAAGATGACCAGTGAGGGGTTTTGGGTTGATGTTTGTTTGTTTGTTTGTTTTCTTAATATTTGAGTCAGTCCATTGCAGTCATTACATATTTTTTTTGGTGAACCATTTTTGACCAGGGGGAGCTCTTTAAGATTGGCCCCTGTGGTTTTTAAAAAGTTTTTTTTGACATGACCGCAGTAATATTTTTGGCATGACAATATACTGTTCCAGGCACAGTCTGACCCAGGCCTGGAATCACCCATTTTCCCCAATGATCACAGTTCCTTTTGGTGGGAATGGTGTTTAGTGACCTCTTTGTATCCTAGAGGTCTTTGTTGCCATAGGTTGTCATTTTTTCTAGGTCTTTTCAGTGGACAAAACTAAAAAGTGTAACATTTTTCTTTTTATAAAACATAAATGTTAATACGTTTTCCAAATTAAATTTTACAGTGTTTTTATGTAACTTTTATTTTATAGTTTATCTCTTATACTGAAAATCCTGTTTCCTAACAATATTGCCATAATAACTGAATTGGTTAATTTTACAACATATATTAGTTTCAGAATAACACTACCAATATTATTACTAGCTATAACACTATTGCAGTGTAAGGTTTCTTTGAGGTGCTTTGCTTCACTTCTATTTTCTCCCCTTCATTCTTCTTTTTTTTTTTCCCCCTCTCCTTAGTATCTCCCAGCCTATCCTGACTAATATATAGACAGTCCCTTGTATGTATTCTAGTAGAGAAACTCTTGGATGTGTGACCAGGAGATGTATACAAAAATGTTAATAGGAACTGGAATGATGTCATTTCTGGGCTGTAGTGTGGTGGCTGCTGCAGAGTAGGAGAGAGAGTCATTGTTTCTTGAGTCATGGACCAAATAAGTGGCTGTGGTAATGATCTAGACAGGAAAGTAATTTCTTCTTTTCAAATTAATTGACTGAGAGCTTATCATTTCTCCTTTGAATTTATATTTACTTTTCTATTTTTGTAAGAGGTAGAAAATTTATTTTCTAATTTTGTGACCTGTATTTTTTCATTTGTTTTGTTTTACCTTTATATTGGGTTTATGGGAGCCACCATGCTTTGATAATGCAGAGGAAGTGCACAAAGTAATGTAGTACTGTGTCAGTACTTTTTAAGTATAAATGTCTATATTATAATGTGTTTTCTATATTTTACCTTGATATGCTTGCATTAAGAGATCTTGTATTCCCACCCCCCACCCCTCCAAAAAAAGATATCGTATTCAAATAATGTTCAAATAAAATCTGATATACACTAGGGAAGTAGTTCTCAACTTTGGCTATGCATTAAAATCATCAGGGAAGCCTTAAAAAAAAGATGTCAGGGTCCTCCTCCAGACCAGTTATATTGGATCGAATATGGTTGAGAATCACTGGACAAGAAAATTAGATGAAGAAGAAAGATAGGTACCTTTGGATAGACACTCCAGGGCTGTAGAGCGCAGAGATATGTTACATCTTAGAAAAACAAACAAAAACCCCAATTGATCATATCTCTACAGTGATTCTTTTTTTGTTTTGTTTTTATTTTTCAATATACAGTATTATATTAGTTTCAGGTATATACCATAGTGATTAGACATTTATATAACTTATGAAGTGATCATTCTGATAAGTCTAGTACCCATCTAACACCACACATAGTTATTGCAGTATTGACTATATTCCCTATTCTGTACTGTACATCCCTGTGACTTTTTATAACTGGTGATTTGTACATTTTAATTCCTTCCCCTTTTTCACTCATTCCTTGAATCCCCCTACTACAGCCATTTTTCAGTTATTTAATTGGTAAAATCTATATTCTAGAGTAATTTCAGATTTAAGTTATCCTGCCATTATAGACAATTAAACTTGATTTTCATTCTTCTCTTTTTTAAACTAAGTAAACATTTTTGATGCTGGCAACATTTTTAGTGAATTTGTTCACTTTGATGTTATGTTTATTCTTAAAATTAATTTTTCTTTTAAAGTCAACTTTATTCCAATGTGATATATTCAATAAAATAAACCCTTTTAAGTATATATGTATTAATTATTCCTTTTTATTCTCCGATGTGTTGACGTTTGGAGCCTTCTCCATCCTGGAGAGATCACCCACCCACCTCTTTTCCCCCTCCTCCAACTTATTTCTAGTGATAACAAAAGATGGACTCCTCTTGGACTAGTGTACTTTTCATATGCAAACGAACCAAATCCAGAGTCTACCCTCAACTACCTCTTTTAATGATCTCTTACACTCCTGGGCAACTATCCCCCTGCTCTGATCACCCCAGGGCAAGGTACAAGCCAAGAGGCAGTTCTGTATCGTGGTGGAGAAATTATTCAAACTAGCCAATTCTAAACCTGCTTAGCATGCTTACCCTGACTTGCCCATTCTTTCCAGCAGAAACCACAATAAAGTTTCTTGCTACATTTTTGTTTCATTCCCTCTAACTCCTGACCAACCCTGGTGCTTCCCCATGTGGCCTGCTGTAGTGTGGCTTGCCTCCTGTTTCTGGGGAACTCTGTGAGTATAAACATTCTCCTTCATGACAGTCATATCTGTGTCTGTGTCTTATTATATCTGATTAATACAGATCCTGGGTTCATTTTAAAACAATGTAGTTTTATGAGTTTTGACAAATGTATACAGCTGTGTAACGACCACTACAATCAAGATGTAGAACTTTGTATTACCCTCAAAAGTTTCCTTGTATCCCTTTGTAGTCAGTAATCAATCCTCATTTCTCCTGACCCCCAGACAATTTCCTATCTGCTTTCCATCACTGTAGATTAATTTTGCCTATTCTAAAATTTCATGTAAATGAAACCTTTACAATATGTACTCTTTTGTATATGATTTCTTTCACTCGGCAGAAGGTTTTTTGAGATTCATCCATGATTCTGCTTGTTTCAGTATCTGTTGCTTTTTGTGGAAGATCAGTATTCCATTATTTTGATACACTAAAATTTGTTTAACCATATGCCAGTTGATGGATATTTGGATTATTTCCAGTGTATGAGAGTCTATTATGTATAAAGCTGCTATGAAGATTTACGTGCAGGTCTTTGTAGGAACATATTTTCGTTTCTGTTGAGTATATACCTAAGAGTGGAATTGCTAGATTGTAAGAAGCATATGTTTAACTTCATAAGAAACTGCCAAACTGTTTTCCAAAGTCTGCAGTATTATTTTAATTTTTCACTAGCACTGTGTGGTAATTCCAGTTATCACCAACACTTGGTATCAGTTTTAAATTTTAGCAATTCTAGTGGGTGTGTAATGACATCTCATTGTAGTTTAATTTGCCTTTTTCTCATGCCTAGTAATGTTGAACATCTTTTTTGTGCTTATGGGCTATTTATATATCTTCTTTTGTAAAGTTTCCAAGTATTTTGCCCACTTACAAGTTGAGTTTCTTGCTTCTTGTTATGACTTGCAAGATTTTTATATATTTTGGGTAAAAGTTCTTTGTTAGATGTATATATGTATTGCTAATTTTCTCCAGTCTCTGGTTTGCCTTTATTTTTTTTTTTATTAGTGTCTTTCAGAGATCAAAAGTCTTAAATTTGATGAAGTCTAGCTTATTACATTTTAAAATTTTACAGTTTTTTCATGTCGTAAGACATTTTTGCTCTAATCCAAGATCAGGATTTCTCTTGTTTTCTGTTAGAGATTTTATAGTTTTTGAGCATTTATGTTTAGGTCTGTAACTCATTTTGAGTTAATTTTTGTACATGGAATTGAAATAAGGTCTAGCTTAATTTTTCCCATATGAATGTTTAGTTTATACATTTGTTGAGATGTTGTCTTTTGATTTTTGCATAGTTAGAATGTGAGAGGGGCTTTCCCAATGAATAGTAATAAATGCCATTTATCATGTATTTGAAGTAGTATAATAAGATTGTGTATATTTTTGAAATGTAGAAAACGAGATTATGAGATGTTATTCTAATAATCAGAGCACAATGCCCTCTACGTAAAATGCTTAGTAAATAAGAATGTTTGCTTTGGGACTGAGCCTTAGCTGCACATAAAAACAAAATATTTTTATTTAGCTAGTCTAAATAGTCTAGAGAGTGAAAAACAATAGAAAACTGCTTATAGTAGAATCTACAGCTCCCCAAAATTTAGATTCCAGTGGCAGAGATTCTGTCTGTATATATCTAAAAAGAGAACAAATATTTGGTAATATGTGAGAAAGGGAATGGCCTTTACTTCCTCATTTGCCAGTGGTTCTCAGCCTGGTGTGTGCGTCAGAATCAACTGCAGATCTCTTTAAAAGTACTTCAGGTTGCTCTGCCTGGAATCTCAGTCTTCTAGGCTAGGTTTTTGGGCAGGTGATTTTTTTTTGAAGCTCTCTGACATGATTTTGATGCACAGCCCTGGTTACCAGTCACTAATTATACCCTCCTACTATTTTCTCATTTGACCTCTCAGTTGTCTTAGTGTTTTAGCTTAGTTTTGCATATGAGGAAGAAAAAGCTTAAAGGGCATTAAACACCTTTCTCCACAAGTAATGTAAATAAGAAAATAGAAGACATTTGTATATGGCTTTTAAACATTCTGAGTGATGTTTAACCTTAACAAGTAAAAATACAAATGGAGATAATTTTATATGTACAATTTACTATGCTGTCAATCTGATAGATACTAGAAAGAATAATATCTTGTGGCAAAAGAGTGGTGAAGCGAGCCCTATTTGATGATTGTGCTGGTATATATGAGTACAGCTTTTGGAGAGCATCAGTTGTGCAAAGATTGTTGTATAAGCATATTCTGATATTCATTAGAGCATTATTTGAAGTTATTTCAATTTAAGTTGTTACTGTGTTCAAATTTAGGAGATTGATTAAATAAATTATGATATGGGTCCTTGAATAACATTGTTTCCTTCAGTGTCATTTCATTATAATGTTGATGAGATACCTAGGAACTTAACCCTTGTTCATACCAGCCTTTAGTAAAATTGGTTTTGTTACATCCTTTCTCTTAAAGCTACGGAAATATATATACATTGGAATACGGTGTAGCTATTAAGTAGAATATGGTAATTGTGTATTTTCTGGTAGAGATTACCACATACTCAAAGTTAGAAAAGTTGCAGGATAGTATACAGTATGATCTTGCTTTTATATATGAATGCAGGTTAACTCTTATATTTATTTGTACAGGTATAGGAAAAAGTCTAGAAGGAAACAAAAGTGTTCAGAGTGATTAGGTATGGGGAGAAAGATTGGCAAATAGGGTTTTCCTCATGGTATACTTGTTTATATTCCTTTGGCAGTAAAGTCTGTTGCTTCCATAATTTAAAAAAGATATAAATATGCTCAGTGTCAACACAGCTGGTAAGTGGCAGAGGTAGGACTTGGAATTATCAGGCTCCAAGGGAGAAATTTTCCAGAGAAATTATGTGATATGAATTTTAATTGATTTGCAATAGAAAAACATTTACATTTTTTTATTTTTAAAATTTACATACAGTAAAATTCCCTTTTGTCCTATGAGGGTTTTTCCTTTTATTGTGGTAAAATATACATAACATCAAACTTACCATTTTAAACATCTTTAAGTGTACACTTCTGTGGCATTAAATACATTTACATTGTGCAAGCATCACCACTACCCATCTCCAGAATTTTTTCATCTTCCCCAAGTGAAACTCTGTACCCATTAAACAATAACTCCCCATACCTCCTCTTCCCTCAGCTCCCCGGTAACCACTATTCTACTTTCTGTGTTTCTGAACTTGAATACTTGTTACATCACACAAGAAGAATACATTTGTCCTTTTGTGACTGACTTATTTCACTTAGCATAATGTTTCCAATGTCTAAATTGTAACATGTCAAATTTTGCATTGCATAGTTTTGTTTACCCATTCATCCATCAGTAGACACTTGGATTGTGTCTGCCTTTTTGGCTATTGTGAATAATGCTACTGTGAACATAGGTGTACAGATATCTGTTTGAGTCTCTACTTTCAGTTTTGGGTATATACCCAAAACTGGACTTGCTGGATATTATGGTAATTCTACATTTAATATTTTGAAGAATTGCCATACCATTTTCCATAGCAGCTGCATCATTTTACATTCCACCAGCAATGCACGTAGGTTCCAGTTTCTCCACATTCTTGCCAACACTTTTCTTCCCTCCCTCCCTCCTTCTTCTTTCTTCTCTCCTTCCTTCCTTTTTTTTGATAATAACATCCAAATGTGCATAAAATGGTATTTGAGTTTTTTTAAAAAATAAACTTTTTACTGAAGAATAACACTTAAGAAAAGCATACACCCTTTAACTGTTCAGCTCAACAAATTTACACACAGTGCCAGGTAATTAGTACTTAGCTTGAGAAACAACATCGCTTGTCAAGAAACAACATCTTGACTTCCAACACCAGGGATTAATGTTGCCTGATTTTGAACTTTATATAAATGGAAACATAGATAAGTGTTCTTCTTTGGCTTCCTTTTTTGCTCAACATTTTGTTTGACTTTATCCATGTAATCTGTAGTTCATTCTCATTACTGTAAGCCAGGATTCCTCAAACTTGGCCCTCTGGATGGGATGGTTCTTTGTTATGGGTTGGGGGACTCTCCTGTGCAGTGAAGGATGTTTACTAACACCGTGACCTCTACCCAGTAGAGGACAGTAGCACCCCCAAATTGCGACAACCTAAAATGTATCCAGACATTGCCAGACGTCTGCTGGGGGGCACAGTTGTCCCTGGTTGAGAATGATTGCAGTAAGGTATTCCATTGTGTGAGAATGTCAGAATTTACACAGGCTACTGTTTCATTGGATATTTGGATAATTTCCAGTTTGAGATAGTAACGAATAATACTACTACTATGAACATTTTTGTATGGGTTTTTTGGGCAAGATACGTACACATTTCTGTTGAATATGTACCTTGCATTGAATTTATAGGTCATAAGATATGTATATGTTCAGCTTTATTAGATTCTCCCATATTATTTTCCAAATTGTACAATTTTTACTCTACCAGTCATGTATGAAAATTCCATTTGCTTCACCTAATGAGATTTGAATTTAAACTATGAGTTTTTGAAGGTTAGGGCCTGAATCTTATTTTTTTTGGTGTATTCAGTGGTTGGCACAGTATATGACACACAGGAGATGACAGTTGCTGAGTGAATAAAGGCATGAGTTCTGGCCTTTAATGTCTAGTGATCCTCCTGACACATCACTCAGCTCTGGCAGTTAGGAAACAGCTACCCATTAGGGGTTGCTCTTTCATTTGTTGCTAACAAGGTCTCCCTCCCTGCCAACAGCAGCTTCTAGGCTCTGTAGAGAAGGCCATGTTTTCACTTTCTTGGTGAGTTTCATATCTTGACACAACTGTCAAAGCCAAATATCACTAACCGTGATTTCAGAGGTTTACTTAAATTGTTTTTAAGCGTTGCCATTCAAACGAGACTTGCCAGTCAAATGAGAATCTGTTTTTCTTTTTATGCTGTGACTATATTTTTACAGAGGGATGGAATTCTTTTTTTTTTTTTTTTCATGAATAATGGTTAGCTGTTCCAGGTATTCTGCATGTTTCTTAAATGTTAAGTATGTTAAAGGCATAGGCTGTGCCCTTCCTGGTTTTTTAAAAGCACATATCATTACAATTTTATCATTACCATGTTGCTTATGTATGAAGTTTCATATATATATATGCACATATATATATAATTTATTGAGGTAAAATTGATAAAAACATATAACTAACCATTTAAAGTGAATAATTCAGTGGCATTTAGTACATTCATAGTGTTACACAACCACCACCTCTTTCTATTTATAACTAGTTCCAAAACATTTCCATGACTTCAAAGTCCTTCTCCTTCCCTTCCCCCTCAGTCCCTGGCATCCACCAATCTGTAATCTGTCTCTTTGGATTTACCTGTTTTAGATATTTCATATAAATAGAATCATATATGACCTTTAGAGTCTAGCTTCTTAGCATAATGTTTTCAAGGTCTATTCATGTTGTAGTATGTTTCTGTATTTCATTCCTTTTTATGGCCGAATAATATTTCATTTTATGTATATACCACAGCTTGTTTATCTGTTCACTCATTGATGGACTTCTAGGTGGTTTCCTTGGCTATTGTAAATAGTGCTGCTAAGAATATGCATATACATGCACTTATTTTCAGTCCTAACACATGGCGAGATTATTACAGCCATCACCACTGATTCTGAACAATTTCAGTGCCCCAAAGAATTCCCTCGTGCTCTCCCTCTGCAATCAGACCCTTCTCCTCCCCTGAACTACTGGCAACCACTCTCTCTTCTCTGGTTTTAATAGCAGTAAGAAATTTAAGTAGTATTTCAATTACGTAGTCCTGCTTTCCTTGAGGGCGTGTAATGGGTTCCTCAGGAATTCAATTTTTAGAATAAGAAAAAATGTTTCAGAAGCCAGGGACTAGAAGTGCTTTATATCCATTTACTAAATTCAGTTTTTCCAACTTGCTAGTTATGATAAGAGCTAAATTAAAATTACTACCATAAAATTCTGCACTTACCCGGAGAGAAGAGATAACTGTCAAGAATGCTATCTTAAAATTTTTTAATAAATTTAATGTGAAATTATTAGATTAGTTAGGTATTTTATTTTTTTAAATGAACTTTTTCTTTTCCTTACTCTTTTTGTTTTATTGTGTGTAAAAGATGCTTTGGGATTTTACATTTTATTCCTGCCCAAACCTTCAAGTTAAATATATTCTAATATGTTCACATGTTAATGATAAAAGCTCAAAGGAAAGATTATTCATGTTCTGAACACATACCATGCACAATAAAATAACTGTTTGCCAGGGGGAAAAAAAGCCCTGTTGTCTTCTAGTACCAGTTGGTATTACGTAGGGTTGTTTGGTGTCTCATAATCTTATTTATAGTAGTTTGGAACTGGAAACTAGATACTAAACAAACACTAATGTTCCACTGTAGTTTAGCTATGCATTAGAGTCTTTCTTTGATCATAATTATTTTTTACCTGCGCACATCCTCTGTCAAACTAGGAACTTTTGAGAAACTGGCAACTTGCTTGAGTCCAGTCCGTTTTTCTACACCTTAATGAGAAACGATATGTACCACATCTAAATGTACTCATTTGTTTAGATAATATTTACAAAAGTTTTGTACAATTATTAATAAGTTACGAATTAATAGAAGATATTTAATGATCCTCAGAAGTTGCTGAGAGAGAGCGTGAGGAAACAGTATTGTCTGTCTTGCTGTAGAAGCTTCTCCGATGACTCCTTCCTCTCAAGCAGAGAGCTTTCGTTGGGCGGAATCTCAAATCCGATGACCGTGTTTCTTAAAATATTTCAGACATATATAAATATTCTAGGGCTATAAGAACTTCCAAGTGTTTAAAAATCATATTACTAGATAATTTTAATTGTGTTTATTCTTTTCTTGATATTTAGCTGTCGTTTGTTGTTTAACCTTTCTTACCTTCTTCAGCATGCAGGCCTACATGTTGGACCAGCTTCGTTTTATACTAGGCGTGATCTTTATTAGTTGGCCTGACAACTCTTTTATAATAACAAAGAGCCTTTGTGAATGAATTTTCCAAAGTCTTACAGAAAATAATGTAAAAATATGAAAAGAAAAAAAATTAGATATCAGGTATGTGACTTTGAAAAGTTAGAGCTCTTAAAATTCTATAACCAAAAACTTGTTCAGTGTTATATTTTTAGAGGTCACATAAGATGTCGTATATGATATACTGCCTTTACTGTACCTGGAAAATTAAGACAATTTTGACTTTGTTTTAAAAATGCATAGGCACTAAATAATTGACTTCAAACATATATTGGTTCATTCAAGCGCATTTTGGGCACTTTTTTTTTCAAATGCCTGACACTGTGCTAGGCCTTTGGAGAAGAAGGTGATCCTTTATGTTAGTGGTCCCCAACTTTTCTGGCACCTAGGACCCATGCTCCTGTGAGAATCTAATGCCTGGTGATCTGAGGTGGAGCTGAGGCGGTGATGCTAGCGCTAGGGAGTGGCTACAAATACAGATGAAGCTTTGCTTTCTCCCCCACCACTCACCTCCTGCTGTGAGCCCCTGTTCCTAACAGGCCACTGACTGCTACCAGTCTGTGGCTGGGGACTCCTGATCTAGGGCAGAGATTCTTAATCATTTTTCTTGCCAAGTGCCCCTTTAGCAGCCTCCTAAAGCATAGAGACCTCAAAAATATTTATAAACACACAAAATATGTAGGATTATAAAGGAAACTCATTGACATAGTTGTCAAAATGTTAAATTTGTGATACAGTAGCATGTACAACATTAAGTCACCAAATATTAACTAGTAATGGATCTAATAAAGTATTGTAATTTTGAATTAATGATGAGCGTAGACAACTTGTCTGGATATTTGCATCAACGGTAGTGTGAGAAACTATGATTCTTGTTGGTGATTAAGTTATAGGAACTACTAATACCATTGTGGTTCATTGCCTATATTTTAATTGAAGAAAATGCTAAATTATGATTTGAAGTTATTAAAGGTAAATTGTTTTTTTCCCTATTCAAGTTCATTTTGCATACTGAAGCACAGATCCTGTTTGGATCAGTAGTCTTGCTATTAAGAACCCTGCTTTAGGAGCTCTTAGTTTAGGCTGTGAGACTGATACTTGAATGGGTAGTTATAGCAAGGATTTTGTCCTATTTATCTTTGCATAATCCCATAATACCCAGCAAACATTAAGCAGACGGCTATCATATGCTCTAATAGAGTATAGAAATAATTCTGAAGGTAAGTAAGGGGAGATTTCCTCTGTTTAGTGGTTATCTCTGTTTAGTGGTTACCTCTGTTAGAGGAGGGGGCATTGAGTTGCATCCTAAATTTAGGATACACTGGCATTTTCAGGTTGAACAAAGTAAGGAAGGGGTACTTACAGTTGAGGGATACTCATAAGCATAGCCTAAGGGAAGGGTAGGGCCAGGTTTTGTGATTATTGAGAGTTTCAAGATGTGAATGTAAGGGAGTGGCAGGATATGAGAAGTTAGGATAATGCTGAAACTCAAATTATAAAGCAGAGTTTTGTGTATACTAGGAAACTATCAGTGATATGATGCGATCAGCTCTGTGTTTTAGGACATGGAGAGAGATTGGAAGCCAATGCCAGTGAAGGCCGATTACCTTTGTTACAGGCTAGAAAAGGTAGGTCATGACAGTAGCAGAATGGTGGGAAAAGACCTACACTTGGGAGAAAAGGATTCAGTGTTTGACTAAATATGGAATGTGAGGGAGAACTACTTGTGGCTGAATCTACTCTTTTGGGAGACTAGGGCATGGGAGATGGTAGTTCCATTAACCAAGGCAAGGAATACAGGAGGGAGGAGTAGGCATGGTGGAGAAGATAAGGAAGTTTAGCTGTACTTAATAAGTTTGAGCCACCTTGTGATTCAGATAGAGGATTCTTAGTGGGCAGATAGTTGGGGCTTAGAGAGAGATTTTGAAATCTTTAGATCAGTGCATTACTGTAGAGTCATCTGTGAAGTTTTTTTTTTTAATTAAATTTATTGAGGTGACATTGGTTAATAACATTATATAAGTTTCAAATGTATAATTCTGTAATACATTGCATCATACGCCCACCATTGGTAATATATCTCCCTCCGTCACCATGTATTTGACCTCTTCTACTCTCTTCATCCTTCCCTCACCACCCTTCTCCTCTGGTAACCTTGATACCGTTGTCTGTGTCTGTGAGTTTGTTTATTTGTTTGTTTGCTGCTTTCTGTTTTATACCCCACATATGAGTGAAACCATGTGGTTCTTGCCCTTTTTCATCTTACTTATTTCCCTTAGCATAATACTCTCGAATCCACCCATGTTATTGCAAATGGTAGTATTTCATCCTTTCTTATGGCTGAATACTATTCCATTGTATATATGTACTACATCTTCTTTAACCACTCATCCATCAGAGTTGCTTAGGTTCTTCCATGTCTTGGCTACTGTGAATAATGCTGCATTGAACATAAGTAAATGTTTTCAGAATTTTTGAGTAGATACCCCGAAGAGTGATTGCCGGATCACATGGTAGCCCTGTTTTTAATTTTTCAAGGAACCTCCATACTGATTTCCACAATGGCTGTACCAGTTTACATTCCCACCAGCAGTGTATGAGGGTTCCTTTCCCTCCACATCTTCTCCAGCACTTGTTATTTCTTGTCGTGAGAACAGCTGTTCTAACAGGTGTGAGGTGGTATCTCATTATGATTTTGATTTGCATTTCTTGTAAAGCTAGTAATGTTGAACACCTTTTCATATATCTGTTGGCCATTTGTCTTCTTGAAAAAGTGTTCAGGTCCTCTGCCCATTTATTTAATAGGATTTTTGTTGTTGTTGTTGTTTTTGGCTTGTATGAGTTCTTTATATATTTTGAGCATTAGCCCCTTATTGGAGGTATTGTTTGAAATACCTTCTCCCATTTGGTTGGTGGTTTTTTGTTGATGTGCAGAAGCTTTTCAGTTTGATGTAGATTTGTTAATTTATTTTTTTCTTTTATTTCCCTTGTCATTAAGGTCAAGTTCATAAAAGCCTCTCTGAGACCAACATCCATAAATTTAGCTATATTTTCTTCTATGTATTTGTTTTAAATTTAAAGTGTTAAATTTAAGTCTTTAATCCATTTTGAGTTAATTTTTTGTGTATGATGTCAAATAGAAGTCTAGTTCTGTTCTTTGCATGTGTCTTTCCAGTTTTCCCAACACTATTTATTAAAGAGGCTTTTCTTTCTCCATTGTATGTTTTTGGCTCCTTTGTTGAATATTAGTCACCTATATGTATGTGGGTTTATTTCTGGTCTGTGTATCTGTTTTTCTGCCAATATCATGCTGATTTGATTACTGTGGCTTTGTAGTATAATTGGAAGTCAGGGAATATGATACTTCCAGCTTCTTTTTTTTTTTTTCAGGATTGCTTTGGCTCTTCGGGGTCTTTTGTGGTTCCATATAAATTTGATGATTTTTTTCGTTCTATTTCTTTGGAAAATGCCATTGAGATTTTGATGGGAATTGCCTTAAATCTGCCTATTGCTTTAAGTAATATGACGATTTTAACTATGTTGATTCTTTCAATCCATGAACACAGGCTGTATTTCCATTTCTTTGTGTGAATTTTTTTTTTAAGGTTAGTCTTATTGAGATATAATTTACGGGCATTGAAATTCACTTTTTTTTAGATTTGCAGTTTTCAGTGAGTTTGACAAATGTATGTCATATAATCACCATAGTTGATATATAGAACATTTCCATCATCCTGAAAAGTTTCTTTGTACCTCTTTTTCTAGTGATTCTCCCGTCCCCACATCTAGTCCCTTGACAATCATTGATCCAATTTTTGTTTTTGTAATTTTGCCTTTTCCAGAATGTCATATAAATGAAATCATACATTGTTTAACCTTTTGTATCAGATTCTTTTACTTAGTATAAATGCTTTTGAGATTCATTTATGTTATTGCATGTATCAGTAATTTATGTTTGTTGCTGAGTAGTATTGTGTTGTATGTGTGAAGGTTTTTAAAAACACACACACTTGGGCTCCAAACCCTACTGTATCTGAATTCAGAAAGATAGCCAGGAAATAGTAATGTGTTGGAAACTGGATGAGATGAGTTTTTGAGGAAGTAGAGTAAAGGAGGTGACAGTGTCAGGTGTTGTGCACAAGTTGAATAGGGGCATTAAGAGGCTGTGCTTAGGTAACTTTTTCAAGTTTGGCTTAGAAGGGAAGGAAATGGGGCAATAACATGGAGCTGTTTAGAGATAAATGGGTGGAAGAAGCAAATCACAGTTATAAGAAACAGGCAAGTTTGAACAAGAGACCAGAAGGGATGGGATCAATTCTCTAGACTTGGAGAGGAGAGGAAGACCTTCCCTTTAAGGTAAAGGGGGAAGTGATAGGATTAAGCACTGTTATAGGTGAATCTGAGGATGATGGAGGAATGTTATCTTAGAAAATGTGTGAACATTGATATGAAAGGAAATAAGGAGCCATTGATAGATTTTCAGTAATGGAATGACTTAATGAAGCATTGTATTTTCAGAAAGTGAGTCTGGAGTGAGTTGGAACTGGAGAGCCTAACGTTTTTGTTTTTGTTTTTAAATGGCTATATCTACATAGGATTGTTATGAGAAATGGAAGTGATAGATACTAGAGGTATTTTTATTTTTGTGGTTTAGAGGTTATTTTGAGAATTGTTAATTTAAACCATTAGCTGAAATATTATTTGAAGAAGATTGAATAACCTAATGAAATTGGTATCATTGAGGCGATAGTTCATTTTCTAAGCTTTTGCTTTTATTGTATGCGCCTGCAGAATCACCACTGTTCTGAATTCACTTAATTTTAGTTCTTATTTTTGAAGCCTTTTCTGAATAACCCATTGCATAGACTCTTCTAAAGCCTATGTCAATATTTTAGACAACATCCCAACTTTCAAGTATTAACTTTAGGCTGATATTGAAAAATAAAACCTTGTAATTTTTCCTGATGATTGAACGTTTGCTTTCTTTCGGATAACCTCTCGATTCTCTTAAGTTCAGAAGCATTTTGTGAATTAAGATACCATTCAAAACAATGGTCTTCAGGTTGATTATTAAATATATAAAATACCAGCAGGCTGATTTTGAAACATTACTTGTATTTCTTTTGTAAATTAGAAGTTAAACTTATTGGCAAGCTACCTAGATTATCTGCATATTTCATTCAGTTTTTCATGTCCTCAAGAATGCTGAGATTTTTCTTAACCTAAAAATAGATTTTAAAAAATTGTTGATGTAGAGATCATTTTAGAGGTGGAGAGAAAAAGAGAAAGAGAAAAATAGATTTTACTTTAGAAGATGCCAGTTCTCTGCTGCTGATTTTGGAACTGCATCTCTGTCCTTGACTTCAGCAGAGGTACATCCAGGCACACATTTTAGCTTCCTTTGGGACATCTTCATTTTGACATCCCTCTAGTGCCTTAGGATAATCGTAAAATTGTTGAGGCTCCTTATTTCTACCACTTGGTTATACTGAGGAATAATTAGGACTGCCCTGGTATCACATTTAATTATTTATTAAATGTTTTCTATTCTTGCTTTCTCACATTCTTTTTTTTGTCAATGCCATTACCATCATCATAGTCCCAGACCTGGTAATTTCAGGCTGGTTCTGTTACATTTTTAATAGCACTTACATTGCTAAAGAATATGTGATGTTCCTTCCTGGTTCTGAGTTTTTTGTTTATTTGTTTTTTTGTTTTTGGCTCATCTGAAAGTATTAGAAATCTTAAATCTGAGAACGTCACTGGGTGAGTTTTACATTTCCGTCCTTATTTTCCAAATCCGTATATAGTCCTGGGGTTAGTAAGCCTGTGAACCTGCTGCTTATGTTTTACTCTCATCTGTAAATTCCAGTCAGTGCTGGGCCTGCACCTGCATATCACAGCGCCTCCTCAAGTATAGACATTCCTAAAGAATTTAGGACATATCTCATATTGTAATCCCCCATCATGTACCAGTTAACATTTTGGTGCATATTCTGTCTTTTTAATTAGATTATAGGCTCTTCCAGGGCTGAGATGGCTGATTTTTAACCTCTACAAAGCTTTTTTAACTTTTATGTATAATAATAATAATAAAATAGATATTTGCAGTGCTAATATTTCTGTAGCATAGAATAAATACATGTATTTTTATATTTTCTCTTAAGCTTAGTGTTGTGCCTGGTACAAAATAGGACTCTAATGTAGATGTGTTCAATGAATAAAATGAAATTAATCAGTTAATAATAACCACCTTTTGTGTTTTTATAATTTGCCATGCATTGTACTAAATGCTTCATATGTATTAAGCTCCTCTAAATACTTAATAATTATATGAAATAGTTATTTACGTGAATAGTTGTAATATTTACCAATACAGCTAATAAGTGACAGAACTAGAACTTGTACCTTGGTCTTTCTGCTTTTAAAACTATTTAACTATTATGTTATACTCCTTCCCATAAAGTGTGTTTATGCGAATTTATGTGTTTAAAATTTTTACGTTTATATTAAGCATCCTAGGATTACCTCATATTTAAGAGTATAGTGATAAATGTGAAGCTTACTCTATAAATTTATGCTCCTGAAATATAGCACTGCGCTTTACCCTATACATTGCATTGTTAATAAAATCAGAGAGCAGTGTGTACCAATCATAAACTCAGAGTTGGAAGTGGTCTTCTAGGGACTTGACCCCAGAAAGAGAGAACAACTTGCCTAGGAAGTGAAACTCAAACCCAGACTGGTCTAACTTTATGTATCAGGGTACAATCTAAGCTTTGTAACAAACTGTAAGATACAGTAAAATAAAACTATTTCTCTCATATTAGTAGTAAAAAGAAAAAAAAAGTAGGTAGGTTGTTTTTGGCAGGTAGTGCAGTGGCATGAAGTCTTCTAGTGATCCTAACTGGCAGATCCTTTATAACAGCTCTGCCACCTGGCTTCCTTTTCTGAGTCCAAGGGGGCTGCCCTAGTTATTGCTGTTTCTCAGCTATCAGGAAAGGGATAAAGAGAAAGGAAGGAAAAGCCTTTTGTACTTAAGGAGATGACCTAGAATTTGCACACACCAAGTCCTCTTTTAGTCCATTAACTTGAACTTGGTAATATGGCCACACTTAGATGCAAAGAAAGCTGGGAAATGTAGTCTCTAGCTGGTTAGCCATGTGCCCCTGAAAACTCTGGTAAAAGAACAAAAGAAAGCAAACTCTGGGGTACAGTCGGTAGTCTTAACCAGTCTTACTCTAGTTTTCAGTGTGAATGGCTGTACAGATTTAAGATACAACGATAAAGCCTTAATAGTGTCTGATAACAATAATAGGGCTAAATGTGGGGCATATGCTAGATAATGAGTAAGAAAGAAATTAGAGATGTGCTAAGCAACAGCAGTGGTTCATTAGGCTACTATACATGTTTCTATTTTTCTATAGCAAGACTCTTTAGTTGAGAAAGCAAGGTTAGGGTGGGGGGATGTGGTTGGGGTGGGGATTCAGGATTGGAAAAGGCAAATGGCCAAAAGTATATCTAGAATGTATGGGATCTGGAAGAATGTGGGTGGTAAAGGAAACGTTGATGTGCCAGGATGGAGAGAATCTAGCTCAGCCAGAAGGCATTTGTACTAGAACTAATGAACTAGAGGACTTGAGTAACTGGAGGGAAAGGTAGTGTGGAAATAGTTATTTATTCTACAGTGAACAGAAAGATTTTTTTTTTTGCTTTTGTTTTTTACTGCTGCTGGGCAAAAGTGGACTACTTCTGTTTTTGTACTGCAAACTCTATTCCCATTCCAGACAGATAAACATAATAATTATTCTGTGAATACATTTTCTTTATTCTCTTGGGGGGTGGCACTACCCTTGTGCAAACTTTCTAGTGTCATTTTCCAAAGTGTCCTTTCCCAATGAATTTATACAGGATGCATTAAATCCTCCAGCAATGATGTGCTATTATTATTATTAGGGGACTGGTCAGGTTGTGCTCAAGTTTTTATTGGGGGATGGTCACTCTAGCATATACCAAAATCCCAACTTCCAGAAGAAAAGCAGGTATTCAGCATAGATCACATTATTTGTACAGTGTAGTCATAGTAAGCTACACTTACGACTTAGGGAAAGTTTCACATTAGTGTAGGGGATGGTTTGCCAGTCCAGTTCCCAGATACCAGGCACAGGCCAATCTTGTAAGCAGGCCTTTCTAAGGATAACTGTCTTAGGCCTGCACACTATTCTCTGGCTTTATTCATGCCAGTTTTCTAGGTTTCTTGTAGAAAAGAATGCCTTGTCTCCAAGTAAACAAAGCCAGAAGCAATAGTTTATAGATTGCTTTCATGTAGATTATCTTATTTAATTCTCTCAACTCTGCGTTTGAGGTTGGTAGAGTTCAGAATTTTATTAACTGTTTATGGGAGAGCAGGTTGAGGTATAAGGAGCTTAAATGATGTCCAAAGCTTAATAAAGGTTGGAGGCCAGGTTCTGTGAATTCCAAATACTTTAAAAAAATATTTTGAGAATATTTATGCATTTAAACTTGATTAGCACTCAGAGGGAAAATTAAAGGAAAATGGGGACATTTAAAGTTAAATGTTCTTCTAGTGGTTACTAGAGGGTAAAGGGGAGGTATATGGGATAAAAGGGGTCAAATATGTGGTGAAGGAAAGCAATCTAACTATGGGAGGTGAACACACAATGTAAATACATATATGCTTTACTGTTAAAATGTACAGCTGAAACTTACCAGATTTCGTTAACCAATGTCATCATAAAAAATAAATTAATAATAAAAAAAGTTCTGATAGTTTTCCATAAAATATTCCTACTATTTAAGGCTCAGATCCCTTTTCCCCCCAGTCTTGGGGAAGGAGAGGAAAGAGGATTGTACAGTTTATATCATGTTTAAAATGATTATTCTTTTTTGAGGCTAAAGAGTTGAGGGGAATACTAAATGCAGTACCCCCTGAAATGACTATGTACCTCAGAGTGAGTATGAGCAAGTAGGTCCTGAGAGAGTATTTCATTCTCATAAAACAAACAAGCAGCCACTAACATTCTATTTAGTGTTTTGTTATTAAACAGATCTCAAGATAAGAAATTTCATCAGTGTTCATTCAGAAATTACTTTTGACTTATTAACAAGCTGCTAAATGTCACTATATTGCATCTGTACAAGAGAGGCCAGGTCTCGTCCTCACAGGGCTTACGGTCAACTAGAAAGGGAGAGAGTAGAGAGGCAGTTACAACAGTACTCTTTCAATCACCAGGATGGAGGATGTCAGCTGATGGCTCTACCGGGGGAAAGAAAGAGCTGCTGTGGAGGCAAATGGGAGGGGGTACCTATTCCAAATGTAGGGTGGAAGGGACTGGAGTGATTAGGAAGGCTTCTAGTGGGAAGTAACTGGTAAGCTGAGACCGGAAAAATGAACCAGGCTAATAGGAGAAGAACAGAAAAAAAGTATGCCAGACCAAAGAAAAAACACAATGAAGAAGATTTGAAGTGAAACCTTTGCATTTAAAGAACCATTTGGAGTAGATACAGGCAGGGTGTGGGAGGAGAGAATAGGCAAAGGCCAAGTCTGTTAAAGGTTAAAACTTTATCCTGAGAGCAATGAGGTGTTAACCTAGGGATTTTTAGTAGGCGAGTTACATGTTGAGATTTTCCCACTTTGGCTGCACTGTGGAGAATAAATTGGAGGAAAGCAGGAGGGACCAGGTGACTAATTTAAGCAGTGAGATACTACGGTAACTCAGATTAGGATGGTGGCAGTGGGTTGTGATGATAGTTGACTCAAGACATTTAGGAGAGAGAATAAATAGGAGTTGGTGACTTCTAGATTTTTGGTTTGAGCATTTGGATGAATAGAAACTTTAATAGGTTGACATCAGAGAAATAAACTTCTGATTAATTCAACTACTGGCTTTCCTGTTTTAGAACACTTCCTTTTTCTTCTGTTTCTTAGTTTTGTGGCACTTTGCTGGTTTTTGAGCTAATGGCCATCAGACTTTTCTGTAGCTAGTTTTTATTTTCTATCTTGAAATGTTCAGTGCAAAAATAGATCATGTTCTGCTGTAAGATTATGATGGTTATCAAACTTTTTTTGTATTCCTTAGAGGAGAGAATGTCTAAAACCTGGGGAGTCAAAAGAAATGCTTACTGAAATGAATGTGAAGTTTCAGTACAGACTAGGGGTATAGAAGAGCATAATGCAAAAAAGCAAATGTCTCCCTTTCTCCAATTCCCAGTTATTTCCCTGGGATCACTTCTTTTAATAGTTAATTGTATATTTTTGTATTTCTTATCTTTATCAAAAATGTATAATGTAAATACAAGCATATCGATGTTTGTTTGCCTCCACTCTGATGGTATACATACTGTTTAGAACCTTGTTTTTTTTTTATGCAGTAATGACCTTGGAGATGTTCACATACAGTTCCATGTCATCCTTTTAAAGGCTTGCACGGTAGTATTCCACTGAATGAAGCTGTCCCTTGATATTAATGAAGGATTGGTTCTAGGACTTCTACAGAAACCCAGACCTGTGGATGCTCAGGTTTCTTATATAAAATGATGTAGAACAATGTATACAGTTGGCCTTTTGCATCCATGGATTCTCAACCTTAGATTCCCAACTGCGGATGCAAAACCTGCAGATAGAGAGGGCTGACTGTACTGTAATCTATCAAGTCTCCTTTTGGTGGGCATTTTAGTTTCAGTTTTCTCTCCCTTTAATACATTTAGGCTGCAGTAAATATACTTGTATTATATATGATTATATTAAACTCAATTTACATCACGGGTCTATCATGAACTGTGAAACATTAGATCTGTTAGACTTTGTAAAATCATTCAGTTTACTTTTATGTCTGTGTGTAGGCTTCTAATATACACAATCAAAGGTGGATTTTTAAAAAAAACAGACTTTAGTTTTTAGGGCAGTTTTAGGTTCCCAACAAAATTTAGCAGAAGGTACAGAGATTTTCCATATATCCCTGCCCCCACACATGAAAGATCTATTTTAAAAGTTTGTGCCTAGTGAATTGTAGAGAAATTGTTCAAACCATTGTGGCAGATATTTGTGTCCCTCAGCAAGTACCAAGATTATTAGAATTAATTATAAAGTATTACAATTAAACTAAAGTTACAATTTGAATGTATTGTATTTGGATGAGACAAGTAGATCCAGTAGCATGTCAGTAATCACCAAATGTTTATTGAACTCTCCATATGTGTAGCACAGTGTTTTAAGTGTTGTAGAGACCAGACAGACACTATTCTCATACTAATCACAGAGACAGTCCTAACTTATAGATGAAGAATCTGAGGGCTAGAGAAGTTAAGGCTCTTTTGTAAGATCACAGTCAGTATATGGCCAAGTCAGGATGTAAATCCAAGTTTGGCTGATTCAGAGGCCATTCTTCTGTTTCTGTCATGTTGGATGTGGGGAATGACTCTTGGTCTTAGCATATTGTCTGTTAGGTTGTGAACTATAGCCCATTGTATTAAGGCACTTCTGTTATTGCAGTTAGTCCTATTAGCATAATACACAGATATGCTCTTCCGTTTTTCTAGAAGAACATGCTGATATATGTTGAAATACAAAGCCAGTGAAGGACAGCATTTTAAAAGCAAGCAGAAATGTCTGTATTTCATGAACCAACCAAATAATGGAACATGGTAATTTTATTGAAGTTTATAAATTCAAAAGTAGTGTTTTGTGCTAAACACAGACTTCAGACTAGTGAGCCAGTTTACATGTTGACTGCTCTGGGTCCTGTGATCATTAATGATTGCTTTTCTAGGTGCTTATTATCTGGGTAAGAACACAAATTTGCTGTGTCTTCCAAGAATGTGTATGTGTACTTGTCTGTAATGGCACAGAGAAGCTGAGAAAAGGAGGTATGCTGTTTTCTTGTTTATTAGGTGAGCCTGAGTTCCTTATTGATGAGAGTTGTTGAAGAGCTGGGTACCAGCCATGTGTGCCTGAGCGTTTGGTGCAGGACCAGCCCTTAAAAAAATTGGCATTCCTAGTTTGTACCAGCTGCCGGGATAGCACTTAGTTTACAGAAGACCTGGATTGATTTTCTTTAATTATGTATATATAGTAGAAGAGATAAAGGAATTGAAAAGTGGTCATAATTTGCTTCTGTAAAAATCCCAGACTTTTTAGTGAAACAAAAGAACAGGGTGTTACTTGTGAAACAGTAAGACTGGATGGATAGATAGAATCTTTTGTAAAAATAGATTTTGTCACAGGCAATAGATTTTTTAAGGCTTTCAGCCCCCCATGGTTCTGTTGCTAGGATTAAGCCTTTCTGCATTGCAGCGTGGAGAAGCTTTTATTTGCGTTAAGTCAGACTTCTTGGTATGTCACCTGACAGTCTTGTGGTTTCAGATGAATATGGTTCATTGCTATTCTTAACCTGGGTTGGCAGTTGTGCATAACTGGAGTTTTTAGGGATTTTGAAAAGTGGAACTGCTTAAGAGAAGCAGAGATGCCACTAATGTACAGTTTAACTCAAGAGGTTATTTTCAAATGTTGTTAACATCAAAATCAGCCTGTCTAATTATAAATTTGATGATAATGTTTGCTTTAAAATATCTGAAGTAAACATTTAAATGCTGAGATTTTAGATATACTTATTTTATGAAAAGTTGATTAAAATTATGGTGATAAATTTAGGATTTCTTGAGAATGTTTTAAGCAGGTGGTAATTATTATTTAAAAATATCTAATTTATGAATGCTATATATTAGTCCCTGGTATATGTATGTCCTATTCTCTTTCTGTCATAAACTGCTTTTCTTTTTCATGTTACATAGGAACACTCACTACAGATATGTGCTTTTGGTATTTACCTCATATACATATTTGTAAGTAAAATATAAAAACTTGACCTTTATTAATGAGCTTATTGATCATAACCTAATTTTTTTATAGTTAATGTTATTCTTTAATTTTACTGACATAGACCTGAATTTATATGGTAATGTTTTTGATGCCTGTGAACCTCATAACTATGTGTCCCCACTTAGTCCTATTAATGACTTGAATTAAATAATTTGAATTAGTGGTGAGTTTAGATTAAGGTACATTGTTTTTATATTTTAAATAAATTCTACTATGAGAATTTAAAATAATTTTTCCATATGTGTAACCAAGTTGAATAGCTTAGATAGTGGCTCTCTCTCACTGGTTTTAGCTCATTTTAACATTCTTCCAGTGTTCCACTGAAGTTTCTTAAGTTCTCAGGTATAGAGAACTAATGTCAGATAGTTAAAAGCTACATAGGTCAGGCATAGTATTTCAATTAGTTGTGTATGTTGCTGAAAAAATACTAAGTAAATATGATAGCAGATATGATGCATGATATGCTCTCGTGGTATAGAAATTTATTCTTGCTGAGGTCTATTTCACCAAGACTTCATGTTGTGGATGATAGATTTCTCTTCTCTGAAATACTTTATGTAAAGTCTTTGTGTGTTTGATTTTATAAATGTTAGGTTATGAGATAAGTATAAATAGTTTGGGGATTTTTAATTAATGCTGGTAATAGTTTTTATTTTTATCTTACAGTATTTTTTCACATGTGTTATCTTATTTGATTAAATGGTAGTAATCTTGCTGCCAAGTAGTTTACTATACTTGTCACTGAAATGTAAATGACAGTCATTAGGATTTCATTAATATTCTCAGTATAATTGAATTCAGTATGATACAGATAAACAGACTAAAGATTATCTAGTGTTATTTTTATATTTAATTCATTAAAACATTGAAGAAAAATAACTGGATGTAAACAGCCTATATAAAAAAAAAAGAGTTTTCTGATAAGAAAAAGGCCTAAATCAAAAACTAAGGTTTTGGAGTTTAGATCAACAAATAAATAATGGGATTATTTTTTTGTGAGGTTAAAGAGTTATAATTCTTTAGAAGAATAATTATTGTATATATAGCCTTCCATCAGTAAAGTATTGTACCTCTCGAAGTAGCCATTTATTCACTTACTTGTGCAGCAAATGAATTGAAGTTCTATTATATTCCTTCTCTCTTCCACCTTCTCTCTATAGTATTTATAAAGATACTGAAATATGAAAAGTCAAAACAAAATATAAACTAAATTTGTGATTAGCAAGTTGTTAATCTGGATGGAATTGCCATGTTTATAAAATCAGTTTGAATTATACCAAAAAGCAAAATTGGTTCAATAAGGACACCTTGTTACTGATGATCCTACCTGCTTCAAATTTCTTTAAGCACTTCTTTAATATGACTCCTAGCAGAAATGCAATGATACTCTAATAGTGATCTATATTTTTAAATTATTTTCTATACTTTAAAAACTTTCTACAGTGCAGTTTTTACATGTATTTTGTGGTTTCTCTAATTTTCTGTGTATGGTTTCTCTAATTATGTATGTATCCTGACCTTAGGTCTTTTAACCCCTGAGTTGGGGAAGAGTTATTGAATTGGGTCCTTGACTCTACAAAAAATTAAATACTGTCTGTAAACCAAGTAAATAGTTTGATGCATATGTAGTTCTGTTTCTCATATGTTCTTTTGATTAATACTATGGAGAATTCATAGTGGCCTTCAATTATAATACCTCAGTTACTGGATACTAATTTTTTTTAAACATTAAAAAGATATCCCTTTACTAGAAATGATTAGAAATTGTTGTTATAGACCATATGTTCACAGTTATTATTTTTAAAAAGCACAGTAAATATACCTATTTACTTAACATCAAAGGGTGTGTAATAATCTGACTTTACAGTACACTTATCACACTTGAAGATTTTAAGTTGTACAGTTCCTATTATGTACCTGGTACTATGTTAATTTTAAAGAAAAATAAAAACCTCTTATCTGATACAATTGGGACTTCCAGATGAATGGAAAAAGTCAGTTGAAATGAGGAATTTAAAAACTATACATATAATAACATTTTATTTAGGGGAAAACACATAAATATACATTCATTTGCTAGTCCTTTGCGATCAGTATGTTTTACAGAGGGAATGGTGAATGTTATTTCTGTGTTGTGGGGTACAAAAAATAAAATGTTATATAAAGTAAAAAAACATTGTTGGACTTAAATACTTTGCTTTCAGGAGGCATATTTAAACATTGGCTAGTTAGCAGCAGAGTTGTCTAAAGCAAAATCTTTCTACATTTTAAAAAAAAATATGGCGCTTTTGCCTTGGTGCTTTCGGTTCTGATAGAGACCAATTCTTGGCATGTTGGTGTTACGTTAGGAAAGCTTTTTGCTTGTCTCTTGTAGCCTAAGTTAGCATTCTCTGCTCTCATCCTTACTCCATCTATCTCTCCATCATCCATCCCTTTCTTCCTCAATAATACATCCTTTACCAAACTCAGAATGTTTTCCAGTACTGGAGGCTCTTTCTCTAATTCTGCAAGCATTGCTTTTGAAACTTAGCTGCCTTCTCTCTCCATTTCTTCCTGGAGCTTTGGGTGTTAATATTTTCTCAGAGCTAGTCTCCATCATCATGCATGTTTTCATTTCAGTGAGACAACAGTGATGGATAAGGTTTAGGAAAGAACAACTAACATAGTACCAGGTACATAGTAGGCACTGTACAAATAATTACTGAATGAATGGATTTAAAATCTTCAGATGTGATAAGTGTACTGTATAGTCAGATTATTCCATACCCTTTGATGCTAAGTAAAAGTGAAAATGTATAGATAATCAATTGGAAGTAGGAGTAGAAGGAGAGAAGAGACCAGTGGTGTTAATTTTCAAGTGCGTGAAATTCAATTTCAAGATGATTGATGAGGCAGAAGAGTTGGTCAAATAGAAAAAAGCGAATTATTTAGATATTTTCTTTAAGTGTGACAGTTGTTAATGTGTTGAGATACAGACTACCATTTAGTCTGGTGTTTCTCAACTATTTTTTTACATTATCATCCCCCTAAGGAGGATGATGATGTCTTTCTTAGACATTTTTTCCCTTAATCTCTACCCCACCCCCATTCTGATACAACAGATATATTGTATATTTACTTACATATTGTGGCCTTTAGGAGGGCCACATCTATTGTAATATCTAAGATATAGATAGATAGATAGATAGATAGATAGATTGATTTTTTTTTTTTTTTTTGGCTTCTTTCCCCCTCTCTTACCTTCTTCCCCCAGACCAAATTTGCCTCCTTGGAAGTCACCTTGTTCTCATTGAGAATGCATGATTTAGACCTAATTTAGTAGCCAGTAATGTGTTATAGGAATTCACGTGGTCTTCTGAGGTGCAGTGTCAGTGTGTAAAGGAGGTGTCTATTCCAGTATGTTTATTTTCTATTAGCATTCTTTGAAGGTGTCAGATAAAAAACATGCAGAGCAATAAGCTGACATAAACTATAAATAACATCTGCGTAGAGTCTTAAAATAGTTTGTGGCTCATCACTGAGTAGTTTTCTTACTAATGCTTAAATTAATTATGCTGAACACATAGCTTAATACTGAGGCAAGTTTTGCTGTAATAGATAATTTTTTTGTGAATGGTGATGTTGTACTTACCACTGTTAATGATTTAGCTTAGTTATGTCTTCAGTTAAATTTTGATAAAAAACGGCAACACGATGAAATGGAAAGCATAGTGGACTAGATATCAGAAGATTTAGCTTCTAGTTTCGGAATAAAGAGTTATTCCAAACCCTTTGCTGATCAGAAGTGAATTCCAGTGGCTTAGAGTAGAGATGGGAGTGAAAAGAAGGGGAGAGGCCAGAACAGTAGCTTTAGATAGGTCATTTTTATATCTCTTTCACTTGAAAAATGAATCAATTTTTACTTGAAAATGAATACACTTTATAATTATTTGCCTATTAAAGGAGCCACTTTGGGGTTATTGTTTGTTGTTGTTTAATAACATGTTCTTGTAGTGTATTTGAAATAGAATTAATTTGCCAGGCAACTTTTTGGCGACAAATCCATTTACTCAGTTTCATATCTATAAATTTCAGAATTCACAGCTTCTTTCCATTGTAAGGTAGAGGGAACCCAGGCTTTAAAAAAACCTCTCCATTTCAGGGACATACTCTGAAGACGCATAGATGACTTCTCATGTAACTTTGACTAGCTCTTTTTTTGAACAACAATGACTCTAGGAATTTTTTATGTCTTCTTCCCTTTTTAGATAGGTAGGTAGACAGACAGACAATATATTATATATATCCTTTTTTCTTTTAAGAAAAAAGTATAATCTATATTTAGATACCTCTATGTAGATATAGATGTCTGTTTTTCCTTTGAGGAAAAGCCTCTTGTAACCTCACTTCTCCTACCCTTCTGGGATGACTATAGATCTTGGTTGCCCAAGATAATCCTGGTTGCCCAAGATAATCTTGGTTTACTCCCTTGCGTTTAGGGTCTCCTTTTACTTTCAAAACTTTACAGTTTAGATGGTCAGTTAATTATGTCACACTATTCCTCTGTCTTCCGCTTTCACAGGGAAGCCTTTCTAAATAGCATGTGTTTAACTTACTTTCTCAGCTCTCTCTCTTCAATCCATTGCTATTGCTTTGTGACTACCTCCACCCCACTTCTCTACTGAAATGGTTCTTGTAGGAGTACCAGAGACTACCGAATTGCTAAATCTCATGGACATTTGTAGTCTTTAAAAATTTTTGACCTTTCTGCAGCCTTTGTGCGCTATTCCTTTCTTCATCTTTATCTTCCTTGACGTTTGAAATAACATTTTACCATGGGTTTTTCTCTTTTTTCTCTAGTGATCTTTTTATTGATCTTCCCAAGCTTCTCTGTTACTCTTCTCTCTATCCTTCAAATATTGCTGTGTCCTAAAATTTTAGTTTATTGGTCCTTCACTTTTTTTCTCTTTTTAATTAATATATCCTCCCCGAATGATTTCATTACCAATTATGTATCAGTAACTCCTGTGTCTAGAACTCTAGTCTCAGTCTTTCTCTTGAGCTGTAGACCATTTTTTATCAATATATTGGACATCTTTGTACAGCTGTCACACAGGCCCCTTGAACTCAATCAGTTAACATCCTTATTCCAAACTTGCTTTTCCCCCTGTATTCTCTCCCTTGCTTAATGATATCTGCTTTGATCAAATTTGAAAGCTGAGAGTCAGCCATCCTCTTCCCTCATTCCCCATATCCAGTCTCCTGGGTCCTGTCTCTGTCTCCTAAATAACATGTAGCTCTGTCCTTTTCTATCTTCAGTGCTATTCTTTGGTCCAGGTTATAACATTCTTACCTCCAAACCTGACTCTCTACTCAGTTTTCCAAGTTTGTGTCAATGTAGTGTTCTAAAACACACAAATGATCTTGTCATTTATTGTTAAACACCCTTACTTTTTGCCTGAATGAGAAAGTTCTTATGTGTTTGTATGAAATGGTTCTGAGTGTTGATGTGGCACCAGCCTGCTTTTTTAGCTGTTTGTTTCTTTGCTGCACACTCCAGAGCTAAAAATTACAGCACCCTCAGTTTTCTTCTTTCAGGGAAGAGAATGCCCTTCCTCCCCACATGAAGCTGATAACTTTAAGTAGCTAAATAATGCAGAATAATGGTTAAGGTCATGGACTCCAGTAACATACTACATGCAATGTAAGTAGCATGAACTAGCTACTTTTCCAAATGCATAAATAAAAAATTTTTTTATTAACATATGTAGTGCATTTGGAAAAGTAGCTGCTTCATAATAGATCATGTATAAAAAGTTAGCTGTTATTTATTTTATATCATTTACGATTGTTCTTTAGTGAGTTCTTTCTTGACCTCCCCATGCAGACTTCTTGTCAAGATTGTAGACCTGCCTCTGTGGTATACTGTATCACACTGATAAAAATCATTCATCTGTCTTCCTGTTAGGTTGTGAGCTTTCTCTGGTACGTGAGCTTTCTTTTCATGCTTAATGAATTCTGTCAAGTTAGTGAATGAATACATAGATAAAGAATTTGTCAGAAGATATATTCCCAGCACCTGGAATTGTGCTTTAGGTAGGGTAAATGTTTAATTAATCTTTGTTTTAATGAGATGTCTATAATGTAAATACATAATTTGGTTATAAATAGTGTTATTTTTTCCCCCACAATCCTCTTTTTTTTAATTGTACAAATGTACAATTTACATAAAATGCAGATATCTTAAGTGTATTATTTTATTAATTTTGAAAAATATGTATACCTGTGTAATTACAACCCCAATAAAGATGTAGAACATTTCAGTCACTCCAGAAAGTTCCTTTGTATACATTTTTAGTTCATTCTCCTCACACCCCACTTTTGGCCAACCATTGTTTGGATTTCTGCATATAAATGAAATGACCAATATGTATGCTTTTGTGTCTGGATTTTTGTCACTCAGCAATGTTTTAGAGTCTGTCTATGTTATTATGTGAGCAGTAGTTCATACCTTGTTATTTCTGAGTGTATTTCCAAGTAGGAATATATCATGGTACTTTTATTCATTCTCTCATTGACAGTCATTTGCGATGTTCCCAATTTTTTGCTCTTATGGATGAAACTGCAAAGAACACTTCTGTGAAAGTCTTTGTGACCAAATATTTTAATTTCTGTTGGATATGTACCTATGGGAAGAATTGCTGTGTCATAGCTGCCAAATAATGTTCCGAAATAGTTGTCTCCTTTTACACTCCTACCAACAATGTATGAAAGAGTTCCAAGTGCTTTATACTCTTACCAACAACTAGTGTTATCGGTCCTTTTAATTTTAGCCATTTTAGTGGTTGTGGAAGGATTTACTTGGATTTCTCTGAAGATGAATACTGTTAGCATCTTTTCCATATGCTCTGTTCATTTATCACTCATATATCTCCCTGGTTAACATGTTTCTTTTCCCACAACCACTTTTTACTATTTCCATATTTTAAAACCTTTATTTTCTTTACTCAGTTTACAATGAAAAAAGGGCTCTTAGATGTGAATTCACTCAACATTTTACTTTCATATCTACAAATCTTTCTGTACTAGTGTCCGTCCATTTTTGCCTCCTTTTTTTTCAGCCTAGTGCAGGGGTTATCCTTTCTTGTTTGAAGCTAAACCTTTCACCTGTACTCCGTATCCTATCTTCCTCCATTTCCTCGGAAGACTTGCTTTATCAGGCACCATCTCCTTTTGACAGCACATTCTTTGTCATCAATATGTAAACATGTTCAGATGTATCCTTTTAAATAAAAAAGCTGTCACTCTACTTCATGATTCCTTTTCTTTTCTCTTTTCCTCGATAGCTGTTTTAAGCTTACTGTTTTCTCTGTTCCTATTCACTCCTCAGTGCTCCACAGTCTGACCCCTGTACTCTACTTACTCCTTAGAACTCCCTTGCCATCATCACCAGTGATGGCTTTGTTTCTAAAGCTAGGGGATGCTTTTTAGTGATGGCCATGGTATTTCCTGACTTTCATCCTATGTCTGTCTGGTTCTTTTATAGTTTCCTTTGCATAACATCAAAGCACAGTTTTTAGTGAAAGCAGTTCAATGGAATGCAAATCCATTGCATTCAAGGATGCAATTTCTGATTTAAGTTTGGTTCAAGGATGAATTTCTGATTTAGCTTGAATGTCTAGGGTCTTTCATCAGTTTCTAACACATGGACATTTGCTAAGGATTAGACAGGAGAAAACTAAAATTGTATTTACTGTCAAGAATTTGGGATGATGTTTTATGTTGCCAGTTATAGGTTGTTTAACATGCATTGTAGGGTTAAGGTTAAGATTTTCTTAAGGAAATGAAGCAACCCTATCAAGAGCTGCGACTGATGGACCGTGAGGAATTGGACGTTCAGCTAATGACAAAGAGCTTCTGGAATGGCATTTCTGCTGTTTCTTAGCAACTGTTCCATCAGTTGTCGTGTGTTCAGTTCACCAGACCTGTATCTACACATGCAGCATATTATTTTCTCGCTTTCCCTTTCCTCCCTATCTCACTCACTTCATTAATCTTTTAAATTTTGAAACAAATGCATCATAAAAGTACATAAAGCAAATGTGGTGTCCCCCGTAAAGTGAATGAATATCTATTAAACACAATCCAATCAAAATGTAGAATATAGTACTCCAGTCCACCTGGTGTGTCTCTTCCTGGTTACTGCCCCCACCCCTTACTCCCAGAGGTAACTGCCACTCTCCAAACTTTGAAGCCATCAATTAGTTTTCCTTATAGTTTTAAAAATTAACTGTGTATCCCTAGATAAAACTTTACCTGATTTAAGTCTTTATATAAATGGAAAAACACAGTAACTGTGTGTGTGTCAGTCTTTGTTATTGTCTGATTTCTTTGGCTTAAGGTCCATCCATGTTTTTGCCTATAGCTGATGTTTATTCATTGTGTTCCTTGTGTAGTATTTTGTAGTCTGAATATTACCATAACATACTTATCCATTCTACTATAGATGAACATTTTAATTGTTTCTAGTTTTCAACTATTATGAAAATTGCTGCTATGAACATTCTTATATAATGGAATTCAATGTTATTATATTTTGTTCGTTTAGTATTTAATTTAAAAGACTTTTTCTAAAAAGATTGTGCGAATATTTACTCACACCAACTAAATGTGAGAGTTACCATCACATATATGATTTGTTCATCACATTTTATACTTGTTATTGTTTTAAAAGTACTTAGCTGTCATTATTTAAACTGAAAACCATTTTTGTTTTTGCATTTCTATATTAAAGAAACAGTAACAAAACTATTTAAAAATATGGCTTAATCGTATGCTCTTTGGTTTATGCCATGAAATCAATGTTTCTTTGTTATGTTAAATGTACTTACACATTTTTAAGTTAGCTATTTTCAGATTAATATGGGATGACTATATTTTATATACACTAAGTGATACATGCCATTACTTTTATTTTTTAATCTAAAATGTCATAGCTGTTTTAAGTTTTCAGCCCTGAACTAAATGGTTGTATTTTGTAAAAAGATCTATTATATATAGTCTTTAGCAATAAGGCAACTTTGGGTTTTGTTATATAGATTTTATTTCTAGGAATTTATGTAGAATATTTATTAAAATAACTCTAATGGATCTTTATTTTTCTTTAAAGTTGGCCTTTGCCAGAGTTTGATCCAAGCCAAATTCGACTGATTGTATATCAAGACTGTGAAAGACGAGGGAGAAATGTCTTGTTTGACTCCAGTGTTAAGAGGAAAAATGAGGACATATCAGTATCGGTGAGCATCATTATTAATTTGGTTGAAATTTAATGTCAAATATTTTAATTCAGTAAAGAACAAATAAAATTTCAATTATGGTACTTATGTTTGTCAGTATTAAAACATCTTTGCCTTGCTTTTATAATTCAGAGCCCCGAACCTGAGAATTTTTAAAAGAAAAAAAAGACTTGCCTTATCTGTCATCAGTCTAGTACCAAAGAACGTTTTAATTTTATTTCCTTATGTAATTGTATTGAGAAATATGACTAGACCTGCAGGGAGCCTTAGAGGATCCAGTCCAAAACTCTAATCTCACAATTTTGGAAAGTGGGACCTAGAGAGGTGAAATTACTTGTCTGAAATTATTCGTCTGGAAGTGCAAAGTAAGTTAAATCTGTAGCTCTTAATCCATCATGTTTTTCCTACTCTACCGTGGTAGCAAGAGAAATTATCCTGTTAACATTCAACGTTGTATTTTGAAATATTTTATGACCAGTTTAGCAGTAGTACATGGATATTCACTTGGTCATTTAAGAAAACCTGGTGATTGTGGTTGTCTTTGCTGCTGCGACTACCATAACACTTTCTGACTTAAAGACTCGGTCCCCTGGACGTGTAATCTGGAAGTAGAATCCTAAATGTAAAGGGCAGCCATTAAAGGGATTTGGTTTACATTTCAAAACATCACTTTGGTAGAGAGCCCAGAAATAAACTCAGGAAGATATGATCAATTAGTTTACAACAGGGGAGCCAAGAATATACATTAGGGAAAGGATAATCTCTTCAATAAATGCTGTTGGGAAAACTGGACAGCCACATGCAAAAGAATGAAACTGAACCACTACCTAACACCACACACAAAATTAACTCACAGTGGATTAAAGACTTAAACGTAGACCTGAAACCACAAAACTCCTAGAAGAAAACATAGGCAGCAAGTTCTTTGATATTGGCAGTGATTTTTTTTTTTGGATTTGACACCAAAAACAAAGGCAACAAAAGCAAAAATCAACAAGTGGAACTACATCAAACTAAAAAGCTTCTGCACAGCAAAGGAAACCATCAACAAAATGAAAAGGCAACCTACTAGAAGGGAGGAGAAAATATTTGCAAATCAAATATCAGATAAAGGGTTAATATCCAAAAAATATAAAGAACTCAATAGAAAAGAAAACCCAAGCAATCCAATTTAAAAAATGGACAGAGGATCTGAATAGACTTGTTTCCAAAGAAATACAGATGGCCTTCAGGTGCTCGATATCACTAATCGTCAGGGAAATGGACAGTAAAAACACCACAATGAGATATCACCTCACACATTTTAGAATGGCTATTATCAGAAAGATAATAGTGAGGGTGTGGAGAAAAGGAAACCCTTGTTCACTTTTGGTGGGAATGTAAATTGGTGCAGCCACTTGAAAAACAGTATGGAGGTTCCTCAAAAAAAATTAAAAATAGAACTACCATACGATCTAGCAATTTCACTTTTGCTTATTTATCCAAAGAAAATAAAAACAGTAACTTGAAAAGATACATGAATGCTGTGTTCATTGCAGCATTATTTATAATAGCCACGACATGGAAACAACTTAAATGTCCATAGATGGATGAATAAAGAAAATGTGGTGTATATATACAATGGACTATTACTCAGCCATACAAAGAATGAAATCTTGCCATTTGCAACAACATGGATGGATTTTGAGGGCATTATGATAAACGAAATAAATGAAACAGAAAGACATATGTATATATGGTCTTACATGTAGAATCAAAAGAAAAAAACTTAACCCGTAGATACAGAGAACAGATAGGTGGTTGCCTGAGGCAGGGGTGGGAGGTAGGCAAGACAGGCAAGACGGGTGAAGTGAGTCAAAGGTACAAACTTCTAGTTACAAAATAACATGGAGATGTTATGAATAGCATAGTGATTATAGTTAATACTGTATCATAGATTTGAAAGTTGCTAAAAGAGTAAATCTTAAAAGTTCTCATCAGAAGAAAAAAATGTTTTGTAACTATACATAATGATGGATGTTAATTAGACTTATTGTGGAGATCATTTCCCTATCTATACAAATAGCAAATCATTATGTTGACACCTGAAATATAATGCTATATGTCAGTTATATCTCAATTTAAAAAATACAATGAAAAAATGACTTTGGCTGCTATGTGGAGAAAAGTTAGATGTGGGAGATGAGGGAGAGGAGGTTTGGTGTATCCAGCATTTTGGTGTGAGCAGCTGTCAGGCGAGATGCCAGAGTTCATAGGATTTTAGATGGTCAGGCAGACAGTTGAAAACTAAGGGTAGCTGCTAAAGTGCTAAGCATGTCTTCTTTATATTTATACTGCTGACAGCTTAGCAGAACCAGACTGAGACTGATAGGTTGAAATTGATTAGTTAATCAATATTCTTTGGATTCTTTTTTAGCAGATATTTATTAAGGTTTTTCTTTGTGCTTGATAGTGTTCCATTGAATTGCAGCATGTTACCTCTCCTTTACTATTTATCTTAACGCTATAGCTGTGCATTTTTTCCTTTGCATCTTAAGCAGCCTGCAAGTGCGGCCTCCTGCTATTTGTTGAGCCCCTGCCTGCCTTTTCTGGAGTGGCGCTTCCTTGGTTGGTCTCCTTAGCCTTCTCTCCTGCTGATGTCTTCCTTCTTCTCTCTCATTGAGCTTTGTTCTTAGCCTGCAAACATTCACAAAGCCTCTTTACCCAGCACCAACAAAATAATTATCCTTTTACTTTCTTCTTCATGTGTGTGTTCTTTTTCTGTCCTCATCCCTCTCGGTCTTCTTCCTCAGTGTCTGTTGGTGTTTCTCAGTCTCCTGTCTCACTCTCTTTCAGGCTCATTTCCATGTCTTTTCTCAGACTCTCCTTTCTACCTCTTGGTCTCTCCTCTGTTTTTCCTAGTTACCTCTTTTTCTTTGTTTCTGGTTAGTAATCTGTCTGCTGGCTCTAATCTCATACCAACCATTCTTTCCTCTTAAATTTTCCTGTAAGCCTACTTCTTTTTTAAACTTTTCTCTAGAGAGACTGATCAGTGACTAGAAATCAAACAGCCTTGAATACCTCCAGTCTCAATTGTTTTATATGTCCTCATCCTATGTCCCTAGGTGAAGATTTATCTTCTTTCAAGGTTCATTTTATCAGAACTCTATGAATTCTTACTAATTCCTCTAGGTATATTTCTTTTCTCTTCCATCAGAATCTCATAATGCTTTGTTAGCAGTCTTTTATAGACTTCTATATTATAGCTGTATTTGTATGTGTATTATTAGACTGGAAAAAAAAAGTAAAATATTTCTATTTGTTATTCACCTTTGTTCTTTAAACTGTGTACTGTCTCACATGTGTTAAGTACTCAGGACATATTTCGATCAATTTTAATTACAGTTAGGAAGTTTATTTTCAAAATCCTATAAAATTTTCATGAAGATTTCATGTTCCTTTTAAACACTACAGAAAACCTTGAAATGCCCATTGCTTCCTCTAATTGCAGGCTGTTTGATCTTTAAGTGATTTTTTTACCATCTGCTTTACTGTACCTGTACAATTGGAACATCAAATCATGTGGTTTCTGTTTAAGCAAAAAAGGACTGTGATATAAATGATAATTTTAAACTTCTTACACAAAATTTTGAGTCCATACATAATGATGAGATAATTTAGGTATTAACAGTTTGCTGAATAAAAGTAAATTGTTCAGCTTTGTCTTCGCACAGCCACATTCTATTTAGATATGATACATGTTGTCACTTTGCATGTCCTTCCTTTTTCTTAGTTTAAAACAATCTATAAGAGAATAAGGGTTATAAATACTAATTTGGCCATATAGTTTACCAAATATTTTATTGAGAAAAAGTTCTGTTTTAACATTGAGAAGATATTGTCATGGATTATAAATGGAGAGCCAAGCTTTAGAATGTGAGTTCTACCAAATTGCTTTACTCTGTTCTCTTTACCAAAAAGAAATTAACATTTTCTAACTTGGAAACAGCTCTAGGTTTATTAGGCATTTTAATATGAGGCTGATTCTGAATTTTAGCGTTGTGTTTGAAAAAAATTCATTTGAAAGTTGTCAAGTAAAAGGAGAAGATAGTAATACTTGGGCTTACTAATTTTGAGTATAATTAATTGGATCAAAATCAGATTAATGAAACTTGTTTACTTTGAAGCTACATCAGCTTTAAGATATGGCCCTTGTAAAAATACTTATTGAGATCCCTTTAAATAACTCACATGACAGTTTTCTTTCTGAAGATGATAGATGAGGTTGACTCACTTTATTGAGTACCTTTCATTTGGAATGGGAGGGAAGGCAGTATTTCACAGTGGAATACTGATTCATTTCTGGATTTAGTTGAACTAAGGAATTCTCTGTGGAGAATATGACAGTGCCTTGTTGTAGGATAAGCAAATCATTTCTGTATTTTCATGCAAACACTGTTTATCTAGAGTATATTTAATGCATTTGGGGAGGAAATGAGGGAGCTGTAAATGTTGCTATATTTTAAATTCTATGATTAGTGAATTACATAAATACTTTAATTTGTTTTAGAAATTAAAGCACTTTGCATGCCTGAATATTGTCTTATAATGATGAAATAAAATTTATTGTCTGGCTTTCTCAGCACATACGTTTTGTAACTCCATTATATTCTATGAAAAATGACTGCTGAACTGTAAAACTTGATAAAATTGAATACATTCAGTGATTTTAATAAAGGCATTCCCCCTTGTTTGTAAAAATTAATTTTTTTACATTCAGTCCTCAGACTTTATTCATCTTGTAGCTGAAATGTAAAAAATATTGAGATGTGTTTTATTCAAACACTGTTGTAACCAAAAGGATCCAGTATGATTTGATCACATGATACTATTCTTATTCTAGACACTGTTTTTGTTTTAATGATAATGCAGTGCTATTTCATGAATTCCTGGTGAAATTATATGATTATTCACATGTTTCGGCCTTCATTAGTTATATACAAGGATCAAATTATACATCAGAAAATTCACATAACTGGAAAGGTGAATATATATTATAGTATGTGAGAGTTCTGTTCATTCTGATACATGAGGCTTAATTATGACATCAGATTTGAGGCTTAATTATGACATCAGATTTGAAACATAGGAATTGGTTAGGTCATTGTAGCTGTTTAGAAGTTAATGTACAGAAATCAATAAACTCAGTATAAACAAATAGCTTCCAATGAGAAGATATGAAGGAAGCCAACACTCTATTTAAAGGAACAGTTTTAAACAGTGCCTGTGCATAAACTTAACAAAACCTATGTGTTTAGAATTTTAAAAGTCTCCTGAAGTGCATATAATAGCTTGCTTGAGCAAATGGAAAGGCAAAATATATTCTTAGGTAATACTCAGTGTCATAAAGTTTTTCATTCTTTTTAAGTTGCTTTGTAAAATATTGCTATCTCAGTAAAAATGCCAGCCTTATTTATTTATTTATTTGTTTGTTTCTTTGTTTGTTTGTTTGTTTGTTTGATGGTGGGTGGTGTCTGGAACCAGATAGCAGATTCTAAAGTTCAAACAGGAAAAATTTGCAATAATTGGTTGGAAAACAGAAAACCAGAAAGAGACTAGCTTTACCAGATTTGAAAATATACAGTAACATCTCAATAATTAAAACAATACGTTATTGTCACATAAATAGACAAATAGACCAATGGAACAAAATAGAGAATCAATAATTGATCTAAATACATGCAGGAATTTAGTATTTGTTAAAAGTGTCATTTTAATAGGATAAAGATTAACAAATGATACTGAGACAATTAGCCATTTAGAAAGAAGATAAATTTGGAAGTGTATCACATTTAAATGTAAAAAATAAAACTAACATTATGAATGAAAATGAGTGACTTCCTATATATCTTTGGAGTTGAGAAGACCTTTCTGGCTATGAATTAAAATCCAGAGGCCATAAATTTGACAACCAAATTAAAAAAAAACAAACAAATATGTAAACAAAAGAGAGCAAAGACAAACAAAAACACCACCATACGGAAAGGTAAAAGACAAATGATACCCTGAGAAAACACTTTTATAATCTGCAAAACCAAGTAGCAGTGTTTCTAATAGCGTTCCTAGAAATCAAGACAGAAAACCTATTGAGTAGAAAATTGGGTGAAGGACAAGGGCAGAGAGTTCACATATAAATGGCCATTACACATTTTAAAAGATCATTACTCTCATTTATAATAAAGGAAATGAAAATTAAAACTATACTGTGATTTAGTTATTTCCTTTTAGAGTGACAATAACCCAGACTTCCATGGAGGGCTAATGTTGGAATATCTTCCAAAATTACATATATTTATGTTTTGACTCAGTAGTTGCACCCACAGAGTCATGAACAGATGATTGGCTAAATAAGATACAGTATATTTTACACACTGGAATATAAGACAGCTATATTTAGGAAAAAGGAAAGAAGAGTTCTAAAAATAGATGGAAAGAGTCTCCAGGATATTAGTTGAAAATGAAGAACAGAACTGAATTCTTTACACTTTCTGTAAGATAGAAGGAAAAGTAATATTATAGATGCAAAAAGAAATACTGGAAAGATACTGATAAAACCAACAAAAATTTTACCTATTGGAAATGTGTGAAGTGGGAAATAAGATAGCTGAAGGATGGGACCTACATTTCTTTGCATATACTTTTTTATATTGTTTTGACTTTTGAATCATATAAACAGATTATTTATATATAACTTAAAAATTTTAAAAGTTGACAGAACAAGAAAAAGTTGAAAATTCGTATGAAAGACTTTTCTAAACTGAGAAATACTACATATAAGTGCTGGTTATTTATTTGAATTTCATTTGTGATATAGAATCTGGAACATGGAATATAGTTATGTGTCTAGGTTAAAAAATTTAATCCCCCATGCCTACCTTTCGCTCACCTTTCTCCACCTTCCAAATAATTCAATCTTAAAACCATTAGGTAGGGCTGAACCCTGATGTCAGATAGTGGAGGCATGGTGGCCCAGAGCAGAATATCAGAGCCCAGGTGGGATGAGGAAGGCATCTATCCTGGGTATCTGAGCCTGAGGGAAACACCAATGCAGGTGAGGGAGTGACAGGGGAAATGATATACTGGTTTCATATAAGGGAGTTGATAAATATATGTTAAGGACAATGAGAGGCATGTCTTTCTCAGTGTCAGAGAGGGGAGTTGTAAATAAAGGAAGGGAGAAAACTAGAAGAACCCTGTGGTATTGGATTGGAATTTGAGATATTGGCATGAACTTACTTATATGTGTGTGTATATATATGTATGTATACACATATATACACAAACACAGTAAATGTAGATATAAACTTTGGTGTATATATGTAGACATATATATATGTTCTCTAGCTCTGTCCTTTTAGAGAGCCTAGGAACAATGAGATCTCTATATAACAGGCATACCTAGAATTGTTTAAAATTGCATTCTCTCCTAAAAGGAACCAGAGCTCCTTGGGGAAGTGACTGGTCCTTGGGCTGGGGCAGGGAAAGAAAAAGATAAGCCTGGGACTTCTTGTGTTGAAAGCTTAAAGAATGATGGGAATGTGTCAAAAGAACACAGAAGGCAGCTTGGTGACTCTCACTTGAAGGGTCCAAATCAGGAAAACTTTAGCGTAAAAACAAATAATAATCATACCAGATTACAACCCACTGAATATAAATGAATAAAGTTTGATAAGAAACAACATATTTATAGCATATAGATATAAACAGCATATGGTTTCATAATCCCCTCTGACCGAAATATAAATTACAAAGGGGAAAAAGTTTTTTACAGTGGAGGTGCTTGGTAGGCACCACCTTGATGTGACCATCGGTATCAAGAATATCATCACTAATGTGACTAATCAAAATCCTATGCCACATGATAAGATTCAGTGAGAAGAACGAACACAGTGTTATGTCTATGATATTACATCCCAGGGTATATAACTTGAATCTTATAAGGAAACATCAAACAAATTCAGTCTGCAAAATAACTGCCTTACAATCTTCAAAAGTATCAAGGTCATGAAAGTCAAAATGAGACAAAGTTTTTCACACTAAAAGAGGCTAAAGAGAAACAACAAATGCAGGGCGGGGTTGTGAAGTAGCTCCTTTTGCTCTGTAGGACATTATTTAGACAACTGGCCAAATTTTAATGGAGTTTGAGGATTAGATGGTTATAATGTATCGATAATTTCCCGAATTTGTGGCTATATTGTGGTTCTGTAGGAGAATGTCCTTGTTTTTAGGATATACACATTAAAGTATTCAGAGTTGATGGTGTGTCAGGTAGTCCACTTACCCATTTGGTTCCGAAAAAAAATTAAATTGAACTTGTAACTTGTTTGTGATTGAAAATGTAAAAAAAAATGGATAATTTATAAAAAGCCAATTTTATAAAAGTGATGTTTATAACATTTCTTATGCTTAAATAGGAAGTGATGTTTGTTTATGTGGGTTAAAAATATGGCATCATTTCCCTTAGTAAAAAAGTAAGAAAACTGAACCCTTTTGCCACACTGAGTATTATAGAAAATATACTTAAAGGCCTAGCATTTTGTTGATGATCAATAAGTTGTAAAATTATTAAGTGGCCAAGAATATCAGTACTGAAAATACCAGTGTTTTTAGTGAGTGTTTAAGTGAAATAATATAAAAGGAAATATCTAGTGAAGTTACTAACTCCAGAATAGGCATTCAATTATGTTAGCCCCTACTTTAACTTTTTTCTAATATGTATAACTACGAATCAGTAAGCGTATGCTAGTTCTAGACATTGTATTGGGCACTTTGTATATTTATTTATAAGTATATAATGAGACACAGGCAGAGATACCCCTTAAGTGCTACATATAATCTACCATTAGGTAGGGGTTTTCTTCCCATTAAACAGTTAGGGCTCAGAGAGGTCAAGTAACTTGCCCAAGGAGCCAGAATTTAAATTCAGTCTGTATAGTTTTAAAATCCTTTTTATTTTTACTTTACTGTGCCCCCTCTTTATGTTTTTGGTTAGAGGCAGTTTGGAATTACCAGAAGCTCTCTTTTGCAGTGCTTTTTATAATGGTGGCAACTGTAAAAAAAATTAGTCTTCCAAAAATTGTGATTTCAATCAGACTACTTCTTCCGAAAACCAACCTGAGATCTGTCTTGTGGAAGAGCGGCCATACTGGTAACCGTGATAAAGCCCTGGAATACTTGTGGGGGTGTCACAGACCTTGGTGGATTGCAGCTTTGGTAGTTGTGAGCAATGAAAGCTCTAGAACCTGTTGGGGAGGGAGAGTAGAGCAAAAGGAACAAAGAAAAGGAACTAGAAGTACATTCTATTTTGTACTAGACTGTACAACTTTCTGGCTCTAAGGTTGGCTCTTATTAAAAATTTGGCTGTTTAATACATTCTTATTTCAAAAGGTGAAATTTATATGTATGTACATATAGTGAAATAGAAAAGTCTCATTTGCATTTCTCTTTCCATCCCTGTATCTCTCCCCAGAGGTTTTTTTTTTTCCCCATAAAATATGTTACTTATGTTAACTTGTATTATTATGTTTAAATTTCTCAGTTTTAATTTCTAATATGGAAAAATATTGGTAGATGCAACTCACATAAATAAAAAGCCTTCGGATTCCTTAATAATTTTTAAGGACATGAAGGGGTTTTGAGACCAAATAATTTGAAAACTGCTACAGTAAGTGTCTTGTAATGAACATTGTGTAGATCATAGTAATATAGAAAAATTCCCATAATTTAATAATGTTAGTGAGAAAAGTACAATATAAACTCCACAAATATTATTATAGTTGTGAGACAAAGACTAGAAAACAGTATTGGAGAGAATATGGTAAAATGCAAATAGTCATTATATTAAGGTTATACTGTTTTGAATTACTTCATCTTTGGTTTTTCCAAAGATTTTTGTACAATAATTAAATTTGTGTATGGTTAAAAACTGGTTAAAATATGAATGAGAATAATATTTCTATTTCAGAAACTCTGTAGTGATGCTCAGGTTAAAGTCTTTGGTAAATGCTGCCAGCTGAAACCTGGAGGAGACAGCTCTTCCTCTTTAGATAGTTCTATGACTTCATCTTCTGACGCCAAAGACCAGTGTCCTAAGTACCAGGTAAGAGCGCCGGTGTCATGTGTTTATTCATTCCTTCACAGTTATTTTTGAGTCTCTACAGTACGTTGTGCACAATTGAGGGGCCTGGAGGTATAACATAGACTAGTTTTTACCTTCCTAGCACTTACTTTGTAGCTGAGGAAGCTGATGATTCCTAAGTTTATGAACTTTGTTAAATTTTAGGATAGGGGAAATACAGAGAGCTATGGGCATAGGCAGCAAGGGTATTTTCTCTACCTTTTATTTCCCAATTCAGACTTTTTGGGCTACCAGAATTATTTCTTATTTTATATATTTTTTAATTGTTGAAATATGAAGATAAATATAAAATAATTATATAGTTCTATGCGGTTGTAGGAATTGAAGTATGACTGAAAGTATACACAATTAGAAATATGCAGTTTTATTTTTCAAAAAGTAATGTGATTTCTTTCAAAATACAAAATTAAATCAGTAACTACATAGGAACTTCTCTATGAATTTATTAGATTTTACATCATTGTTTGGTTTTTCATACTTATCAAATGTTATCTGATGTGAATTTATTTTTATCAACCAAGCTTGCATGAAAGAATCACAAGTATTTTATATTTAGCAGTACCAAGATGGAATCCTGGGCTTTTTAATTTTTGTAATTAGGTAATTATGTTTGTATAGAAGTTGGCCCTTATACCACATCGGTGTGACAGAAATCTGAAGTTACTAAAATCCAGATATTAGGAAGTACTACACAGTTCTCCTGCCCTCCTCTCTTCTTCCTTCACCTTCAGTATGATACCTTAACAAGTTCCTAATAGTGTTGTGCTATGTAACATCATGATACTTAAGACAATTTAGATGTTCTAATTAATTTTCTAATGTGATCAATTGTGCACACCTGCCTTTCTTCCTAATATGTTAAAAATGAATATTAGCAAATGGATCCAGACTTTAGAAACTCTGAAGCAGTGAGTGATTGTAATTTCATTTTGCATCAAAATCCCTAGAGATTTTCTTTTTTTAAGGTACAAATTCCTAGGTCATGCACCCAGATATTTTGATAGGTTTAGTATGGTCTTGGAAATCCGCTTTTTTGGCAAGAAGCCATTGAACTATTTATTATAGCATATGGTTCACTACACTTCATAAAATATGATTTCAGGTACTTAGAACATTATTTTTGATTTACACAGATTATTATAGATTATTAGCTTCCAGCAATGAGTACTTGCAAAGAATTGACCTTTCAAATAAGGGCCTTTAAAAAAAGCATTAAGATAACAGTACTTTTTAAATTATGACCTTCATTATAGATTATATTACATTAAAATTAACATACAGAGACATTCGTGATAACTATTTGGTATGTATTAAAGCAGGCAAAGAGAACCTTTAATAACAAACTGTGGTTTCATAAAATGTGAACACTAATTTATTTTCACTATATTTTTTTAGGATTTTTTTATTGATAGTAGTAAAAGGTATACATGCGGTGATATTTAAATTCATACAGCTTGATTTATGTAATAATTTTAGTCAAAATAAGAATAAGAATGGAGTTAGATACATTATAGCAAATTTGAGCTTGGAAGAGAAGGTTCTCATTTCTGTCATTAGCCAGAAGCAATGTAAGTTGACAAGTAAGATTGGCATTGATTTTTAAAAAAAATAAAACTACTTGATTATTAAAAAAATTACTGTTTCTAAAAATATTCTTAGTACCCAAACCTCTGTGCCTTGAAATAAAAATTACATCTTAACCAAATCCCAAGAATAGATGAGTTGCTTCTTTTCAGTAACCTAGGTATATTAGAAGTGATATTTTTCCTTAAAAATTAGCTTTGTGCTTTTATTAAAACAAGATTAAGACTACAGCACTGAGAAAGGAAGAAGCTATATAAATGAGTATAAAAAAACCTAATATAAAAATTGTATGTATAATGAAATGCATTGCTCTTTGAGGATATCTTTCTTAAAAAGGTTTCAAAAATATAAATATATAGATTTTTTAAAACCCATGATAGGCCAGAAATAAGCCAAAGAATAAAAGAATCACATTATAAAAAGAAAAATAGTGTGCAGGTATAGTCTTTGCCCTCTACTTGTAAAATGAGAGTCCTTATCACTTTATTGTTACCATCAGAAGAATCTTTTAAGTATTTTTTAAAAACTTCAAATTCTCAATTTCCTATGATGGAATGGTTTTAGTAAAATTTGTGAATGACCCTCATTTACTGTCTTGGATAATTGTTTAGGTCATCTTCCTCATCAATTGTGTTATTATATAATTCTTGTCAGTTAGGAAATTGCATTGGAACACCCTCTAAAACAGTGACTTAATTAAGCAAGTTAGAGGTTATATTCCTCATATGACAGGAAGTCTGGAGGTAGGCCATCTAGGTATGTTACATGGGCTTTCAACATGGCCTCAGAGACCAAGGCTCCCTTATCTGTGTACATAGAATTAATGTGTACTTGTTGCCTTGTGCTCCTTGTGTAGTCTCCATCTCCAGTGACTTCTGTGTATATCTCATTGACCAGGCCTGTGTTGAATGCATATGAATGTATGGTTCTGAAAGCTGCTACGCCAGCCATTAGTGTCACCCTTAGAAACCAACCATAACCTATGTATAAAGGAGGCTCTGAAATGTAGTCCCCTCCCCCCCATTGGGCACCTTACTGCCCCTAAAACAATTAGGACTTCAAAAAATAAGGAATAAGGTAGTAGGTAGGTAATTAGTGATATTTGCCATAGTACCTAAGTAGTAACCAAATGGATAACTTCTATTTTTAGCCTTTTTCTGACTCCTTTGAGGACAGTTAAAGAATAATGGAAAGGAATAACCTTTTGATCAGAGTTCTTTGAAAACAGCATTCTAATGTTTCAAATAAGCCCTTTTTTAAAAAAAATACAAAATAGATATGAATTATCCCATTTATGGATGCCTCCTTTGTACAATAGGAGTGATAAAAATTGTTCTACAAGTTCAATGAATTCTTCGTGTCTGTACTGGGGAAACATTGCATATGCATAAGATGTGGTTAAGATTGCTCATTTGAGCATTATTTGAAATAGCAAAAACCTAAAGGTGACCTAAGTACCCATCAGTAAGGGGAACCGGTTTGATAAACTGTGGTATTTTCATACAGTAGAATGCTGTGCAGCCCTTAAAAAGAATCCATGTATAACAATATGGTTCGACATTGTGAAATGAAGAAAATCAAACTTTAGAACAGTATATACAATGCAGAATCACTAAAAAAAAAAAACCCAAAAAACCAAAAAAAAATTATGTAGAATAACTATAACAAGAATTTTTAATAAAAATCAATATTTGAAAGTCATAGGGTTTTAAATTCTGTAATTTCATTAATGTTATGGTTATTGTTTAGGGTTCTCGGTGCTCTTCTGATGCCAATATGCTTGGGGAGATGATGTTTGGCTCAGTAGCGATGAGCTACAAAGGATCCACCTTAAAAATTCATCAGATCCGGTAAGGGATTTTCTGATGGTTCTTAATCCATTTAGAATAATTAATGTCTTTGAAGATAAGAAAATTTCATATAGTCTTCACTCAAATTGAGCATGTCAGATTACTCAGTTTATGATTTCATGGGTTTAATGCTGCTTCATGGCTGTGGTAACTCTCCAGAGAAGTCTCTGTGACATATATTTTTATTTATAATAAAACAAAAAGTTTCTTGTATTTTAGTTTTGATCTCTCTCTGTCCCTCTCTTTTTCCTCATAGTTCTCCTCCACAGCTTATGCTCAGCAAAGTTTTTACTGCACGGACTGGCAGCAGCATCTGTGGGAGTCTCAATACGTAAGTGATTATGGACACAGGGAGAAATGAATTATTTAAGATGTGCAAAGCATAAAAACTAAAAGACTGCTCTCGGGATTGCAGCTTAAATTCAGATTTTTTCCCCAATCCTTATGTTGAAAGTTTATGGAAGCCAGTTTTTCCCATCCAGGTTTATTGAGCTATAATAGACATATAACATCGAGTAGGTTTAAGGTATACAACATGTTGATTTGATACTTTTTATATATTGCAAAATGGTTACCACTATTCCATTAGTTAACACTTCCATCCTATCACATAATTACCATTTCCTTTTTGTGGTAAGGACATTTAAGGTTTATTCTCTCAGCAACTTTCAAGTATATAATACAGTATTGTTAGATATAATCTGTATGCTGTACATCATATCCCCAGAACTCCTTAAACTTATAACTGAAGTTTGTACCCTAAGACCAGTAGCTGGCTCCCCATTTTCCTTATTCTCAGCCCCTGGTAATTACCACTCTGCCCTCTATTTCTCTGAGTTCGGCTTTTGTAGATTCCATATATAAGTGATATCATAGAGTGTTTGTCGTTCTCTATCTGACATTTCACTTGGCATAATGCCCTCAAGGTTTGTTCAAGTTGTCGCAAAAGACAAGATTTCCTTCTTTCTCATGGCTGTGTAATACTCCCCTCCCTTTCTCTCTCTCTCTCTCTCTCTCTCTCTCTCTCTGTGTGTGTGTGTGAGTCTTGATAGGCTGTATATTTCTGGGACTTTATCCATTTCTTCTGAGTTATCCAGTTTGTTGGAATATCATTGTTCGTAGTAGTATCTCATGATCCTTTTTATTACTGTGGTATCAATTGTAATGTCTTCTCTTTCATTTCTGATTTTATTTGAATCTTCTTTTTTTCTGAGTTAGTATAGCTAAAAGTTTGTCAATTTTGTGTATTCAGAAAACCAGCTTAGTTTCGTTGATTTTTTTCTTTTATTTTTCTGGTTTCTATTTTATTTTTTCCCCCTCTGATTTTTGTTAAAGCAAGTCCTTGAATAGTGTCATTTTGTTCAGTGTCATTTTGTTATAGTGTTGATGAGATGGTGTAGGAACCTAACTCTTGTTTATATCAATTAACCCATGATCAACTTGGTTTCATTATATATCATTTCAGTTAAAGTTGCAGAACCTATTGATGATGTTAAGGGAGGACTTACTGTATTTCCTTACTTCTGCTAATTTTGGGCTTAATTTGTTCTTTTTCTAGTTCCTTGAGGTAAAGTGAGGTGGTTTATTTGAAATCTTACTTATTTCTTTAGGGATTTGTTGCTATAAACTTTCGTCTTAGAGCTGCTTTTGCAGGATCCCTTAGGTTTTGTTATGCTGTGCTTCCATTTCATTTGTTTCAAGGTATTTCTTGATTTTCCTTTGACCCATTGGTTGTTCAGGAGCATGTTTAATCTCCTAATATTTCTGAATTTTCTACCTTTCATTCTGTTATTAATTTCTAGTTTCATATCATTGTGGTCGGAAAAGATATTTGGTATGATTTCAGTCTTCTTAAATTTGCCAAGACTTGTTTTGTGGTCAGTTATGTGATCTGTCTTGGAGACTGTTTCATGTGTGCTTGAGAAGACTGTTTTCTGCTGCTTTTGGGTGGAATGTTCTGTATATATTTGTTAGTACCATTTAGTCTAAAGTATGGTTCAAGTCCTACTTTTCTTTGTTGGTTTTCTGTCTGGATGATCTATCCATTGTTGAAAGTAAAGTATTTAAATCCTGTTGCATTGTTGTGTATTTCTTTCTTAAGATCTGTTAGTATTTGCTTAATATGTTTACATGCTCTGATGTTAGATGCATATGTATTTATGATTGCTCTATCTTTTTGATGAATTACCCCCCTTATCATTATATGAGCATCTTTGTCTCTTGTTACTGTTTTTGGCTTAATGTATAATTTGTCTGATAAGTATTGCTAACCTGGCTCTCTGTTGGTTTCCACTTGCACAGAATATCTTTTTCTATCCCTTCATGTCGCCTGTGTATGTCTTTAAAGCTGAAGTGAGTCTCTAGTAGGCAGCATATTCTTAGATCTTGTTTGTAGTTTAAGACCAGGAATATAGTTTCTCTTTTTCTAATTTGCTAGAAGCTGTATCTGGAAGTAAAACATTGAATGTATTTCCATGTTGACATGCTGATTTTCCATTTTGCAGTGCCATGCTCAGTTAGCATCTGGAGGTTGCGTTCTTTAGTTTTCAGATTCTCTTAATATTTAGAATTAACCTTGCCATTAGGAGTGGCCTAGGTCAGCCATATGGTAGGGCACAGGATATTGCCAAAATTATAATAGTGAAGCTGAAACAAGGTCAGGCCTGATGTCAGGGTAATGGGCTACATGCCAGAACCAAGTAAATGTAGGACTGGGGCTAGGATGAGGTGGTAGTGGACCCGAGGGAAGGATTCTGCAGGTGCCACCTGCAGATCAGAAACCTGGCTAGCCGGAGTCCATGGGGGTATCCATAGTCAAAAGCAATACGGGGTGGCAAGGAGCTACTCTGAACTAGAAATAGTCTCAAGAACCTCTATTAGTTGTATATGCTCTAAAAAGACTTCTGGGGGATTTTATTAGTTATAATACACGTAGCTCTTTTTTAACTTTTAGGAAGGAAAAGAAGACATATTTTTTACGATATCATTGATGTTTAAAAATATTGATGTCTAAAGTACTAATATTTAAGAATTTAATAGTAAAGAGAAAACTAGAGGTCCTACACTGAAATGACTGATTTGAACTCAAATCCTCTTAGTTTCTTCATCTTTTCTTAGTTCTAATTGATAGCTCTTAAAATCTCAAGGAAAGAAACATTATACTAAAGGTATAATTTTGTTTTTGTTATTTTGAATAATTTGCTAAAAGAAGTAATACAGGCCATTTGTTATTTGTAGACTAAATATATCTTTTGGCTTTTGGGTTGATTCTTTTCTTTTTTTCTTTCTTGTTTTCTGTAAGAAGTTTAGAAAATATTTTTAGGTCCAAGATACGAAGGGGAAACTTTATAATTTAAATCAGGGTTTATAATCTTTTTCTGTAAAGGTCCAGATAGTAAATATTTTTGGTTTTGTGGTCCAGACAATATGTTGTTGTTTCTCAGCTCTGCAATTGTAGCATTAAAGGATTCATGTACAATATATAAATGACTAACTGTGGCTATGTTCTAATAAAACTTTATTTACAAAAACAGGCAGCAGGCTGGATTTAGCCTCAGTTTATAGTTTGCCAACCCCTGACTTTAATTAACTAATAGGGAAACTTAAAGCTTAAAAAACTGTTATGCACTTAAAATTTCATTGGGATATACAAAAAATTGCCATTAAGAGCATAAAATGAATTTGGAATTTATTTTTTTTCTTCTCTCCTGTAGGCTGCAAGACAGTCTTGAATTCATCAATCAGGACAACAGTACATTAAAGGCTGATAGTAACACAGTTATTAATGGACTACTTGGAAATATAGGTAAATGATTCCTTTGGTTTTGTAAGTTTTAAAAGTTTTAACTGTATAACAAAGATTTGCAGTTCTTTCTTAATAATGTAGACCTTTTATAAGACCAAAGAGTTTCAAATACTAGAAGTAGAAGAAGCATTTAAGTTGCAAGTGTATAGAACATTTGTATTATTTGAAAAACATATGTATTTGAGAATAATATTTATTTTGTATCTGGAAAAAAAGAGAACTGCTTAAGATCTAATTTGGTTTTGTGTTTAACTTTAACGCAACTTTGAAAAGCTGTTATTAATATAAAAAGCCCTTTTGAGCTCTCTTGAATATTTCAGGTGAGGAAGACTGGTATTATATTTTTTCCCTTCTCTCTTTCGTAACAATAAAAGTTATTTTAAAATAGTGATTATTTTATGACCAATAATTCAGATGAGCAGATATTCAAATTTGATGTTCCTTAAAAGATTTATTAGAATAACAACTTATTTAGTAATGTGATTAGTTGATTGTTGTTGTTATTTAAGGTCAAAATTTTATTTTTATTTTATTTATTTATTTAAATTTATTTTTTATGATGACATTGGTTAACGAAATTCAGTGTTTCTTCTGTATACTTTAACAGTAAGGCATATATATATTTACACTGTATGTTCACCTCCCATAGTTAGATTTCTTTCTGTCACCACGTATTTGATTCCCTTTACCCCCCCTCCCCCTACCCCCTACCCTTTGATAACCACTAGTCTATAGTCCATGTCCATGAGTCTCTGTTTGTTTGTCTTGTTCCTTTGTTGCTTTTAAATTTATATCCCACATATAAGTGATAGCATATGATTTTCAACTTTTTCTGTCAGGCTTATTTCGCTTAGCATGATTATCTCGAGTTCCATCTATGTTGTCACAAATGGCAGTATTTCATCTCTTCTTATGGCTGAGTAATATTCCATTGTATATATGTACCACAGCTTCTTTATCCAGTTATCTATTGTAGGACATTTTGGTTGCTTCCATGTCCTGGCCACCTTGAATAATACTCCTGTGAACACTGGTGTGCAAATGTCTTTTCAGATATAGGTTTTCAAGTCTTTGGGGTAAATACCCAGTAGAGGGATCATATGATAGATCAATTCTTAGTTTTTTGAGGAACCTCCATACTGTTTTCCATAGTGACTGTACAAATTTGCAGTCCCACAACGGTGTATGAGGGTTCCTTTTTAAGTTCAACATTTTAAAGTCATGTATTGTTTCTAAAATTTCTGGTCATTTGTGTTATCCTAGAAAGCTCAACTGAATTTCTGCTGACCATATTTCTAGTGCACAAAGAACTATAGTGTGTCAGAGAGTAGACAGCAGTTGGAATAGGATGAGTATTTCTCTCAATCCCTGTTGCGTGAGAATTTTTATTTGTAATTAATTTTAATATGTATTAGTTATGTATTAGTAGGTAATAGTTTTTTCTTCCAACTTGAACAGTGTAACCTTCTATTATTTTTTATAATTCATGTTCATTTAAATGAGCGGCCATTTATTAAGTACTCAATCTGAGCTAGTTATAGTTTCAGTGTTGGGCTTGTGTATGTTTTGTAGAAAAATAGAAATTCTGCTTTTATCTCGATTGATTATTCTGTCGGTTTTAACAAAGTAAAAATGTGACAAGGAAATAACTGAATTTTTTTTTTATCATTTGACACTTCAAAGCTAAAGGAGCTTATTAAAAGTTATTTATTTTAATAATACAAATTTATTATTAGAAAAGTAAATTACACTATAAATGTCAAATATACTCATCTTCCCTGTTTTAATATGGAATAGGAAATCCATTTAACAAAGTACAGACTTTAAATAATGAATGTCTTTTACTTACATAGTCTTATTGTGAATCAAGAATATTAGAGTACCCTTTCTTATTTTCTCTAAATTTGCAATTAGTCTGTAAATATTTATCAAGCACCTATTATATGCGGAGCACTCTGCTAGACCCTGAAGACACAGTGGTGAACTGGGCACAGTTCCTACCTCAGTGGAATTCTAGTTAGTGAGAGTCAGACAAGTAATAATTATAGTAGTTAATTCTTGGCCAGAACTAAGAGCATGGTGCGATAGAACTAATAGAACATGGTGTGATAGATCACCTAATTCAATCCTGGAGAGTCAGGAAGGCTTCCTTGAACAACTGAGGCATAAAAAGGATTACCCTGATGGTGGGGAAAGAAATATTCTTGGAAAAAGCAATTGCGTGTGCACAGACCTATAGATAAGAGATCATAGAACATTGAAGGAATGTGAATAAATCCGTGTGGGTGGAGCACAAAATAGGAGTAAAGGAAATCAAAAGAGAGATGTTAACAAGAGCCAAATCACAAAGGGCATGGGGGGCCATACTGAGGAATTTAGGCTTAGGCTTTGAGCTCTGGGTACCGGAGAGGGTGTGTTAGTTCGGGTCCTCCACCTGTTGTTTAATAGGTGCTTAGACAAGATTAAACATGCAAAGATTTTATGACTGTGAGAGAGAGAATGAGAAGGGGTCTGGGAAGGGTTAAAAGAGCCCTGACTGTGATGCAGGTCTGACCCCAAGTAAAAGAGAGGAATCGAAGGCTGAGTGGAAGTGCGCAGCCTGCCATATAATCCAAGGAAGGTTTGGTAAGGACATTGGCAAGTCTGAGTCACAGTTGGTTGTCAGAAGAGACCCACTTCTTGCCAAAATGGGCCTGACTTACTATATCTGCTATGTTCAGTTACTGGCTAGGAGCAGCCAGTGGGACATGTAAACTTGCACAAAGGTGGCAGTGGATTTCAGAATACAGTGGCCAGGGTGCTTTGGCAATTACAGTTGTTATAGCCAGAGATCTTTGCAGTGCATTCTTAAGGCCACGCAGAGGAGTTTTCAGAATACAGGCATACCTCAGAGATACTGCTGATTTAGTTCCAGACTACCACAATAAAGCAAATATCTCAATACAGCAAGTAACGTGAATATTTTGGTTTCCCAGTACATATAAAAGTTACGTTTATACTGTAGTATAGTCTGTTACACGTGGAATAGCATTATGTCTAAAAAAGAATGTACATACCTGTAATTTAAAATTACTTTGTTGCTAAAAAATGCTAACCATCATTTGAGCCTTTTTGCTGGTTGGAGGGTATTGCCTCATTGTTGATGGCTGCTGACTGATCAGGATGGTGGTTGCTGAAGAGAATGTTGTAGCTGGTTGCTTAAGAGAATGTTATAGCTGTTTGATCTTCTATCCAGAACCCTAAAATTTTCTCCATATCAGCAATAAGGCTGTTTCGCTTTCTTATCATTCTTATGTTCACTGGAGTAGCACTTTTAATTGCCTTCAAGAACTTTTCCTTTGCATTCACATTTTGGCTAACTGGCAAGGGGCCTAGGTTTTGGCCTATTTTGGCTTTCAACATACCTTCCTCACTAAGCTTAATCATTTCTAGCTTTACATGCAACTCTTTCATTTGAACACGTAGAGGTCATTATAGGTTACTAATTTGCCTAATTTCAACATTGTTGTGTCTTGGAATAGAGAGAGATGGTTGGTGGAGCAGGCAGAACACATGCAACGTCTGTTGGTTATTTGTCGTTATATGGGCATGGTTCATGGTGTCTCAAAACAATTACCACAGTAACATCAAAGATCGCTGATCACAGATCACCATATAATGATGAAAAAGTTTGAAATACTGTGACCATTACCAAAATATGACACAGAGACATGAAGTGAGCAAATGCTGTTGGAAAAACGGCGCCAATAGAATTGCTTGATGCAGGGTTGCCACAAACCTTCAATTTGTAAAAAGCACAATACCTGCGGAGTGCAATAAAATGAGGTATGCCTGTGTAGAAATATAATCACTTCAGATTTATCTCAGCAAAAGAATATTTTAGTTGCACTGGAAATGGATTCAAGTAAGTCAGTGGGCTTGAAGAAGGACCTGTATTAGAAGGCTCTTTTGCTAATCCAAGTGACACATAATGGAGACCTAAAGTAAGATTGTGTCAGTGAGCCTAGAGAGTTGTTGAAGATTCATTTAGGGAAACAGAGTGGACAGGGGTTGTTAATTAGATAGAAGAGATGAGGGGAAAAGGAGGAATTAAAAGTGGCACTGTGCTATCGGTTGTGTAATTGTTGTGCAATTGCATGGATATTGGTGCCATTCACTGGGAGGAACAGAAGAAATTGGGAATTGATGATTTTAGGTTCAGGCATGTTGGATTGGAAGTAGCAGTGGGATAGTTAAGTGAAGCTATCCGTTACGTTTAGTTAGGTAGATAGATATATTGTAGTAGTAGTTGCTGTAACATAAAAACTAATGAACATGTAATAATTTTAAAACAATAGAGGTTTTTTCTTAATCATGTAACGTTCAAAAGGATATTCCTCATTGGTAAGCAGTTTTCCTTGAAACCATGTTTTAGAGGTCCAGACTCTTCCCTTCCTTGGAGTTCTCCCTCCTTCAACATGTGTACTTACCCCACAGTTGTGCTCAGTTGCCCCAAGCCAGTGAGAGGGATTAAGTGTGGAGAAGACATGCCCACTTTATGACCACTACAGCCTGTAAGTGACATCCATTACTTTTGTTCACATTCCATTGGTGGTAACTAATCATGTGACTCTACCTATCTGTAAGGAGATTTGAGAAATATGGTCCCTAGCTGGCAGCTGTTCCCGAGACGACTTGATATTATGTTCTTTGTTAGGCAGTTAGCTATATCTACCACGGATATGAAAATCTTTACCATGTAAATGATAATTGAAAACATAAGAATTAATGGGATGACCTAGGAAATGCAAAGAATGAGAATGGGATGGGACCCAGGGGAATGCAGGCTTTAAAGGAGTAGGGGAAGAAAAGCACAAAAAGGATACTGAGGAAAAAACTTAGTATGTTATGGAAACTGAGGAGGAAAGTTCAAAGTATAATGCTGGATTGCATTAAGCAACAGGCTTTTGGTGGCCTATGTGAGCAGTTTCAGTGAGGAGAATAAAAGCCAGAGTTGAGGAGAGATCAGAAAGTGTTTTTTCCAAGATATTAAGCAGTGATTCTCAAATTTTGTGGTCTTTGGACCCCTTTAAACACTTAGAAATTGAGAGCCACAAAGAACTTTTGTTTATATGGGTTACATTTATTGATATATCCTGTATTAGAAAATAAAGCAGAAAATTTAAAAATATTTATTTAGTAATTAAAAAATAGCACTAATAACCTGTTTCATGTAACTATAATTAACATGTTTTTAAATAACTATTTTCTAAGACAAACATAATTTAGTTAAAGAATAGCATTGTTTTATATTTTTGCAGATCTCCTAAATGTTTGGCTTGCTAGAAGATAGCTAGATTCTCATATTTGCTTCTGTATTCAGTCTCTTGTGATGTTTTGATTGAAGTGTATACAGAAAATCTAGTCTCACACTGATACGTGGTTGGAAAGGGAAGATCCTCACAGAACTGCTGTGAAAGGGTTGTGGAGACTCCCCTGGGGTCTTTGGGGACCACATTTTAAGAACTATTAAATTGTAGAATTAGATATATGGTGAGAAAGGAGAATAGTTTTGACTGAGTTTAAATGTTGATGGAAAAGGAGGTTTTAAGGAGGTTAGAGATAGAGGTGACACTTGGCAAACAGATTTTCGAAGGTCTTAGCTGATTTAGAAGGATAAGCTTTGGAAGGGAGGGAGGTACCTCTCAAGATTTTTCACTGAATAAGCCCCTAGCACATAGTAAGGATTGAATGTTACCTGTTATTACTGCTCATGCAGGAAGGAGGGTGAGGATGGGTGAGAATTTGATTAAGCTTGGAGATGGCCTGGTAGGAAAAGGAGAGTTCTCATCTGGTGAATTCTGTGTATGTGCACACATACACATATGCATCTGTATTTGACTGTACGGGACAAAGTCACGTGGAGAGTAAGGAAGAGGTAAGAGAGGAGTTTGAAGAGAACAGATAAGTTTTTTGTTGTCGTTGTTGTTGTTTTTACAGTAGAAATGAAAAACTTTATTAGAAGGGAAAGTACATTTCCAGAAGTGGAAGCAGGCCTGAGCAAGAGAAGCGTGGCTCAAAAGGCAGAACAGATAAGTCTTGAAGGGAGAACTGAACAATAAAACTTGGAGGGATTGCTGCATATGCACTATAATTATAAAAATTCTGGTTATAGAAAAATGTCTGTTGACAATTTGAAAATTATGTTTTCACTTTTTAAAACAGAAAGCCCCCTATTCTGTCCTAGGTAAACCTCCTAGGTGGCTCTTTAGGCCATCTTGATTAAGAAAGAGTAACTAGCAGGTATGTTGCCCTTTTTAGGTCTTTTAGACTCTGTTATCTTCTCTAGGTCAAGTGTGCAGTAGCCACTTTTCTTCCGCAGCCAGGAGTCTGACCCTGACAGGCTGCATTGGTGGGGTGCTTCCTTGATGGCTGATCCCTGGTCTAGGAAGTTTAGTTTCTTCCATTACATTGTAACTTATCACTACGTTAGAAAAAAACTATGTTCATACTTATTCGTCAATAGATCCCTTTTCTATATTTGCTCTTTGTTGTGTGTTGTGTTATTTTTTCTCAGCCAAGCAATTAAGTGGTTTTCTCCTTACTGCTGTTGCAGGAGAATATTGTCATCTTAAAACTGAGTTTTTAAAAGATAAATTTATTAGGCAAAGGTCAAATTCTGTGCTTTTTTGGATCTTTAAAAACAATATAAGATTAGAAAGGATTGAACACTTAAAATAATTTTAACCTTGTACAGTGGAAGATTATTTTTATTATTATATACAAATTTATTAATAAATAGTCATGAAATTGTTTGACATAAGCCATGATCAGAGGGAAACCATTTTGTTTCAAAAGAGGGAAACTTGCTTAAGTTATTCCTATTTCATTTATAAGTTGCTGTCTATATCTGTTGGTCTGCTTTTGTGCTGCCTACCTCACCTTTGACTCCTGACGCACTGCGGCTTCTCTGACAGCCCCTTTCACACGTGTTTTGCGTTTTTGCCGTGTAGGTCTTTCACAGCTCTGCAGCCCCAGGCGGGCGTTCTCTGAGCAGGGCCCGCTCCGCCTGATCAGGAGTGCCTCTTTCTTTGCAGGTTTGCCATGTGCTGTGTGGGTGGACTAGTCGGTGTGCCAGCAGCTGGAACTGTAGATCAGCTGTGGAAACAAGGGAGTAAATAAATGCACTTGGGAGGGTGCAGTTAAGAAAACATCACTTGGGAAGTGCAAGGACTTAATTCATTTCTTCTGAGTATGTTCTTGAAGTTCCCAGGAACTTTATCAGTGGAATTGACATTTTCATGAAATTTCAGTTTGCCATTTCTTGTATCATTATGTAATAATGATTTTAACTCTGCCAAATCAAATTTTAGTATGAGTATTATTATAATCCAGTTGGAATTTCTAATGACACTGTCTTGTTTCCATGGCTGAGTAGCTTGTACCATAGTTCACCAATTGTAGAAAATATACTATCTTATTATTATTGTAAAATGTCTGATTTTCACTATTCCATAAGAATGATTTCTCTTGGAGCTAAGATTTAGATGAACAAGCACCATTGTAATTGTTCTGTTAAAGGTATATGTATTTGTTTATATCATTAAACTGGTGATCAAGTATGTTCATGCTTCAGTATTCAAGAAGTTGTATCCAACTTCTTGTTTTAATTAATATTTTCCTTAAAAATAAGAGAGATGAATAATATTTATTATAGAAAATTTGGAAAATATGAAAAATAGGCAAAAAATATGTCTGCCATCTGTTAGCCAGAAATAACCTCTTTTTTTTTAAACAAAATTGGGAATGTACTATTTCAAACAATTTTCTTAAACTTTTTTATTATGGGGAATTTTAAAACATACATTAATGTAGACAGAAGGATAGAGTGAACTGTGATACACCTATCACTTAGCCCCAGCGATCATCATTCTTACTGTTCAGTAGCTTACCTTTTTTTCATTTAATAATATATTATGAATATCTCCCTTGAATATGCTTCTAAAATACTTACTTTAGTCACCTTTGCTTCATTAGCTATTATAGATTATTTTCATATTATATGTCAAACCATCATATCTCAAAGCTTGTTCAACTGAATAATAGCTCTTGGTGTTGGGTTTGTGCCATGCTATTGAAAAAAATAAAGGAATGCAATGAGATGAGCATGAATTAGTTTGCTATTTTAAAAGGAACAATGTCAACCTGAATAGCAATACATTTTATAACTGATAGTTTGGTCTTGATTCACAGTCCACAGTAACCCAATGGACATGCCTGGAAGAGAGCTGAATGAGGATAGAGACAGCGGCATCGCACGCTCTGGTAATGCCAGGTTCATGTATTAATCTAGTTTTTTTATGAGATAACAATTAGCTGACATTGGTTCTCTTTTTTTATCTTTGACTTTATCATTCAATTTTATGTATACAGTTTTCTAGCGTTGATATTACAAGAGAATTAGAGAAACAGTAAGATTTTAAATTTAAAAATGTTCACGTTTACTATTAAATGTGCCTGGTGGAGCATGGCCTGGGTGAATGCACAGTGGCTTAGGCTTAGCCAGTACAAGACAAAAAAGCATTGCTCAAGAGATTGCTTAGATAGCATAGTAGAAGAAACACATTTGCTTACATCAGCTGGCTCCTAACTAGAGTTTAAATTGTCAGGTTGTCTCTTGCCCAGAAAGACTTAGGCTTTTTGAGCTAATCTTATACATATTTCTTTCAAATATGAACTGTCCCAACATTTGCCTAACAAACTTTTATTGAATAAAAGAAAAAGAAAAAGTAAAACCCAGATTCTACCTTACGGAGCAGAATCTACTAAGAGTCTGGAAAATTATCTGTCATAGTTCATTGCGTGATATGTTCTGTGACAGACCTGTGCAAAGAGGTTCAGAGAGAAGGCACCCAGCAGTCTGGGGAAGGGGCAGGGAGTCAGTAATGCTTTACAGAGGGATAATACTTGAGTTATGTCTGGGAAAATATATAGGTGTTATCTAGGCAAAGGCATAGAAGAAGGACATTTCATTTAAAAAGAAAAGTGTTTGTCATGGCCCAGAGATCAGTGTTAGTGAAAAAAGGAGTAATCTTAGGTGTCAATTATTGTCAAGTATGAGAAACTTTATTCACTCTGTTTATCCTTGTGTGTTGTCACATTATATGTCACATTAGATGGGAAGTCCAAATTTGCCATATATCGTAATCCCTAGGTTTGCATTAGAATAACAATAAGTTTCAAAAATTTTCTTCAGATGCCTGAACTCTACTCATAAAGACACTGATTTAGCCTAGAGAAAGTCTTGGACATCCACATTTGAGAAACAAAACAACGTGAAAAACTCAACACCTGATTCTGATGGACAACTAGAGTTGAGAACTACTGCTCTAATATAAAAAGTCTACATCTTTCAGATAATCTCCCATCTTTCTTTTCTGGGTTTTTCTAATTGTTATTTTTGTTCTTCAGAACTAATCTAGAGTATATTTCTCTTACTACCTTACATTCTGTGTAATCTAGAGATTTAGTTTTATGTGGCAGGAATTTAATTCTCATTATTTTATCCAGGATTTTGGAGATGATAAATTCATATCTCTATACTTCATTTTCTTCAGCTATAAATTGAAGGGCCTGGGTAGACTGTTCTATAAGGTGTCTTTAAGCCATTAAATTCACATATTGTGTATTTTCTTCTTTTTTCTAATAGGGTTATTTTCAATGTCAGAATTTAGTAAAACATAGCTTTTCAAGATTTAGAGTAACATTTGCTTTTTCACTGAAACCATACCCAGATTAGTTATACATACCCAGTCTTATCTCAGACCACAAAGTTTTAAAATAGTCATTGATGAAATGTGGTCTTTTCAAGAAAGTAGTTTAGAACTAATTCATTGGTGGTCCAGATGTTTGCATGGTACATAAAGCTCTCCCCTTTATCACTGAATTTGTCAGAGAGAATTCACATGAACAGATCATCATGATGTCGGTCTCTTAGTTTTCAGTCCTGGTGTCCAAAATGATATAGCATGTGGCATGTACCTTTTTATAGATGATGATAATACTTGACAAATTTTCAGTGTATAATCATGAAGATGGGACTCTAAAATATTGCCAAACAAAAGCAAGCCCTAATGTCCAGTGCAGGGAAGGAGAGGATTCCTAGCCCAAGGGAAAATAAAAGGCTGTAGCTTTTGACACCCTAGCAAAGAACAGAGTTTTTGGATTACAGAGAAGGGTTTCAGGAAAGAAATAATCCCGTTAGGGAACACAGCAGTTATAATTAGCGTGAACCCTGTTGGAATGTGTCTGTCACCCCTTAGAATGCTCCAGGGAGCAGTTTATAGGATTTTCCCTTTTTGAGGGTTTAATAGGTAGATACATGGTTATTATTTAAAGTGGCTGAGAATTTGGAGGCTTGATCATCTGTGCACAAGCAAACCATAAGGACTTTTAAATGGTATCTTTAAATGACATCTAGATACTTATTTTCAAATTTAGCTTTTGTTTTTAAAATCTAACTGCTGCATTAAAATTGAATTGCATCGTATTTTCTTTAAGAACTAAGGGGTTAGATAAGCTAAGGGACAGTCTCACGGCCCAAAGGATAATGCTTTGTTTCAAAGTAGCATTTTCTTCAGAGGTGGGGGTAAGATGTCAAAAGGGGATTTTGTCTTAGAATCTCTTACTAACACACTGTTACTATATAATTTTTCTCCTCTGGGACCTCATTCCAACAGTGTTATTTTTTAAAAAATTTGAGTAACCTTTCTTAAATTTGTAAAAAAAAAAAGTTTTTATACTTAGTTATGATCGACTTATACATTATATTTGTTCTTATTCTGACTTGACAGCATCTCTCAGCAGCTTGCTTATTACACCATTTCCCTCCCCAAACTCCTCACTTACCCGAAGCTGTGCCAGCAGCTACCAACGACGTTGGCGACGCAGCCAAACAACAAGTTTGGAGAATGGGGTATTTCCTAGATGGTACGTTGAAACCTACAATTTACAACAAGAATGCATAGTTCCTTAAACATAATTTTATATGATTTTTTTTTTTTTTAGAGTCTGGACTTGCATTTTGTGTATTTTAAATCTGGAACTTAAACATTTAAAATATATTGCATTTTTTATTGTGGCAAATCATGCATAATGTAAAATTTACTATTTTAACCATTGTTAGGTATACAGTTCAGCAGCATTAAGTACCTTCATATTGTGCAACCATTCCGGTCCAGAACTTACGTATCTCCCTAAACTGAAACTCTGTACCCATTAAACAATAACTCCCCATTCCTTTCTTACCTTAGCCCCTGGCATTCTATTTTTAGTCTCTATGAATTTGACTACTCTAGATATCTCATATAAGCAGATCATACAGTATTTATCCTTTTATTTCTGGTTATTTCATTTAGCATGTCTTAAGTATTCATCCATGTAGCATGAATCAGTATTTCATATTTTTATGGCTGAATAATGATCCATGTATATATATACCACAGTTTTTTATTCATTTGCCTGTTGATGGACATTTGGGTTTCTACTTTTTGTCTGTTCTGAATAGTGCTGGGATGAACATGGGTATACAAATACTAGTTAAAATCTCTGCTTTCAATTCTTTTGGGTAGAAGTGGAATTGCTGGATCATACGGTAATTCTGTGTTTTAAGTTTTTGAGGAATCTCCGTCCTGTTTTCCAAAGTGGCTGCACCGTATTATGTTCCAGAAATGCATAAGAGTTCTAATTTCTCCACATGTTGTCAATTGTTATTTTCTGGGGTTTTTTGATGATAGCCATTCTAATAGGTGTGAAGTGATATCACTCAATGTGGTTTTGATTCACATTTCCCTAATGACTAGTGATGTTGCGCATGTTTTCATGTGCTTATTGGCCATGTGTGTATCATCTTCGGAGAAATGTCTATTCAAGTGCTTTGTCTATTTTTAAATCAGGTTGTTTGTTTTTTTGTTGTTGAGTTTGTAGGAGTTATTTATATATTCTGGATATCAATCCCTTATCGCAGTGGTCTCTTTTTGGTACCAGGGACGGGTGCTCCTATGAGAATCTAATCCCCGATGATCTGAGGTGGAGTTGAGGTGGTGATGGTAGCGCTGGGGAGCAACTGCAACTACAGATGACGCTTCACTCGCTTGCCCACCACTCACCTCCTGCTGTGCAGCCTGGTTCCTAACAGGCCTCAGACTAGTACCAGTGTGTGGCCCAGGAGTTGACGGACTCCTGCCTTATCAGAAAAATGCTTTGCAAATATTTTCTCCCATTCCATGGGTTGCCTTTTGTTCCGTTGATAGTATCCTTTCATGAACAACTGTTTTTAATTTTTATGCAGTCCAATTTATCACTTTTTTCTTCTGTTGCTCATGCTTGGTGTGATATCCAAGGAATCATTACCAAATCCAATGTCATGAAGCTTTTATCCTATGTTTTCTTCTAAGAGTTTTATAGTTTTAACTCCTGTGTTAGGACTTTGATCCATGTACTGCATGTTTTGATATTTTAGTTTTTCCTGTTTCTGTTTTGGCAAGTTAATTCATTATTGAAAGATCTTTTTTTAGTCTGTGTAAAGTATAACTATAGATAATAAAAGTTCTCCTTTACTCATTCCCTTTATTCCTTCATCTTTGATTTTACCACTGCAATCAAAAGAAGAAACAAGTAGATTCTAAAACAGTGAAGAGATTGTACCTTAAATTTCAAGCATATTTAGGTTGGTTATGTATTGAAATTATTTTTTTTTTTCAAAATGTTCTCAGTCTGACTCTTAAAATTTCTTATAAAAATGGGATCATGAAGGAATAGCCAGTAGATTTCTCAAAGAGATATACAATTGATGTGAATTTTTAGATTTACTCGATAAAACAGCAGAAGACCTTTAGCTTGCCTACATTTCATTAACAAGGAGATTGAATTGTGTATTTAATCATTGTTATATGTTTTTAAAATTTTTTACATTTGTTTTTAAGGTCTATAGAAGAAAGCTTTAATCTGTCAGATGAAAGCTGTGGCCCTAACCCAGGAATTGTGAGGAAAAAGAAGATTGCTATCGGGGTAATCTTTTCATTATCCAAAGATGAAGATGAAAATAATAAATTTAATGAATTCTTTTTTTCACACTTTCCTCTCTTTGAAAGCCACATGAACAAATTAAAGAGTGCAATAGAACAGGTAAGCGTAGTCATCTTGTTGGCTTGTTTACCTCCTTTATTTTCCTTTGAATTGTATTCCCCTGTTTTACCATCATGTTTATTCATTTGGCGGAAAACTTAACAGGCACAGTGCGTGCACCCTGCAGAGTGCTCTGGGGGTTGCAAAATAGACTTCAGCTCTTTTTAAAGAGCTTGCTGCCTAATAAAAGATCTAAGGTCATGCATCTATTCATTCAATAAATAAATATTCGAAGGCCCATAGTGTAGCAGGCATTATTCTAGCAACTAAAGATAAGATGTGAAAAAAACAACACTTCTGACCTCATGGGACAACAAATAAATGAATACATAAAGCTGCGAGGTGGGAATAAGGGCTGTGGAGAAAAATAAAACAGGGAAAGATTGATAAGGAATGATGGATAGAAGGATTGCTAATTTTTACAGGCTAGTGTGGAAGCCTCCTGATAAAATGACATATTGTCCAGAGATATGAAGGAAGTGAGCTACAACTACCTGAGAGAAGAATGTTATAGGCAGGGTCAAAGGTCCTGTGTCAGGAATAAGCCTGATATTTGAGCAACAGTAAGAAAGCCAAAGTAGTTGGATTAGAAGTAAGACAAGATCGTGCAGGGCCTTTGTAAGATACCATTGTAAGAGTATTGGCATGTACTCTTAAGAAAGATGGAAAAACTTTGGAGGGTTTGAGTGTATGAATGACATTATTTATGAGAATCACTCTTAATGCTGGTGGCGAATAGATTTCCAGGAGCAAAGGGACCAGTTAGGAGGCTGTTGTGATAATCTAGGTGAGAGATGATGGACATTCAAACCAATTTTGTGGTGGAATTGGTGAGAAGTGGTGGGATTCTGGATATGTTTTGAAAATAGCTAATGAAATTAGCTGATGTACTGATTTGGGCTGTGTAAGAGAAAGAGAACAATACAGGTTGACTCATGAATTTTCATTTGAGCAGTAAGCAGGATGGACTTGCCAGTACTTGATTGGGAAAACTGCAGATGGAACAGATGGTGGATCAGGAGTATGTTTGAGGTGCCTTTTAGACATCCAAGTGGTTATATGAGTCTAGAGTTTACGGGAAAGGTCCAAGCTGGACAGTCACCAGTGTACAGATGGTATTTAAAGCCATGAAACTGATTGAGAGAAAGAGGAGCGGATATCCTAGGCTTGATTTGTGGAGCATTTCAGCAGTTAAAATTTGAAGAGAGAAGACTGAGGATCTACCATCTAAGTAGGAAGGAAAACGAGAGAATACTTTTTAGAGGGATTCAAGTGAAGAAAGTGTTTTTAAGAAGTTAGGGTTGATCAATTTTGTCAAAGTCTGCTGATAGTTTATATGATAAACTTACGTAAGGTAAGAAAATTGTGAATACAAGATAAGAGTATAAGGATAACCAAAAAAGAAGAATAAGCCAAGGTTTTTAGGAGTTCATAGGAAAGAAAAATGACTTCCTGTTGAGAAGATGTTTCATTTGGACTGCATTTTAAGGATGTGTAGGATTTTTTAAACATAAAATTTTGGAAATTGGATATAGCAATAGCAAGAAAAATTGATATCCTTGCCAACTAAAAATAATTAACATTTTGCTGAAAGTGTTATCCAGGCCTCTTATCCATTTTACTTGATCGGAATTGTGCTCTGTTCATATTGCTTAGTTATATGCCTATTTTTAAAAACTCATTAAAAAAAACCAAACTCATCATTGTAACATACACATTTCTCGTCATTATAAATTGTTCTTAAATATATTTTAGTGGCTTTCCTCAGAGTAACAATTTTTCTATTAGGCCATTTTTACTTTTTCACAATTATAGCTACAGTGTTGTTAACATATTGGTAAGTTTTCCAGATTATATTTTAGAAGAGATTCCTGGAAGTTGAACCAGTGAATCAGTTGATATACGTAAAGTTCTTAATCCCTGTGACAGTATGTGGAAGAGAAAGAACATTAAGGAGGAGAAGTCTGACAGAGTTAACGGGGACCAGATCAAAGACTCTAGAATGCTTGCCAGAGTTTTGCCTTTGTTTTTAAGGCTGTCTCCAAATTGTGCTTTAGGAAGATTAATTTGCACTATGTCTAAAACAGACTAGAATAAGAGGCGAGAGATGGGAAGGCCAATTAAAATGGTTCAGGAAGTAGAAGATGCATTTCAGAATCATCTGCCTCAAGAGAAGACACTAATGTTAGTTCCTCAATGTAAGTCTATCAAAAAGACAAATATATCATTAGCAATACTAAACAAGTGAGTAAAGGCCATTTTTCACTCACTCTCAGGAGTTAGAAACTGGTGACAGATTTCTTCAATTGGCTGCTGTCCCTTTTTGTAGTCTATTCTTGCCAGAGTCAATACACATAGTAATTAGCTGTAGCTGAACTGACATTTTGAGTTACTGGAAGAAGCGTTTCAAGCTTTGTATAAACCTTGAAATATTAGTCACTGTGGAACTCATTAAAGATGACTTCAAATGTTCTAATGCTTTGACCATTCTGTAACCTAAAGAGTACATTGCAGTACTTACAGTTGTCTGAATATTTGTTCAAGTTTAACATCTCATTTCTTATCAAAGCTGAAAGATAAAGCTGAATGAATGAATAGTATAGAACTTAATTTTAAAAGGTCTACAGTTGTTAATAATAGAATGTAGTAAACATGAGACTATCCACAGAAGTTATCTTCTAAGGCCAGTTTTCAAATTATCACTTTTTAAAAAAGTGATATCTTTTGAGATCTATAATTTAATTAAACATTTTTATTGCTGAAAATTAAGAAAGAATACTACTCAACTCTAGCCCCAAATTTTTACTTCTTTATAAATTGGGAATCTCTCAACAGTTTGTAAAAATATAAAATTAAGTTTCACTTTTAGCCTGTGAAGCTTTTCTATATACATGAACATGATTTTGGCCTGAACTAGTTTGATCTTTTGTTAAATATATGTTTAAAAATTTTTTAAAAATTACTTTGTAATTATATAAGTAATACGGAATTACATTCTTTTAAACATTTAAAAAATTACAAAGTTCTTTCTGACATCCATATTCTAATCCTGATACCCTTTTTTCTACCCAAAGCAAGGTTTCTCAACTATGGCTAAATATGTTTTTAAGAAAGCAAATATTACTAATAACTTGACATAAGTAGAATCTTTATATTTCAGATCTTAAAAAAAAGATTTCCTTAACAGAACCATTATTTGTGAAATATTAGAGGAAACATGAGCTGTTATTACTGAGTTATTGTGTTTTCTGCTGTTTGGAAAAAAAGAATAGTTTTATGTAACCCAGAAACTGTCAACATCAGTTTCTTTGTGTGTTGACATTTTATGGTTTGACAGTTACAGTAAGAGATTTAACACTTGAAAAATTTGAATTTTCTTATGATCATTAATGACCTAAGATACATTAGAGAAAGCCACAGTAAATGTGTGTCTTCTTTATATCTTTCTAGATAAGAATAGTGGTTGAGTGTTATGGAAATATATGACTTCGCTTTTTTTTTCTTTTTCTTTTATATTTTGCCCGTGATCAGTATAAGAATTAACTATTTTATTGCTTTGAAGGCTATGAAAATGAGCCGGAGATCCACTGATGCCAGCCAGAGGAGTTTGGCTTATAATCGAATAGTTGATGCCCTGAATGAATTCAGGTACATATTCTCCAGTTTTTCATAATATAAAGTTGTTTTGCAGTGTACACAGGAAGATTTATTTATTTTCTTTAACATATTCTGTTAAAATTAAATTCTTTAAATTTCTTTGTCACATAGTCGAATGAGGGTATAATTCAGTAGGCCATTGGTTCCTCTATCATTAAATATCAAATGTGCTTGGGATGGCACATTTGGGAGCCATCAGTAGTATGATTTTTAGTATTGAACTGTTAGACAATCAGTTATGACCAGAAGAGACCCTTATTCCAGGAGAAATGTGCTTTGTCCTCTCCTGGGCTCCTAGATGTAGGGACTGGTTAAGTGTTATTTAACCAGTAGTAGTAATCAGATGTTCTCAGATACCTGGAATACAAGAACACATGGATATAGAGAATATGAACTTGATGTTCCACATAACTATTGCTTGATCCTTTCTCTAGATATGGCAAAACAAATAGTGTTTCTTCTGCCAGTGTTTTCTTGGTAGAACAAAGCTTGTGCCTGACGCTCCAACAACTGCTTTAACTGTGCTCTGATTATGGCAAGCAAACATACTGCATATGAACTACATTGGGAGTCACTCTAAATGACTGATGTCTATCTCCCTCTAAGAGAGTCATTTCAGGTCTTCTTTATCCTCTCAGTCTTCCTTCAGACTGGAGAGATATATAGACTTTTTATTTACTTGCCTGAAAGAATCCTGCAATATTATTTTTGAGTTTTTCATTTTGTAGTTTTACATGGTAATGAATCTTTGCCCTTGAACTTGGAGCTATTACTTACATTATTGGATTACAGTTTCTTTTCTGCAGTCACAAGCTTTGTGGCAGAAGGCCAAGAGTCCAGACCTGTTTGAGCTCTGAGGAAACACTGTCATTATAGATCCAGCTGAAGTTACCAGAATAGTAAATATTGTCATAAGACTCATTCTTAGTAAAATGCTGATTTTGCTTTTAGCTTATAAACAGGATTTTTATTTTTAAAAAGTTGAATTAAATGCCTGTGAGTTAATCGCTTTGGTAATAAGGTAGGATGAATGGCCTAGCCTTAGAATTTTAAGATTACCTGGAATTTACAACATGTGTGAGTTATAAAATCATTGAAAATATATGTCATGATTGTGTACCTTCCCTTTTGTATTAGTGTATTTTATTTCAGTCACTGTGAATCTGAAAGGTTATATAAGTCAGTTAAGCATTCTTACAATATCTTAAAAATACTTTATTAACTCAAAATTTTTATTAAGGGGTATATCTGTAGAAATACTTTAATATGTAAGTTGGTCTTTATTATTTACAGAATCTGTATTTGTGAATTCACCTACTTGCTAAAATTTATTTAAAACCCCAAAATATAGTGCTTTTATGATCATCTGTGGACATGCACAGAGCAGTGAAAAATTTGAGTGGCTCTAAACACACATTCCCAGATGAGGTCAAACAAGACAATGCTCCAACTTCTTGTTTTAGCTCTCATTCAGTAAACAAGTGTCCTGTTTGACAAATATTTAGTGCCACTTTTTTTTAAGCATATTTTGATTTTTGTTAGTGATTTTGCTATTAAAAATGGCCCTCAAGCATAGTGCTGAAATGCTCTCCAATGTTACTAAGTGCAGGAACGCTGTGATGTGCCTTACGGAGAAAAATATTTGTGCTGAGTAAGCTTCATGCAGGTGTGAGTCATAGTGTTGTTGGCTGTGAACTCAATGTTAATGAATCAACAGTATATTAAATATTAAACAGTATATACAGAACCCCTCATAAAACAAGATTATGTATTGATGGGTTGATGAAAGTGTTGTGACCAGAGACTCACAGGAACCTTAACCCTGTATTTCCCCTAGGAACAGTGATTCAGTGTTCACTAATTCATTGTTTATGTCAACTTTATAGAATATCACTACAAATATTGAGACTGTCATACAATTTAAAAATGAAGTGGTTGTTGAAAATTGGCAATTAGATAATTTTTTAAGTATGTGATTATTTGAGGCCAGACGATTAATGAGTTTTGAGCAGTTGAGAAGAGGAAGGAAATGATTCACATGTATACAGAAACCCTGAAACCTAGAGAAGCAGGAAGTATGTTTTAGCTAGCATTGCTTCCTGGTACAGGTGAGGTCCTTGGACTTTGACCTAGACTGTATGCATATCAAAGAAAACTAAGTCATGACCCCCATTCCCTTACAACTAAGGAGTCTTTCTCTAGGGACATACCAGGGAAAAGAAGGGATCAGATGACTGAAAATCCTTGCCCTTCTTACTAGCGAAGGGTAGGATGTAACTATTAGTAGGAGAAAAAAGCAAGATTACTTCTAGGTTGTTAATGACACTAGAGTTGTATATAATGAGAAGCACAGCTGCATACTTAATTTCTTTGCCTTCTTTGCACCTGCTACACTCTGGGGTTATAGTGCATATCTTTAAGCGTGTGTGTCCTCAGTGGACCACTGTACTAGGGCTAGTGATCTGGCTCTGGCCCACGATACATAGAGTTTGTAGTAGACACTATTATGCTGATGAAACTCATGGAAAATGAATCGATTGGCTCAAGTCATTTATACAGTATTTCTTTTAATCAAAAAATATATTCACATGGTTAAGAAAAAAAATATACATTCTGAAGGGTCTAATAATGGAAATAAATGAACACTACCCTGCCTCTCCATCCTCATTCTCACTTCCCAAGAACATTCTACCTCTTAACTCTTTCTTTTGTTATTTACTTCAGTATTATTAAACAGTATACTTAATGCAGCTCTTTCTTGGTTTATCAATTTTAGAGCATATTTATTTTCTGCCATGAGTTTATACCTGTCCCTCAGTCTTTTAGCCTCTCAGTATAGTGGTAGCACTATCTTGTTTTTTCTCAGCTCTGGTAAATATTCTACTTTCTTTGATAATTTGTTTTCTTCTGTTTCTTCTCTCTTGAATTCTTTTATTTTTTTTTTATTTTTTACGCCACCTGGTCTTCCTAGGCGGTCTCCCATCTAATTACTAACCAGGCCCGACCCTGTTTAGCTTCCAAGATCAGATGGGATTCGGCTTGTTCAGAGTGGTATGGCTGTAGACCTCTCCTGAATTCTTTTTGTTAGAAACTGGCACTCCTGGGTTGATCTTCTGTGTCTTTTTTTTTTCCTCAGAGGCTTTCCCTCCCTATATATTAGTATTTTGGTTGCCCATTTATAGTTGAGAGTGAGGCACCAAAATACAGGTTGGAGCTCTTTGCATAAATCAGACACAGACTAGATAACTTTACTTTAGGGCAGTGTTGCTCAACCATTTTTCATTATCATTCCCTAAGGAGCATATTCAGACATTTCCCCCTCAAATTGCTGTCCCCCCCATTAAATTTTAATACCACAAGGTTGACTGTATATCTGTTTATATAGTGTGAAATATTTAAATAGCAGAAAGAGTTAGGAGGTTGTCATTTCTCTGGGCTAGGCAGTAGCTCTATCTTTTCTGCTATCTGTAGTAATTCTGTGGGAAAATGGGGTAGGGGTAGGGGTCACCAACCATTCACGGACCTTGAATTAGTCTCCCAGGTTACAGTCTGTATAACCCCTGCCCTCTGCTTCACTGGGCTCTTATGAGTCCTGAGCCTCTTCTTATTCAGTGGCACAAATTAGCACTTTTTCGTGCATGGCCCCCTCTCTGAGCACTATAACCCATCCCATCCTCTATCCTATTACTTCAGTTAATGTTCTCTGTGTTTTATCTTCTAGAATTTCATTAAATCTATAATTTTAATTTTCATTAAGGTTCCTCTCCAATTCTATTTGTTCTAGTGATTTATTTGTTTTCAGATCTGTAAGTGGTATTCACTTGGGGCATCAGAACTGAGAGGGATAAACATTTGTGCTCAGTTTTCCATCCTATCTGGATGTTCTTAATAGGATTTAAAAATAAGCATTTTCACATAACACTAGTTTATATTCTAGTCATATTTTTCTCTGTAAAATACCCTTAATTCTTTTTCTTTTCATTCATTTGTTCATTCATTCATTCTCAGCAATGGTTTTTTTATGCCATACCTAGAACTTATTATGTGACCTGTATTTGTCACTTCTATCTACTGTACTATATTGTGTTTATAATGGGTCAAGATTCAGTGAAATTTGTACAGGCAAGAGAAGTCTTTTCCTTTTTTTTTTTTTTTTTTTTTTTGTGGATTCCAGGTGTTAGAGAATTATGCTGAAGTATAGGTATTAGCACTTGTGGAGATATCAGAGCACCAGCGTTCAGCTAGTTTCTTAAGCTCCAACTTGGCAGGAGTTCCTTAGACTGATGAGTGTATAGGACTTCACTGAGCAGATAATTACAACGAAAAGAATTGACATCTTAAAGATATTCTTGAAGATTTCAGGAGAGAGTATAAGTCATAAGATTAGCTATTGCCTAAATAAATTAGACAGTCAGCCAGAAGAGCTGGCAATAATCATGATTTTGCAATAATCCTCTGTTGTGTTGATTCAAGGAAAACTTCAGAAGCTTGAAAGAGTAGGAATATAGCATGTCATCTATAATGTCCTCATCATCCTTTGGAGCTTTACTATGAGTCTCAGCACAGCATCAACAAAATGATGCTGATAAACTGTTGTTTTGAGTGGGTATAAGGATAAACTATTACTCCATTTAGAATATTTTTCTTTTCTGTGTTGATTATTTGCAATATATTTAAGTACACCATACATCTTTGTAATGTAGAGCTGGAAGGGGCTTTAGAAATTATCTAGTCCTAGTCCTTTCATTTTACAGGTGGAGGAAACTGATGCTTAAAGTAAGGAAGTAATTTACCCAAGGGCACACAGTCATTGGGGACAGAGCCAGTGCCAGAACCAACATATTTTTGAGTTCATGTACAGAGTATTCTTCATGGTACTGTGCTGATGACAGAGAAAGAATGATTTGATTCATTGTCTCCTCTCAAAACCTTTAATAATCTGAGTGTGAAGCCCAAGCTGTCAAGATAACTTTATTTTAAAAGTATGTAAATCTGGGAATTATAAATTTTATAATGTGTTTTCCTCTTTTTAGGACAACAATTTGTAATCTTTACACAATGCCACGTATTGGAGAGCCTGTCTGGCTTACAATGATGTCGGGGATTCCAGAAAAGAACCAGCTTTGCCATCGTTTCATGAAGGAATTCACTTTTCTAATGGAAAATGCTTCAAAAAATCAGTATGGCTTACTTTATATCTGTGTGTGTGTGTGTGCGCGCGTGTGTGCACATGCATGCATCCATCCAGCTAGCCATCTTTAGTGTCTTTAGCTATTATTTACTATAACTAGCTATCAAATTGTGATCGAACTTAATTACAAAAGTGAAAGAATTAGCCATTATCTTTGAAATTATTTTATATTGTTAATAATCAAGATAATTCTAAAAGATAATTAAAACATAGGGTATGGAAGAAGGCCATGGAAATTTATGAATGAAAAACAGTAGAAATGTCTTTGTGTTAAATTAAAATTCCTGACATTTTACAGAACTCTTTGAAGCTCTTTTTTTTGGTGTGAGTTATATCTACTTTTGCAGTTTTATTCTGTAGAAAAGAAGTAAAAAAACATAACTAAGTGTCAGGATGCCGATGATATATTTTTAATGTGATATTTTATCATATTGTTTCTTCTAACCATTCCTCAAATTCCTAGACTTTAGATGAGTAATTTAGATACTTTTACTCTCTTTGATGGTAGACAAAGTTTGTTTTAATACTTTCTTTATTTTCCCATTTAGTAATGTGGAAATGTTTAGACTTCCTGGTTGATTTGTTAATAAATTGTGTAGATTAAACACTGAAGAGAATTCATATTTTTCAAGTAAAACTACATTTTTTTTTTAATTATGATCAGAAATAGATCTTTTGAATGACTTATTTTAAGGATTTTCTTTTAAGTTCTACACAACTGAAAAATTAATTAACTTTCATTTTCATTCTGGTGATATGCCTTCCTTCTCTCCTCCTTTTTTGTGCAGTTTGGCCACATGAGAATATGTTATCTCTTTGCTTTATTCTGTCACTGTATTTTATATTGTATTTAGGGTTCATAAAGACAGATTGGAATCTGATAGGATGCATTTTGTTTCCAGATTCTTGCCAGCCCTCATTACTGCAGTTCTGACCAATCATCTTGCCTGGGTTCCAACAGTCATGCCAAATGGACAACCACCTATAAAAATATTTTTAGAAAAACATTCCTCTCAGAGTGTAGACATGTTGGCAAAGACTCATCCGTATAACCCACTTTGGGCACAACTGGGTATGTAGTCTGAAAACTGTTTCAAGATGTGTTATACTTGGACTTTTGTGTGACTATCGAGTTATTTTATAGCAAAAACAAAAATAATGAAATAAAATGCTCTCTTTTTCTTGCTCTAGTTCTTTATTTATATATGTATATTTTATATTAGTTTCAGGTATACAGTACAATGGTTAGACAATTATAGTTTATGAAGTGATTCTTCCCCCCTCCCCCAATTGCTGTAGCACCCATCTGGCTCTACACAGCCATTACATATACTAATGACTATGTTCCCTATGCTTACTCTCCATCCCCATGACTGTTTTGTAACTACTAATTTGTACTTCTTTATCCCTTCACTTTTGTTGCCCAGTCCCCCAACCCTCCTCTGCACCATTTTGTTCTCTGTGTCTGTGAGTTTGTTTTTATTTAGTTTGTTCTTTTTGTTCCTTAGATTCCACATATAAGTGAAATAATATGGTATTTATCTTTCACTGTCTGACTTATTTCACCCAGCATAATACTCTATAGGTCCATCCATGTCATTGCAAATGGTAGGATTTCATTTTTTATGCCTGAGTAATATTCCATTGTATATATGTACCCTACCTTCTTTATCCAGTTGTCTGTTGATGGACACTTAGGTTGCTTCCATATCTTGGCTATTATGAATAACACTGCTGTGAACATAGGGGTACATAGATCTTTATGAATTAGTGTTGTTTTGGTTTTCTTTGGATAAATACCCAGAAGGGCAATTGCTGAGTAAAATGGTAGTTCTATTTTTAATTTTTTGAGGAGCCTTCAAACTGTTTTCCATAGTGGCTGCACCATTTTGCAATTCCACCAACAGTGCACAAAGGTTCCCTTTTCTCCACATCTTCACCAACATTTGTTGTTTTTTGATTTATTGGTGATAGCCATTCTGACAGGTGTGATGTGATAGCTACTTGTTTTAATTTGCATTTCTCTGATGATTAGTGATGTTGAGCATCTTTTCATATGTCTGTTGTCCATCTATATGTCCTCTTTGGAGTAATACCTATTCAGATCTCCTACCCATTTATAAAGTTGGGGTATTAACCCCTTATCAGATGTGTCATAGGCAAATATCTTCTCCCATTCAGTAGATTGTCTTGTCGTTTGTTGATGGTTTCCTTTGCTGTGCAAAAATGTTTTTAGTTTGATGTCTCATTTGTTTTTTTGTTTGTTTGTTTCCTTTTGTTTTCATTGCCCAAGAAGATATAGCAGGAAAAAAATTACTAATAGCAATATCAGAGAGATTACTGCCTATGTTTTCCTTCTCTAAAACTTTCCTTTTCCTATTCTAAAACACCTGTTATTTACTTGTTTTCTCATTGTCTTATTGCTAAATTGTCTTGTTCCTGATATCATTCCTTATAGATAGAGAGCTGCAGCTGGAGCAAGAGGAGCTGGATGATGGCTGGTTTACTAGTAACATCAGGATGTTTGGGAGGGGTTGTGTTTGGTACTGTGCCTGGAAAGAATGAACTGCAGTCACCTGTGATAGCTAGAACCTATCTGGTTAACTGAGAAGCGGTCTTTGAGGTTTATGTTTTTCCACTTTTTGTTTGTTGAGTGATTTCAGAAAATGTTTCCCTAGTGCTAGGCTCCACTGAATTAATGGTTACCAGTGGGGAGAGGGCATAGTTGATGAGGAGACAGTCATTGAAAAGGCAGTGTGGCACGGTGCTTAGAAGCACAGGCAGTGGCATCAGACAGACCACGTTTAAAACACGATTTTCCTTATTTGTAAAGTGCTAATAACAATAGATAGTACATAGTGAAAATTAAATGACATAATACATGTAAAGTGCTTAGGATGGTCTCTGGTAAATGTAGCTGCATTACTCCTACCCTTACTCTATTGCCATTAGGTGATGGGGGAAGAATAAAAATAAAATGAGAACATTTTGGTGACCTGGTACGAACTTCCCTTAAGTTGTGCTGGTGAGTGAGCTTGCCAGGCAGATTGTCATGTGGCTTATTAACTCATGTAGCCAACCTCCCTCTCTCCCTCATTCCCTCCCTCCCTCTCTTCTTTCCTTTCTTCCCTTCCTCCTTTCCACTCTCCCTCCCTCTCTGACTCTTTTTCTTTATTCTATTTGAATTACAGAATAATTGACAAACACATATATCAAGTATATAATTTTCAAGTTTTGATATATATATGTCAAAATGTATATGCCCCTGAAACCATCACCAAAATCAAGATGGTGAACATCCAAAAGTTTTCTCATGCCGTTTTGTAATCCCTCCTTGCTGCTCTTCTCCACTCTCCCTGTTCACCTTCCTCCATACTCAGGCAGCCACTGGTCTGCTTTCTATCACTATGGATTAATTTTCATTTTCTAGAGTTTTATTTAAATGGAATCATACAGTACATGCTTTATTTTGTCTGACTTCTTTCATTTAACATAATTATTCTAGATTTACCTATGTTTATCATTAATAGTTTGTTCCTTTTTAATGCTGAGTAGAATTCATTCCATTGTATGGATGATAAATTTCCTTTTTTCAAGTCAGATAATTCAAGCGGTATTTTTTTTTTTTTTGGACATTTCAAACCTATTTTCAATTCTATAATTTATCAAGTACATGATATATCTAAGGCTCTGTGCAAAGAGCATTGGAGGGTATGCAGATGAATGATATCTAGTCCCTGCCCTCAAGAAGTTGACAGTATTACACTGTGGGTAATACATGTGTGGACTGTAATGAGAATTCAAAGAGGCACTATAAGAGAAATGAAAAGTTCAATAGGAGTTCAACTGGGGAAGTTTACTTTTGCCCAAAGAAGGATGCTTGTGTGGGCAGCTAGACTGGCAGAGATAGAGAAGGGAAGTATATGGCATGAGTATAGGGGTCTAAGTGTTAAAAGTGCTTACCGTTCGTTCAGTGGTCGGGTTTAAGCAGTCCACTTTAAGTGGGACTTTGGGTGCATAAAGATGAGAAAAGGGAACTGTAAGAAAGCAGACCTGGGGAAGAAAAGTGGAACTAGTCATGAAAGACTCACGTGCCATGCCCAAGCAGTTTAGGTTATTTGGTAATCAGTGGGGACCTTGGGAATGGTTTTGAATAGTGGCGTGATGGTGTTAGGGCCAGTGTCTTAGCCAGGGAAGGAAATTTATCATAATACTGTCTGTAGAATATATTTATATGAGACCTGTTTATATATGTTCCTTTAAAATGTGTGGGAGTTTCGTAAAGTATAAATAGAAGTTTTTAAATGTATATACTGACAGCTTGCAAAATTGAATTAAATTTAAATTAATGACTTTGTAGTCTCCATTTTAAAGTGTTTTGGTACCTGTTTCTTTGTTGGTTTAGTTTCAGCCACAGCACAAATATAGAAATGACATTGGTAACTCACTTCCCCCCGCCCCCTTTTTAATGTGATGACTGTTCATGTCTAGTACGGACACAAAGTGGGAATGAACCACATTGCTAAATGTGTTGCCCTTTCCTTTCCTCTTAGGATAGGTTTCTCTTTTCCTGTTTTCCTGCCCTTTCAGGTCTATCCTGAGTACTCAGCCCTTGAGGGAAAGAATGGGGAAATGCGCTGTTAAAACCATGAGAGCTGTGGGGTCTTGGGTATGGCAGCACAAGTAAGGGAAATGATTGAAATCAAGGAAGGTTAAGTGTGAAGTGACTGCTCCAGCTCTACTCCATTCCACCACTACTCCCTTCCTCTCCTTGCCCCTGAGCAGCTATTGTGCATTCTCTCCTCTGCATTGGACGCAGCTGCAGAATCTTTTTGCACATGTACTTCAGGCAGTACTTCTCCAGATGGAGTGCTCTGCTTGGGGCCTGGCACAGAGAATATTCTTGGTAAATGTGACTTTTACAACTGAGTCTTTGCTTGAGGATTGAGAACCACAGCAGCTGCTTAAGAAGGAAGCTACAAAACCCCCTCATTCACTTTCTCTTTGGTTTATTTAGACCATTCGTCTCATCCTTTCTTATTAATGAACTAAGAATAAAATCTGAATCCTCATACAATAAGAGTAGGTCCGATCATTGAAAATAGCCTGTTTAGCTGTCTGAGTAGAGGATGTGTCCATTAACTGATTTTTCCATTGCAGGGGACTTGTATGGCGCTATTGGCTCTCCTGTACGGTTAGCAAGGACGGTGGTTGTTGGCAAACGACAAGACATGGTCCAGAGGCTGCTTTATTTTCTTACTTATTTCATAAGATGCTCTGAACTTCAAGAAACCCATCTTTTAGAAAACGGAGAAGATGAAGCCATTGTTATGCCAGGCACAGTAATTACTACCACTTTGGAGAAAGGTGAAATAGAAGAATCCGAGTACGTGCTCATCACAATGCATAGGAACAAAAGCAGTTTACTCTTTAAAGAGTCAGAAGAAATGAGGACTCCTAACTGTAACTGTAAATATTGCAGTCATCCGCTCCTTGGGCAAAATATAGAGAATGTTTCACAGCAAGAGAGCGAAGATATTCAAAACAGCTCTAAGGAGCTGCTAGAAATTTCAGATGAATGCCGAATGGTTTCTCCTTCTGACTGCCAAGAAGAAAATGCTGTTGATGTTAAACAGTACAGAGATAAATTAAGAACTTGCCTTGACACCAAGTTAGAGACAGTTGTTTGCACAGGATCTGCTCCAGTAGACAAATGTGCATTGTCAAAGTCAGGCTTGGCGGTGGCAGAGGAAACATGGCAGAGTGAGGAATTGCTGGATTCGGGTGATCATGCAGGCAAAGTGTTGAGATCCACAGGAATGGTGGTGGAAAAAAAGCCTCCAGATAAGCTTGTGACTGCTACGTTTTCTTGTGAGGCAACCCAGACAAAGGTTACTTTCTTGATTGGGGATTCTATGTCGCCAGACTCAGATACTGAACTCCGGAGTCAGGCTGTGGTGAATCAGATTACCAGGCATCACACCAAACCACCAAAGGAAGAAAGAGGGGCTGCTGATCAGCATCAAGAAATTAAACAGCCATCTAAGGACCAATCTGGAGAGTCTGATACACTGAATGTGGTTTCTGGAGAGCCCTGTGAACTTCCCTGTTGGAATCATTCTGACCCAGAAAGCATGAGCTTATTTGATGAATATTTTAATGATGATTCAATCGAAACCAGGACTATTGATGATATTCCAGTTAAAACAAGTGCAGACAGTAAAGAACACTGCTGTATGTTAGAGTTTTCGAAAAGATTGTGTACACAAAATAGCAAACAGAACAATGAATTTTGTAAATGTGTAGAAACAGTTCACCAAGATTCATGTAAAACCTGCTATCCTCAGCACGACCAAAGTGACACACTCTCCATTCTTGTCCCCCATGGGGATAAAGAGAGTTCAGAGAAAAAAATTGCTGTAGGAACTGAATGGGACATTCCAAGAAATGAAAGTTCAGATAGTGCTCTTGGGGATAGTGAAAGTGAAGATACAGGCCATGACATGACTAGACAAGTAAGCAGTTATTATGGAGGAGAGCAAGAGGACTGGGCAGAAGAAGATGACATACCTTTTCCTGGGTAAGTAGGAAGTTTCAGCATATAATAGGTCTTATATAAATATGTACTATTCTTTTGTTTAGCTGGTCTCTGAAGGTTGGGAGTAGCTAATGTATAAAAGAAGAGATGATTGTCTTGGACAGATTCTCTCCCATTATCATGTGCCATTACTCATAGGAAGGAGTAAAAGCTAAGCCTCACAGGCACCCCAGAAAAGCTTCGTGAAGGCTTGAGGGTAAATTTATGTTGATATGTAGAAGATTTCTTACTGTTTAGGAGTTTTAAATCCACTTGGGACTGAAATATGCCCCCCAAAAGGATGTATGCCGAGCCTGGTGACGAGGGAGAGATAATCACTGAGAAGGTAGGAAATGGCTGTTATAAAATAAATTTAGCAAAGAGTAAGAGGAAAACAGGGAATGTATATTCAGGGTCAGGTATACAAGGAGAAGATTCATACATGAGAAATGTTAGAAACCAGGCTTTGGGTTTGTGAGAAATTTAACTACTTTGTTCTGGATAATGGTTTTCATAGTCTGATTGTGTTAAGAATGTGCTACATACACAAGGGACAGCATTTCTAAAGTCTGTTATGAAAGATTTATACTCACCTGATTACATAGTTGTTCATCAGACCCTCTTCTCTGGGTAGGAAAGAGTGTTTTGTGGTCTGATTGAGCACTTAAGTCAGTTTTTATTTAAGAATGCTTGTACTCTGTGTATATTTTGTGAAAAATGACAATATTAAATATGAACTAGTAGAGTCCAAAATTCTTTTTATTGGTAAAATATGTTTATTACTAATTAGGTATGCCTTCTTTTGGGACCCTTCTTCTAGGTCAAAGTTAATTGAAGTGAGTGCTGTTCAGCCCAACATTGCCAATTTTGGGAGGTCCTTGTTGGGCGGCTACTGCTCGTCTTATGTGCCCGACTTTGTTCTTCAAGGAATTGGGAGTGATGAGAGGCTCCGTCAATGTCTGGTGTCAGATTTGTCTCACGCTGTGCAGGTGAGTGACCTTTACTGCTCTTGAATTTATTGAGAATGAATCTGTTAACTAGGAGAACCCAGAATTGCAGTATACTTTGGTTACACTTCACTGTGTAATACAATCATTGTTCTCTGAATCAGTCACTTTGCGTAATGCTTGCATGTTTGTACCTGTCACCATGAAAGCAAATAGAGAGTTCCAGGAATCTATCCAAATGGAAATCTAAAATACAGAAAGTCCTGTATCTATCTATTCATAGATGTTCGTCACTAGATTATTTATAATATCAATAAAATTGTAAATGCCTAAACGTGAATGGAATTATTTTAATTTTATTTTAATATTATTCATTCCTAGTTAGTTCTTGTTGTTTTTTGTGTGGATTCCTTAAGATTTTCTACATACAGGCTCATGTCATCAATGAATAGACAGTTTGACACCTTTCTTTCCAATCTAGATGCCTTTTGTTTCTTTTTCTTGCCTGATTATGTGAGCTAGTATCTCAGTACAATGTTGCATAGAAATGTGGAGAGTGGACATCCTTGTCTAGCTCTTGATCTTAGAAAATATTGAGTCTTTCATTATTAAGTTTGATATTAGCTGTAGGATTCTTATAGATGCCTTTTATCAGGTGGAGAAAGTTCCCTTCTCTTTGTAGTTTTTTGAAGTCCCCTTCTCTTCGTAGTTCCCTCCCCTCACCTGCCTTAAAATCTCACACAAAAGTGTGTGACAAAATCTTAAAATCTCTCACAAAAGTGTGTGACAAAATCTCACACATTTTTTCTGTATCTATTGAAATTATTGTGTGATTTTTCTTTAAACTATAAACTATTAATGTGATATATTACATAGATTGATATTTTGATGTTAAACCAACTTTTGTGTTCTTAGCGGGTGAAAATCCCACTTGGTCATGGTAGATAGTACTTTTTATATGTTGCTAGATTTGATTTACTAATATTTTGTTGTAGATTTTGGAGTCTTTATTTACGAGGGATATTAGTCTATAGTTTTCTTGTGATGTCTTCATTTAGCTTTAATACCAGAATGATACTGGCCTCATAAAATGAGTTGAGAAGTATTCCCTCCTCTTTTCTCTCAAGATTTTCTGGAAGATTGGTATTAATTTTTTTCTCTAAATGTTTGATAGAATTCACCAGTGAATTCTAGAATATTTTTTTAATGAGAATATTTTAAATTGCTAATTCAACTTCTTGTTATATGTATAATTTTCTTTTTCTTCCTGAGTCAGTTTTGATAATTTCTGTCTTTCTAGAAATTAGTTTCATTTAAGTGACCTAATTTGTTGGAATAAAGTTATTCACAGTATATACTTATAATCTTTTTAATTTCTGTAAGGTCTCTGGTTATGTCCCTTCTTTCATTCCCGATTTTTGTAATTTGTGTTTCCCTCCGTCCTCCAAGGAGATTCTTCAAAGAAGAGTTCATTCATGGCTTGATTTCATTAGTACATATTTTTGGCCCATATGCATTGAAGATCAGCCAGCTATGGCCCATGGGACAAATAGGCCTATTTTTTGTAAATAAAATTTTATTGAAATATGACCACACCCATTTATTTATATATTATATGACTCTTTTCCTACTTCAACAGCAGAGTTGAGCCCTTAAGACAGTGATTTATAGCCCCTGAAGTCAAAAATATTTTCTTTCTGGTCCTTTACAGAAAAGGTTTGCTGATTTCTATTCTAGCTGAAGATTTGTCAATTTTGTTGATGTTTTCAAGGAAATAGTTTTTGTTTTCTGGATTTTCTTGATTATCTGTATTATATTTTATTGTTTTGTATCCTAATTTTATTATTTATTTCCTTTGGCTTGTTTTGGATTTAGTTTGCTCTTTTTTTAGTTTCTTAAGGTGGACACTTGGTTATTGATTTGAAATATTTTTTCTTTTCTAATATAGGCATTTAAAGCTATAAATTTTCCTCTTAAGCACTGTTGTAACTAAGTTAACTGAGTCTCATAAATTCTGATCTGTTTTGTTTTCATTTCCATTCACTTCAAAGTATTTTCTAACTTCCCTTGCCATTTTCTTGACACATAGGTTATTTAGAAGTGTGATATTTAATTTCCACATATTTGTGAAATTCTTAAATTTCCTTTTATAGTTGATTACTAAATTAGTTCCATTGTGGTCAGACAATACACTTTTATCTGATTTCAGTCCTTTTAAATGTATTGAGACTTGTTTTATGGCCCAGCATATGGTCTGTCCTGGAGAATGTTCCACATGAGCTTGAAAAGAGTAGTTGGCTATTGTTGGTCAAAGTGTTCTATAGATGTCAGATCAAGTTGGCTGATAGCCTGTGTCCTTGCTGATTTTCTGTCTAGTGTTCCATCAGTTATTGAAAGTGGAATATTGAAGTCTCCAGCTGTTGTTGAATTTTCTGTTTCTCTCTTCAATTCCACGTATCACTTTAATAATTTTTTTATTTTAACAAAAGTCACCCCCCCCCCGAAATGTTAAAAAGGAAATGGAGAAAGCCAACTAGGAAATCATAGGTGATAAAATATGGCCCTGTGAGCAAGCAGTCACTTGATTGCTAGCCAAAAAGGTTTAAAACTTCTGTGTTTGTAGAAAAGTAACTAAAGTTGTAAAGTTTGGTGTTTTATTGTATAGTAGAGACATTATTGGCAAATCCAGATAAAAACAATTTGTAATGAAAACTTATGAAACTCTTATTCTTTACATTTAAAAGCTATTTTGTTCAACCTTTTAGCACCAATCAAATAAATATTTACTGACATACTATGTTCTGAACATAGGGATGTATATAGATGAAAAAAATAGTTTCTGACCTCAGATTATTTACTTAGTACCAGAGAAGATAGGGCCAGTATATAAGTATGTTAGAGTGCATAAAAAAATAAACACCTGAAGAAGACACTAATAATTTAATGCGTCAGAGGAAAGAACTTAAATCAATTGATGATATTTATCCTTCAGGGTGAAAGAACCATTTCTATTTTATTTTTCAATTCTGTCCTCTCAGTGCATAATGTAGTGTCCTCAGTAAATATTTGTCAAATTACTTGGTTAGAAAATCCCATTTGGGTCCTTCTAATGCTCTCTCTGTTCTCTTATCTTTCGTTATGTCTATTCTGTTACTCAGTCTCTTTTCTTCCTCCATCTGTACTCTTTAACACACACAGGATTCTTTGGTGTTCTCTCTGAAAACCTAGCATTCTTCCAGTAATTATGCAGTATGTGGCATTTCATAAAACCCAGACTTGGCCACTTAATGCTTATATATCCTAAGACAAGATATTTAATCTAATAGAGCCTCAGTTTCTTTACCTAATAGTGAAGGTGATACTAATGTTTATACACCAGAGTTATACTCTGTGGTATTTTGTATAATTAGGCACTCTGTGCCTTGTATGTTTTTGTCATCATTACTATTCTTTATGTATGTATGTGTATGTTATATACACCATATAAATGTATAAAATTGAGGCCTTTTATCTTCATATATGTATATTTTAATATATACATATATATTTTACATATATACACATATATATGCATATGTACTATATATATAGTTTTGATAAGTTTTTTTAACAAAAAACTTATTAATAATTTCCCTACTATATAATCAAAACACTAAAATTTGCATTTTTATATATGTACTTATATATATTTTTATATACACTATACATATAAAATGTATGTGTGTCTGTGTATATATATACACACTATGTACATGATATATTTATATACATATGTAAATATGTATGGTATTTACTGTTTTGAATTCTGCTTTTGTCGCTTAAGAGTTGATGTAAGAGAATTTCTCACTTTATTAACATACTTTGTAAACATTATTTTTAGTGTTTATTGATTTTTTTCTGGCTTTGTCATACTGTTAGTTTTTCTCACCATTTTCCCCAGTTTTGTTGATATATAATTGACATATAACATTGTATTAGTTTTAGGTGTACAACATAATGATTCAATATATGTATGTATTGCAAAGTGATTACTACAGTAAGTTTAGTTAATGCCTCTCATAGTTTCAGATTTTTTTCTTGTAATGTGAACTTTTAAGATTTACCTCACATAGTTACAGATTTTTTACCTCACATAGTTAGATTTTTTCTTGTAATGTGAACTTTTAATTTTTTGATATTATTTTTAATTTTTTGATATTATTTTCCATGGAGGCCGTACCGATTTACATTCCCATCAACAGTTCATAAAGGTTTTCTTTTCTCCACACTCAACACTTGTTACCTCCTGTCTTTTTGATAACCATTCTAACAGATGTGAGGTGATTCTTCATGATTAGTAATGTTGAGCACCTTTTCATGTACCTGTTGGCCATTTGTATGTCTTCTTTAGAAAAATGCCTGTTCAGTTCCTTTACTCATTTTTTAATTGATTTTTTTTTTTTTTGTCTATTGAGTTGTATGAGTTTCTTATATATTTTTGGATATTAACCACTTATCAGATATATGGTTTACAAATATTTTCTCCCATTCTGTATGCTGCCTTTTCATTTTGCTGATGGTTTCCTTGGCTGTGCAGACGCCTTTTAGTTTAGTTTGCTTTTACCTTTGCTTTTGGTGACAAATCCAAAAAATCATGGCCAAGACGAATGTTAAAGGAGCTTAATACCTATGTTTTTTTCTAGGAGTTTTATGGTTTCAGGTCTTATGTTCAAGTCTTTAATCTAGTTTGACTTGATTTTTCTGTGTATGGTGTAAGATAGGAGTCCAGTTTCATTCCTTTGCATGTGGCTATCCAGTTTTCTCAAACCATTTATTGAAGAGATTATCCTTTCTCCATTGTATATTCTTGGCTCCTTTATTATAAATTAATTGAAGATGTATGCGTGGGTTTATTTCTGAGTTCTCTATTGCTCAACTTCTAAAAAAAGTTTTCTTCCTTTTACCATTATAAATGACACGGATATTGTTGCTATGTTTTATGAATTGAAGATTTATTCTTTAGGCTAGATTCCCGGAAATGAAGTTACTGTCCAGTTTTTAAGGTTAGGGCTATTTTCATGTTCTTGATGCATGTTGGTTAATTTCTTCTCCAAAAGGCAGTGCCAGTTTGAACAGAAGTTTGCAATGTTCCTAAGACCTGTTCCCTCTGCAACATGTGTCTTTCCAGGCTTTTTGTTTGCCATTCTCTTCTTCCCCACTTCTCAGTATCATTTTTCACAAGTTTAATTAACATCTATCTATTTCTTTCTCTGAATCTTCTCATGATATATCCTCTTAGAGAATTATCCATATTCCTCTCACATTTATCACCAGCAATCCTATACATACTTCATTGTTACAACACTGTGTCCCTTCCACTGCGAAACTCTCAGTTACACAGAACCCAGTGTTGTCCTTTTCTGCTACCCCTGCACTTGATTCCTATTTCATGTTACAGATGTCTTTTTATAGCCAGGTGTATTTATTTTTATCTCCCTCACAAAACTGTGAGTGCCACTATTTTTATTTCCTTAGCTTCTAGCAAAAAGCTGTATCCAAGATGATTGTTCATTAACTGGGCAAAAGGCTATCCTATAAGGGTGCCAAACCTGGGTGTATCCAGGAACAAACTTACATCCTTAGCTATGAAATTGTAGTAACAGTAAAAGCTAGAAAGGAAAAAGACTATTGTGTTCAAGTATTTCAAATTATAGTTTTTATCTCAGTCTTATAACTGCTAATATTACTATATAGCCAGTGTTGAAAAAATTTTTACCTTTTCAAATACAGAAAGTTGTTGAAGTATTGAGCATTGTAAAGATCATCATCTCTTTCTGGTAGTGGTACTGTGTACTTCTCATTGTTGGTCTTTGTGTGTAAATCAGGGGAAGCCAAGGGTACAGCTCTGTGCCTATGGTCTTTTTATCAGTATATGTGAGTTAAAAATATTTTTCACTAATCATAGATTTTCTAATTATAAAAATATCATTTAGGTAAATGCTTGTGGTAGAAATTCAAGGAATATAAAGATATATAAAGCAAAACAAAGAAATTCTTCATATTCTTAATAGTCCATACTTCACAGAGATCTTCATAACAAATAGATCTATTTGAGTATTTTCCTTCTTTTTTCTACGCATTTTCGTTTAGATATCGATCTGAATTTTTAAAAATGTAACGAGTGTGGCACGTGTGTGTTGTGTGTGAGAGTGTGTGTGTTGACTTTTTTTTAACCATATTAGTACCTATTGATTTGTCTCCTTTGTAACTGCTGTGTTCATACCCTGGATATACATCTTGGGATAACTGAAAAACCTAGTGCACATAGCCAGCGAGGTACTTCATGTAATCAAAGAATAATCCCTGAGGTACTCAAGCAAATCAGTGCTTGGATAGTTAGCACAGAACCTTACCATTGACTTATTCATGTGAGCTCCTGTCCTATTTTTTAAAAATGTTTTGCTCTTTCAAGGTGAAAAACATTTTTTCCCCATTGCCTGGCGCCATAGTTACTCAGAAAATTTGTTGAATGAATGAATAATCAAAAGACCAGTGAAAGTTAAGTTCTAGTAATGAATGTCTACCAATGATAATTTTATATGCTATCTTGGGGTATTTGTTATTTTGTTAATTAACTATCCCATCCTCCACTGTCAAGGATTCTCTGGCAGTGCCTTTTAGAATTTAATATTCTTTTATTTTGTTTGTGTTTAGGATCTCTTCATTGCCTCATTCCATTATCATTATTTGTGAAAACTTCATTTAATTATCATAAAATGAATTCTTCTTTTCTTTTCAGCATCCAGTATTGGATGAACCAATAGCAGAAGCTGTCTGTATTATAGCAGATATGGATAAATGGACTGTTCAAGTGGCCAGTAGCCAGAGACGAGTGACAGATAATAAACTGGGAAAGGAAGTATTGGTTTCCAGTCTTGTTTCCAATCTGCTTCATTCCACTCTTCAGCTTTATAAACATAACTTGTCTCCAAATTTTGTAAGTATGTGTGAGGCTTGAATTACTTTGAGCACTCTGATAGGTGACTAAACTTTATTTAGTATGTGCCTACATTGAATACCACTGTTAGCTTCATCATTGTTTTCTTGTAAGAAGGTGTTATGGACTGAATTGTTGTGTACCTCTAAATCCATATATTGAAGCCCGAACCTACAGCACTTGTATTTGGAGATGGGCCTTTAGGGGGTACTTAGGGTTAGATTAGGTCATGAAGGCCCCCAGGGTGGGATTAGTGGCATTATAAGAAGAGGAAGAGATTTCACTCTCTCCATCATGTGAGGATACAGGGAGAAGTTATTTATCCGATAGCCAGGAAGAGACTTCTCACTAGAACCTTACAATATTGGCACCCTGATTTCAGACTTCCAGCCTCCAGAGCTGTGAGAAAATAATTTTCTGTTATTTAAGTCATTGAGTCTGTGGTGTTTTGTTATGGCAGCCCAAGCAGACTAGGACAGAGGGGGATGTGTACATGTTTGTATACTATATTCTGTGATTTCAGCAGCTGGAATTTGGTACCTAACTAGTATCATGTAAGATATGAACATGCAATGTCCCCAGGTTTTTTTGTAAAATGCCAGTTCATTCTAGACCCTCATTATCATGTCAGGACTTTGAATGATTCTTCTTCATGATACTGGTAATCTCTTACCAAACATCCTATTTCCAACGTTGAAATTTCTTTTTTTTCCTAGGAGAACTATACTGTAGAATAGTTAAAAACTTCTGTTGATTAACATGATAAAAGTCATATATGACAAATCCACAGCTAACATTACTCAGTGGTGAAAGACTGAACATTTTACTCCTAAAATGAGGGTAAAGACATGGATGCTTACTTTTACCACTTCTATTCAACATAATGTTGGAAAGTCCTAGCCAGAGTCCTAGCAGTTAGACAAGAAAAAGAAATAAAAGCCATCCGAATTGGAAAGGAAGAAGTAAAATTATCTTTTTTTGCAGATGACATGTTCTTATATGTAAAAAAACTTGGGTTCTACAAAAAGACCAATAGACCTCATACACGATACAGCAGAGTTGCAAAATATAAAATCAACAGGAAAAGTAGTTGTATTTCTATACAGTAGCAATGAACAGTCTGAAAAGAAAATGGAGAAAGCATTCACAATATCCAAAGAATAAATTACTTAGAAGTGAATTTAACCAAAGAGGAAAAAGACTTATACACTGAAAACTATAAAACACTACTGAAAGAAATTAAAGACATAAATAAATAGACATCTTGTGTTCATGAATTAGAAGATTTAGTATTATGAAGATGACAGCACTATTAAGGGATCTGCCGATTCAGTACAATCCCTATCCAAAATCCCAGTGACTTTTATTTTGAAGAAATGGACCCATCCTAAAATGTATATGGTATCTCAAGGGACCCTGAAGAACCAAAACAATTTTGAAGAAGAACAACTAAGTAGGAAAACTCACATCTCCTGATTTCAAAACTTCTTGCGAAGTGACAGTAATCAAAACAGTGTGGTACTGGCATAAGGACAGACATATGGACCAATAGAATAAAATAGAAAGCCCCAAAATAAAGCCTCACATATATAGTCAACTGGTTTTCAGAAAGGGAGCCCTTTAAAAAGACAAAGGAGTCTTTTCCACAAATCATACTGAGAAAACTGGATATCCCCATGCAAAAGAATAAAGTTGAACCCTTACCTTATACCATATACAAAATGAACGCAAACCTAAATCTAAAACAAACCTAAACTTAGGTGCTGAAACTATAAAACTCTTTGAAGAAAACATAGGGGATAATCTTCATGACATTGGATTTAGCAGTGATTTCTTTGATTGGACACCAAAAGTACAGGCAACAAAAGTACAAAATAAATAAATTGGACTTCATCAAATTAAAAACTTTGTGTATCAAGGACACTCTCAACAGAGTAAGAAGACAACCCACAGAACAAGAGGAAGTATTTGCAATCATATATTGAAGAGAGATTGATTTCCAGAAAATGTAGGGAACTACAGCTCAACAACAACAAAGGAACAACTAACTCAATTAAGAATGGTCAAAGGACTTGAATAGACATTTCTTTAAAGAAGACATACAAATGGCCACTAGGTACATGAAAAGATGCTCAGCATCATTAGTCATGAGGAAAATGAAAATCCAAACCTTAGTAAGATACCACTTCACACCCATAAAGATGGCTATGATTAAAAAAAACAATTATTGGCCAAGATGTGGAGAAATTACAACCTTTGTGCATTACTGGTCGGAATGGTATATAGCTGCTGTGGAAAACAGTTTTGTAGTTTCTCAAGAAATTCAACATTGCATTGTCGTGATCCAGAAAGTCTGCTTCTAGGTTTATATGCCAAACAGTTGAAAACAGGGACTCAAACGATAGTACCATAATGTTCACAGCAGTATTATTCACAGAAGCCAAAAGTTAGAAGAAAACTCGTGTCCATCAACAAGTGAATGGATAAGCAAAATGTGGTATAATACATAGAATAGAATATTTCAGTCATAAAAAGGAATGAAAATCTGATATGTTCTGCGACATGGTGAACCATGAAAACATTATGCTAAGTGAAATAAGCGAAACACAAAAAGACAAATATTATGTGATTCTCATACCTGTTGCAGGTATGAGTTACCTGGAACAGGTAAATGTGTAGAGACATATAGTAGATAGAGGTTACTAGGGGTTGGGAGAGAGGGAATGAAGAGTTACTGTACAAAGGGTACATCCAGAACAGGTAAATTTGTAGAGATAACACAGTACATAGAGGTCACTAGGGGTGGGGGTGAATGAAGAGTTACTGTACAATGGGTACAGAGGTTTCTTTTGGAATAATGAAAAAAAAATCCGGAAATGGATATCAATGATGGCTGCACAATATTGTAAATGTAATTAATGCCACTGAATTATATACTTAAAAATGGATAATATGGTAAATTATATTATATATAGGATTTTTATTTTTTATACATATATGTATATAAATATTTTGTTCTTCACTTAAAGCATTTTTAGCCTAAGTGAGCATTATAGAAAAAGCATACACTACAAAACAATAAGTCCACAAAGCAATGAATTCAGTTGTGTTTTTCTAGTAAGAAGATTGATTTTTATTAGGAGCTTTAATAGTTAATTTTCATTGGAAAGGAATATTCTGTAAAAATTTAATATGTTAACACCTCATGGTTTTTCCTCAAGCATTTATAGTATAAATTCACATAAAAAATCACCTGTTTTAGTAAATTGAGCAAGTTAATTGACAATAAATGAAAAGTGTTTTAGGTTTGAATGTTCTAGCTTAAAAACATCTCTCTCTTCTAGTAAGGACTACAGAAAGGACTACAAACGTTTTTTCCTTTTATTCTCTACAGGAGAATGTAGGCTATCCTATGTACGTACATCCGAAATATATTAATTTATAAGAGTTATTTTATCAAATTTGAAATAACATTTTTTAAAGTTCTAGAAATATGGATAGTGGTGATAGTTACACAACATTTTGAGTGTACTTAAGGCCTCTTGATTGTACACTAAAAATGGTTAAATGGTAAATTTTCTATTGTATATAATGCCACTTAGAAAAAACAAAACTGTAAAATCAAAATCTTTATGAGCTAGAAAAAGGATTATACTCCTTTAGTAAAAATTACATGCTTTAAAAATATGCTCAAAATTTTAGTTTATATTGGAATAACTAAATAGAATTGCCAAAAACATAATGCTTTGGAAATTGCCATCACTTAGAATTAGAAACCATTTTCTGACCTGGTTCTTGTTTCCCCCCACCCCCACCTGCAGTGTGTAATGCACCTTGAAGACCGATTGCAGGAGCTGTACTTCAAGAGCAAAATGCTGTCCGAGTACCTGAGGGGACAGATGCGTGTTCATGTCAAGGAGCTGGGAGTGGTTCTGGGGTACGCTCATGGTTTCTGTTCTGGCTTTGCTTTCACAGTGCACTGTCTTTAAGCAAGAGATAATCCTCAGAATTGCCTTCTTTCATTTTAAGTGTCTTTTCCTGTTAGAAGCTGGACACTTTTACTATTTCGGTTGCTCTATCCATATAAAAATAAGATTCCTGTCCTCCACTGATCTGAAAGGCATTGTCCCCTGTGCCATTGCAGTAAATGGAGAATATAGTCAGATGTAGGTGTTTTCCTACATCCATGACTTTACCTTTGGGTTTCAGATGCTTTCTTTAAAACAAATCTTTGGTTCTGGTTTTTACTGAAAAATTTCCAACTTTTGTTATCTTTTCAGTTCCCTTACCTTTTTCCTTTTGGCCAAGGTGGCCTAGTTCCTTGACTGCTGAGGTAAAGTGACTTTACAGGTAGCAGGCATTGCCTATAGGACTCATGTCCTGGGTACTGAGAGCCTGACTAAGATTTTCTTTTTTTTAATTTCAGGATTGAATCCAGTGATCTTCCTCTTCTGGCTGCTGTGGCAAGCACTCACTCTCCGTATGTTGCTCAGATACTCCTTTAACATAAAGGTTGTTTGGAAAGTTAAGTAGAAACCAAGGAAGCATACACAACATGCATTTATAACATTTTTTTTTTCCTGTTAGATTTCTATCTGAATGAGTCAGTTATCTGGGTAATCCTGCATTGTAGTATATATCGTGTGATTATTGAATGGCTTTTCCTTTTGACTGGACTCTTTGGTGGTGGTAGATTTTTAACCAAGTCAAACTAAAACAGCATAAACAATTTTGGGAGAAAGCATCGAAAAAGCCAAAACGTAACTTAGTAATTTCTACAAAATGAATAACGTCGAGGAATTTTATATGATCACTACAATGTTGCCTCAACTCAGAAATAGCAACAGCTGTCTGATGATTAAATGTCTCAGAAATAGTCATTTCAGTAGTTTTAATTCTTTATTTCTAAGGTACTTAGGTCTATAAAACCTTGATTATTTCTTGTTTTGTCAATTCACAATAGCTAATTTCTGGGTATTTCTCTGGGTATTTCTGAGTTTCAAAGTATTCTAAACAGCCTGGTAATTATAACAAACTCAGAATAATGAGTGTAAATCTGTGTTATCTACCCAAGTGTACATATGTATTTAGTTTTTAAAAAAACAGAGGTAGAAACACAAGATTGGTAAACACGCCTTTTTAAATATATATATATATATACATATATATTTTCAACTAGTATTAATTGTATATAATGTTGAAATGTTACTTTCTGGTGATTTTTCAGTTTCACACACCCTAAAATATAAGTAAAGCCAATCTTTTTTTAAGGCTGAGGAATGTAGATTTCCAAAATAAGAATTAACTACTTTATACCATTTGTTTTGTTTATAAGTATAAGCTAATTTTTATAAGTGTTAATATTTACATATTTTCATCTAATTTAATAAATTAAAATTAGGATTAAAAATTGCATCAAAGCATTGGCAAAAATAATACTATTTTCTTCAAAAGTGCTCAGGTAGCCAGCCAAGACCCTTTCGGTATCAGCCCTTCTTGAACTCAGTGGAACTAAATATTTGTTTCACTGCTTCATAATATTCAGTTTACACTAACAGAACTCATTAACTCTTAAAATTATTCTCTTTTGTCAAATTGCCCATGTCTTCCAAAAGCTAATTATTTTAAAAGATTTTCACTTTTCAATTGTTACTGTTTTTGTATATGCTGTAGAGTATTGCTTGTGAGAAAGGCTAATATGGAACCAAATTCTTGTAAGTAATGTAAATAGATGGGTAGATAAGGTTTTCAATATGCTCTACTACCTCAGTTTACTTGAATACTACATTATAGTTTATTCTTTACTTATCTGGTCTAAGATACTTTTAATGCTAGAAGTGAAGTTGGTTTCTGCTTTCATGGACTTTTTTTTTTTTTTCATCACAATTAATCGATTAGCTTTAAAAAAGAAAACCACTTGCTTATTCTGTTAGTAAATATATTTCCTGTATAATACATCCATTCTTGCTGTTTAAATTTTCAGAAATTAAGATTTCTGTGATCTGTTTAAGTCTTTAACCTTGAATTTATAGCATTGAGTCACATTTTGCCTTGCTCTCTATGTATTCAAGAAATTTCCAACTAGACTAAGAAGAAATAATTGTTTTAATGGACTGTAAACCTGAATTGGTGTGCCTGCAATCAGATTGGCCCCTACATCCTATCAGTTGGTCCCGGTCAGTATATAAGTCTCCCATGGATGACTTGCTGCCAAAGAGTATGTATGGATATATTTTCTTTGGCTTAGTATTCTTATTCCATTTATTAATGAATTTCTTCTCTATTCTGTTGTTGGAATTCTATGAATCAATCTCTTTGGCAGAATTCAGAATATAGAAAAGTTCATGTGTGGGCCATTGTACATTATTTTTTATCATAGTTCAGAATGTATAGCAGGTCGATAATGTCTGTTTTTGTGTGTTTTCTTTTTAAATTAATTACCAAGCTGTTCATAGTCCTATCTGTTTGAAATTTCTAATAAATTATCATATAGGAAATCTAGTCTTCAAAAAATGGATGGCTCGTGCTACTGTTATTCTTAAAACTAAGCTTTGCTTGGAAGGAAAAGGCCTATAATTTCTTATAGAATCATCAATCTTTAAAGGATTCCTGAGTTTTATAATTACTTGCCCCTACATAACTTCTACTACCTTCATCATAGTCATTCTTTCCTTACACAAAGCCCAAGGAATGAGCTGCTGCTGCTTTAAAGTGTGGTCATTATGATGAATGTGAAAAGAGTTTTGGCCTATTCGAAATAATTTTTTCAACTTCTTATGGTACAGATATACATGTGTTATATATTTTTGAAAATCTGTTTGTTGCAATAGGAAATGAAAAAGGGATCTTTTAGATTATAAATTTAAAACTAATTTTTCCTTGTGTATAAACTAATTGGTTTGATTTTAAATATTCCTGGCTTTTATTAATATGTCTTAATTTTGAGTTTGAAAATGTTAAGTGCAATAAACATACCAGCATAGATTTAATTTTGTTGCAGTTGGCATACACTGGGGATGATCACTTAAAAAAAAAAACAAAACAGATTTTACACAATGCCTATTTCTGGTAGATGTCTTATGAGATTGTTTTGCTTTCTCTAAGTTATTTAGATGGTGGGATATGTAAAATGTACATACTGTTTCTTGTTCTGTATACATTTCTCGAATGTACACCTGTATTATAATAACCTCCCAGTTCTAGGGGAAATTTGTGCAATAAATACACATGTCAATTTGATGGATGTCGGTCTTTCTTTCATGTGTTAATAAGGTACCTGTAGCATGGACTCTGATGTAAGCTCACCTGGATTCTTTTCCCAAATTTGACATTTCTAGGCATGTTACCTGGTTTATAATGTCCTTTTCTAATCCTAAATGTCTGTATTGATAATTTAGTAGAATCTACTTTAAGAGTCTGTTGTGAGAATCAAGTGAAGTAATGAACGTCAAGAATTTATCTTAATGCATGGAACACCCCAAGTGCTCATTAATTTTTGGCTGCTACTGTTACTAGCCTTTTCTCTATAGCCTCCACCTATTGTGGGGAGAATTTAACATATATTCTTATGAATGAAAATGTAACAATAAAATACTGGTATATTCTTACATTTGACTTAATCTTTATGATGAGAAATTGAAAATTTCTTTAAATGCTTTTATACGAACTGAAAATCAATTATTTAAAACCTAAAAAGAGCCCTCTAAACCTGTTATGAACATTGTACGCAATACAAATTACTACTATTGACTTTATAATTAAAAAATTGGCCAGTTGGTTTGAATTCTAATCCTGGTTTGTTCACTGATTTGCATGTGACTGAGCAAATCTGTCCTTTTCATCTACATTGTGGGGAAACCAGCTCTTCCATCTTTTCTTAGTGCCTGCTCTGCAGCAGCGATTCAGCCCTGGGTAGGCTGTTGGAAGCTGCTTTACTCAGGCTAGGTTGATTTGGGCAGAGTTATGCCAGGAGGCAGGACTACACCAGGGGCTTTTTGTAGGATCTATTTTCATATCATTTTACATGTGTCGCTCTTATATTTGACCAAAGAGAATATGTGCACTGTTTTAAAGCAGAGAGAAAGTATCAAGTATTTGGGAAGCATCCATCAGATATTTTAGAGGTTTATAATTGGTACCTATGTTTATATGTGCTGTTCTCTTATAAATTTAGAGAGTCCTTGCAAAATTTCTGAGAAGCATAGAGGAATGATTTTGCTGATGAGAAACTGAGATACAGAAAATTTAATCTGAAGTAAAAGTCTTTACTATCTGGGTCTCTCAGGCCAGAATGGTTTCCAACTAGTATGTGGTGACAGATGTAAAAGTATCCTAGATTTTTTCATGTATCTTTGCCAGTGTGGAAGGTTGGGGTGGAATGCAAGTGGGAACAAACCCTAGTTGAAAGTACAGTGGGGGCTTAAGAATTATAACTGAGTGGGAAAGACTTAGGCAGATAGAAAAAGGAGAGGTTGGAGAACATAGTGCTTCCTATCTTTGCTTTGTAGTGCAGACTGTGGAGGTAGCCATGTTTGCTCTAGATTTAAGATTTGAAATTTCCCTAAAGAAAATAAAATATAAGCAGTCCAAAAGAGATTTTTAAAGAATATATGAAATTCCCACCCGTTATTTGTGAGGAGAACTTTGATAAGGCTTTTGGTTTTCATCAGATTGCAGATTAGCTCATGCCTGGGTTAAGGCTTGTCTGATTAGACCTCCTGTAGAGAAACCTGTATTTACTCTAAGGAGAGTATTAAGTTGAAGAGGCTTGAGCTTCCTTCCTTTCCATTTGACTATTTTAACAAGGACACTCCAAAAGCATGTGTTTATATTCACCTCACTGCTCAAATTAAGATTATTGATAAAGGCAGTGTTACCTAAATTGTTTCAAGAGGAACAATGTTGTTGAAATGTTGTGTAAATATAAGGAAGATACTGTTACTTCCTCAAAAAACTTGTGATGTCATTTGTATCACACATTTGGTCCAGCACTCACAAGTCTATATCCTTCCCTATGGTACAGGGACTGGAATTAAAATGGGTCAGATGAATCCAGAGCCTGAGTTACTTTAAAGTAGTTTTCATACCTGATTGCATATTAGAAGTACCCAGTTAGCTTTTGAAAAATAATTCCTAGACCCCCACCCTCAGAGATTGATTCATCGATAGTAACTGACCTGGATTTGGACCAGCAGGTGCTCTTATTTTTCCACTAGTAGTAACTCAATCTCCCGAAATAGTCCACATCTCAACTCCTTACTTTATTACTGGTGCTCTTAAAACCAGTGCTCTTTACCTGCATGTTTTTGTTGTTTTGCTGTTATTCTGGAAGAATGGCTGTGTGATTGTGAGCGTTCAGTTTTGCATAAGACAATAGTTGCTTAGCCAGACATCTTTCTTTGCCATTGGAGAAAAATCAAATGCCTATCTTTCTAACAGTAAAATTCCCTCTTAATTACTTAGTCCTTAGTTCCTTTTGTTCAGCAAATATTGTGTGAGCACTTGTTATGTGCTAGGCACAGGTCTGGGTGTGAGGGATACGCTAGTAAAAAACAAACTCCTTTATGTTCTCATGGAGTTTACGTATTTCCCACTGGTGGAGGAAATAGGCAGAAAATATGACAAATAAGGAGTTAAGCCATTTTTTTAAAAAAAGATTAAACCATGTTTTTGCTAGAATTTAATTATTTGCATTCAGAACCATTATATTTTCCTTCCAGATACAAGTTAATGCTGGTGAACCCTATCTTGGAGGTTCCCTTTCCTCTGAAAATAGCTGTTAGAGCTTTCACTGTCTCCTCATTTTTTTTCCAGCATACTAGAGCATAATATGAAATGGTAAAGGACAAGATAGATTTTGAAAATGTGCTTAAATTTAGATATGTATATTTACTGTGGATATTAATATATTGTTTTTACTGTTGCTGTCTTATGAAAAAGCCTAATTAAGTTATTTTTATGTACTTAATTCATCTTGTGAAATATTATATACAAAAAAGTGAATAAATATACACTAATGTAACCATCACTTAGGTCAAGGAATAAATTATTTTTAGCAACCCAGAAGCCCCCTCCTTCATATGCTCTATCCTGATCATAAATCTCTTCTCGATTTTGTAACTATCATCTTGTGTTTCTTGAGCATCATTTCTTTGCTTTCTCCTTTATAATTTTACCTCTGTATGCATCCCTAAGTGATATACTTTAATTTTGTGTTTGAACTTCGTATGTGTACTTATACTCCATTTTGTTTTGCTTTTTTCCCCTCAATATTATGTTGAAGAATCATCCATGTGCTATGTAGCTGGTGTTCCACTGATTGAAAATACCATAATTTACACATCCTATTGATGGACATTTGGGTTATTTCCAGTTTTTGGCTAATATGAACATTGACCATTTTTGTTCATCTCTTCTGGTATACATGGGTATTTCTTAGAATTAAGTCAAGGAGTGGACTTGCTGTCATAGGGTACGTTAGTTTTAGCTTTACTACTTTTTTTTTCCCCAAAGTGGTTTCACAATTTACACTTAACTGACAGTTTGTAAGTTCCTGTTGCTCCACATATTCATGAATACATGAATGTTTCTGAATAGTTATTCATGAAAAGGCATTAACACACACAACACACACACACACACACACACACACACACACACACACACACAGCCTTTCCACTTCTTCAAACTTGAATCTCTGCTTTCAGAGAAGTCACTTCCCAGAGGTAAAGTAATAGAAATAATGAAGAGTTCTTGGATTGTGTAGGCAACATCTTGAGTGCTTCACATGGATTATCTCAAGTAATCTAACAAGAATGCCAAAGTAATAGTTCCTTTATGATTTCCAGTTTACGGATAAAGAAATTGAAGTTCGGAGATATTAAATAAATAACTTCAAGTCATTTAACTAGAAATGAGCTACTAAAGACACAAATTCAGGTATTTGCCCCTGAAGTTCAAGCTCATGGTCATCATGCTTGCTTTTTTCCTCTTTCAAAATATCGATATGGCTCTGGTAATTGATCCTTAAAGAATGGATCACTTAAAGAAAGCCTCCCTTTCCACTTTCCCTAGGATAGAGGTGCCAGCATTGTATCTGCCTTAGGAATTAACACAATGAGAGAAAGGGTGGCGGAGAGGAAGAAGAATGGAAGGAATAACTTTTGTGATCTTGGGTAGACCTTTGAGGGGGTATGTTCATACATTTAAAAAATGATGAAAATGGGGCATTGCAATTCCTCCCTCGTGATCTCTCCACTGCCTTTCCAGAATAGCTGAGCCACAACTTCCCTGATAAGATTTTTGTCCGATACTCAGATAAGAAATGTGCTAATACTATGTTGTAAACTTCGTTTGAGCAAGCTCAACGTCGAACGGAAAACAAAACCCTTACATCAGCCATTACGAGGTCCCAGAAACGGTAAATGTTGTAGCCTGAACCCTTCTTTCCCTTGTTACTCTAAAATAACTTTATCTCATTTAAAAATTACTGTAAATAACGTAATAATCGTAAATCACTTTGAATGTAGTGAGCTATTGCTGTGAGAAATACTAAGATGTACCTAAAGATGGTAGACCTTGGAGAGCTTAAAATTCGGTGGAAAGGACATGCCTGTGGTGGCTCCAAGGTAAGCAAATGTGTGACTAGTGCAGCCCATCTGTGCACAAATGAGAGAGGAGTGAAAAGGGCTCTTGTAGTAGGCATTCTGGAATTCTGTCAATGATATTACCATGGAAAGCCTTTTGCAAGTGTCTGGCTGCCCGAAGAGTGGTCTTTTTCTTATCAGTGGACTAGTAAATAAATAGAAATTGGCTTTATTAGAGCTATTGGGACTATTGGGACTAGTATGCAAAATGTAGTCAAAAAGCAGTCACTCTCGAGTCCAAGCAACCCTAAGCCCTGCTGCTTGAGGAAGGGGTTGACGGAGGGAGGGCTGCTCTGGGCCTCGGTTATGTGAACGGAGTGTAGGCTGGCTTCGCGGAGGTAACTGAGCTGGCCACAGACACCGCAGCTGCCTAACCCTTCCAGGCTGTGGAGCTTTGATTGCTCTGCCCTGATCTCAAGGATGTCCATCTTGGACAGGGCAAGTATTTCTCGGTGGGACTCTTCCACAAGGGATTCGTTTTATTAGAAGAAACGTAGACAAGAGGGTGTATGAACTTCCTTGTTTCCCGACTTCCGCCCGTCCTCCAAGGGAGGGGCGTTGGAGTTGCTGAGCGGGAGGTCGGGCCTGGGCCTGGCCACGCCCCGGGCTTCCGGAGTTTGGTACAAACACAACTCCAACTAGAACGCCTTCCCCAAGGCTCTGCCTCAACGTGCCATTTTCAGTCAGTTCCTCAAGCGCATTTCCGGCCGCCCCACCGGAAGCTGGAGCGGCGGAAACCTCATCTCCGAGTTGGATCCCGTGAGGGATTTAGGTGAGGTCTCGCGACATATCTTTAAATCTCACCAAGAAGGAGTGGAAGAGGCCTAACTGTACCGCCCCAATATTACGTCACCGCGGAGTCACGCCCTTGGGCGTTCGTTTGCGTGCTCGCGCTGCTGCGCATGCGCATTCGCCCTCCCTTCTCCCCCGCGCTGTCTTATCTCTGGCCAGTCGCGCGTGGGCTGAGGCCCTGGGCGGGCGTTGCGAAGGCTTGTTTGCTCGAGCCGGCTCCCCGCGGCAGTTTGGAGTTCTACTTGGGAGAGGGGTTTGTAGACCCCCTACCTAGGGTGAATGGGCTGTCGCATGTGCTGCTAAGGGTAGGCTAGGGAGCACAGGGGCCGGGGCCGCGGCCATGAACTCACCCGTGGACCCTGGCGCTAGGCAAGCGCTGAAGAAGAAGCCGCCCGAGCGGACCCCCGAGGTAAGGCCGGCCGACTCCGGCGCGCTTCCCGCTCCTTAACGGACTGCACACCCCTGTCCGTCCGAAACCTGCGGCGACTGCCCTCTTGTCAGAGCCTCGCACCTGCTGTCAGGATATCTGTTCTCTGCGTTCCCCGACCCGGGCCCTTCTCGCGGGCGGGTGACGGACTGCCTTTCCTGCTTGTGATGCCGCCTTCCCCGCACACCCGTCCTTGCCGGTGACTTCCTGGTGTTTTCGATAAGAAAGGACCATTTACTAAATCATTTTCTCAGGGCAAAGTGTGGGTCTCTGAGTGAGTTTACCTGGGGGTAGGAAGACTGAAAAACGAGGTAGAAATTGTAAGTGAAGTGTAACAGCATGTTATTAAGAAATAACTTCTCTTTAAAGGTCCTCGAAATACTGCACAAGTGCCTAAAAAAAAGTTTTCAAAGTCAGTTTTAAACTTTGCATCTAGTCAGATGATGAATTCTGATGGAGGATGATGCATATTGAAAGATCAGTTCTAGAGGTACTTTTTCAGACTGTCGCTGGGAAATTTTACAGTATTTATATTGGGATCCAAAACTTGCTGTTTTGGGTTAGCAGATATGGCATCAGCTTAAATGATTTTCATTTGACCTGAGGGCTAGTTTTCAGGCACATAGCTAAAACCTGTTAACCTTGCATAACCCTATAGAGTGCTTAGATGTTTTGGGAAGATTTTTCTTGATTTGGAGACGTTTATATTGTTAAATGTATGTTTCCTAATCCAGAAAGCAACAACTAAACACAGTGTGAATGGATTGTTGGATTGTTTTTTTGCGTAAAAGTTGCAATAAATGAAAATGAAAAGCTTTGGTTAATTCTTTTGGAATCACTTTTCGAATTTTCAGATTTATAGTGTTTTTCATGGTAGGTCTCAGTAACTTTGGGCTGACCTTTTGTGACATGACATTATTCAGGCCACAGTTGTACCTTTGATAGGTCACACTTTGTTGTTGGAAATCCTGATCTTTGCAAAGAAACAAGGCAAGTACTGCCAGTTTCCTAAATCCTTTTTTGAGACCTGTATTTATAATCCCGTGTGTTTTAATTTTCTGTGATAATTCTTAAGGTAATTGTGAGCTAATTGAAAGCGTTCACCTTGAACAGGTGAATCTGCCATGGTTTTTATATCATTAGAAGGCATACAAGCCTTGCAATGTATAAGGTTAGTTTAACTTTTAAATAGTACTTTGATAAATTCACATTTTAATGAGAAAATCCTACTTCTCTTTAATAGCAGCATTACCTAGTTTGAAATTACCTATTTTTGAGGCTTACAAGAATTTCTAAACTGTTCACAAACTTATGTTGCCAAGTGTGTGTGCCTTTAAGTACTTTATCTTGTTTTACTGGAACAGCAGCATTGTTTAAAGGACTGCTAAATGACTGCCCATAGTACCCAGACTAAGTCCCTGACATCTAGCAGCAGAGCATGTTAACTACTTAATTCATTGGCAGTGCTTTTGAATGAGTGTAGAATTTGGGGTAGAAAAGTATTAATAAAGAAGTAGTAATCTGTATCCTAGTGATAATTTATATGCGGTAAATAATTTGATGAAATTCTCCTAAGTTCATTTCTGTTTTCAAAAACTCCTTATTCTTTTAGTGGACTCTTCAGGGCCTAACATAAATATATTCCACAATTATTTATCGAAAGCTTATCAGTTTAAGGCACTATTCTGTGCACTAGGATACACCTGAACAAAACAGGCCTGCTATAGTGCTTACATTCTAATAAAAGGGGGAGGGGAGAAGGCAGGTAAATATAATAAACAAGTAAGTTATGTAATATGTTAGCTGATAATTGCTAATAAAAAAAAGTAGGATAAAGGGATTGGAAGCAAGGGACAAAGGCTGAGTTGCAATTTAAATAAGATGGTCAGTGGTGTGCTGGTAGAGATGACTTTTGACTAAAGACTTGATGCAGGTGATTTAATTAGCCAGGGGAATATATGGGGAAAGAGCTTTCCAAGTAGAGAGAGTAGTCACTGCAAAGGCCCTAAAGTGAGAGCATGTCTGGTTCATTCAAGGAATAGCAAGGAGCTCTGAGTGACTGACTAGAAGAGTGAACAAGGGTGAGAGTAGTAAGAGATGAAGTCAGAAGCGGCAGTGGTGGTACAGGATGGGGTATATATCATGTAAGACTTTTTAAACCATTGTAAATTCTTTGACTTTTATTTTGAATGAAAGGAGACTGCCAAAAGGTTTGAAGCAGAGGAATGATACTGTCGTAGGTTTTAAAGAATCCTCTGGCTGCTTGCTGCATTGAGAATAGACTGCATGGGAGCAAGGGTAGAAAGAAGCAGAAATGTCAATTTAGAGGCTGTTACATTAAAGCAGGGAAGAGATGATCATAACTCAGATTAAAGTAATAGTAATGTAGATGGTGAGAAGTAATCAATTATGGAAATATTTTGAAGGTTTAGCCAACATAACTTGCTAATGGGTTAGATATATGCTTTGAAGGAAAGAGAGGAATCGAGCATGGTTTGAAGGTGTTTGGCCTGAATTACCATCAAAGAGAGCGTGAGCTGCTGCTATCAGATAGATGGGGAAAGCCGCAGGAGGAGTAAGTTTGGGGAGGGGGGCGGGAATCAGAAATTCAGTTTTGAACATGTTATGTTTGAGATGTCTATTAGAAATGTTGAGTAAGGAGTTGCTTTTACAAATTTATATTTCTAGAAAGAAGGTTTGGTGATATAAATTTTATAGTCATTAGTTTATAGATATTATTTAAAGTCATGAGACTAGATGAAATTACCAAGGTAGTGAGTGTACATAGAGAATAGAAGAGGACCGAAGACAGTTCCTTGGGGCATTTGATCACTACAAAGTCAGAGGAAAAGAGCAGAAACCAGCAGAGTATGAGTAGCAGCAAACAGTGCAGTAGAAGAAAATCCAAGAGAGACGTGGTGGTTTGGAAGCCAAGAGATAAAGTGTACAATAGGAGATACAGTTCATTCACCTTATTTTTCCTTGAATACCTACTGAATACAAAGAAATATGAAAAAATATACAAATAGATAAGAACCAGTGTCTTATAATTTTATAATTAGATGTTTGTATCATATAATTAATGAATAAAGAACTCTTCTGTTTTTGGGACAAAATTAATGATTCCTTTATTTTGAACTGTCTGTTGTCCTTACATGAAACTGTCAACTCAAGCATGATCCTAGTGATCCAGACACAGCGTAGAAACATGTTGTAAAGTATGCGATTTAGTACTGTGTTCTAACACAGTTTTTATTTAGCTTTCCTGAGCTAGTTCTCTGATTTCCTTTTCCACTTTGCAAAGATTTTTTTAATGGAAAATTTTAGACTTCGAGACTCTGTGGGAAACTTAGTGCTCTAAAACAACAAAAACTGTTAAGGTATTCATTTTGAGTCCTTACACCAAAATTAAAGATGCACAGTCAAAATCGAGACCTTGGATTTGGCTGTTTGTCAGTTCAGTCTGTATCCAACACCATTCTTTCTCTGTAACCTTTCTGTCTTTTTATTTATTTACTTTTTGGCCTCTGAGTTCCTTATTGCTCTCTTATGGTTTATTTCTCTAAGTGCTTAATATCATGCTTTGCACATATTAAATGATCAATAAATATGTTGAACAAAACAAAATTTTGAAATAATTTTGTAAAGTACTCATGTCAAAAAGGTAACACTTTTCTTCATTAGAACTGCTGATTTTGTATATCTAGGTAGATTGAGTTGGCAACTTCAGTTAATTTTTATAGGCTGACAGTTAGGACTGTGTAGTCCATTTTACCCCTTTTCACATGCTTCAGATCCATGTATCTAAGCACTAAATTATCCTCCAGGTTCTTCAATCACCAGTCCTAAATTGAAGCTGTCATCATTCCTCCTCCTCAATTTTCTGTTGGTGACGCCCCAGTTGCTCAATCCAGAAATTTGTTTTCACTCTTGATTTACCCGCTATCTTTTTCTCTATATCCAAATGGCCGCTAAACTTTGTTGATTTTATGTCCTGAATCTCTCTCTGCCTCTTCCTCTACAGCTCTGCTATCCTAGTTAAATCTCTCTTACTGTTTTACTCCTGAGTTTTTTTCTTGAGTCATTTTATTTGTCATATTACTGCTAGAGTGATCTTAATACTCGGATCTGATCATGTTCTACTCTTGCTCAGAATTATTTCCCACTGCCTAGATAGGTAAGTAATATAAGTTATATAAATCATTTTGAGAATGAAAGAAGTACTGTTAATATTTATGGTAAATAACAGGTTAAAAAGAGACTGTCTCAGGTAAACTGAAATGTACATTTAGTTCACCCAGATAGTAACATTAATTTATCCATTCATTTAACAAATGATGTATCAGACACATTACTAAAAGCCAAGGTTGTAGAAGGAAATCGGACATAGTCTCTATTCGGTGACTTAAGAGACAGACATGAAAACATTAGTAAAATGTTAAATGACAAATGTATGTACAGGGCACTTTGAGACAGCAGGTGAGGAAAGGCTTCTTGGAGAGCATTAAATTGATTCTTAAATATTGTGAATAGCTGTCTGGATGATATCCAGAAGGGAGGTCATTCCATGCAGAGCGCAAAAGGAGCAAAGGCATGAATAGTGGCAAGCCAGGTACATTTGTGGGATGAGACACCTATCTCAGTCGAGAGCATGCATTCCCAGTGAGGGTGATGTCATTCCCAAAGTGACAAACATTGTTTTTTAGCGGAAGTGAAAAAGATTTTAGATATTACTATGTGATTTGTCACCCTCTAAAACTCACCCTTACTTGGGAAAATTTATTTCTTAGTATTTAATTGGGTGTGAGGCAGCAATTAGGAAAAAATGTCTAAAAATGCTCTTTGGAAGGAGTGCGATAATATAAAAAGGTTGCAAAACACTGGCTAGTGTATGGGGTGTTGGGGGTGGTGACGGCAGTACATGGTGTTAGATGTTAGTGTTAGAGCTGGATATACTAGGAGGGTTGGATCATTTCAGAGATTTGGACTCATTGTTATAATAAAGAAGAACTACTGGAAGGTTTAAAGCCTAGAAATAAGATTAGTTTTACAAAGATTATTCTGTGGGCATTGTTGAAGATGTATGGGCTACACAAGAGGCAGGAAGGTAGGACGAACACATATTTTGTCCAAACTGGGATACTTTTCTGTGTGAAAAGTAAAACCATTGATTATATCAGAATAACGAGAAACCAGGAGATATGGTCCTGGTTTCAGGAAACAAATGCAGTTATTCAGGCCTGAGATAACGCAGCAGCTTATAGGATAATGAGAGACTAATAATTGAAGTATCTGCTTCACACCAGACTTTTCTTTTTCAACTTTGAAATTGACCGTAAATACAGTGAAGTCCACTTACCTTAAGTATATAGCCAGGTTAAGTTTTACAAATATATTTAGCTACCACCCAAATCATAATATACATGTTATCACTACTCCAGAAACTCCCCCTTTACCCCTTCTAATCAATACCATTTCCAAAAAGAGACCAGTGTTTTGGCATCTTTCACCATAAATTTGCTCTGCCTGCTTTTGAACTTCGAGTGGAATCATACAGGTTTTCCAGCAACCAAGAGGACTATGAGCTACCTTGGTTTCGCATTTTACCTGTGGACTGGACTTTGAACCTTCTCTCTTGGGGCTCTCCTTGATCTTCATCTGCTTATCCTTTATATCCTGATCTCCGTTTTGTTTGCCTTTTTGGGTTGTCTACCTCATTCTGCCGAAGCCTACTCTAAGGATAACTGCCTCTCAGCCTCAAAGGCTACTTACTTTTCAGGCCAAGATACAACCTGTCCTTATGTTCCTCTCAGGCCTCTGCAACAGCATTGGGACAAGTCTTGCAAAACCTTCCTGTCTTTTGCTTGTTAGGATCAGACTTGGCCTGGGTGCAAGAGGGATCAGATTTGGCCTGGGTGCAAGAGTTATGCAGAAGTTTAGATGATTTCTAGATTTCTGCTTTGGGTAATTGTGTAAGAGTACATTATTAAGGAGCGGAACTAGGATGGGAAGACAATTCAGTTTTGAAAAAAGTTTGAGGCTCCCTACAGGGGACACAGAGATGTTCAGTAAGCATCTGGAGCTTCAGATTACACAAGGCCATGTGTCTGAGTTGGTCTGAGAGAATACTGCATATGGGTTATGGGTGAAGTCATGGTATTGGTAGGAATACCCAGGGTGAAAAGCAGAGTGAGAATGTAAGGACAAAACATTAAAGGGATGGGGGATGGAAACATTGCAAAAGAGAATGAAAAGAATTTATTATGGAGGTAGGAGAACAGAAACTCTATAATCACTAACGTCAGACACTATAGAGAATTCAAGAAAAGTGAGGACTGATAAATTCTTTGGATTAATTCCATCAGAATGAGTTCAGTAGACTGATTAATAAAGGACCTGGTTACAGTGGATTGAAGAAAGAATAAGACCCTCCCCCCAAAAATGAAGGCAGCAGGCATGCTGTTTGTGCATTGGTCTCTAATGGGAAGGGGAAGGATAAAAAGTCCTCCAGGATCTTCTCCCGAGTATCCTAGCCTCATCACCTCCCACCTGCAAACATATTCATTTTAACTGTAACTATCTTAACATGGTACTTCTCAACCTAGGCTATATATATTTCTCAACCTACAGAATTTTTTTTTTGTGACCAGGCCCACCCTTCATTTCTTGAAGTAGAACCTTCTGGGCTGTAATGTTAAGTCTTGGTATTTATAGAAAGTTCCTTAAGTAATTCTGATATATATATATATATATAGACAGAGGTGAGAAACATTGTCCATGGTGTCATATTGTCCTGTCTTTATGCTCTACATAGGATGGGAAAGTATGGTACAGTGTTTACAGCTGTGGAATTTTCATTCGAACAAGCCTACTTTAAATCTGATTTCCAGCACTGAGAATTTGAGTGACCCTAGGCAAGTTACCTAACTTCTCTGAGACTGCATATCTTTTAGGTATTGTTGTGTGGACTAAATGAGATAATCTAAGTAAAGCATTTAGCAAAGCGCCTGTCACAATGAACACTCAAGTGGTATCCATTACATATGAGTTTGCTATTTCCTCTAACTGAAATGCCATCCTCTGGCTTGACAAATTCGTATTCCTCACTGAAATCTCATCCCCAGTGCTCATCTGTATAATTGTGCATCCTTTCTTCCTAACATTTCCACTCCTCTGTGTTCTCAAGATACTTTTACCTTCCTGCACCATAGTGATTACTGTTACGATTACTTGCATGTTTGTCTCTCTGGCTGTACTGTGAGCCCCTTGAGGACAGTGACTGTCCTTATCTCCCAGTTCCCATCATGCAGTACTTGGTACATAGTAGGTATCCAAATATTTGTAGAGTAAATGACTTAAAAAGAACGGGAATGTGTAAAATACTGTTCCCTTACTACTTACTCTAGTAGTGATTTCTATTGATCTAATATTTGAAGTTCTGGGATAAGAGTGGTCAAGTTTGGCATAGTGGCCAATTTTGCTATTAATATTCTCTTATTAAAATATGAATAAAGTACAGTTACCATAAAATATGTGTTTTACCTAGCAATTCTTCAGAGGCAATACAGATAGAGGAAACTTACTCATACCTTGAAACAGAAACTCCTTTTTTATATGGCTTTAAAATACATTTGCCAGAAACGTCTCAGAGAAATAGAGATGAATGCCAGCCAGTTTTGACTTTTCATGTTTTTAACCAGATGACTTAAAGCTTGCTGGACGAAAATTTTCATACTCAGCTAGATATTAATATAATTGCCTATTTACAATCAGAAAAAAATTTTAAAGGAGCTTACTTTTGTTACCAAAAGTTAAAGAAGGAGCTAAGACTGAAAGGATGTAAAATTTGGTGTTCTTATAATTATTTGTTAATCTGTGTCAGAATTTAGAATAACGGTCTTTAAATGTACACTTGTAGAAGTTTTTAAAGCAGTGTCCAAAGAGCACCATTGTACGGAGAGACATTTTTGAGTGAGTCACTGTGCACATCTCTGAGGGTGGCAGAAGAAAGATTCAGTTGTTCTTTTCTACAGCAGATGCACATTCAGAGGGTTCCTTGGAGAGTGAAAAAAACTTATTTATGCTTCTGGGGCCCTTTGACTTTTATTTGTAAACTCAAGTAGATGGAGAGGGAATGTTAGATCTGGATGGGGCCTTTATTAGACCACATCTTCTCTAGTCACCTTATTTTACATGTCTTTGAGATTTCCCAACTTGAAACAAACTGTGGCCATCCAGGAGTTTCGACACCATAAGATTTTGTTTCTAAGAGATGAGAAGCTTCCCTGAGAATTCTGCAAAGGGGAGGAGCAGCCAGGTATGCTGAACTTCACTGTGTCGCAAAGCCTTATTCTTTGCGAGGGAAGGAATGATTGTGAATTCTATAACATCGTGGTTATCACTCGGTTTTACCTTGGACCAACCTGTGTAAACTGAGGTCTGGCTGTAAATAAAAACTGAACGAGCCACTTTATTATGAACTTGAGGTTGTGGAGGCATAAGCAGCCCCTATTTGATGTTTCTCCACTACTAGACATTCTTCACTGCTATGCTATAAACCAAAACTTTGGCAGTAGGAAGGCTTCAGGCTTTGGCATATGGCAGAGATGAGCGGGGCTCGTTGGACAGCACATTTAGTGCATAATGGAAGTAGCAGCACTGCCTAGATTGTATTTGTGAACATATATGTAGCACTCCTAGAAATACTTCAGCTGGTGGGGTCAGGAGCTAGTGAAGTGAGTTACAGACAGATGAAGGAACTAAACTACAAAGACGTAAAGTGTCTTGCTGCAGGTTACATGATTTATCAGTGACTTCTTCAGTACAGTAGCTCAACACTGCCTTCTCTTCATCAGAACGGTGAACTTTAGATTATATTTTAAGCTTTGAACTTTTGTTTTCCATACTGACATCTATATGAATGCCTAACATTTTCCTAAATAAATGCTTCTTGTTTAATCTTGCCTGTGCTGTATGAAATTCTTTAAGGTGCAATGTCAATTTAATGGAAGTTTATAATCCTCAAGTTTTATGTAGAGTGAGAACAGGTGTGCTTGATACATGATTTCTTAGCACCATTCTGTTTACAACTTATAAGTTTCAGAGAATGGCAGCCTGTTCTAATTGGGTTTCTTAAAAGCATTCAACTAATATGAGAAGACTTCGTCACAGTAGATTTTTTAGAAGAGTTTAGGAGTATCAAGTGCCAAGTGGAGTTTGGATTATTTATGAACTCTGTAAATAACTCTCTGAGGCAGAGTTGAATACATATATTTTTTTAAGGAAGACTGCCGAATCAATATGTGTGTAGTAAATATTTACTACAATATGTGTGTAGTAAATATTTTTAAACACTGTTTCTAAGTGCCAGGGATAAAAGATTAAAGTTCTTTCTTTAGGGGAGGAGATAGGCAATACACAACATACAGCGTGGTTAGGGACTGTGATAGTTGTAAATCTCAGGTGCTCAGGAGTTTGTGGGAAGGCTTTTGGGGGAGATGAGCAGAGAGTAGGAGAAGGTAGGTAGATGTCATTCAAGTTGTTTTAGAAAAAGACAATCCTGACAAGTACAGTTTGGAATATGTAAGAGTTAGGTGAAGAAGGGACAGTATGGTAGTAAAAGGTATGGATATGGGGGCTATTACTGATGATGGTCTCCAGTGAAGAAAGGGTAGATGTCACAGCTCTGGGAACGTAAACTTTATGAACATTTAAAGGAATCAGCGAAGACTGTAAAGGAGATTTGGGAGCAGCTGGTGCAGAAAGGCAGTAATGGCTAAGACTTACAGTGCTTATTGGATGCCTGTCACTGTTATAAAACCTTATGCACCACATTTAATCCTTCCAAAACTCTGTAAGAAGATATCATCCACATTTTACATACATACAGGCCTTGGAGATCTTCTGGGTTCAATTTCAGACTGCTACAATAAAGTGAGTATCACAGTAAAGCGAGTCATAACTTCTTGCTGGTGGAGGGTCTTTCCTTCAATTTGTTTAAAAAAAAATCTTTGAGGTACAATAAAGTGAAGGGTACTAAAATGAATTAAGTTTGTACAGGGAAACAGAATCACAGTGAAATTAACTTGTCTAAGGTCACACAGTTAAGAAACAGTGGAGTCAGGATTCAGACATAGGCGTTCTGGTTTCACATTCTGTCCTTGTAACCATTGCTAACTGTTTTTCATTAAGATGAAAACCCAGAGAGAAACATTACAGAAGGGATGGGAGGAAAAAGTTTGTGTAGGGAGTAGTGAATGAATGATGAATGTGTCAACAGTCGAATGCTATAGAGAAAATGAAGAGAGAGAAGGATTGAAGAGTGAATGTGTAATTTGGAATTAGCAAATCTTGAGTGACTTCATAATATGTAGTGGGATCAGAAGGTGAACTTTATATTTTTCTTTGAAATTATAAGTAATTGGATGCTCAATCTTTTAATGCTTTATCATTCGTGATGAGTTCTAACGTTTAAGCATGTCATTTGGAACTTTTATCTCTAAAAATTAAAATTTCAGTATATTTTTTTAGTGTTAGAGTTTTTATTAATAAAATTTAATTTCAAATAATTTGATTAGGCAGTGTATTTTAATCCACAAATAAAAAGTTCACATTTTCTGGCAAATGTATAAGCAAATATATAGCAAAATAAGATGAGATTCCAGTGTAGTGATGTAAGGAGGTAAGCTTTTCCAGGGAACATTGGGGTTGAGCAGTGCATCCTGGGCAAAGATCAACACATTGTGATGATTGGGGATGCATGGGAAAAGATAAGGAAAAAAAAGAAGGCAGATCGTTAAATGAAGACTTGAAATTTAAGTAAAGCAAGAAATGTCTGTTACCACATGGAAAAAGCAGGAAATATGTGTTTCCCACCCTCTATTAAAAAAAATTTTAAACTACAGAAACATTGGAAGAATTTTGCCTTATCTCCTCTCTAGTATTTATTTTGCTAAATCACTTGAAAGTAAGTTGTAGACCTGATGACACTTCTCCCCTCACTATAATCTCCAAGATGTCTTATAGTAGTTTTACTTTTCAATCTAGGATCTAGTCAAGGTACATTACGTTTGATTGTCATGTCTCTTTAGTCTTCTTTAATCTAGAACAGTCTACCTTCTTTTTTTTTTCATCACCATGGCTTTTTGAAGAGTTTGACAGATTGGCTTCTCGAATGTATCATTATTTGGACTCATCTGGTTGCTCATGATTAGATTCGGGTTAAATCATCTTCTTGAGACACTACAAGGGTGATGCTCTGTACTTCCTATGTTGTCCCATCAGAAGACACATAGTATCAATTCTTTCCATTATTGGAGGTGCTAAGTTTGATCACCTCTGTCTCTGTTAAAGGTATAGTGCTGTAAGTTGTAAGTGATCCTTAAGGTGATACTTTAGAGTAGTATGGGAATATCTTGTTTTCCAACAATGTTCCACCTAGTGGTTTTAGCATTCATTGATAATCCTTGCCTTAATTAACTATTGCTTTGCTGTTACAAAGTGATAATATTCTAACTGTATATTCATTCTACATTTATTAGTTGGTATTCTATATAGAAAACTTTTCTCACCTCTCCTTTTTTTAAAAAAGATCACTATGATTCAAGGATTATTTTTGTATTTTTATTTTTGTATTTTTAATATTGTCATTCTGTTTGATTGTTAGATTACCCCAAATTTAGCCAGTGAGAGCCCTGTGCTCATATGTCCTTTTGACATTACCCCATTAGTGTTTAATACCTTACTTTCTAGCACAAAAAGATGTTCCAGGCTTGTACTTTCCTTGCCATAGTACTGAAATCAGCCATTTATCTAAGTTACTTTTAGTAGGAAATGGTATTGAGAAATCAGGATCTGGGCTTCAGGTGTGGTATTTTTTAGCTCTATATTGCCATTTGTAGAATATGTTTACACCTCCATTGGTGAAAAAACCAAGGGAATGGAATTCTACATTTAATATATGGTCTTGAGAAGTTGGAGATACTTTTGAAAATCTTTAAAATAGCTTTAATAGCCCGCAGAATTCTGTGTTTAATATATGGTCTTGTTGACTTGGCAGTGTTGTTCAAAATATTTTAAAAAGCTGTAATAGTCTGCTGAATGTAATTTAATCTTTGATTTGTAATTTTATAAGAAATGATACTAACATTTGTTAACTGTTTACTGTGTGATAGTCCTTGTGCTACATACTTAAGCATTATTTTCTGTTCAAACCAAAATAGTTTATTGTTTCTATTGTACAGATAATAAATGTTAAGCAAATTATTGAATGTTATATGTTTAGTAACTGATAGAGGCAGAATTTGAACTCAGAGCTTTCTCCAGAATTCAAGTTTTTAACCACATTGTTAGGCTGCGTTTGTCCTAACAATGATTTGAAAAAATTCTTCAGAATAAGTTTTCATTATAGAACTATCACTGCAGAATATCTTGGGATTGAGTCTGTACTGACCTTAGGACTCATCCTGAGAGATTTTTCATTGTTAAATTCATTGTTTTCCAGTTTTAAAAGCTAATGAGCAAAATATCTTGGTTAATGAGTGTTTTAGATAATGTTGTATTGAAAATTTTATGTGATGAATTAAGCATATCGATAAGAAATTCACTAGTTTTAAACTTTAAGAAACAGCAAAATGAAGAGTTGCTCTAAAGCATCTCAATTTGAGTTTTCCAAGTTTTGGTTGGTTTTCCAAGCATGTGTAGAATGGCAGCCAAATTGAGGGAGTTATTCTGAGAGCGGCACGCCGCTTGGCATAACATCAAGGAAGGAGATAAAAATCCCAGTTTGCTTAATTAGAAGTATATACTTAAAAGGACCATTAATTTCTCATACATACAGAGCTGCGAATACGAATTTAATGTTTCATTTAACATTTAAATTAAAAATTCATAGAATAGACATACAACGAATGCATTAGGTATGGACTTTCTGAAGGGTATAAGAAGATAGCTGTAGGATGGCAGTGGTCCCATCCACTTCAGTTTGCTGACCTTCACTCATAACTGGCTGAGAGGGGTAAGGCTGATCTGTTTTAGGAAGTACTGAGTCATCACCACTTACTCACCTTTTTTTGCCCAAGTGAAACCCATTATTTTATTCCATAATCTTGAACTAGTATTTGTTCTTCTAATACCTCTGGATAATTTCTGCAGTATTTGTAGTTGCAGAACCAGTGGCTGATTCAGGTGTTACTGAGTTGGAATATCACAACTTCCTGGTTTTTCCATCTTCTTCATGACTTCCCTCTTTTAGGCTCAGGAGAGCACCTTTAAGTGCACACTGTGTAAGTACTTAACACTTCCTCAAATCTAGCATTTAAATTTTTTTAATACCGGGAAATATCTGTAAGACTTCCAGTATGCCTCTGTCAGGGGATTTTTGTTTGTTTGTTTTGTCTTTCTATAATTGTTTTTATTAGTCTTGGACATACCAAGAGCCAAATAAATAATGTGGTACCTCAAGCCTGTTTCAGAGATAAATAATGATACAGGAACCATAGGAAACCCCTTTCTAAACCTAGCATTACACAGCTAGCAGCTACTTGCTGTCCCATGTAAACAAAATGCTATAACCACCCACACCATATGAGAGAATCAGCTTACTACTAAAACCATCCTTTGTTCTGGGAGGTTCTTTTCTGTAATTTTGTGAATGCTTAGCATCTTTTGATCTTCAAACCAGATGCACTGAAGGGACCAGGATTTACTAGACATCTCAGTGCTTGTTTCTCTTCCTCATTAATGGGTTATCAGCCAAATAAGAGTCACATAGATCCTACCTGTAAACTGGTTGTTTTCAAACTTTAGCGTGCATCAGAACCTATACACCAGACACTGCTGGGCCCTCTCCCAGAGGTTCTGATTCACTAGGTCTGAGGCGGGGCCTGAGAATTTGTATTTTTACCAAGTTCCCAAATGATGCTGAGGGTGCCTTGTCTAAGTGTCTCTCAGGGTTGTTACTTAGATGCAACAGAACCCAATTCTGGCCAGTTTTTTAAAAAGAACTTATGAAAAGAATATTGGGTAGCTACAGAATTGATGAGAATACTACAGAAGTAGACTTGGGGTAGGCAACTGTGACACAGATTTGTAAAGATACTACTGCTGCTGGCACTGAACGTAGTGACCACCACAGCTTGCACTGCTGACCACTTGTACTATACACTGTGCATATGTTGAGAGACCCTGCTGCTACCACTAGCTGCCGAATTGGATTCTGTGCAGTTCTTGCTTCTCAGAATCACTAGATTCAAAGTCTGGAATGGGTATGCCTTATTGGTATCTCTTGGATTATTTGCCCAAGCCCTAGTTTTCTGGAAGGTTGGAAAGATGAAAATCTGGTGTTTTCAGCTTCTACCAAACTCATAAGCTGAGAGATACTCTCCAAAGAAGAGTTCATTCATGGCTTGACTTCCTTGGTAGATATTTTTGACCACATTGCATTAGGAGTTGGCAAAGTATGGTCTGGGGGCCAAATTAGCCTACCAACTAGTCTATAAATAAAGTTTTATTGGAATGCCACCACACTCATTCATTTACTTACTTTTTTGTTGGTTATTTTCATGCTACAAAGGCAAAATTAAGTAGTTGTGACAAAAACCACATGGCTAGAAAAATATAGAATATATACTATTTGGCACTTTGTAGAGAAAGTTTGCCAATCTCTGATAGAAATAATGCTAGTATTTCTATTCAGGTCCATTCAGTTATCATTTATAGAAGCTGTTGGAGAACTTCATGTGGCCAAATTCCTTACTGAAGTAAGGAAATTGGAGGCAAACAATGGGGCACACTTTCAGATATTTAAAGAAGGGCTTTTAGAATCTAAAGTTGATAAACTTTGTCAGCCTCTCTCTTCAGACCAAGAACTGAAGAACCATATATGTATTTTAAAATTTGTGAGTTATATTCTCATTTAGACTTTAAAATTGAAAAGTGAATTCCTAATTCTTAGCTATTCATGGCATCAACAATGATGTAGCAAAGATGTCCGTCCTTGAGAACAGAGTAAATTATATGACAAATTCAGTCAAGCATCTCAGAAAAATTCTGTGGCTCCTCGACACTGGCCTATCCTTGTCTCGCAGGTCAAGTTATGAGAGGTCTAATTCTTTTTGCCATAACATAACATTTATATGTTATAGTTTTTAGAACTTGTTTGACACTAAAACAAAATTGTCTTGAAGCTAAAAATAACAAGCACATTTCCAGAGAGCAGGCCTTTTGTGGATGTCTGGCCATGTTATGATGACTCTTAAAGGGTTGGGCCCCAGCAGCAGTGTTTGTGGTAATGGTCACACTTACTCTGGCCATTGTTTTGAAAGTCTTAGCTCAATAAGGCAAAAATAAACAAAACAAACAAAAAAACCCATAGACTGGGAGGAAGAATTAATACTATAATTCATAAGAGGTAGTATATATGTAGAAAATCCATAGAATCCACGAATTATGAGATTTATTAAGGTTATAGTATACATCCTAAACTTATCACAGCCTACCATCAAGTAATATTATACTAC